>NC_135783.1:191908946-192508946 GCF_051106095.1 Pogona vitticeps
CTGGGACAGATTCCTCACTCTACAGCCACTGAAAATGGCTGCGCTATGGGGGATCTTCACTGAACTGTGAGTTTTAAGCCCATAGGAATGCATTAATCAGGTTTTACTGCATTTCTATGGGCTTTTTAATTTCACATTGCGATGTTTTCGTTCAACAGCGATTTTTGCGGAACGAATTAAAACCTAAATTTAGAGTACTAGAAAAGCCAAAAGTCCCAACATCTCTATTGGCCATTGTCTCCACAACTGGACTAAACTGCAAGATGGCAATTGTATGCTCAGTGAAAAAGAAGGAACTATCATATAAAGAAGTCGTTGTCACATAAAGGTTACCTTCAGTTCCCAATATATCTGCTCCAGAGGGTGGGTGGTGATTAGAGATAGTCACAAAGTGGTTTGTCTCAGTTCATAAAAGCTGCCAGACAGGTGCTGATGCTCTCCTTCCTTGCCTCCTCTGGTTCAAACAGTCCCTCACCAGGCCCCATTTGTTTGCTTCCAGCAGCTCCTGAACTGATCTTCCAGTCCCGGCAACAGCCTAGGCTTCTCTGCCTCTCCTTGGCTGATCTCCCACTCAGACAAAAAGAGCAGGGCAGAGAACTCTCTTGCTGGTGACTGGGAGATTAACCGAGGAAGTGGGAAAAGCAAGCAAGCTTGGCCTGGAGAGTGGCTGTTTGA
Organism: Pogona vitticeps; assembly: GCF_051106095.1. Classification (NCBI taxonomy): domain Eukaryota; kingdom Metazoa; phylum Chordata; class Lepidosauria; order Squamata; family Agamidae; genus Pogona; species Pogona vitticeps. The sequence goes on from NC_135783.1 coordinate 191,909,622, forward strand.
ACCAAAGGGGGTGAGGAGGGAAACAGCAGCACCCATACTGCTGTGTTTACAAACTGGGATGAACTAGGGCAAACTGGGGTGAACTGGGACAAATGGGTTGATGCATGTAGCTGCAGGAGGAAGGGTGGGGCTACAAAAAAGTGCCCTCCTTCCACGGATGGGGGTTTCTGCTGGACCAAAGGAAGTTTCCATGACTAGAAGGACAGCACTGAGTGTAGAACCTCACCTCCTATCTTATTCTTCATAGGGTAAATAATTGAAAATGTGGATTTAGAAAGGGCTGCTTCTATCACTCACTGAGGTTGCATTCCCATATGCAGCCAGAAGCAGGGGAGTCTCTTCTAGTGTTGGCGCCAAGGCAGGATCTTAGGGCAGACACCCAGTATGCGCTTTCAGAAGAACGAGCAGGAAGGCCTCCAGATGCAAAAGGGGCCACAGGCCGACGTAAGGAAAATAAGAAGTACAGCCATTCAAAGAGAAACCTGCAAAAGGCCAATTGAAGTATATGGCATCCCAGGTCTCTTCTGCAAGGTATAATGCAGGAGGTTTTTTTGCATATATGTACTAGGAATGAACAACAGCTAGCAACCATGGGAAGCCGTAGCCTCCAAGTTAGCTTTCTCCTCTGTGAGAAACATTCAGGAGGAATTTATATTAGTTGTTGAACTTCTGGAACAGAACAGCTTTTCCAGTGCAAACGAAATGGCTACAGCATATTTTGTATCTTTTTTTCCCCCTCAGGCTTTTCCCATGGTTGAAACTGAAGAAAAGGCAGAGATTACAACTGGAAAGCATCCATCATCACCATCGTCATCATGTCCATTAACTTTATAACTGAAGTCAAAGCATAACAAATAATGTTCAAATAAAGCACACACCACCTCTTACCCCCTTCAAGAGTGCTGTTGTTGAACGTTTTTTTCTTGTCTACATCTACAGGTTCCAAGAATGGAAGAAACGGGCATTTATTAGATCAGATCAGTGTACATAAATATATGAAGTGGGCAGAGGGAAGACTCTGGGAGGGAGTGGCAATAAAATGGCAGCAGTTTAGAGTGTTTTTTAAATATTTATATGAAGCTGCTGGGAGAAATCACACAGAGATTGGGAGTTTCCTTCTCTTCGTCTGCAGGTGATGCTGTGCGGTCCTTGAGCACTGTCTAGCATAGATTATGGGCTGGACAAAGACGAATAAACTGAAACCGAATGCAGATAAGACAAAAATCCTAGTTTAGAGGATCATTGGACAAGATAGAGGGATATTTATCTGGCCTCAATGTTGTTACGCTCCCCCTGAAGAATAAGGTTTGCAGTTGGGGATGCAAGCTCTTCAACTTGAGAAACCCAATTTTCTCCCTCTCCCTTTCCCTTTCCCTTTCCCTTTCCCTCTCCCTCTCCCTCTCCCTCTCCCTCTCCCTCTCCCTCTCCCTCTCCCTCCCCTTTCCATTTCCTTCCTTCCTTCCTTCCTTCCTTCCTTCCTTCCTTCCTTCCTTCCTTCCTTCCTTCCTTCCTTCCTTCCTTCCTTCCTTCCTTCCTTCCTTCCTTCCAGCTCAGATCATCCTCCAACATCTTTGCAGACTAAGACCCTGATATCGACTGTAAATATATCACTTTCAAATTCAAAGTTCCCTGGATGTGTAAATAATAAGATTTTTTTTAAAAAAAAAATCATAGTCTCTTAATACAAGTAAAAACAGACCATCCAGTAGTTCAAGAAACTGCATCATAAGGACCCATCATTTCCTGGCAGTATGGATCAGCTGTATGATCTCATAGGTCTGTTCCATCTCCAGTTTCCTGTGTTTTCCTCAAAGTGTGCCATCTGAGGATGAGTTTATTTGAGCAATGACCTGTTTTGGTGGAATAGAGAAATGATTCTCCAGCCATACATGCAATGTTAACATAGGAGGGTAAGTCAAGCCAGAAAAAAATTTGAACCAGGCTAGAGCTGATGCACACTCTGAACATTTTCTTTCATACCCAGCTAAAATGATCTCTTTCTCCTTCTTTTTTTCTTTCTGGGTCAATGTTGCAAGATCTCAGCTTTCCCATTATCCCATGTTTCTTTTTCTAGCCTCGTAAACATTTTGGGTTAGACTTGCAGAACATGTCTCATTTGCATGTGGTCTAAAACTCTTTCTCCTTCTGCAGCTGTTCAGTTGTGAAGGTTTCCCTGCAAATGTTATGTTGGGAGGTCAACAAATGAAAACTAGAAAGGCCCGTTGAGAAAAGAACATGGACAACATTGCATTCTACTGAAAAGAGAAAGAAAAAAAATGAGAAGGGCATCTCTTTCTCTATGACTTGGGGAAAAGAGATTTTAAAGTCCATACAATAAAGAAAAGAAAAATCAGGTTTATAAATAGGTTGCCACTGAGCTGGCTGGATAGCTCAGTGGTTTAGGTATCTGACTGTGGAGCCAGAGGTTGGCAGGGATGTTGGCACGTCTTTGGGTCCAAGTCTCAAGTCTCAAGTCTGAGTTTTTGTTGCCAAGTCCCAAGTCTCAAGCTCCAAGTCTCTATTAAAAACAAGCGCTTTTTCCCCAGAAAAAAAGGGAAGGGTGGGTGGATTCCATTGCAAGTTGTGCCCAAGTCATGGGGGGGGGGAGCCAAGTTGAGTCTGAGTCAAGTTGCCGGTGTGACAGTAAATCCCATGACTTGAGTCTCCATCCCTGGAGGTTGGGAGTTTGATTCCCCACTGTGTCTCCTGTGAGTAGAGCCAGCCTTGAGAAAGCTGTACAATCCCAGGATGCCTCCAGAAGAAGGGGAATGGTCAATCACTTCTTAATGTTTTCTACCTCGAAAACCCAGAAAAGGGTAACCGTATGTCAGAATTGACTTCATGGCACACAATTATTATTATTATTAGGGTGCACTTGACAGTGGGGTCTTAACAATACTGCAACAAATATTTTATTAGGAAATATTTTAAAAGGGAAGATTGCAACTTGGCTTTGTTTTCTGAAACCACCAGATTTTATCATAAGGTATTTTATGTTTCATTTTTGAGCTGATGAGCCGATATTCCTTGAGCCATCAGGACAGGAAGGACTAAATATAGCAGTAATACAGTAAAACAAGCAAATTACATAGATCCTAAGGGGAACTAGTTACCAAGGGATTTGGTGAGTGCTCCAACACTGGAGGCATTCGGGAAAAACTTGGAGAATCACCTGGCAGATATGCTTTGATTGTATTCCTGCACTGAGCAGGGGTTGGACTTGATGGCCTTGTAGGCCCCTTCCAACTTCAGTTTTCTATGATTCTAGGAGCCCTCCCGTGAATGGAGTTAGTCATTCTGTTTGCAAAAGAATCACTTCACTTCTTGTGCTCTTCCATAGTGACCCTAAACCTATGGAGCAGTTTGAGTAGGAGGGACACATGGACCTGTAGAAAAGAGAGGAGGATCTCTGGAAAATGCATTCCCTTGCCATTAGCAGCTTTCCTTAATGACCTTTTCATCAATGGGATTCTACTCATGGACTTCAAATATCTGTACATGACACTAACTGGCAAACTGCATTATTTTTGGTTGTTGTGGGTTTTTCGGGTTCTTTGGCCATGTTCTGAAGGTTGCTCTTCCTAACGTTTCGCCAGTCTCTGTGGCCGGCATCTTCAGAGGACAGGAATAGCACACTGTGCTCTGGTGCAGTTTTTTTTTTTACTGGATTATTTTTACTTTTGAACTGCTGGATAGCTCAGTGGTTTGGGCATCTGGCTGCGGAGCCAGAGGTTGGGAGTTCGATTCCTCACTGCGTCTCCTTGACAAGGTCTGGACTTGATGATCCATAGGGCCCCTTCCAGCTCTGCAGTTCTAAGATGATGAAGATGATGATGATTAAATGACACAGCTTATGGTTGTAACCTATTTTTGAGGGAGCAGTGGTTTAATAAAGTTTACATAGTTCTCTTTTTAGAAGGTATAGTGTCAAGCTCTCAGAACAAGATGGGATACAATTTTTTAAATGTCTCCTTTAAAAAGCTTTTCAAAGATTAAGCTTATTTGTCAAATTGTTCTTCTTCAAAATGAAAATGGCCCTTTGGGGAGCTCTTTTCCAGCAGTTCTTCTAATGAGTAGAATCTTGGCCTCGTCTTACTCTTTGATAATGTCCCTGGAACCATGCTGTGAATGAGGGCCATGGAAAAACTTCTTTTTTAAAAATAGGACTGTGTAAATGCTCTTCTCCAGGGGAAAGATCTTACATTTATTTGTCTTGTGATCTGCCAATACTTTTTGAACTGTTGATCCCAACTCTAAATAATTTCTTCACAAGCAATGAGCCAGAGGTTGGGAGTTCAGTCCCCCACTGAGCCTCCTTGATAGGGACTGGTCTTGGTGATCCACTGGGTTCCTCCCAGCTCTGCAGGTCTAAGATGATGATGATAGCTGTCACCTTTTCAGTGGCAAATAATGGCTGATGATCATGTTACTCATGCTGGGATTTGATAAAGCGCTGTTCTGTATCACACATTATGAAAAATACCAGTTTGTTCAAGGATATCTGTATAAGACCTTTGCAAAAAGATCAACTTTCTCAGGAAGAGTCAAGGTAGATTTACTTTTAAAAGGAAAAAAAAACTTCTGTCTTTAATCCTCAAAGTTTTGGTTTGCCGATCATCCATTTAGAGGCAAGGACTATGGAAATACAGAGATTGAAAAAGTAACATTTCAGGGCAACGACTCCTAGAGTTGACAGTTGGCCAGCCATCTCATTCCCTGAAACGAAGCCAGGCCTTTGTGATGCCATGGGGGAGGGGAAAACAAGGTGTTGCCATAAATCAGAATTGACTCAATGGCACATGATCATTGTTATTATACTCCTAGTGATTCTCGACCAAATAATTATTCCAGACCTTCTCATTTTCTGATCACGTTGGTACCAAATATGCATTGATGTGCCCCTTCAGGACAGACTGGCTGCAGAAATGGCCCATTTGTGGCTTTCGTAGATTTTTTTTAAAAAACCCTTAAACATTTCTTATTAAATCTGGAATGGATAGCATAAGATATTTTGCTACCTGAGCCAAAGGACAAGATGGCACTCCAGGTATGGAAGAGAACTGGATTGGTAGTTCACTTTCACTTCAGCACCAGCAACATGCAGTATCCTCCAAAGCAAATGGAGCAAGAGACCAATAGAGGGGGGTTAAGGACGTCAGCAATGGCTTCCAAGACATGCATGTAGGGAGGCAGGAGAAATGAGGAAGAATGAATGAGGTGGCTGCTGCTCCCCAGCATCTGTTGCCTGAGACAGTCATCTTCCTCTCTGCATAATAACTTGGCTGGTCCTGCTTCTTTGTTTGCAAATATATGTCTCACCTTCATACCCCACCCTTCATAAACTCTCCCAACAAGGTTCAGCCACTAAGAGTGCCATTGCTGAAAGTGAGTGGTCTGATCAGTATAGCACAGTTTAAAAGGTTTCGCTGATCCCATGACTCACTAATGGCTTTCTGAGGTTGCTAACTACGTTCGGTAGAAATCTATATGGACACATCATTCTATCATCCTAAGAAGTATAGAAAGTGCAACCTATAAGATATTTGCCATTTTGTTTGGGCACAGCTCCCCAAATGGGAATCATCCATCAAAATCAGGAGGCAGTGTCGGCCTTATTAGAAGGCTGCCAGAGCTGTACTCAATAACAGGCAGAAAAGTAACCTGTTAAGCGGTAGGTCACACTGTACATTGTCTCAAAACATATTGCTGGATGAGGAAAATTATTGGAGGCCAAGACAGGTCTGAATTGAAGACAGGGAGTACTGACCCACTCTACAGTTCTACTGGTCACCCCCCCCCCCACTGAATGTGTCTCACAGACTTGTTCGAAAATACTGGACCCCCTTGAATTAATTGCTGTGAAATTCTAACTCCCTTTGTGACTATCTTGTTCATGGATGTTGGCATTAGAATTAAATAAGGGTGGGAAATACATTGCTCATAGGATTCATGCAGCTCCCAGGACCTCAAATGAGGCGCCCAGCACCCCTAAGTCTCCCTAGCATTTCCATTCTCAACAACAACAACAACAACAACTAACAACAAACTTCCTGGCACATGTAGTATAACGGCTGTTTGGGAAAATGTGTTAACCATTGACTTGTTGGCTGTCCAAATTTGATTAGATTAAATTTGTATACTTCGAAGCTTGGGATCATCCCATTAAAAATTCCCAATGTTATCTTCAAAGTGAATTGCCTATTTTTACTTTCAGTGGCCAAGAGTTTTGCACAGGTTATATTTATACTTTGCACCAATTCTGAAAAATCAGCAGTACGAACCCCAAAGTGCCTTTTGTACCTTGGTCTAACCAAGCTCTTTCCAGAAGATCTTGGGGAATGCTTGCTGTGCAATTGAGAGGAAACTCTTAAGAGCATTGAGCTTCTCTAAAATTCCTTGCCTCACATGATCCTTTGCTACACCATCTGTGAACATGGCTGCCCTGCCATTGAGGACTTTTTACTTCTGCCGGTCTCTGTTGTGCCCTGCTGCATAAAGAGCAAGCCGAAGACATGTTCCTCATCAAGATGAAGACAAGATGGTGCACCCTCCCCTGCCTCTGCTTCATGAATAGAAGTTGACCCAACTGGAAGGGACATTTGCTTGAAGGCTGGTGGTGTAGCAGTTGAGTTTAATTGGCCTAGGCAGGCGATGTGTGGAAAATAGCCACGGATTTCAGGAAGAAACCGAGTTGAGGGTGGCCAAATGGTTGGAATGTTGGACTGGGGCTCAAAGGCGCTCTGGTTCAAGCTCCCACTCAGCCATGAAGCTTACTGAATACTTCAGCCTGTCACACCCTATCCGTGTGGGTACCTCATAAGAGTCTTCTCCTGAGGACAGTTGTGGAAGGAGAAGTGTCATGTGTGATGTGTTCTGCTCATAGGAGGGTAAGCAAGATGTAATTGTCACAGAGCAACAAAAGCACATGGATTGCCACTGCTGCCTTCCGCCATCTGTTGCCTGACGCAGTTGCCTTCCTCTGTGGAATGGCAGGTCTAGCTTTGATAGCACGTTTATTCATTTGGTGACTTTGCCTTCCCAGCTTGTTCCCTTCATTTTGTTGTTTTTCTGGCTGTCTCTTTTTGGACCAGCTTACTAGTTACAGCCACGTCTCCTGAGAACTGGCTTTAGATTCTTTGGCCTGATCTTACAGAAGCTAATTGATCTGGACCCTGCACGTACTTATCTCTCTTGATCTGACTAGATGTGTGCCTCAAACAGCTTTGGTCGTCCGCATGTGCTGTTTCCATGGCATCTTTGTGTTTGAAAGCATTTCAAACCTTACTTTTTAGTCTTGAACACAAATGTGAATATCACACATATCATTCATAAGGGATTTGAAAAGGAACCAGGAGCAACTGCATATATCTTGAGACAAGATTTTCTGGACCCTTCACATTCTGGATGTGGCCTTTCGACCACAGCTTCTCAGTTTTGGAGATGCAGTGCCCAGAAAACAATGGTGCCTAGCCACTCTCATTTTATAAATTAAAGCACTGACATTCAGGTTCAGGTTAAAAGACTCTAGATCAGCGGTTCTTAATCTTTTCTTTACTATGAATCCCTTTTAAATATTGTTTGTTGCCATGGATGACCAAGACTTAACTCAAGATTTAAAACCCTAAAGTGCATCAAATATTTATTTAAAGTTCCTTATGAAGGGCTTCATCAACAGATATTACTTGCTATAATAGTGACGGTTTTTAAGATGACTGGAAGAAGCTTCATTTTGCTTTGAACAGGATGCACCCTCGTCAACAGCATCCGTTCTTTAACATTTCAAATTCAGTCAGCGATCCATTCTGAGGCTCAGCCAAAATGTATTGCCACAAAATTCACTGTGACAATGCTGACAATCACCAAATGGTTTTATTAGCAGAAATTGAAGAAGAAACATGACCGTGAAGTCTGTCCGAACATTCACACTGGCACTGACTGGCTCCGACTCTCTCTTCCCGCGACTTCTGACTGTCTGCGCAGTAGCAAGAAATGTCACATGCTGTCTCTCAGCCACTCAGCACCATTCCCTTGCATGTTATCACTGTGGACAGAAGTATCAAACAGTTATTTGCTATCAGTTACTTTCATGACCAATGTTTAATTTTGCTTGCTTTTAATGGAGGCAGTAGGTTGTATTTATGGTATTTGATTTATGCCCCAATTGTATTGACACTGTATTATTTTGTTACTCTGTTCTTTGTTTATCTGTTGTAAACCGCCCAGAGTGGCCCTGGCTGCCAGATGGTCAACAAACAAACAAACAAACAAACAAACAAACAAACAAACAAACAAACAAACACCACCACCACCACCACCACCACCACCACCACCACCACCACTACTACTACTACTACTACTACTACTACTACTACTACTAATACTACTACTACTACTACTACTACTACTACTACTACTACTACTACTAATAATAATAATAATAATAATAATAATAATACTAATAATAATACTAATACTAATAATACTACTAATACTAATACTACTAATACTAATAATACTAATAATACTAATAATACTAATAATACTAATACTAATACTAATACTAATACTACTAATACTACTACTACTACTACTACTACTACTACTACTACTACTAATAATAATAATAATAATAATAATAATAATAATAATAATAATAATAATAATAATAATAATAATAATAATAATAATAATAATAATAATAATTTTATCAGCCTGCCTTATCTACCCTGGGAAGTTGTACTGTTTGGATTCCAAGGGGCAGAGAAGGAAACAGACTTTAACAACAGTGCCAAAAACTAAGTAAATAGGCCTCAGGAAGGCAGGGTCCAGCCTGTTCCCCCCCAACATTTTTATGCCTTTAAGAGTTACACAAATGGAAGCAGCTAAACCCTGCAAAGATTAATTTGGTCTTAAAGAAATCAAGAAAAGAGATCTATTTTTAAAACATGTACTGATTTTTTTGGGGGGAGAACCCACACAAATGTTCATATCATTAAGCCAGAAACTTGGTTGGTTTTGTGTATAAGCATATCTGGATCCAGTTCTTTTGACTCATATCTTGAGTGATTTTAAATTATAAAGTAAGATTAGCTGAAGAAAAAGACAAAAAATGTTAATAAACAGAAAAAGGCAAGCACTGTAATTATATATAGCATCACAGGAAAATTGCTACCACAAGATTTTTCTTTTCTTGCAAAAATCAGCTTATGTGGTTAGAGCAATTGGTTTGGAACCACTCCATGTTGGGCCATCAGACATCCAACGCTGGCGCTCAAAAAACATAAGAAGGTCAGTGAAGTATTAATCTGTGTTTTGTGGTCTTCTCTATTGATAAACTAGAAGATTGAAGGAAGAGATGTGAATGCAATACAAAATGAAAGGGCAATGCAACTGAATGGACTTGTACCTCTAGACATGGGAATATCATGGTGCCATTGTGTTAATCTGGAGGATCCTCTACCTTTTTTGTTATAAAGTAAGAAGGCCTTCATTATCAAATTTTGAATGTATTATAAATTCAGTAGAAAATATAATGCCTTTATTTATTTATTTATTTATTTATTTATTTATTTATTTATTTATTTACTTACTTACTTACTTACTTACTTACTTACTTACTTACTTACTTACTTACTTACTTACTTACTTACTTACTTACTTACTTACTTATTTTTCTATTTTTCACACCCCCTTTCTCCTTAAAAAGGACCGAAAGTGGCTTACATCAGTTAAAGACAGTAATTAAACTAATAACACTGATTATACAAATACTAAAGAAACACCACTCAAAAAAGAGTAAAAAAAAGCAACACAAAAATGCATGCAAGACAATAAGGTACAACCATCCATTAAAAAACCCCACTCCTCAGGCAGCCAGTCACTCACTCAGGGAAAGCTTGCCTGAAGAGAAAGGTCTTCGCCTGTTTGTGGCTCGCCTTGTATCTCCTCATAAAAGGGAAGACTCGGGTCTGGTGACCTGCATGACTCCTCGGTCTGCTGTTTGGAGCTAACTGGTCATGGGCTACTTCAAAGCTCTTGGTCAGTCTCCCTTCTAATAGTTCTTTCTCTTTGTACTTGGATCAGACTAGACATGACTGTCCTTTGAGGAGAAGGCAACTTGAAGGAGACAATGATACTCCATTAGAAAGGCTTGATTACCCACTTGATTGTCGATCCAAAGATGATTCAGATGAGCTATAAAATCCTTCCTTGTTTCATCTCATCTTAGGCCAGAGGGGTGTGGAACAGTGGCCAGTTGCTTTAAGAAAAAAGAGAGAGTTATTCATTGTCTTCTTTTTTCCGCTTTACCTTTTGCTTATTTCCCACCTTTCACCAAACAGGTGCTCAAGGCAGCTCACAGTACTAACATGCAGAGCCAACAAACTTTTGACTCAAACCTAACATAAAAGCCAACCCATTGAAAACACAATAAAGAACACAACCACAAAAGACAGCCAGTACCCAAGTGGTAAAACTCTGTCCAACAACAGACCAGCATATGTGCCAAAAGGTTGCCTGACTCAAAATGTCTTTGCCTGTTGCCAAACAGCTCAACAGAGAGGAAGCCAACAAAGCCTCCCTTGGCAGGGAGTTCCGGAGTCTTGGAGAAGCCCCAGAGGAGGCTTTGATTAGGGAGGTCTGTCTGGTAAGCTCCAGTGCCTAGGTTGCCAACACAAACATATGCAGCTTCACGGAAGTTTATCTTGTAAGCTAGCTGCATCCCTGTCTGTGCTAATCTTTCTTGTTGTCCAGATCTACATATGCATACAATATGAATCTGCAGTCAGAGGACATGCCCGTAGTCCTTCCATGTATAATGTACCCATATTTCTTCCGCATGAGTTCCTTCAAGAACACATCTTCCTTTGGGGCACCTTGGTGTCCTTGTATTCGGTGTGAGAGCTGATGGTCGCATCTTAACTGCCAAGTCAGCTCTACCATTGCAGTCTCTGTGGCTTTCTAAGATCTACGTCTGGGAACTGGCCAGGAAGATAAAACCCTGGTCTGGATTTGTACAGTTCTGGCAGTTCAGCAACTCTTGTTATGCTGTGCTTGTCATTGTTAGCCTGAAACTGTCAGTCACCTCAGAGCTGTTAGTGCACAGCTGTTCCCTCACGCTTGCTCTGGATATTCAGCCTCTGAGGCAAGGATTGCTGTTGCTGTAGTTGACATGGCAGGGGAGACATTCCTTCATCAGGATTTGAAGAGAAAAGGAGTAAAGACTGATCAAACATAGTGAGAAACTGAGACAAGTGGATGTCTGATGAAACCATTTTCTTTCCTCCTGATGTTGTAGGGACCACGATTCGATGACAGAGCCCGTATCTTGCCGAGAGGAAGCCCCACGCCCCAGCCCCACCATTTCTGGTTACAAAAGCAATGAACTGGATGTGAAAGACTACTGCCTAAGACCATTGCAGGCTCCTTTCAGTATACTGGTCCATATGTGATGGTATAAGGTCTAGTGTAAGCCAGATTCAAACCTTGCAAAGTACTTTTTAAATTTTGTACCTTATTACAAAGCCCAGACAAATTAATCAGTTGCTACCAACATGACAGGTAAATGTAAAGGTAAAGGTTCCCCTTGACAATTTGTCCAGTCGTGTCCAACTCTAGGGGGCGGTGCTCATCTCTGTTTCCAACCCATAGAGCCAGCGTTTTTGTCTGAAGACAATCTTCCATGGTCACGTGGCCAGTTCGACCAGGCACGGAACACTGTTATCTTCCCACTCTGGTGGTACCTATTTATCTTCTCGCATTTGCATGCTTTCGAACTGCTAGGTTGGCAAGGAGCTGGGACAAAGCAACAGGGGCTCACTCCGTCACATGGATTCAATCTTAGGACTGCAGGTCTTCTGACCTTGCAGCACAGAGGCTTATGCGGTTTAACCCGCAGCATCACCATGACAAAACTGCCTCAACTTGCTGTGCATTGCCTACCACATTGTTCATTAATTTTAATTACTTAAATCGAGTATTGGTTGGTGGATTGATATGAGGATTGATAAGGAAATGAATGATATTGAAGGATTGTTAAAAGAATGACAAGGACTGATAAGGGTAGCATAAAATTTCAACTCAAGATGCTTCCAAAAGTGTGGTTAAAGGTTGTGTTTTAGAGACCTAAAAATACCTGGAAAGTATTATTCATCATACATAGACACAGACGCACACACATCATGTCATCATCACTTCTTCCAATATTTTTGACATCTAGGTTTGGTGCACCTCATGACACAGCTCATTTTCAGTAACGGTGTAATTTGTAATTCAGTATTTCTGATACTGAATTACAATATTTCTGATACCTGAAAGCAGCCTTTTATATACTATTGTGTAGCCTTCAGAGCTTCAGAAAGTTACTGTTATGAACTACAGCACCCAGAATTCCTCAATGAGCCTAGTGAAGGACCATGATGAGAGGGAATTCTTGGAATTGTAGTCTAAAAAAACATATCTTTGCTAAGCTGTAGTAGGCTTATACATCTTGGCTCTCTTCTCAGATTCCAAAAGGCACCATTTCCATATTATATCCGAGACACGTTGAAGGCCGATCTTGGGGTTAATTATCATCACTTGCATTTGCTGGGCCAAATTTAATTAACAGACATCACCTGGAATTGCTTGGGTGACAAATTGTACTGGCACACTTATTGTTGAAATATTTTCTTTACATGGCTAAGTTCCACAGGGAACAGCTCCTCTCCTGCTCCTTTTAGGTAGGAGAAAAGGGCGTGCAAAATGTTGTAATTGCAAAAAGGTAATTGTAAACACTTGTTAATGTTATTGTAAATCCTTCATAATATGTAACTAGGGAGCCAGGGCCAAATGCATTAATACAGCATCTGTTGCTGTATTAATGGTGGCTAATAACTGTTATTTATATTCCTTTTCTTGGACAATGTTTGATGTAAGTCATGTGATTAATAACTGTTCTTTATAATTTTTCCTCTGGAGAGTGCTTGATTAGGGTAACATGGTGTATAAGATCCAACGATCCATCCCTTGCAGTGAAGGTTATGATGATAAATCCAAATGGAATCACACAAGGGAGGAGTTGCAAACGTCTGGGAGTCTCATTGATTGTACAAGGTTGACAGCTGAAATGGTAAATGAAAAGATGGAGAGATGCTTGGAAAGCTCTGAAAAGAAGAAAACGTGCAAGGAGAGCTTATCAAGAGTACCCCACTCATCATTGTCCAATCAGAACCATTTTCTGAAGTTTAAAAAAAACAGAGAGAGGGAGAGAGAGAAGGATGCTAAAAGGGCCAGTCCATAAAAAGTGATATGTGCTTCTGTTTGAAGTTGATGTCATAATTGTAAACTTTATAGAAAGAGAAGGTGCTTTAAAACTCTTGTCATAAACTAGAATGTAAGTCATCAGGATTTTACTTGAAGCATGGCTCTCCAATCCTATTTTTTCTCCTCATAAGACAGTAAGACATTAAAATGAAGGTTACACTGTTAAGCCTTGGACGCCATTCTTCATTATATGGCAATTTTATGTGGGAGACACTTTATGCCTCACATTATTTTGCTATTGGTGAAATAGCAGGCTTGACTGTAGGGCAATCTGAACAGATGATTTCCATTGAGCTTTAAAAATGTATAGAAGAATCCTTCACAGAACCACAGACTTGGAAAATATAAACTCTGCTGCAGCTGGAAGGCTTTCTATGCTGGCTCCAGACTCAAACAAATGGAAAGACATTCATTTTTAGAGGATAGTATTTTTCAACTCCTAAATGGAAGGTCAAACTAAATGATATACTTCAAAGTTATTTAGAAAAGGAGTTCTCTCAAGTGATAAACCCCCATGAACAACATGTGATTTTCTTCACCAAGATTTGTTACATTTAGCATGCTTTGTTTTATGATAGGCCTTGGGAAAGCAGATATGGCCTTAATTTGCTAGTCGGATTGCTTAGTACATTTTTCTAATGAAATCTTATTGTGAAAGGGACAAAGAGTGAACTGGAGTTAATACATGTTCTCCGTGTGGTCTAGTTTGAGTCTTATATTCACTGGGAGAGGGGGTTAAAAAACAAAAGCAGGAGAATGGTGATGACCCACAAGGGAATGGCCATCCCTTCATCCTTGGTTTGGGAGAAATGCCAGAATATCTTAGGCTCCTTTTAACTATTTGCTTTCTAAATATACTGTGAAGATCCTTAACAAATGATACAAATGAATCTGAAAAGGGGCATCTGGCTTCCTAAAACTTAAATGTTCTCAGCTTTTATATTTTTTTCCTAGTACTACATATGAACCAGGTAAAGCAGAGTGTTGTCATCCTGCTTTTTCTGTAAGGTAAACAATTTAGTTTCATTCTTTTTAGAGATACATTCTTTTCCTGCCCAAAACTCTATGCACTATGACACCATAGCTGTAAACAGGACATAAAGCCCACCTTCAGCACTCAACTTGACCTAACAGGAAGATCCGTCCTGACTAGATGAAGGCTGAGCCTGACTGTTAACTGCCTCTCAGTTTGCAGAGATACAGACCAGATTGTGACCTCATTCTGACATTGCAGGATTCTGACCTATGGCTAGGCTGGTTAGGAGAATTGGGGGACCTACAGTCAAAGAAAGTAACTTTATCAAGCCCTGCTTGGCATGTGATGAGCTTGCCCAAAGGGACATAGACCAGCCCATCCTCCCTAAAGGCACAGTGAGAAATCCAAGTCCAATCTTCTTGCTCCACAACCAGCCTTCGCAACAATACACAAAGAAACCATGTGATAACATGGGTTATGGAAGCTAGAAAGTAATTATCAGATGGGATTTGTAGTCATGAAATTAGCCAGAAAGAATCCATCTTGAAGTCTGTATGCATGTATTGGAAATTTCCAGATGCTGTTTTCTTCACAGTCGCTAGCATCCTTGTCTGGTCTCCCTGGAATGAGGCCTAGTGAAGAGACTAAACATTCAAACACTCTTAGGTAAACACGCATCGGTATCCCATGGGAAAGGAAGGCGGAGAGAGACTGACTTTTGCTTACTTCTGATTGGTTGTCAACGGGGAAGAAGAAGAGCAGGGGGGTGATTCCAGCATGGAGAGAAAATGGAGAATGGCTGACTGAGAGAGGGACTTTTTCGATTAATGGATTCCTACTGGGAACTTTAACATCATGGGTTAATGCCGTCTAGATTTCCAGAAAGTTTGGTATGGTTTTGAATGGACTATGAATGCTTAAATGGACTATGGACTATGGAGTTCACGAAATTCTTTTAAGATGTAGTTTTTATAATTAGTTAGAGAGGAAGCATGTCTTTCCTATTTTCATGTAGTTAGTAAGTTTGTTGTTTTTATTCTTCTAGCAGGAGCTAGTTACTTTCAAACTGGTTAGTAATGGAAATGTTTCTATTTGCTCTGCTTTTACATAAACTGAATTCTTTTAAAACTTAATTTTTCTAATAAAACAAATATACTATAGATCTTGAGCTTGGCCTCTTGAACAGAATAATTGCTACAATTACTCAATTGAATTACTTAACTGGTTTTCCTTTCAGGCCACGGAATATGCTACTTTGAGTCCAGTATTTACCTGAGTACTAGGAGATTTTAATATCCCTGGAACTCACGGTTATATTTTGGTTCTCAATGAAATCGGGTCAGACTTGGTGAAAGAATGGAGTGGTGCTGCCTTGGGTAAAACAGGGACTCATTTAGCCTTATTTAGGAGCACATTAATCCTGAATCCTCTCTGTCCCATGCAAACCGTTCTATTAGGAGAAGGGGCTTTGCTCACAAGCATCACCCAAAAGCCTGCATCTAGAGGAAAAGTGAATTGAAATTAAGGAATTAATAATTTCAGGAGCATCTTTAAAGACAATGGCTAGTTATCTATTAGTACAAAGGGGCCTTGAAGCTTTTCAGAATAAAGATATGTTTTAAGGTCCTCCTCACTCCTCTAGGTTCCTCGCTCAGGGCTGCCTGATTGTGACCTCATTCTGACCTATGGCTACGCTGGTTAGGAAAATTGTGGGACCTACAGTCAAAGAAGGTAACTATATCAAGCCCTGTGAGCCTTCATCTGGTCAGGAGGGATCTTCCAGTTAAGTCAAGTTGAGGGTTGAGGGCGGGCTTTATATCCTTTTTACAGGAAGGGTGTCATAGTGGATAGAGTGTCGGGCAGGAATTCAGGAGGCCCTGAGCGAGGAACCTTAGAGGAGTGAGGAGGGCCGTAAAACATATCTTTATTCTGAAAAACTTCAAGGACCCTTTGTACTAACAGATAACTATCCATTTTCTTTAAAGATGCTCCTGAAATTATTAATTCCTTATTTTCAATTTGCTTGTCCCCTGGAAGGAGGCTTTTGGGTGACGCTAAATGTGTCTTTGTGTATTGTTGCGAAGGCTGCTTGTGGAGCAAGAGGATGGGAATTGGATTTCCCACTGTGCCTTTAGGGAGGAAGATCTGGCCTCTGTCCCTTTGGGCAAGCTCATCACATGCCAAGCAGGGATTGATAAAGTAACTTTCTTTGACTGTAGGTCCCCCAATTCTCCTAACCAGCCTAGCCATAGGTCAGAATCCTGCAATGTCAGAATGAGGTCACAATCTGGTCTGTATCTCTGCAAACTGAGAGGCAGTTAAAGTCTGGCTGAGCCTTCATCTGGTCAGGATGGATCTTCCTGTTAGGTCAAGTTGAGGGCTGAAGGTGGGCTTTATGTCCTGTTTACAGCTATGGTGTCATAGTGGATAGAGTTTTGGCCAGGAATTCAGGAGGCCCTGAGCGAGGAACGTTAGAGGAGTGAGGAGGACCTTAAAACATATCTTTATTCTGAAAAGCTTCAAGGTGCCTTTGTACAAATAGATTACTAACCATTTTCTTTAAAGATGCTCCTGAAATTATTAATTCCTTATTTTCAATTTGCTTTTCCCCTGGATGCAGGCTTTTGGGTGACGCTAAAGGTTTGTTTGAATTGTGGTGGTGGAGGAGACTCTTGAGAGTTCCCTGGACTGCAAAGAGAACAAACCTATCAATTCTAAAGGAAATCAACCCCGAGTGCTCATTGGAAGGACAGATCCTGAAGCTGAGGCTCCAGTACTTTGGTCATCTCATGAGAAGAGAAGACTCCTTGGAAAAGACTTTGGTGTTGGGAAAGTGTGAGGGCAAGAGGAGAAGGGGACGACCGAGGATGAGATGGTTGGACAGTGTCATCGAAGCAACCAACATGAATTTGACCCAACTCCGGGAGGCGGTGGAGGATAGGAGGGCCTGGCGTGCTCTGGTCCATGGGGTCACGAAGAGTCGGACACGACTAAACGACTGAACAAACAAATGAACAAAGGTTTGTTTGTGTATTGTTGTGAAGGCTGGTTCTGGAGCAAGAGGATGGGAGTTGTATTTCTCACTGTGCCTTTAGGGAGGAAGAGCTGGCCTGTGTCCCTTTGGGCAAGCTCATCACATGCCTAGCAGGGCTTGATAAAGTCACTTTCTTTGACTATAGGTCCCCCAATTCTCCTAACCAGCCTAGCCATAGGTCAGAATCCTGCAATGTCAGAATGAGGTCACAATCTGGTCTGTATCTCTGCAAACTGAGAGGCGGTTAAAGTCAAACTAAGCCTTCATTGGGTCAGGATGGATCGTCCTCCTAGGTTACGTTGAGGGCTGAAGGTGGGCTTTATGTCCTGTTTACAGCTATGGTGTCATAGTGGATAGAGGTTTGGGCAAGAATTCAGGAGGCCCTGAGCGAGGAACCTTAGAGGAGTGAGGAGGACCTTAAAAAATAACTTTATTCCGAAAAGCATCAAGGCCCCTTTGTATGTACACATAACTAGCCAATTTCTTTAAAGATGCTCCTGAAATTATTAATTCCTTATTTTCAATTATGCTATTGATAGGGAAAATCTGTCCTGTGATACTGGATGTTGCACTTCAGGTAACTAGTGATCCCCTGAGTTAGGGATTTCTGACTTTGCTTTTCCCCTGGAAGCAGGCTTTTGGGTGATGCTAAGGTTTTCTTTCGGCATTGTTGGGAAGGCTGGTTGTGGAGCAAGAGGATGGGCTGGTCTGTGTCCCTTTGGGCGAACTCATCACATGGCAAGCAGGGATTGATAGTTACTTTCTTTGACTGTAGGTCCCCCAATTCTCCTAACCAGCCTAGCCGTAGGTCAGAATCCTGCAATGTCAGAATGAGGTCACAATCTGGTCTGTATCTCTGCAACCTGAGAGGCAGTTAAAGTCTGGCTGAGCCTTCATCTGGTCAGGATGGATCTTCCTGTTAGGTCAAGTTGAGGGTTGAAGGTGGGCTTTATGTCCTGTCTACAGCTATGGTGTCATAGTGGATAGAGTTTTGGGCAGGAATTCAGGAGGCCCTGAGCGAGGAACCTTAGAGGTGTGAGGAGGACCTTCAAACATATCTTTATTCTGAAAAGGTTCAAGGCGCCTGTGTACTAATAGATAAGTAGCCATTTCTTTAAAAAAGCTCCTGAAATTATTAATTCCTTATTTTCAATTTGCTTTTCCCCTGGATGCAGGCTTTTGGGTGATGCTAAAGGTTTCTTTGTGTATTTTTCTAAAGGCTGGTTGTGGAGCAAGAGGATGGGAATTGGATTTCTCACTGTGCCTTTAGGGAGGAAGAGCTGGCCTGTGTCCCTTTGGGCAAGCTCATCACATGCCAAGCAGGGCTTGATAAAGTTAATTTCTTTGACTGTTGGTCATCCAGTTCTCCTAAGCAGCTGAGCCATAGGTCAGAATCCTGCAGTGTCAGAATGAGGTCACAATCTGGTCTGTATCTCTGCAAACTGAGAGGCAGTTAACAGTCAGGCTGAGCCTTCATCTGGTCAGGATGGATCTTCCTGTAAGGTCAAGTTGAGGGCTGAAGGTGGGTTTTATGTCCTGTTTACAGCTATGGTGTCATAGTGGATAGAGTTTTGGGCAGGAATTCAGGAGGCCCTGAGCGAGGAACCTTAGAGGAGTCAGGAGGACCTTAAAACAAATCTTTATTCTGAAAAGCTTCAAGGCTCCTTTGTAGTAATAGATAACTAGCCCTTTTCTATAGAGATGCTCCTGAAATTATTAATTCCTTATTTTCAATTTGCTTTTCCCCTGGATGTAGGCTTTTGGGTGACGCTAAAGGTTTCTTTGTGTATTTATGCGAAGCCTGGTTGTGGAGCAAGAGGAGGGGAATTGGATTTGCCTCTGTGCCTTTAGGGAAAATGGGCTGGTCTGTGTCCCTTTGGGCAAACTCATCACATGCCGAGGATGGCTTGACAAAGTTACTTTCTTTGACTGTAGGTCCCCAATTCTCCTAACCAGCCTAGCCATAGGTCAGAAGCCTGCAATGTCAGAATGAGGTCACAATCTGATCTGTATCTCTGCAAACTGAGAGGCAGTTAAAGTCAGGCTGAGCCTTCATCTGGTCAGGATGGATCTTCCTCCTAAGTTACGTTGAGGGATGAAGGTGGGCTTTATGTCCTGTTTACAGCTATGGTGTCATAGTGGGTAGAGTTTTGTGCAGGAATTCAGGGGGCCCTGAGCGAGGAACCTTAGAGGAGTGAGGAGGACCTTAAAACATATCTTTATTCTGAAGAGCTTCAAGGCCCCTTTGTATATATATATAGTAGCTTTAACATCTGTTATTATGAAATGTTTTGAGAGATTGGTGCTGGGTTACATTAAGGCTTGTCTTCCACCTTCTTTGGACCCATGGCAATTTGCATATAGGGGAAACAGATCTACTGATGATGCTGTGTCCATTGTACTCCATACTGTATTGAGCCAGAACAACAGCGAATTTATGCGAGGCTGTTGTTTGTGGATTATAGCTCTGCTTTTAATACCATTCTACCAAATAGGTTGTTTTTTTAAAATGATCAACCTGGGATTAACTCAGGAGATCTGCATGTGCATAAAGGATTTTCTGACAGATAGGCTACAGTCAGTAAGGATGGGATTTGACCATTCTTCTACCCTGGTACTAAAGTACAGGAGCTCCCCAGGGCTGTGTGCTAAGTCCCTTCCTCTATTCCCTGTACACACATGATTGCACCCCACTGTATAACACCAATGCAATTATTAAATTTGCCAATGACACGACAGTGGTGGGGTTCATAAATAAGAACAATGAGTCTGCTTATAGAAAGGAAGTACAAAGGTTGATACTTTGCTGTAAAGAAAATCACCTCACACTTAACATCAAAAAACTAAAGAACTCATAATTGATTTTAGGAGGAAGAGAAATGTACATTTACCACTGTACATAAACGGTGAGGAAGTGGAGAGAGTTGGTAGCTTTAAATTTCTGGGTACTTACATCTCAGAGGACCTCTCATGGACTATAAATGCCAACATGCTAATGAAGAAGGCACAGAAGAGGCTGTATTTCCTGAGAATGCTCGGCAAGTTAAATTTATCTCAGCATTTACTTCTGTCGTACTATCGTAGCACCATTGAGACTGTCCTAACCTATGGCATTCTGGCATGGTTTGGGAGTAGCTCTGTAGCAGACAAAAAAGCTCTACAGAGAACAATTAAAATTGCCCAGAATATCATCGGGCTCCAGCTACCAACCCTGGATGACATCTTCACATCCCGCTGTCTAAGGAAATCACATAGCATCCTGAGAGACTCTGCCCATCCTGCTTATAACTTTTTTGAACTGTTACCGTCTGGCAGAAGATATAGAACAATTAAGACTCGGACCACACGTTTTCTCAATAGCTTTTATCCCAGAGCTATAATTGCAATTAATAATGAGCTTAAAGACCACCAGTAGTGAATAATTAGTTGGACAGTGTTATTTGGTCTGCGGTGTAGATGTTTGTATTTTTAGTGGGGGACTTTTAGTGGGTGGGGAGTGTTTGGGGAATTTGATGTATGTGCATGTGTCTGGTCTCTGGGTGTCTGTGAATTTCGTTGTATGGGTATACTGTGTATATACTTACAATCACAATAAATTTTATATACTGTATATATATAACTATATATATATAACTAGCCAATTTCTACAAAGATGCTCCTAAAATTATTAATTCCTTATTTTCAATTAAGATATTGATAGGGAAAATATATCCTTTGACTGAGGATGTCACACTTCAGGTAACGAGTGATCCCCTGGGTTTGGGATCTATGTTTTCGCCTTTCCCATGGATGTAGGCTTTTGGGTGATGCTGAATGTATCTTTGTGTATTGTTCCGAAGGCTGGTTGTGGAGCAAGAGGATGGGAATTGGATTTCCCACTGTGCCTCTAGGGAGCATGGGCTGGTCTGTGTCCCTTTGGGCAACTCATCAGTAGCCAAGCAGGGATTCATAAAGTTACTTTCTTTGACTGTAGGTCCCCCAATTCTCCTAACCAGCCTAGCCATAGGTCAGAAGCCTGCAATGTCAGAATGAGGTCACAATCTGGTCCCTATCTCTGCAAACTGAGAGGCAGTTAAACTCAGGCTGACCCTTCATCTGTTCAGGATGGATCTTCCTGTTAGGTCAAGTTGAGGGTTGAAGGTGGGCTTTATGTCCTGTCTACAGCTATGGTGTCATAGTGGTAGAGTGTCGGGCAGGAATTCAGGAGGCCCTGAGCGAGGAACCTTAGAGGTGTGAGGAGGACCTTAAAACATATCTTTATTCTAAAAAGCTTCAAGGCCACTTTGTACTAATAGATAACTTTCCATTTTTTTTAAAGATGCTCCTGAAATTATTAATTCCTTATTTTCAATTTGCTTTTCCCCTGGATGTAGGCTTTTGGGTGACGCTAAAGGTTTCTTTGTGTATTGATGAGAAGCCTGGTTGTGGAGCAAGAGGATGGGAATTGGATTTCCCACTGTGCCTTTAGGGGGGATGGGATGGTCTGTGTCCCTTTGGGCAAGCTCATCACATGCCAATGAGGGATTGATAAAGTTACTTTCTTTGACTGTAGGTCCCCCAATTCTTCTAACGAGCCTAGCCATAGGTCAGAATCCTGCAATGTCAGAATGAGGTCACAATCTGGTCCCTATCTCTGCAAACTGAGAGGCAGTTAAAGTCAGGCTGAGCCTTCATCTGGTCAGGATGGATCTTCCTGTAAGGTCAAGTTGAGTGTTGAAGGTGGGCTTTATGTCCTGTTTACAGCTATGGTGTCATAGTGGATAGAGATTTGGGCAAGAATTGAGGAGGCCCTGAGCAAGGAACCTAGGGGAGTGAGGAGGACCGTAAAAACAATTTTTTTTCTTAAAAGCTTCAAGGACCCCTTGTATATATTTATATAACTAGCCTTTTTCTTTGAAGATGCTCCAGAAAATATTAATTCCTTATTTTTTATTAAGATATTGATAGGGAAAATAATTCCTGTGATAGAGGATGTCACACTTCAGGTAACGAGTGATCCCCAGGGATTGGGATCTGTGTCTTTGTATTTCCCCTGGAAGCAGGCTTTTGGGTGATGCTAATGGTTTCTTTGTGTATTCTTGCGAAGGCTGGTTGTAGAGCAAGAGGATGGGAATTGGACTTCCCACTGTGCCTTTAGGGAGGATGGGCTGGTCTGTGTCCCTTTGGGCAAGCTCATCACATGCCAAGCAGGGATTGATAAAGTTACTTTCTTTGACTGTAGGTCCCCCAATTCTCCTAACCAGCCTAGCCATAGGTCAGAATCCTGCAATGTCAGAATGAGGTCACAATCTAGTCTGTATCTCTGCAAACTGAGAGGCAGTTAAAGTCAGGCTGAGCCTTCATCTGGTCAGGATGGATCTTCCTGTTAGGTCAAGTTGAGGGTTGAAGGTGGGCTTTATGACCTGTTTACAGCTATGGTGTCATAGTCGTAGAGTGTCGGGCAGGAATTCAGGAGGCCCTGAGCGAGGAACCTTAGAGGAGTCAGGAGGACCTTAAAACAAATCTTTATTCTGAAAAGCTTCAAGGCTCCTTTGTAGTAATAGATAACTAGCCCTTTTCTATAGAGATGCTCCTGAAATTATTAATTCCTTATTTTCAATTTGCTTTTCCCCTGGATGTAGGCTTTTGGGTGACGCTAAAGGTTTCTTTGTGTATTTATGCGAAGCCTGGTTGTGGAGCAAGAGGAGGGGAATTGGATTTGCCTCTGTGCCTTTAGGGAAAATGGGCTGGTCTGTGTCCCTTTGGGCAAACTCATCACATGCCGAGGATGGCTTGACAAAGTTACTTTCTTTGACTGTAGGTCCCCAATTCTCCTAACCAGCCTAGCCATAGGTCAGAAGCCTGCAATGTCAGAATGAGGTCACAATCTGATCTGTATCTCTGCAAACTGAGAGGCAGTTAAAGTCAGGCTGAGCCTTCATCTGGTCAGGATGGATCTTCCTGTTAGGTCAAGTTGAGGGTTGAAGGTGGGCTTTATGTCCTGTCTACAGCTATGGTGTCACAGTGGATAGAGTTTTGGCCAGGAATTCAGGAGGCCCTGAGTGAGGAACCTTAGAGGTGTGAGGAGGGCCGAAAAAAATTGTTTTTGACTGAAAATCTTCAAGGCCCCTTTCTATATATTTATATAACTTGCCATTTTCTTTAAAGATGCTCCTGAAATTATTAATTCCTTATTTTCATTTAAGATATTGATAGGGAAAATAATTCCTGTGATAGAGGATGTCACACTTCAGGTAACGAGTGATCCCCAGGGATTGGGATCTGTGTCTTTGCATTTCCCCTGGAAGCAGGTTTTTGGGTGACGCTAGAGTTTTCTTTGGATATTGTTGCGAAGGCTGGTTGTGGAGCAAGAGGATGGGAATTGGATTTCCCACTGTGCCTTTAGGGAGGATGGGCTGGTCTGTGTCCCTTTGGGCAAGCTCATCACATGCCAAGCAGGGATTGATAAAGTTACTTTCTTTGACTGTAGGTCCCCCAATTCTCCTAACCAGCCTAGCCATAGGTCAGAATCCTGCAATGTCAGAATGAGGTCACAATCTGGTCTGTATCTCTGCAAACTGAGAGACACTTAAAGTCAGGCTGAGCCTTCATCTGGTCAGGATGGATCTTCCTGCTAGGTCAAGTTGAGGGTTGAAGGTGGGCTTTATGTCCTGTTTACAGCTATGGTGTCATAGTGGATAGAGATTTGGGCAGGAATTCAGGAGGCCCTGAGCGAGGAACCTTAGAGGAGTGAGGAGGACCTTAAAATATATCTTTGTCCTCAAAAGCTTCAAGGCCCCTTTGTACAAATAGATAAGTAACCATTTTCTTTAACGATGCTCCTGAAATTATTAATTCCTTATTTTAAATTTGCTTTTCCCCTGGATGTAGACTTTTGGGTGACGCTAAAGGTTTCTTTGGGTATTGTTGCGAAGGCTGGTTGTGGAGCAAGAGGATGGGAATTGGATTTCCCATTGTGCCTTTAGGGAGGATGGGCTGGTCCGTGTCCCTTTGGGCAAGCTCATCACAAGCTGAGGATGGCTTGCTAAAGTTAATTTCTTTGACTGTAGGTCCCCCAATTCTCCTAACCAGCCTAGCCATAGGTCAGAAGCCTGCAATGTCAGAATGAGGTCACAATCTGGTCTGTATCTCTGCAGACTGAGCGGCAGTTAAATCAGGCTGAGCCTTCATCTGGTCAGGATGGATCTTCCTGTTAGGTGAAGTTGAGGGTTGAAGGTGGGCTTTATGTCCTGTTTACAGCTATGGTGTCATAGTGGATAGAGTTTTGGGCCGGAATTCAGGAGGCCCTGAGCGAGGAACCTTAGAGGTGTGAGGAGGACCTTAAAACATATCTTTAATCTCAAAAGCTTCAAGGCCCCTTTGTACTTATAGATTACTAGCCATTTTCTTTAAAGATGCTCATGAAATTATTAATTCCTTATGTTCAGTTTGCTTTTCCCCTGGATGTAGGCTTTTGGGTGACGCTGAATGTGTCTTTGGGTATTGTTGCGAAGGCTGGTTGTGGAGCAAGAGGATGGGAATTGGATTTCCCACTGTGCCTTTAGGGAGGACGGGATATTCTGTGTCCCTTTGGGCAAGCTCATCAGATGTCAAGCAGGGATTTATAAAGTTACTTTCTTTGACTGTAGGTCCCCCAAGTCTCCTAACCAGCCTAGCCATAGGTCAGAATCCTGCAATGTCAGAATGAGGTCACAATCTGGTCTGTATCTCTGTAAACTAAGAGGCAGTTAAAGTCAAACTAAGCCTTCATCTGTTCAGGATGAATCTTCCTGTTAGGTCAAGTTGAGGGTTGAAGTTGGGCTATATGTCCTGTCTACAGCTATGGTGTCATAGTGGATAGAGTTTTGGCCAGGAATTCAGGAGGCCCTGAGTGAGGAACCTTAGAGGTGTGAGGAGGACCTTAAAACATATCTTTAATCTCAAAAGCTTCAAGGCCCCTTTGTACTTATAGATTACTAGCCATTTTCTTTAAAGATGCTCCTGAAATTATTAATTCCTTATTTTCAATTTGATTTTTCCCCTGGAAGCAGGCCTTTGGGTGACGCTGAATGTGTCTTTGGGTATTGTTGCGAAGGCTGGTTGTGGAGCAAGAGAATGGGAATTGGATTTCCCACTGTGCCTTTAGGGAGGATGGGATGGTCTGTGTCCCTTTGGGCAAGCTCATCACATGCCAAGGATGGCTCGATAAAGTTACTTTCTTTGACTGTAATTCCCCCAAGTCTCCTAACCAGCCTAGCCATAGGTCAGAATCCTGCAATGTCAGAACGAGGTCACAATCTGGTCTGTATCTCTGCAGAGTGAGCGGCAGTTAAAGTAAGGCTGAGCCTTCATCTGGTCAGGATGGATCTTCCTGTTAGGTCAAGTTTAGCGTTGAAGGTGGGCTTTATGTCCTGTTTACAGCTATGGTGTCATAGTGGATAGAGTTTTGGGCCGGAATTCAGGAGGCCCTGAGCGAGGAACCTTAGAGGTGTGAGGAGGACCTTAAAACATAACTTTAATCTCAAAAGCTTCAAGGTCCATATTCCTCGTAGGAGGACTTGATCTGCAGATTCTGGTCTCTTACTAGTCCCTCAGACCAAGGTGGCTAACTCCAGACTTAGAGCATTTTCTTATCTGGCCTCCAAATGATTGTTTGTTTGTTTGTTTGTTTGTTTGTTTGTTTGTTTGTTTGTTTGTTTGTTTGCTTGCTTGCTTGCTTGCTTGCTTGCTTGCTTGCTTGCTTGCTTGCTTACTTGTTTGTTTGTTTGTTTGTTTGTTTGTGTATTCCACCGCTGAGAAGGCCCGGTTTCTTTTTTTTCCTTCTGGGCCTCCCTCGGCGTCAGGCTCCTCAGCCTTACCTCCTGACTCACGCAAGTGACATGGGTAGAGCTGGGTGGGAGCAGGCGTTCCGCCAAGTATCGAGGTCCTAAACCATTTAGGGCTTTAAACGTAAGCATCAAAACTTTGAAGTCAACGTGGAACCGAATGGGCAGCCAATGCAATGCGGCCAGAATAGGAGAAATGTGATGTTGTTTTTTCACTCCGCTAAGGAGTCTGGCCGCCGCATTCTGCACCACTTGTAGTTTCCGCAGCAGCCTCAAAGGTAGCCCCACGTAGAGCGCATTACAGTGGTCTAATCTCGAGATTACGAGCTCATGGACCAAGGTGGTGAGCGCCCCCACATCAAGATAGGGTCGCAGCTGGGCAATCTGCCAAAGATGAAAAAAGGCAGTGTGGACCACAGACGCCATCCGAGATTCCATAGTGAGCGCCGGGTCCAGATGGATTCCCAGATTGCGAACCCCACTCTTTGCGGCAAGGGTCACCCCCCAAACGAGAGGGAGTCACCCAAGCCACCAACAGTGGGGACACCCACCTTCAGGACCTCCATCTTGTCCGGGTTCAGCCTCAGCCCATTCTCCTGCATCCATTGCAGTACAGCCTTCAGGCAGCGCTGAAGGGACAGAACGGCATCACCTGCAGTAGGTGGAAAAGAGATGTAGAGCTGGGTGTCATCCGCATAGTGATGACACGATGCTCCACATCCCCTAATGACCCCACCCAGCGGGCTCATATAGATATTAAACAGCATTGGGGAGATAATCGACCCCTGTGGAACCCCACAGTTGAGACTCCACGGGGCCAAGACACTCTCCCCAAGCTGAACTCTCTGGGGTCGGTCCCCCAAGAAGGAATGGAGCCAGGCAAGTGCCAGGCCACCAATTCCCAACTTGGAAAGCCTCCCCAGGAGGATACTGTGGTCGACGGTATCAAAGGCAGCCGAGATGTCGAGGAGGACCAACAGAGATATTTTACCTCTGTCAGCTTCCCTCAACAGGTCATCGTAGAGGACGACCAATGCTGTTTCTGTACTGTGGCACGGCCTGAAGCCCGACTGAAATGGATCCAGGGCATCTGTTTCATCCAAAAGAGCCTGAAGCTGGTCAGCCACCACCCTCTCCACCACTTTACTGATGAAAGAAACATTGGCGACCGGCCTATAATTGCCAGTTGGCATTCCCTTCCGCAATACCTTCACGTGGAACTAGAGGTGGACAAATCCAAACGGGTCCTAAAAACCTAATTATTCAGCCTGGAACCATAGGGGTTGACCATGGAAATAGGCAATTATTGGGATACAACTCGTCGTTGTTTAGTCTTATAGTCGTGTCCAACTCTTCGTGACCCCATGGACCATAGCACGCCAGGCCCTCCTGTCTTCCACTGCCTCCCGGAGTTGGGTCAAATTCATGTTGGTTGCTTCGATGACACTGTCCAACCATCGCATCCTCTGTCATCCCCTTCTCCTCTTGCCTTCACACTTTCCCAACATCAAGGTCTTTTCCAAGGAGTCTTCTCATGAGATGACCAAAGTATTGGAGCCTCAGCTTCAGGATCTGTCCTTCAAGTGAGCACACAGGATTTATTTCCTTTAGAATAGATAGGTTTGTTCTCCTTGCAGTCCAGGGGACTCTCAAGAGCCTCCTCCAGCACCACAATTCAAAGGCATCAATTCTTTGGCGGTCAGCTTTCTTTATGGTCCACCTCTCACTTCCATACATCACTACAGGGAAAACCATAGCTTTGACTATTCGGACTTTTGTTGGCAAAGTGATGTCTCTGCTTTTAAAAGATGCTGTCAAGGTTTGTCATCGCTTTCCTCCCAAGAAGCAGGCGTCTTTTCATTTCATGGTTGCTGTCTCCATCTGCAGTGATCATGGAGCCCAAGAAGGTAAAATCTGTCACTGCCTCCATATATTCCCCTTCGATTTCCCAGGAGGTGATGGGACCAGTGGCCATGATCTTAGTTTTTTTGATGCAGAGTTTCAGTCCGTTTTTTTGCACTCTCCTCTTTCACCTTCATTACAAGGTTCTTTAATTCCTCCTCACTTTCTGCCTTCAGAGTGGTATCATCTGCATATCAGAGGTTGTTGATATTTCTTCTGGCAATCTTAATTCCGGCTTGGGATTCCTCCAGTCCAGCCTTTCACATGATGTATTCTGCATATAAGTTAAATAAGCCGGGGGACAATATACAGCCTTGCCGTACTCCTTTCCCAATTTTGAACCAATCAGTTGTTCCATGTCCAGTTCTAACTGTTGCTTCCTGTCCCACTTATAGGTTTCTCAGGAGATAGATAAGGTGGTCAGGCACTCCCACTTCTTTAAGGACTTGCCATAGTTTGCTGTGGTCCACACAGTCAAAGGCTTTTGCATAGTCAATGAAGCACAAGTAGATATTTTTCTGGAACTCTCTGGCTTTCTCCATAATCCAGTGCATGTTAGCAATTTGGTTTCTAGTTCCAGTGCCCCTTTGAAATCCAGCTTGTATTCTGAGAGTTGTCGGTCCACATACTGCTGAAGCCTACCTTGGAGGATTTTGAGCATAACCTTGCTAGTGTGGGAAATGAGTGCAATTGTACGGTAGTTGGAGCATTCTTTGGCACTGCCCTTCTTTGGGATCAGGATGTAGACTGATCTTTTCCAGTCCTCTGGCCACTGTTGAGTTTTTCAAACTTGCTGGCATATTGAATATAGCACCTTAACAGCATCATCTTTCAAGATTTTAAATAGTTCAGCTGGAATGACATCACCTCCACTGGCCTTGTTGTTAGCTGTGCTTTCTAAGGCCCACTTGACTTCACTCTCCAGGATGTCTGACTCAAGGTCAGCTCAAGGTATAGAATTACTGTTCTTCAATTATTATATTGTTATTATGGTTATTTTGATCATTGTTATTGTCTTATGAAATGATAATTCTTTATTGTATGTTTTTTATTATTGTAATTATGTTATGGTTGTATTTGAACTGCTGTTGACTATTGGAATGAGTTCTGGTATAGAGTACAATATACATAAATTCTATTATTATTATTATTATTATTATTATTATTATTATTATTATTATTATTATTATTATTATTATTATTATTATTATTGAACAGCTCAACAAACAAACTGTTTTGCCTACAAGGGCAAAAAAGCAAAAAACAATTCTGGCTCTTTCACTTTCTCCCACATTCATTTAAAAAAAAAATAATCCCAAATGTTCTCCATCAAATTTATGAAGATTTGTGCGCATTTTGAAATG
The DNA here is from genome assembly GCF_051106095.1 of Pogona vitticeps. NCBI lineage: Eukaryota > Metazoa > Chordata > Lepidosauria > Squamata > Agamidae > Pogona > Pogona vitticeps. The sequence continues at coordinate 191,939,004 of NC_135783.1, forward strand.
CTCTTTTTTTAAAAAAAATCTGCAAACATCTCTGGTCAAGAAAATCTTGATGTGCAGTATATAATTGTTATGGGCTTCTCTTGGTCTTCAAACCTCTAACGTTCTTGGCAGTTTAGTTTAGTCTGTATTTGATGAAAAAAAAGAAAATCTAGACTGTGCATAATTTACCCACCAAAAGAGGCGAAATTGCTTGTTTTCTGCAGAGTATTTCATAAGCAGTAATGAGATGTAATTATAAATCACAATAACAGAAGACTAAAGCAATTATAATCCTTTGTGCTCATATTGGCCAAGGTAAAACGATCTCCTTTGATATCCAGCTTCATCGGAATGAAGATTTTTAACTCTCCCTCTCCTTCTGCAGTCCTCTGTGGTGCAGAAGAAACAAAGAAAAGCCACAATAAAAACCCAATCCGACCAAAATGGCCCCAGAGGAGTTCCCGACCTTCTTAAACAGGATGTGAGAGAGCCCTGTGAGCTACAGAAGGAAGGAAGGCTTGTTGAGTCAGACAGAAGCAGTGAGATCTCATTGTTACATACAGCACTGATGGTACCTGTCTGTCATGGGTTTGGAGGGAAAGTTCCATCCTATGGGGAGTGGAAGGCGGGACATCAGGGGGAGGAGCTGTACTGTATAAATATGTGGAGCTTGTGTGGAGAAGTTGAGTAGAAGCTGGAGTGGGAGTCTGTGTGTCAGACTGAGTACAACTGTGTGTCAGTTGGTACATACCTGATAGGTTCAGGTTTCTTTATAGGTAGCCAGAACTGATAGGTTCAGGGTCTGTGCTTTACTTTAAAGGGTTCTGTGTGAACCAAACTGTTATATGTGTGTGATTGGGGTTATGCCACGTTACAGTATCTTATTTACTTGATCTTTTTATTTACCCTGTTTGTTATTTAAATAAACCTTGTTCTTTTGTTTGTTAAAAATCCATTCCTGGTCTGTGTGACTTCTTATAGGGAATGGTTGGTGGCAGCATAGTTAAAGTGTGGCATACTCCAGTGGGTCTGGGGCTGTCACACTCATAAACATACAACATTGGATTTGAGCTTTTGTCTCCTTGGGACACACATATCTGGTTTTCATATCTTATTACACATACCATAATTCTAACCTATAAGCAAAAAAAAAAAAAAAAAAAAAGGCCATCATCACTAAACCTCTATTGCCAAGTTAATGCTATGCTGGCTGTGGGATTGTGAGCGCTACAGTCACAAATACTGTAGTAATTTTGTCCGGCTCTAAGCTCCACAGATCTCCTCAATGAGTGAGGAGTTTTGGCCCAACACCCCTAGGATTGCTGAGGTGCTGTGAATGAGGAACACGAGTCTCTTCCCAAACCCAGATAGGTTGGAATAAGATAGAAGAGACTTGCATTCTCACATCTGTGTGTTGTGTGTTCTGTGCCATCAAGTGGGAACTGACTTATAGTCACCCTAACAGGGCTTTCAAGGTAAGGGAGATATTTAAAGGTGTGGTTTTACCAGTGACACTCTCCCGGTGGGTTTCCATGGCAAAGTTGGGATTTGAACCCTGTTCTCTTAGAGTCCTAGTCTGTCACTCTATCCACGACACCACCGTGGGAATCCTTCTCATGGCCAGGGAGCACGTGTGTCAATTTGTTCCATGTCACTGTTCTTAGGAGAAGCTCCAGGGATAGATAGCCTATGGAACTTTTGAGTCTGAACTGGGATGGATGTATTCATACGTAGATGGGAAAGCCTGCTAGGTTGTAACATATACAAATAAATGCTGGATGTTGTCAAGAGCTGCTTGACACTGTTCTAAGCTTAATGGATCCATCCAATGGAAAGTTCGTATTAAGTCAAAACAGATGTATTTTAATAAACTGTTTATTTGGCATACTGCTTGTAAAGAGGCCTCCTCATAGACACATGTTGCTGAATTACATCTGCAATGACCCAGGAACAAAGCAAGATTCTTCAAACTGGAAAGATAAACCAACAAAGCTTGAACAATTGGACACCTATCTCTCAACCTTTTTTTTTTTTTTTTGCATATTTATGTCTTCGCAATTTGGGGTATATTCAATAGCAGAAATGGCCTAAGATATATTGGAGCTAGAGATATTAAAGCTAAATGGCCCTCCATTTGGTGTTTAAAACAGAACAATAAACTAAATTGTTGACAGCTTCCTGCCTTTAAATGGAAGCCCAATGCCTGCTCTGCCTGAGGAGGCATAACTTTGTGGTAGACTAGGCAATGTAGTAATTAGCACATCATTAGAGAGGAAGCTCCCTTGAGAAGGAAAAGGCAGGTCTTTTTGCTACACTCTGCATGTTGTGAATTTAGTTTGCTTTCGTTTTGGGATAGGTTGTTTGGGCATTAGCACAGCCTTCATTTGCAAGTTTGATTGCTGAGGCACGGAGGTTTGAAGGGAGTGTGTTTCTGGAGGGAAAATGTTGTAATGGCATGATTTACTCATTTCTCTTAGCAGGAAAAATATCTCTTGCTCTGCCTGACCTCAAGGTTGCCCTGGCCCTCATCCAAAGATGATTTTTTTTCTTCCTAAAGTCTGGTAAAGAACTTTGTGCACAGCTTGATTTAGGAATTCATAACTGACTGGATAGCTCAGTGAGTTGCAGAGTCAGAGACTGAGAACTGGGTTCTCCACTGGGCTTACCAGAAAAAGTGACAGCCTATGTAGCCCTGGGCAAGCTGCACAGTCCCAGGGTACCTCCAGAAAAAGGGAAGGGTGAACCACTTGTGAGTACTTTGTACTTAAAGAAAACCCTGGGAAGGGTTGCCACAAATCAGAACTGAGTATATGACATCCTGCTGATGTTGATAAAATATTAATACTAATACCAATAACAATACTAATACTGTAATGCTGATGTTGCTGATAAAATACTAATACTAATACTAATACAAATACTTACACTAATGGTAATACTAATGACCTAAACATATGCTGTTTTGTTCTCAGTCTCTGCAGGCTCTCTGGCTTGCTTTTCTGGAACATTTAAACCTTTTAACAATAACGTATGGGTAGCTCATTGTTTCTTTGTCCGAAGGCCTCAGCTTTTGTGTTATCCTCATCATGTTTCAAAAGCCCCTCCTTACATTTTGGCCTGTCCTTTTCATACCTTGGTGCCTCAGGTCCTAATAACCTTGATTATGGTTTTTTTTCTCCTTTTGTGCCCTATAGCTGTATATGTTTGCAAATACATGTTATTTTTCAGCTAAAATGTTCTCAAAGCCACTTGCATCATAAGTCAGAATTTGTACGTTATCTACCTTTGGAATTCTTTCCCTTTTTATCATAAAAGCATCATAAAAATCTTACAAAAGCTTGAGAAAAATGCAATATCACCGGAATATAATGAAACCATGGCAGCAGTATTGGTAATTCAATAATCAGGATGAGCTCAGTTTGCGGTAGAAAGCATCTGAATATTTCAATTGTTTTTACTGAAGTACAGTGAAGATATTGAAAAGATGGTATTTTCAGTCCTGTTCTAGGGTTGTAAAAACAAAACTCTTGGTGTATATCTACAGTTCATGGGAAAAGTACAGGAGAACATGGATCCCATTCAAAATAGTACCATGCAGATGTGCTGAGCTCTGATATGGGTGTACTCTTGTGTGTCTAGTGTTGACTTGTGGTTCCCATCCAGCTAGCAATTGGCATTGCCTCAGTGAATGAGAGCACCTGGAGCCAGGGAGCCTGACTCCACACCATGTCTTGCAGAAGAGCCAGACTGTATAGTCTTGGGCAACCTACATAACTCCAGAAAGCCACCTGAAAAGGGGGATGGTCAATCACTTCTGGGTACTGTAAAGGATGCCCGTAAGTTGGGATCAAAGACATGAAATGATGATGATGAGGAGGAGGCTGTAGTGTGCCACTAATTCCAAAAATACAGTAATCTACTCAATGCCTATAGGAAACAAAACTTTCAAAATACTAGGTGTCCATGCACACTGGAGTTCATGATAGGGATGCTCATGGATTTTGTTTGACTCGTATTTCGGGGGAAAGCTAACTGATTCATGCTCCTAGGACTAAAGAGAAGACTGGGATATAACTATCATATATTTCCCTTCTTCAGATTTTGTTATTCTGTTCTTGGATCGAAACTATACCAAAATCTATATTAAAATATCCACTTCTTGGGTAAAATAAAATACGTCAAGAAATAGTTGAACTTCTAGAGAGAAGACTAATAGACACTTAAATATGATGTTTACAGATACTTTGTTGCATTTCATTTAAAAAGCCATCTTTCTCCTTCAAGTTGCAAACAGTTTTAAAATTGTTGGAACAGGGGATCTGGGTGGTCCACAACATGGCAAAACCGCCCCTCACTTTGGCAGTTCCAACTAGAGTAAGTCCATTCATTTAATGGAATTTGTATAGGAGGGGAGTCATTGTTCAGCATTTGATACAATGATGAGTTTGTGGGCCTATCACCGGTGGGCCTGCTCTTTCCCCCCACCAAGTAAGACACATTGACACATGACTGGAGTAAAAAAGGGGTCACAGCTTTATTGATAACAGCATGCAGTTCCCCTGGCTTGAGCACTGCAGTTGAATCCAATCCCTGATGTATTCCATATCTTCCCAGTTCCCACTGGGATATAACACAGGAATAGCGTCAAGTGGAGACCCATGGGGGTAGACCACTCCACATCTCCCTCCCACCCAGGGGCAAGGCCATGTTCACATCCTCCCCCCGAGCTGGGGGGCACTCCTGACCCCATCCTTACCGACAGAGACCGGCAGGTCCCCGCCTGCCATCCATCGCTCTCCTGGATCCATGCCAATGCTCCCGAAATGCCAATAAGCTGTGGCAAGAATGCAAAAGAAACAGTTAACAACCACAACATGTCAAGTTAAAAACAAAACAAAATGGGTCCCCTTGTTATTTGGGTGAGGGAACGCTGCCCAAATGCAACAGAGGCTACTAGCAGCCCAGCTCCTATTAAATGCTGGGCCGGTGGACCAGATTGAAAACTCCTCCCTCCAGGTCTGCCTCCAATTGCTGGTCCTGCCCACTGCCCACGCTGACCAATCAGGGAGTGTTCGCATGATCCCTGCCGGCTGGACAGGTCCCAGAGGGCTGTGTGGTGTTGCTGCATGGCCAGATGCCATTTTGGTATCAGCTGGAGAAGCTCGGCTGCTGCCTCCTTCACAATGCGGCCCTCCAGTAACTCTTGGGCCAACTTTATCAAGTTGGGAATAGCACTTGGGCTTAGGACTTACATTCCTAAGAATCTATGCAAGATTGTGATCTCTCCAGCACATTGCATGTTTAATTTCAGGTCCCAGTTTTACATTGGCACTGGAAAATGAGACTTTCACTCATGCTCCTTATGTTCATGCTTCTTTTAAAAAATAAAACTGTGGCAACAGCTGAGATGAATGTCCCCCAAGGGTCTTGGTCTCTCTTGATGGAATTTAGTTTTTTCATTTCTCCCAATGACTCAGAGACCAGGTTGACTCTTGTGTGCTGATGCTTCAAACAATAACTTGTGTTTCTTCCAGCATAATCTCGGTCCAGTTCCATTTTAACATACTACAGTCTATAAATTTATTCTCTATGCATTTGAGGGCTCCTGTGATATTTTCAAAATAGCTGAAGCAAGTAGGCCTTTGCAGTGAAGAATCATTAGAGGGGGGAAAGAGTAAGTTACAATCCAAGAGCAGAGGCCTCCCTCGAGTTTGAGCTCTCTCTCTCTCTCTCTCTCTCTCTCTGTGTGTGTGTGTGTGTGTGTGTGTGTGTGTGTGTGATGTGCTATCAAAGTTGTATCTTGAAAAAAAAGGGGGGGCCATATCTCCACTGCAAATTTAGCCTTATCAGGTTGGCCAGAAAGAGTGAAGATAAAACAGAATGAAAAGGATTGGTGCCACCCCTGTTGGTTTCAACTCTGCCTATCATCACCATGGGACAACACCCGGACATATTATCTTCAGGAGAATGAAACCATAAAAACACAACAGTGATGAATGCTGCTTCTCCTCTGTTCTAAGGGATGTGTCATTTTTAAAAAAAAAAAAAAGTGTAACTACCTCTGAACAGTTAGTGCCTCATTAGAGTGTAAGCTGTTTGTCAGCACATGTTCTGACAAAGAAAATGGCTATTCATCAAAAATAATATTCATTATAACTATGAAAACAGAAATGTTCATTAGCTTTCTGCTGCCTTCAAAGTAGGACACATTAGATAGAAACTTGCTCTTGTTGAGCAGCTGGGTCCGGAAGGAACTGGGAGGAAATCCTATCACTAAGAAAATGAAAACAGGAGCAGAAGGAAGGTGAAGCTGAGAAAGCCAGCGAACAGGAGCAGGCAACTTCCATTTGCTCTGCGTCCCTCCCCAGGCTGTCCTTTTAAAGTTGCATAGGAGAGGAGAGTTAAATGTTCTTTCTTGTTCCTGTTGAATTTTCACACATTGATATTCTGCAGGCTACTGAAGCCTGTCCTCAGCTCCCTTTTCAGCAGTGGGAATGCAAAAGCACTGAGATGCATTTGTTTTGGCTCTTGGGAAGACAAAGAGCCAAGAGTAGATGTGGTCTGTGCACACACATTTCAGCATGTCCTCACGCAGGCAAAACAGTCATGGAACACAGCCACTCCATCAAGATGTGAATTAAAACCAACAAATCATCGCGATAGAGTTCCCTCGTTTTCCCCCTCCGGTCAAAAGTGTCCGCATTGCAAAGGCCTCAGCTGAAAAGTGTAACATGGCAGCAGATGGCTTCCTTGTATGAGCTGACATGACCTGAGGCTTTTGATTTCATAAATTCGGTTGGAAGGTCTATATTTCTATTAATAATGGAAAGATCTTTCATATCAGCCTTCTTAACCTTCCCTGTGTTTTGCGCTACAGTTCCCATTTTGTCTGTTAGGATGGGAACTGTAGTCTGAGACATATGGGGCAGATGGTTTACAGGCTGGTTTCCTGACTAGGAAAAAAATCACCTAGAATATTGAGTGTTTTTGTGTCAACGGTACAAAGAGAATGGGGTAGATGAGGGGATGTTATATAAATTAGCACCTCCAGGAAGACTAAATAGGACAAGACCAAATTAATACTGTTCATGCACAGAAAAAAAAACCCCACAGAAACAACTACAAAAATAAAACCAAATCAAAAAGAGGAAAAAAATAAGAGGGGAAAAGAAGGCGGGGGATGGGAAACACAAAATGTTCCTCCACCTTAAAGAACCAGATTTGATTCAGTGTGCATTGTTAAGGTGCCATAATATTTTGTTCTGGTTCATTTATCATAATGATGAAACAAATTAACACTTTTTTTGGAAACTGTGGAAATAATAGTATAGTAACAATAAACTGGCAGCATGTGTTTGCTGTATTTTTCTTTGGAAAACTGCTTCAACAGAACAGTTCTGAAACATGTGGGTACTAATTTAGTCTGCAAGGCTACTCACGTTTGTGTCTTTATGACTACATGGCCTAGACATATTGGTGGAAGCGTTATTTGTACTTTTTAAATACTTAAGTGTGATGATAGCAAGGGCCAAAACTCTGTTGAGGAGAACTGGGCATGTAAGTTCAACAACACAAGCGGTGTTCTCTTTTTTTGTGCTGTCTATTGTGCACCTGGATGTGTGATAGCTTCCTTAACTGGTGGTTGCAAGGGAGAATGATGGCTGGACTGCTAATCACATAGAATCAGTTGTGCCATCACACAAGGTGGAAGGATTCTGCCCTATATGGGTATCACAAAACTCAAATGTTAACATTTGTTATTGCTCCTGATTGCTTCTTTGTCACCCTGTTGCCCCCAAAGTGGTTAATAATCAATACAATTTATTGCTTTGGTCAATAAGTTATAAATCTCAGTGGAACGAATAAAACATACAACCCCTTGCAACCCCCTCCCTGATAAAATAAAACAGGAAATCAGTTTAAATAAGGCCCCAACATAGGCATTTACATCCCTGCCTAAAACTATAAGAGAATTGGCAGTCTCATCAGCTACGTATTTGAGAATCTGTTTCTCTTTGGTCCAGCACAACAAACAGAGAAGATGGCAATAGATCAGGATTTTTGAACAAGACAGCCAATTTTTGGTTAGGTGGCTCAGCCAGTAGACTGGGCCATCAAAGGAGAAGAAAAGACAAACAGTTGGTATACTAGACCCTATGGAAGCAGTGGAGGAGAGGTCTACCCAGGTAGATTTAGTAGACTAGGCTTCTGGTCTAGAAGAAAAAGAGGGAGAAGAAGTGTTGCATCCAAACCAACAGCTGGTAAGGAGTTTGTGAGTAGACCGAGCTTCCATTGTTTGTGGGCAGATCTACTGGGGTCTTTGGGGGCCAGATCTCTGGGTTACTATATATGATATGCTACATGAGAAACAGATCTAGATCAGATCTAGCTAGAGCTGTGATCTATTTTACTCTCTTGCTGTTGTTTTTCTGTGCCTCTGAAGGCAGAGAAAGGCAACAAATCAGGAATCTGTTTCAAGCTGCAGTCTCAGAACATGTTAGGTAGCAATAAATAAAGACACACCTTTCACCTATACCTGTAGGTGCATACACATATGCACTCATGCATGCGTAGAGACCGAAACAGAGGTCTGGCAGCATATGTTTGCTGTATCTTTGTTGGGAAAACTGCTTCAACAGGACAGTTCTGAAACGTGGATACTAATTTAGTCTGCAAGGCTACTCACAAAGGTGTGTGCATGTCTTTCTATTTCTCACCATCAGGAGAAAACTGCAAATATCAGACTCTCCCAGACACAAATTACATGTGATCAGAAATAAACACCCTTGGGAAATGTGCACAAACCCACATTATTCAACTGGGGAAAATCATATGCGTTAAGAAAGAAGTGTAAAAATGCCCACATTAGGAAAATTCGTAATAAAATAGACACACACATTTCCAGACAGGAAGATCCTCAAAGGAGGTGGAGGTCTTGTAATCCAATAGGGACCTCGAATAGGCCAGTTGACAGGATTCTGAAGAGAGCAACGAAAACTGAAGGTGTTGGGTTTTCACATCCTTAGTGCTGAGCCTCAAGCTTAGCTGGGAATCCAGACTTTTGTTTAGGAAGCCTTTCCTCTCACCTCAGATCACGTGGATGAAGTTGGCGTGATGGATTATTATGGTCATCCCCATAATGCCAACCTAGTTACATGTTACTGCCAGTTCTTGAAGGCTTTCTTTCACCTTCATGGTTTACGAAGTATGGGATATATTTACGATCTCCATCAGAGAAAGCAGCAAGCGAGCAATGCTGCCCATGATCACCCTCAGGGTATGAATCTGTGGTGAAACCCATCTCATAAAAATATTTCAGTAATATTGACAGTGATTAATAACTGACGACGGAGGTGACAACTGGTATGCGAGGGAGTTTCAGGGCATAAAGGGCAATTCTGAAGTCAGCAGCCATTTTGCCTTTTGAAATCATCCTTCCCAGATCAGTAAAAGTTCCCATTACAGCTATCTTACGGAATGCTAGTGAACTATTTAGAAACGTTTGACACTTCTACAGAGATTAAGCCTTCCCTGCTGCCTAATTTTGCAATAATATTATAATTAAATGCATGGATTACAAAATGTACAGAGGATGTAATCTTACAGCCTGCGGGAGGGTATCCCAGGCATCCTAAAATATCTTGGATTATCTCCCCCACCAAGGACAAAGAGATAGGCCCATGTGAGCGGGGAGGGGGAGACATCTGATTTCAGTTCTGAACTCAGCTACCCCTTAATGGGTCAGGAGATCTGTCTTCCCTTCCCCCTCCAACTCTTTCCCTTTTTCTTCTTTACAGTTGTGCAAATCCTACTGCCTGATGGACTTTATGTAATGGCTTATAAGGATACCCATGTGCAGAAGTAAAATCCTTCCGTCCGTGATAGCTCTGGCACTGCGTAGCTACTGCGTAGCTCCCACCCTGACAAGCCATGGCCATTTGAGGTTTCCCCAGTCAAAGCAATGTGTTTTTTCACGGAAATTTGGAAATGCATAAATACTTTCATAGTCAAGGACTGTTCTGGAGCATCAACAAAAAGGCACAAGGAAAGGCTGGCATCTAGCTGTGTGCTTTTCTTTGGATACGGACCAGGTTGGGGGAAAGCTGTACATTGCTACTGCCTGATCATTTAAAGACTCTGACGTCACTTACTTGTAGAAAAGATCATAGCTATCTAAGGTTCCTCTGTGGATGGACACCCATTAGTGGAATGGGAAGGGGCAGTTTTTGGCAATTTCATCTGCAACAGACTGGTTCTCCCCCCCACCCCATGTAATCCTGCACAGTGAGCTGAAATCGCAAAATGGAAATAGTTCCTTTCTTATTCCAGTGGTGAGAACCTTCTGAAACAATTAAAGGAAGGATAGTAATGGGACAGGCTATTTGATGATGCTAGTTTCTAACTATGCAGCTTCTGACCCAACCTCCAGAGTCCCCGAGGTTTACTGTTTTCTCGTATGCTTTGTTTTTTAAACTAAATTGGGAAATGGTTCTTACGGGAAAGTTGACAATAAATGCAAGAATGTATGAAAAGTTGGAGATGTAAACATGTATTTCAAGCAAATGTACTTTGTTTTAGAAAATATTATTTTGCTCTCTCTCTCTCTCTCTCTCTCTCTCTCTCTCTCTCTCTCTCTCTCTCTCTGTGTGTGTGTGTGTGTGTGTGTGTGTGTGTGTGTGTGTGTGAGAGAGAGAGAGAGAGAGAGAGAGAGAGAGATTATACTTCATCAAGATGGTGTTTTGGACAGCCAAATCCTTCATAGATTAGAAGAAAGTTTGTTCTCCCTCTGTATTTTAGGACTGTTTATCTTTTCTCAAGCTTCATTTACAAACATAACATTGCAATGAAGACAAGGGTCCCCCTTGAATGGTGTTTAATTTTTGCTTTCTGACCACCCACCACTTTAGCCAAGAGGTTTCTAAAAATGAAATGAGATGAAAATCTATGGAAGACACTTTCTGATGTTTGTTAATCTCCATGGGTTGCTCCATGGTTCCATCATACATTTCCAAACGGCAAATGAAAAGACATCTTTCCATCGATAACTCAAGATCCCCCCAGTCACTGGCATACCGTGCAGATTGAGGGTGGGCAGCCTCTAAAAGCTAAGGAACCACACACACCCATCTCTGGGCCTTGAAGGGAGAGTTGTGCTCATGTACCCGTCTCAGTTTTTCTTCTTATAAAAATGCATTTTTAAAAACTGAAAAAGCATCCTTATACCCACTCATGACAATCTTTTTTTAAAACAACAAAGGTTTTTTCAAATATAAGGGGGAAGGTGTGCTGGACAGCTCTCAAAACATGATAAAATTGTCCCACATACCCTAGGAGACATGAGGGGATGTTTGTGCCATTATTTTATTTTATTGGAATATGTAATTGTACAACTCTCTCTCTCTCTCTCTCTCTCTCTCTGTGTGTGTGTGTGTGTGAGTGAGTGAGAGAGAGAGAGAGAGAGAGAGAGAAAGAAAGAAAGAAAGGGGGGGTTGATAGGCCTTATAGGGCCATGATATATAATAGTGTTAGGATGGGGCTGATTGATTTGTTACAGTAAATATGTGTGTCAAGTTTAAGAATGATACAGAAACATAATTAAGTCACCTACAAGCTTATACTGTATTATATAACAAGTACCAAACATTCAAGTACTATGAGTTTATTCTATTCTACATATGTTTCAAATAGTAGAAGTTCTATAAGGCTTCTTAACAATGACCAAAGGATAATTTACTATCAATTGTTGACACAAACACACACAAGGGAGAATGTCAATTTTTACTTTGTTTTTTTTTTTTTTAAATCATAACGTTTGAAATTGCTGTGTGGAAACTCTTGTCAGTTAAATATTATTATTTTCTATAGCCCAGATCAACATATTTTCCAAAAGGTACAGATGTGGAGGATGCTGGGAACACCATTTGAGTCACAAGGAGATCCCAGTGTAGAAACAAGATGGTTGCCCCATAGTCCCTTTTTTTGCACATTTGAACAACTGTAACTGAGACTATATTGATCCTGCTAGTCAGTGTGACTTTTTCCTGTCTCTCAAGAGGCAAAAGAAGTTAATCTCTGATTTGTCCTTGGGGAGCTACTTTGCAGGAGGAAGATGGAATACTTCTTCTAATTTAGAAGAGCTCCATCATAGCTTTTCACAGCTACAGTTCTGCACAATGTGGTACGATGACATCATGATAATTATTAATGATGTTGGCTGTTATAGCACATATCCTGTTAATGATGACAGGAAATTAGAAATCTAGGCATTGTGCAAGCAGAAGTCCCATTCTTTTCAACACAGTTTGCACAAGGGCGAACCGGAGGTTGTGCAGGATAACACAGACAGAGCATTGTGCTCTGGCCACATTTGACAAGATTCCAGTCTCTTTAGCCGGTACCAGCTTGTAAAAGAACTTTCAGACTCTGTTTAGAGAGGACTTCAAAGTTCTTGAAGAATTTATTTGGCTTCAAAATGATGTCTCTGCCAACATTTCCCTATCAACCCCCTGTCCATCTCTCTTAATTTTTTTTATTTTGCTGCCCATTTCATGAGCAGTATTTGTTCATTCCTTCCACATTGAAAACCATTCATCCATAGCAAGGCATGTGTGGAAAATTGGGGCTCTTGGTAATGTGTAAAGCCTATTAGTGGCACTGTCACCTTCTACACATTGAAAGCAATGGAAGAGGCATGGGAACACACAAGCAGGGTGAGTGTACGCAGAGAGGAAATGAGGGCCTATTCCTGCTGTCTGGGGAGATAGATGCTGGCAAAAATGCCCGCAATGAGTCCAAAAGGCCTTCTACTGCCAGCAGAGAAGGAATACCTCCCTCTGCCATTGTTCGTTGTTACGTTTAAAATGGCCAGTTATGGTTAGTAACTCTAGGCTTCAACTGGGTTCTGTGTCAAAAACCTTTAAATTTGTTTCCTGTGTTCATTCTTGGAGGAAGGCAGCAAAGACCAGTCAGCCTCTATCACAGTACTGGGCCAAACTTAAGGGGAAAGCCATAAGCAAACAAGGCCCCTGAGAGTTGTGTACCACTGGTGATAAATGCATCCCCTTATGCTCTGGTGTGCATCCCTGGCTTCAATGCACTGACCACAAGTTCCACTTATTCAGAGCTTGTATTGAGGGCCCTGAGATGGGAGAGGAGGCCCACTGACTCCGCACTAGAATCATAAGAAGCTGAGCCTTGACTCTAGAAATCACTCCCTTTTTTTTCCTCTGAAGTACACTTTTTATTTTTAGCAGACCCCTCGTCCATCTTAGGACAGGAATGCAACCTCTTGAAACATTGCCCTTAAAAAAGGAAAGAAAGAACTAGAAAGCCTCATAAAGAAATCCACCAGTGAGGGAAAATATTTTTATGGGTAGGAGTTCCATTTAGCACATCTTCTCTGGCTTAAACATGATTTGATTAATTGATTCTCCTCTCCAAAATGTTGCTGAGTTTCTTTTTCAAGTTTCCTTTGTTGTTCTTTTCCTAAAACCAGCATTTTCGTTGTTTTCCTCCACACACTGACAAGGTTCCATAACAATGTCCTCAAGCAGCCTGGCCTATAAACAAACATGTATGAGCTTGCCACTCCACTTTCAAGGTATATACCTTTAAAAAAGAAAATAGTGCAGCAATTTTTTCTTCTCCTGGATGGTGTTTCATTTGCTAAGTTTTGTGCTACAGTCTTATAAGGGTATGTTTATTTATACATTTAGGTATTTATTATAACTTAAAAACCCCAAATCATATTCTGAGAGCAATTTAGAAAATATGAATCAAATAATCAAAATATCAGTTTAAAAGGAATAGTTAGCTGGGAAACGTATACCAAAAACATTTTGATTTGTTTCCTATGTTCATTCCTAGTGGAAGGCAGCAAACAACTGTCAATCCCTTTCACAATACAGTGGTGCCTCGACTTATGAACATCCAGACTTACAACCATTTCGAGTTACGACCGACTCTGGCTGCAAAATTTTGCTTCAACTTGTGATTGGAGCTTTGAGTTACGACTGGAAAAAAGGTGGAGGGAAAAAGTGGGGAATTCAAATGTACTAATGGTTGCTCGGCAAAGAGGCTTTTGTACCCCAAAATTGCATTGAAAAGTCAGAGAAAATAAAGAGCTCCTTACTGCCACAAAATCAACACCAAGTGAAACTCTGGAGAGAACTTTCTAAAACTGGGTGCCACCACTGAGAAGGCAATGTGTCTCTCGAACTCCAGTGTTCTTGTGGAAAAGCAGGGATTTTTTTCTTTTTGGTAACTTCCGCTGCTGATAAAAATAGGTGCTGCTCTTTTTGTAACAGTTGAACATTTAGTAACAACTCATCTTGATGTGTCAAAGAGCTCAAAGTTGTGGAGGAGGAAACCCTCTGTGAGTATTCATGGCATCCTTAGTGAGTAACAGGAAGGAGAAGGGTCCTTGGTTTTTTCATCACAGCTAGAAAAATGCCTCACTCATTTCTGGAGAGAATGCGACATTCACAAAAGGGCTGTGTTCAAGTGCAACTGGTGTCTCTTATCTGCAATGGAAGTGCATGATGTTGCCCTCATGATGCCACATTCACTTCTTGTTCTGCAAACATCAATCCTAAACCACCGCTACTACCAAAGCATGCCAGGACAATATTTCAAATTTTAAAAATCCGCAATCTTTTAAACAATGATATAATATAAACTGTTCTCAACATGTTTTGCAATCTGTGTTGCCTTTGTGCATGGCGGCCACCACAGATAGTCCAGAAATAGAGGACCGGTCGTACTCTACAACAGTGGTCCCCAACCTTGGGCCTCCAGATGTTCTTGGACTTCAACTCCCAGAAATCTTGGCCAGCAGAGGTGGTGGTGAAGGCTTCTGGGAGTTGTAGTCCAAGAACATCTGGAGGCCCAAGGTTGGGGACCATTGCTCTACAACATCCTACAGATTATTACCAAAGAATTCTGTTGCTGCAACAGACTAATTCGATGGACGCATGGAGTTTACCGTACATATCCTCCATGGTCATAGATCTTTCTCTAGGGTAGACCAAATTTTCATCTTTGCCACCTTGTTTTTTTTAAAAAAAGCATGAGAACCCCTTGGTATGGGGATGGTGGTGGAATCTTCGGTACCCTCTTACTATATTCACAGATAGCTGTCTCTAAATCTTGGTGGCAACAGCAGTGTTGGTGGGAATGTGGCTGCCACAGCACTGCAGGTCTCTTGGACCAGAGGATGGCTCCTAGAGCTGGAGGATAGTCAACCATAACCTATCTATGCTACTGGAACAAAGCAGAAAAGGAAGAAATCAATGGAAAGTAGCTTCTCATGTAGAGTGTTTATATTTTCCCATTTTGATTAATATTTTATTGTTGATTTTATTGTTGTTTTAACTCAGGGGTCAGGGAACATTTTTATCTTTTACCCCCCCAAAATTTATATACGCCGACATTACCCCCTTGATTTGAAAGGAAGGAAATCATACATTATTTGAATTCAAAATATTATTGAATCTACACAGGCTGTGTACCGAACCAGCAGGATGTACCAAATTTAATAAAGATGTGCACTATTTTTGCTGGAATACATTGCACACAAGCCATGGGGTGGTACAGGGACTAGTAAGGTGTCCAATGTGCCTAGCAAGTTGCATTAAATTTTTGCTAGCTCGCAGAGGATTTAATCATCATCAATGGCTCCCAGAGTGGTGCTGGCAATGACGTGCTTACTAGAGACAGCCAAGGCAGAGTGGGGGGGGGGGCTTTTCCTACAATTTTAATCATTCTGTGTGTGGTGTGCAAAAAGGAGCAAACCAGGCTAAAGGTCATGTCACCCAGCCTGGTGCCACAGCCCAACATCAAAGTACCAGCACACTTTTTAAAATCATCATGAATGGAAAACTCAGCAGTGGCCAGAGGACTGGAAAAGTTCAGTCTACATCCCAATCCCAAAGAAGGGCAGTGCCAAAGAATGCTCCAGCAACCATACAATTGCACTCATTTCACATGCTAGCAAGGTTATGCTCAAAATCCTCCAAGGCAGGCTTCAGCAGTATGTGGACTGAGAACTCCCAGAAGTGCAAGCTGAATTTTGAAGGGCCAGAGGAACTAGAGACCAAATTTCTAACATGCGCTGGATTATCGAGAAAGTCAGAGAGTTCCAGAAAAACATCTACTTCTGCTTCATTGACTATGCAAAAGCATGGCAGAAAGTGAGGAGGAATTAATGAACCTCTTAATTAGGGTGAAAGCGAAGAGCGGGAAAAATGGTCTGAAGCTCGACATCAAAAAAACCAAGATCATGGCCACTGGTCCCATCACCTTCTGGCAAATAGAAGGGGAAGATATGGAGGCAGTGACAGATTTTACTTTCTTGGGCTCCATGATCACTGCAGAGGGTGACAGCAGCCACAAAATTCAAAGACACCATCTTCTTGGGAGGAAAGCAATGAGAAACCTATACAGCATCTTAAAAAGCCACCGTACCCCACCCACCTTAATTCAAGCCTTCTGTTTTGCTTGCCTGTTCTTTTTCATAGTTTTGAGTCAGTCTCTCTCTCTCTCACTCTCTCTCTCTCTCTCTCTCTCTCACACACACACACACACCACGCACATCCACCCTCCCTCCCTCCCTCCATTTTCTTCATCCATTTTCTACATACATTTAAATAAGCTTGATGAATCCCTCGGTCTCTCACACCTCCCTTCCCTCCTTCCCTCGTTAACTTGATCCTTTCTGTCCTTCTGCTTGCTTGCAGTCATCTCCAGTGGAAGCAGTCATTCAGAAGCCCCAGATTGATTGATTGCCCAGGGCTATTCCACAGCTGTAACCAATCAAGCAGGCTTATCTCCAATCTCTGAAAGAATGGAGCATTTACAAGTGCCATGCTGCAACCAAGGAAGTAACAGGGAGAGGTGGCTTACAATTTGAGGTTTGGCTGCAGAGGGTGGAGTTGGGAGGGGGGTAGCGCTCTGCTCATTACCCCCAGGATTTTCACTTTTACCCTATTTGGGGTAATTTACTCCTGTTTCCTGATCACTGTTTTAACTGTTTTATGAATAATTTTATTGTAAGCCACCCTGAGTAGACATTGTCTCAAAGGACGGGATAAAAATCTAATAAATAAATAAAATACAAATAAATATAAATTGTCCAAATTAAAAGAAGATAATGCATAGCATGGAAAATTCACTCTGCTGTACTCAGAATGAAGAGGGGGACATTTACTGAAGCAGCAGCAGACGAAAATCCTCTGAGTCATAGTCTGCTTATCAAGGGATGGCTTTCTCTTTTGCCACTTGTTTTTTAGCCCAATGTCCATGAATCACCCCCTTATTGACAATGCTTTTCTTTTGCATCTGGATAAGCACAAATTTTGTGGATCCTTGAGGAAACACTGTGCCCAGCTGTGTCTGCAGCATTGGCCTGCACTCTATAAGGCTGCAAATGGGAGATTAGTTAAATTCTTCAGAATTTTTTAAAATTGGGTTTTTTGTTTGTTCCTGATGAGGCATTCAATGGCTATAAATGTTTTCATTAAAGAAATAAAATAAATAAAAGGAACCAAAATACATGAAAGAGTGCTAGGATCCTCTGGTTTTTCAAAGCGGGCAACACCTTTCTGCAGTCTCATCGCAGGCAATGTAACAAACCAAAATCGAATGCTGCAAAATAATATAGGCTAATTCCAAGCAACCTGCCCCACCCCCAATAAGATTTTATCTATTTTATAGGATGCACTAGTTTTATATATGGGATAGGATAAACAGAGTTGGTGTGTGCGTGTGTGTGTGTGCCCCCCCCCCCCGGTATGTTATGTTATGTACATGGTCCAGAGAAATGAGACTTGAACTGTTTGAAATCTACATCATGACACACCATTCTGCCAGGTCAGATTTGGCTGGCATCATTCACATTTCCTAAACGTGCACAGCTGGATCCCTTCTTTAGCTGTTACTGGCCAGGGAAATCTAGAATTAGTTCTGCTTTATGGAGACTTACAACTGCACTGAGATGTAAAAATGTGCTCGTTGACATCAATATTTATTATCAGTCTGAACAACAAGATGATTAATCAAGTGTGTTTGGCAAACTCTGGACCCCAGAGGAGTGCTTAAACTGTATCTTGAGAAAAGCTGCTGTTCTTATGCAAGGAACTCCTAGCAGAAAAAAAAAAACTAACTGGCTACGTGCTGAATACCCTTGGAAATATGCAGCCGGCTTCAACGTGCACAGGAAAAATTCTGATGGAATAGTGTGATGCAAGAAGCTTGTGAAAGGTTCCCACCTGTAACTTCCAGGGAGGACCAAAGGGCTAAATGGAATGTGTCAGCATGGGCACAATTAGACATTGTATTTAAAGTGTAAACGTTGGGGGTATTTGGGGGACAATCTGGATCTGGACCCTGGGAGGAGGGGAATGACTATCAGCACTGGAAGGAATACTCCTCCTGTATTGGCAACATGCTGAAAGAGAGAGAGAGAGAGAGCAAACGCCTTGTCCCAGTTTCATAACCATTATCTAAATCAAGGCCTCCATGTACTGTGTTTGACCTTTTTAATACACAAGTAATCGAGCTGCGGATCTCCCACTGCCATATCTAACTTGGTTCAGAAATGCTAATGGTAAGAGACGTAAATGGAGATGACCGAAATCAATTCCAGCTCATCGCCAGAACAATCTGGGTGCAGACCATCTAGGTTCACAAGTGTAGCAATTGGGGAAAGAATCCCACCTTTCTCTTGATTTGGGGTGAAATAGGCTATCTCAGGTCAGAATTCTAAATATATATTTTTTCTCCCTAACCTGCTCCAAGTGTAGCAATTGGGGAAAGAATCCCACCTTTCTCTTGATTTGGGGTGAAATAGGCTATCTCAGGTCAGAATTCTAAATATATATTTTTTTCTCCCTAACCTGCTCCATATTTACAATGAATTTTTAGTTTCATTTTCTATATGATATCATCAGATCTAAACCATGGAGTGTGATGCCATTGTGAATGCACCTCGGTTCTTTGCTACAAAAATTCAAAGAGCAACTCTAGGGCCTCATTGGGATCAGAGTCATAGAGTGAGGAAGAAGCGGTGTGTTTTTTTTATCCATGAACAAGCCTCCAGAATAAATATGGGAGAATAGGGAATCCAAGTTAGACAAACAGTGCAAAGCTTGCACTTCTTACCTGAATAAGGCCAGCTCAGTTCCCAGAGCTTGTGCCTGGAAGATGTAAAAATGGACCCATAGATTTGTGTTCCCACGCAAAGTTTGGCCAATGCTACTCATTTTCTGTGGTGGTATGTGTTTCTTCTCATCAGCAAACAGCGGAAAAACGTGATGTCTCTTTTTATATGCGTGTAACAACATTATTTCTTGACAACGTTGATCAAATTGTATCTCCTGCTGGCTCCTTTCTTGTTCCTTTGGCAGCGATGACACCTCTGCAGTGGAACTAACCTGAGGCAGCTCTTTTTTTCCTATCCTGGACCCAAAGTTCGGACTTTTAGATTGAAGCGCTACTCTCTCTGACTTACGTGCCCTGCTAACAATAATCCCATAATTGCATCCGTCTTGACTGGATTCAGATTCAGCTGGCTCATGCACAGCATGTTCTCCAACACAGATGGTGAAGCAGCAGCAGGATGACTCCTCGGCTGCACGCACACAAACATGCTGCTCCGGGATCTCTCTTTGCCTTCATCGGTTGCAGCTCAAGTTGAAAGAAGCACAAAAGAAGGAAGAAAAGGATCGCTTCTGAGCCAATATGGTGGTGGTGACTTTAGTGCTGTGATATGAGGCACTTGCAGGTTTGGTGGCTCAGTTGTTACAAAGGGGTCACCAAAAAGGAGTTCAACAGGTACCACATACAAGAAGAGAACAAATCCAAGAGGCCACATGCTCTCTGGGGGCCCTTGTCACACCTGTGGCATTCCCGTTCACCATAGTTAACCCAGGCCAATTCCCATTCAGAGCAGGTAAGACTGTGTCAGCAAACCATCTAACCCTACATGAAGTAGCTTTCTGAATTTGAAGCCAACAGGAGTAGGTGTGTCTGATGCTGTAGGGAAACATGGGGGGGGGGGCAGTTTCCCCTCAGCATTTTCTGTGTAGTTTCTCTTCTGAGTGAAACACAAACTTCTAAAACTGTGTTGTAGTTTTTTAAATTCAAAGTCTAAAAATATAAAATAGGGTTTCTGCTTTATTTCTTTGATGGATGGTCTTAATGCCCAAAGAGGCTACCTGGGTTTTCTAAAGTTTGGAAACAAAATTGAAGCATTCTGGTGTCCTTTCGAAAAAGTCATTTGAAAATGAATTCTCGAAAGGCTTTGTTTATTGATTTTTACATCGCTCAATGCCTACAGATTCTAAAATGTAAGTGTATGAGAAGCTTAATGCTCCCTTTTTTGCCAATACCTGACAAAGTACATTTTTTCTCCAGTATAAAAAAATGTCACAGACCATTTAGAAATATGACATGGTTTCAATGAATAGCACAATTTACTTAGTAAATCACACCATATTCTAAAACCATTGATTGGTTCTCTAAAGAACATATCAGAATATGCGGCAAAAAAGGTCATGTTTTCTTATCCACTGTTACAAAAATAGATTTTGCTCATTTGGCTGTACAAATAGAATTAAATCATTCTGTCTTTCAGTTCTCCCTTAGCTGAAACAAAGAAACCACTATTTTTCTTCCTTTAAAGTCATTAGCAAGTAACCTTGTAGGACAGGATGGGCTGACTTCAGTATTATATTAACCAGTGATGACATGATAAATTTAGAAGTACAGGAGCTCATCCTGACAAAAGTCATGAGGTAGTTACTACTACCTCATAAGTTGAGTCCAAAATGAAGACAACTAGATTTGTCCTTATAAACAGGTCTTTGGTAAAACTAATGGCTTCTGATGGTCATTGAATGCTGCCTGGAGATCTCAGTGAGTTAGGTAGCTGGCTTTGGAGCCAGAGGTTAGGAGACTGATTTCCCACTGTGTCTCCAGGGAGAAAAGCCAGCCTGGGTGGCCTTCAGCAAGTTGCACGGCTCCTAGAAAAAGGGAATGATAAACCACTTCTGTGGATTTTCTACCTGGAAAACCCTGAAAGGGTTGCCATAAGTCAGAATTGACTCAACAAAATGATTATTATTTATTAATGGTCATTGAATATCAAATCCTCCTCATATTCTTAGCATTGCATTTGAACTATAATCTGCAGAGACCTAGTCCATAGCTCTATCCATGACACCATAGTGGGTGCTCACAGCAGGAGTAGCTTGCAACAAACTGTTCCATTTTGTTCCTAGCTGCTGTGAGGATTGAACAGAGAAGCTCAAAGGGGGTGGCAGATAATGTCATAATCTCTACTACTCAAAAGGTCCTTACAGACCCTGGTTTCTCTACACCAATGGTGTTAAAAAGTCAAAAAACCCAAAACTAGAATTGACAGTATATTTTAAAGTTGGCCTCCCACATTCTTATTACGCAGTAAGGCACACTGAAATCAAGGTTTTGCTCTGGATTATCTGAAGTATTCTTCAGTAGTTTAAAAAAAAGCACCAATTAAAATATCGCTTTTAAGATTAAGTATGATAAGAGATACATTGCTACAGATCATGATGCATTTCTAATTTAAATACATAAGAAGAATGAGTAAATGGTCGTGACATGAGGTAATTTGCAGAAAGGGGACCATACTAGGTGTTTGACCTTCAAGTACCGTATCATCAGAATTTGTTGTAGAAAATAGGCTTCAATAATCATACGATAAGAAAGTCTTTGTTATGGATTTGGAATGAAATATAAAAGCAAATGTATCATAAAATTCCAGGGTGGGTGTCGCCACTAGAAGCATTTAGACAGCCAACCTTAATGGATTCAACAAAACTTCTGAGGTATAGAGACTTGCTTAAGAAGGACGGGATGTTAAAGACTAGAGAGGAGCTAGAGGAGCAGAAAGTCTTTCTAGATTGGTGGTCGAGATTACAATTAGACTTGAGGTATGTAAAAGATAAAACAATGGGCTTTTATGAAGAACAAACGACCTTCGATAAATTATTGCTTGGTATAAGTGATAAAATAATTAAAAGAATGTATGAATATCTCTTAAATATGAAAATGGAAGATGGTGATGAAAGACTGTATGATAAAATGGGCGTAAATATTGGTCATAATATTGATTTAGAACACCGGACATAAATTTGGCAGAATTACATTAAACTTACAGAATCAGTAAAATTCAAAGAAAACATATATAAGATGTTTTATAGATGGCATATGACTCCAGCTAAACTTTCTAAAATGCATGAAAATGTTTCCAACAAGTGTTGGAAATGTAAAACACAGGAGGGTACTTTCTATCATATTTAGTGGACATGTAGGGAAGCAAAAATTACTGGAGATTACTATGTGAAATGTTACAAATAATTGTATCTTGTGTGATAGCATTTAAATTGGAATTGTTTCCATTGAATATTATGCCTGAGATTGTAGATAAAGAAATGAGATATTTGATAATACATGTAATTACTCCAGCTAGAATACTATATGGGAAATATTGGAAGAAAGCAGAAATATTGTCCCTAAAGGAGCTGACAGAAAAGATATTGGAAGTGGTGGAGATGGGCATACTAGCAGAAGCACTAAATGAAAGGTCATCTCAAAAACAACTCAAAAACTGGAAATTATTTTATAGCTGGACTAAAAGTATGGATTGGAAAGCATAGATAAATAAATATGAAGGTCCAACCAGGGAATGGAGAGATTAGTAATGATAGCAATTCTGGTAAAACTTGTTAAATTGTTTTTTGTAGAGTTTTTTTTTGTTATCTTCCTCTTTTAGCATAATTGTATAAGTGGATGTAAAAGTACTCTCTTGCTCTCTGGAATTTTACCTTTTCCCCTTCAGTAGGCATCCTTCAGTCTTGAGAGACTACGGTAACACGCTCTGAATAGAGGTCTTGGAACAGTGTCTGGTGTGGCTGAGAAGGCCAATTCGAGAGTGACAATCCCTTCCACGCTGAAGACAAATACAATCTGTCCCCTGTCCAGCTCCCTGATTTTGCTGCTTTTGTGACTTCCTCTTTGCCTCGGCCTGTTGGATAAGGGTCTCTTCAAATTGGGAGAGGCCCTGCTGTATTGCCTGCCTCCAGGCTGAATGCTCAGATGTCAAGGTTTCCCATCTGTTGAGGTCCATTCCTAAGGCCTTCAGATCCTGCTTGCAGATGTCCTTGCACCGCAACTGTGGTCTCCCTCTGGGGCACTTTCCCTGTGCTAATTCTCCATTCAGGAGATCTTTTGGAATCTGACTGTTAGCCATTCTCATGACATGCCTGAGCCAATATAGACATCACTGTTTCAGTAATGTATACATGCTAACAATTCCAGCTTGTTCCAGCACTACAATATTTGGAACTTTGTCCTGCCAGGTGATACCAAAAATGCATTGGAGGCAACACATACTGCATGGAATGTGTTCAGCTTCCTCTCCTGCCATGCACAAAGGGTCCAGGACTCGCTGCAGTACAGGAGTGTACTCAGGACACAAGCTCTATAGATATGGATCTTGGTATATGCCATCAGCTTCTTGTTAAGCCATACTCTCTTTGTGAGTCAAGAGAACATGGTAGCTGCTTTACCAATGCATTTATCTAGATTGACATCTAGAGAGAGGGTGTCAGAGATTGTTGAGCCAAGGTACACAATATCATGAACAACCTTCAATTCTTGTGTAGAGGGGATAATAGAGAGAGATGAGTCCACGCTCTGGCCCATGACTTGTGTTTTCTTCAGGCTGATAGTTAATCCAGAATCTTGGCAGGCCTTGCTAAAATGATTCATAAGTTGTTGGAGGTCTTCAGCAGAATGGGCAACAACGGCTGCATCCCATATCTATTCCCCCTGTCCCCCATACCCCAACTCCCAATTCTATTTCCATTGAAAATGATTTTTTTTAAAAAAACACACCAATCTGATGTAGAAAATATTATTGAATGAGGCAGAAAAATAACTATGAATTATTGATCAGTGCTAACAACACCGACAGCCTTATGAATCCACTTGTATATTGTAATTTTTGGATCTGTGGTTTTTGTCTAGTACTTTTATAAGGAGAAGGAATAGGGGGTGGAACAGATATGAAATATCTAGACTGAGGTCAGATATTTCCAAGTTTTGTTTTGTTTTTTAAAATCAGTTTTAATACCACAGAAGTTAAATTAGATTTGTTATGTACCCGCTGACTTATGTTCACAGTAGGAGAGTGGGAATCATGCCAAGGGTCAAATGTAGGTGGTGATTAATCAGGATCAGAAATCAGAAGATGGAAGCTATCCCAAGTTAAAGAACTGATGTGAAATGCTCTCTTATGAAAAACAGGGCAAAAAAGTACTCCTTCTTTGCAAGTGTCTTGAGGCAAATGAGAGAAGTGTGTATTTTGGAAGCCGGGCACATTGCCGTTGGCATCTTCTGAAAACCTTTCCTGAGCAATGTCATAAGAAACAATAACCTCTTTCTGTTTTGTGTGTGTTGCAAATTCCCACAAATGGAATTCAGGACCCCGGGCAAAAGGAAATAGAGCTGCCAAAAAAAGCCCATGGACAAATTGGTACTTGCCTGAAGTGGAGGGTATGAAAAGGAGAGTATTGTAACCATGGCAGTGATCTCATAACTGATAAATCACTTCCCCTTGCCAGAAGAAGGGAAAAGACATTCTGAGAGGGATATCAAATCGCTTGGAAATCCTCTCCAGTTCTTGCTTCAAAACCTCCTTGACAGTTTCAATCACAGTATGTGTGAGGAGGGGCGGCAAAACCCTCTTTCTCTTTGTCTCTCTCTCTCTCTCTCTCTCAAGTAATTATCTAGAAAACGTGCTGCACTATAAATGCATGCTGTAGTAATATTTCTTTAATCCTTCATTCATGTCTTATCAGACTTTCTTAGTTAGAACAGATTTTAATGGGGACAATGAAGGGACTACATTGTTTGTTTGTTTATATTTATATCACTACCTTTCCTCCATTGGAATCGAAGCAGCTCAAATGGTTCTCCTCAAGACAAAGCTGTGATGTATGTCAGGCTGAGAGAGGACCACCCTGTGAAGGTCATACCCAAGTGGAGGTTTGAACCCACATCTCCTGAATCCAACACTGTAACTGCTGCACTCCATGGGCCCTTTGTAGCTTGTGCATTTGTCAGTTGAAAGTTTGAGTGAGGAGAATGCCATGCAGCCTGGAGCAGCCAGAATGCTTTTACCTGGTCCCGGTTGCAGTTTGTATCTTCTCTCAACTGTACACAAAGCCTTCTATTTGCTAGAGAGGAGGAGAGAATGGTTTGTCCTATGAAGAGAACAAAATGAAATGTTTACACTTGGTGCTAGCTTGAATGTCTGCTTTGCCCACTCTTGCAAGCAATAAAAACTTGCGAGCGCAAATCAAAGGGTAAGACTCAAAAGACCCTTGGGCAGCAGCATTTGACCTAGGGCTCAAGGCCTGTGGTGCTATGTGGAATGGGCTCTACATCTGAAAGTTATGACTGCCCAGATACATACTCTGGAAATGCTACTACACCAGGCTAATTGGATGAAGGGAGCAAGAAGGCAATGGCAAGGTTGGATCAATGGAAGAAATCTTACAGGATTAAACAAGATCATATATAGACTTGCATTGACAACCACCTGACAACTTGCTTCTGTGCTTGCAAGAATACTGAAGGCCACCATTGTGGTTGGCCTTCCATTGTATGCTTCATGGGGGGCGGGGATGAACTATTTCCTGGCAGAAGGAAGAAATGTTACCTAGGATGATGTAATTTAAGGGCAACATTCTGCACAAGGTCACTTAGAGAAGACCAAAAGAGGCCAAGATCCCCAATCCATCTGGTTATTTGTCTCCCCTGACTATCCACTTTAAATACAGAATTGCTACTGTTCTTGGAAAAACAAGTTTTAGGTATGGACTTTGAGGTGAATGAGCTCTCCTTGGTGCGTGTCATCACTCCTGTCCTCTTCTTCAAGTTGTAGCTGCTGGACGGTGGCGACTGTAGCAGAGTCCTCAAGCACAGTTGCCTGGGCATCTCAGAAGGGAGACCTTGCTCTCCTTTCCAGCTGAGTCAGAGAAACCGTTCCGGTTCTGATGCTCATAAAGGACTGGATGTGAGTGATCACACACACATAAATAATACCACGAAAGTTTTAGGTTGCTTTTGTGGAATTCTCAGTCATGTTTGATAGCGTTATGTGTCAGAGGGTTTGGGGTGTGGCGAAGAAAAAGCAAAAAGAAATCTCCCTAGTAAAAACAGAAATCATAAAACAAAATAATATGTTTACTGGAGTAAGCATAATGAATTCTTAGACAAATGGAGTAAAGATCTGTCATAGAGTAAAGAAAAAAGGCGCGTAGGAAAGGGCATATATTTGATTTTACATCACTGATGCCATTCAGATTTGACACAATTTTTCTTCCGCCAACAAGCCGAGCTAGAACATAGGTTCTTAACCTGTGGTCCGTGGATCCCCAGGGGGGCCACAATGTCCTCACAAGGGTCCCACAAAGGCTTGAAGGAATGTTACTATCTTTTGCAGTTAAAATGGAAAGAGAGAGAGAGAGAAAGAAAGAAAGAAAGAAAGAAAGAAAGAAAGAAAGAAAGAAAGAAAGAAAGAAAGAAAGAAAGAAAGAAAGAAAGAAAGAAAGAAAGAAAGAAAGAAAGAAAGAAAGAAAGAAAGAAAAGGAAGTATAGCACAAAATCTTAATTTCTATTGCTTGTTTGTGTAAAACTTGGCTTTTCTAACTTACTGCCTTCATTAAAAACAAACAAATGTAAAAATCAGTTATGAAAAAACTGTTTGATTGCAAATAGATGTTTTGATATTTTTGCACGCAGTGAGATCATGTAAGTGAATGATGCTGAGTGGTTGAGAGACAACACGTGATATTTCTTGCTACTGTGCAGACAGAAGCAGCAGAAGAGAGAGTCAGAGTGAGCATCAGTTTGAGTGAGCGTTTGGATGGACTTCATGGTCATGTTTCTTCTTCAATTTCTGCTAATAAAACCATTTGGTTATTGCCAGGTAAAATGATTTTTCTATATTATTGCAGTGAATTTTGTAACAATACATTTTGACTGAGCCTCAGAATGGATCCTTGCTGAATTTGAAAAGTAGAAGAACTGATGCTTTTGAAGAGGGTACATCCTGTTCAGAGCAAAATGAAGCTTCTTCCAGTCATCTAAAAAAGTATTGCCCTTACAGCAATAAGTATCTGTTGATGAGAACTTTAAATAAATATTTGATGCACTTTAGGGTTTTAAATCTTGGGTTAATCCGCAACAACAAAAGATATTTAGTGGCTTTTATAAGTGAAGATGACACAGTGTTGCTCCCACATCCAGTTTCTGGTCTTAGAAGAACACAGAAGGTAAAACCAGTTTTTTGAGCAGGAGGAACATCCAAAGTCAGAATTACTGGAATTTGTTCAAAAGAGCAATATTCCTGATTCAAACAACAGAACAGGTAAATACATTTAGAAATCCATTTGTAGTGTGGTATGGAAGGCCCATATAAAGAGTAGCAAATTACTAGCTGCCAAGGAGTAACAGAAAATTTGGAAATATCATTAATGCAGATGATGCCAGCTGGTAAACCTCTATTCTAAAAATATATACATACAAAATTTTGGCATAGTCATTGTATGGGTTCCAAACGATGGGGAGTGATTAATTTAAGAGAACTGGAGACAGCTCAGAGTTAAAATATCTGAAAAAATATTACTAGCTCTATCACCTGGAATATCATTATGTGAAAAGTTGGAATACGCTGTTTTCTATTTATGTGAGAGCTAGACTGTGCTACATTTTTGGCTCAGGTTGGATAAAACTGAGGATAACTGCTTTGTCAAATATCGCTAGTGGAGAATGATTAAGAAGGAAAGGGAAAATGGGCCCTTGAGTGTATTGGAAAGACATCTGAATATTGGGTCTTGCTTGACGGGCTGGTACCTCCAAGGTCAGCTGACGGCAGCTAAATACAAACCTTCATTGTTTTTCTGGGTGCAAGAGGATGTTGTTGTAATCCACAGCAGAGACATCTGACCTTTTTTGCAGCATTTTCTGGCCACACAACCAGCAATTCTGAATGGCAAATATTTGTGTGAAAAATAGTTGGGTGGAGTAGAGCAAACCAAAGAACTTTCTCACTATTTTCTGTCTGCCCTTCCCTTAAAAATGTCCAGTTCTCTTGGATAATTCTCTGTCATTGTGGCTGATCATAGTCGAAATTCAGAGAACAATACATGGCTGTTAGCCTATTTTGTCTTCAGAATAGCCTTATGAGGGAAATTGAGCTCGAAAGACAGTACTTGGTCTTAGGCTCTCCAGATGGTGATGCAATTTGGCTTCCCACCATTCCTTGGTACTCAGCAAGCTGGGAGAGGCCAATGGGAACCAGAGTTCAATAACATATGAAGGCCCACAGATTCACCACTCTAGCCGAAGGTCACCTTGTGTGTTTCATGGCAGAGTACGGTCCAGAAATTCCTTGTCCAGGTCCAGTCATCTTGTTGTCTAATATATATAGGGTTATAAACTCCATTTTAAATAGTTAAAGAGGTGTGTATATCATCAAGTCAATTCTGATTTACAGCAACCTATTCCAGGATCTTCTAGGTATGCAAAATTCAGGATTGGTTCCCCATTCTTTTCTTCTGGGGGCGCCCTGGGACTGTGCAATATGCCCAAGGCCACACAGGCTGGCTCTTATTTCAGGAGCACAGATGGGGCAATTCCACTCCCATGCTCTGGTTCCACAGCCAGATACCTAAACCATTAAGCTATCCAGCAGAAAGGACATGTCAGACTCTGACATATTCCAGGTATGTGCCCCCCTACGAGTCAACCGTAGCTAGCTATGCCCCCTTGTCCACCATGTTGAACAGTAGAACTCAGATGTGCTTGAATCCAAAGAACACTCTCCCCGTGTTCTAGCAATGGGAAGAATATATGGATTTCAATTTCTCCCATTTTAACCTCATGTTCTTTTCATCCCTTATATGAACAAATGTGCACAGAAGCAAACTGAAATGAATTCTCAGCCATCTTGAATACCATGAGGAACCCTGATGAAGTAGGGTCCCCAAGTACACTGAGTGTCCTACCCACATTCAAGTGAATACAAGAGCCCCATTCAGATGTTCTACTGTGAAGGCACAAATGATGAGCACCTCAACCCCTTCCTTCCATCGTTGCTTTCTCCATAGTTTCAACACCAACTCTGAGGAGGAGAAGTTCCTCCTCGTTTGCAGTCCCTACATGTGACAGAGACTGTCTCCTCTTCAGAGCTGATGCTGAAGCGTGGGAGATGTGAGGATGATGGGTAGGATGGGGCTGATTGCTAGGGAACTCTACGCATGTTCACAGTATATGGTTGGAAGATGCTTGAGCAGGTCCAAGAAGAACTCCTTCTCAGATACTACGGCTCAATAGGGCAACGTCTGAACTGAACAGGGGAGCATTCTGGTCCAGGATTCATGGTCCTCCTCTGATACTGGCAATTCCTACACAGGATGAATGCCTCCACAGGGAGACAGAACCACACAATTTGTTTCTCCTTGGAGGTGAGACACATTTTATTTCAAACACATAGATTTCCTAATGAAACAGAAATGTCAATTTCTTGCAAACTGTGAGCCTTTGGCCTCTTGAGGCTTTCACCATTTACCGTTCAAAGAGGGGAATTCAATATGTCAGCTTCTTTCCCCCACTTCGGCAGTTTTGTTTTCTCTGGAAGCTAATTGTTGATCCTGAACTTGTTAAGGAAACTTCTTTCTTTAATGAACTATGCAGCCCCAAAGTTGGGGAGGGGGAGAACCATTTTGTAGCAACAAGAAATATACTGACTGGATAAACATTTTAGGACACAAGCATGGTGGGAAAGGGGGAATAAGTATAGGTAACAGCAATGCTATGGATACAACGATCTATTTACCTCTTTTTTTGAGGGGGGAATCTAAATATCTTGCAACAGATCAAAATCTATGGCCTTGGTGACTAAGTGAAAGGAACTCATTTAGACTTATTAGGCAGTGGTTTTTAAACCTACAGGGAGTATTCAAATCCAGCACAGCTGCAGAATTTTATTACTTAACAATGTATTTGTGTCCTATGTTTATCAAGCAACTAATGCCAATTTTGAGGTTTCTTCTGGTTTCAAAACTTCTTACTGGTATCCTGGGAGAAATACTGGAAAATCAGCAGGAAAGCCGGTTTCTAGGTTTGACTGATGACTAATACAGTCTATCGCATAATGGAATGTTTGGATGAAAGGGGAACAAGAGCTACCCAACTACAGGATGTATTGTATCAGTAACATTTCAGAGAAAATTTGTGCAAATGTTCTGAAGAAAGGGAAGCAACAATGATATTGGTCTGGAATGGAGATCCATCAAGATACCCAGGTGTCTCCTGCATGATGGGGGTCCTAAAAAACAAATTGATCTATTCTGCATTGTGTATGGGATCCTATTGCATATGCAATATTAGAATTCAAATACTGTTGCTTAAACAGGTGATTCTTCAGCAGCATTCTATAAATATATTAGACAATTATTTGTAATGAACTGAAAATCAGACTATACTTTATATAGTGGCTCCCAGTTAAGCCTGATGATATCCCCCTGCAGAGGAGAGTGATGACAATTGTCTTCTCTCTCTCTCTCCCCCCTCCCCAATTTAGCAGTTTAAAAAAATTGTAGTTATTACTGGCTGGTGTTGCAATTCTATCTGCTGCTTTCTGACAGCCTTAAGTGACTACTTCTTCCCTTAACCCAAGTAAATCAGCAACATGGGGTGGCAGTTATGGAGTAAAGATTCTCATTTTTAAAATTCTCTCCATCTGGATAGGGCTAGTCTTTGGAGGAAGCCGTTTGATAGTGGGATGTGTTTCCTAGGGGAAATATTGAGTTGGGCATCCATACCGTATGAGGACAGAATATGAAACTTTAAGAGACAGACTTAAAAGCAGCTGGCTCTATTTTGTGAATGGATGTGGTTTCCATAGATTTTTATTTATTATTTAAAATTTGATGCTGTCCATCTAGTGGCTAAGCCACTACTCTGGGCAATATCATAATATCATAACAGAAACATGTAATGAAACTACAATATTAATCAAATACAACAACAAAGAAAAAACAAATCTCTAACTATAAAATAACTACTGTAGAAGATACAAATATACCAAAGATGGGGCAAAACAGAGACAATTACTCCAAAATTAGCAGAATATAAGTGATCATAGACAAAATTAGTCCAGGTTAAGGCTGTGGAAAGTCCCTTGTAAACAGCCACATTTTCACTTGTTTTCTAAAGCCAAGAAGAGAAACTTCTGCTGGAGAGAGTTCCATAATAATGCAGCCATCACAGAGAAGACCCAGTTCTGAGTGGTTCATTTCTGGGCCTCACTTGGGATGGTCACCCAGAACATCCTGGAATATGAGGTGCAGGTGTGGTGGGTGGTTGCTTGGGGGGGGGGGAAGGGTTGGTGCTCAGACAAGGAGCAAGGTCCTAAACCACTCATCAAGAAGTTAATAGGAAGTAGTCCAAGGGGTTATGTTGCTGATGATTCTCAACATTTCATATAAAAATCTCTTGTCTTCTGCTGCTGAGTGAAGAAAGGGAGAAGTTCTCTTTTTTCAATATTCAAGTTTGTCTTTTCCTATATTTCAAAAAGGGGTTGCCTTTGATTTAAAGTAAAAGTGACTCGTTTTTGAAGCTAACCCCCTTAAACCAGTTCTGACCCTTGCATCCTCATTCGAGACATGGTCATGATGAACCCCTTTGTCTATCTGAAGTTTCACCCCAAATCAATGATAAAAGTGAACTGCTGTCTTTGATTCCCACAAAAGAAAAAAAACTTCGTTCACTTTGAACTAAGCCCATTAAAAACTTTTAAAGACTTCCTTGCCCGAAAGATGGTTTAAGTGAGGGGTCTAGTAAAGATTATATGAATAGACCTGTGCTACAAATCTTTTATTTGTAAATTCTGACATGATCATGTTTTGACAGACAGTGGGTTGACTGGAAAATATAGTGGCTCCCACAGGCCAATGTTAACAATATTACCACAAAATTTTGTTAAATTAGCTACATATATTCCTGACCAGTCATTCTAGAAGAGGCAATCCAAAAGAAACATTCTTTCTGTCAAGTAAATATTTGTAATGTGTGGCTACACTCATGATAAGACTTGGGTCCTCTCATTGGGAGAGAGGCAGCTGACAAATGATGCAAAAACATCATCTTGGAATTAGAGTTATTCCAATGCTTATTCAATGCTTTAAAAAAAACACCCTCTGGTTTATGAATGTTGGCCATTGTGTTTCTTTACCCAATATCATGCCTGTGATGCCAGCAGGAAAACGCAATGCCCAGCTTGACATAGCAAAGGGCAGCTTGAATGGTGACAACACCCATGGCAGCTAGTCAAGGTGGTTATGATCTGGTCACTACCGTTGACAAAGAGCCACCAAGCAGGGGAAGATCCCAGAAGTTGGTTCCTTTCTTCCCCTTCGTTAACAGCTTCTCACCCAAACACAAAGCAATGGTCAGGGCTGTTTCTCCATAAGTATAGACAACTCAGTACTAAGCTAGACTGTTTGGGACAATTAAGAGACAATTAAGAAGACACTGCTTGCTGTTCATGTGAAAAGAAAATACTTGAAGGTTTATAATTGAGGCTGCAATCCTATGCATATAATTTACCTGGAAGTAAGTCCTATTGGACCTTATGTTACTTTATAGGATAACATGTATAGGACTGTTTTATTGATGTCCCAGAGTTTCAATTTTTCTTTATTATTAAATGATATATTTGAAAAATTGTTCCTGTTGATAACTGTACAACCATTGCAGATTAAATATTTTCAGAATGTTGAAAATCAATAGGTGTGTGTATCTGTGTGTGCATGTGCATGTGTGTGGTGAAATCAATTCCAAATTATGGTGATCTTTTCCAGGGTTTTCCAGGTAGAGCATACTCAGAAGTGGTTAAGCATTCCCTTCTTCTGGGGGCAACCTGGGACTGTGAAGCTTGCCCAAGGCCACCCAGGTTGGCTCAACTTGCAAGAAGGCAGACTGGTGAATTGAACTCCCAACCTCTGGCTCTGCAGCCAGA
This sequence comes from Pogona vitticeps, assembly GCF_051106095.1. Classification (NCBI taxonomy): domain Eukaryota; kingdom Metazoa; phylum Chordata; class Lepidosauria; order Squamata; family Agamidae; genus Pogona; species Pogona vitticeps. Next base: position 191,972,116 of record NC_135783.1, read on the forward strand.
TACTTAAAGTATGTCAAATGTCTTCATGGCTTACACCTTACCTTTAATGCCAGCCCACTTCAAAGTTACTGGTCCAGCGGTACTTTAGCAAATGACATCCTGAGAAGTTCCATTGGTGTTATTGAAATGCATTTTATTTCCTCTCAGATTCCTCTAATATTTGGGCAAAGTAGGAAACTCTGAATTTGCTTGACAGTCAATTAAGGCAAAATTTGGGGAATATTACTTTCTTGTCTCATGCAACTTCCTGTTATAAGGGAGATTTTTTAAAAATTAAAACTATGCTTTTCATTTCATTTATATTCTGCTTCCCCCACGTCTTGTGTGATCATATTGTTATCAATTTTGCTTTTTCACCATTAGTTGTAAAACTAATAGATAAAACCCATTGTGTTGCAAAAAGATCCAAGGATGATTGCTAAGCAAGGTAAGTGTAATTTCCATTTGTCTCATATTCTATGTGTCACAAAGTTCAAAGTACTGTGTAGTTACATCTGACCTCATTCAATGTGTGGTTTTTGTATGGGGAATTAAAGCAACTTAGATTAAAAACAATAGCCCAGCCCTCACTTCCCAGATCGTAGAAAAACTATTACATTTTATGACAAGGTCTGAATTGAAAAAACAGATTTTCTTTTGCTGTCAAGAGAAAATAACACAGACCAGTCATCTTGTCCTGCTACTTTGAGACAACTCGGATTTCATTCCATAAAAGGAATGGCTCCTCAAATGGATGAGATGACTATTAGGGAAACACAACCACAATTAGTCACTCACATCTTTTTTCCCCCTCAGCTATGACAGAACACTGTGGTTTGGGGATGTCTTACTGACAGCTTGCATACTTGCAGTGTAGGCAGCATCTGTTTCAGGCCAGCTAGCATGTGTTATTGATTAGAGTTGGATGGCTTTGACCAGAGGCTGCAGGGTTCAAAGTCCCTCTCTCAGTTGTGAAACATAGTGGGTTGCCCTGGACGCATGACTCTCTTTCAGCCAGTCCCCTCGCATAGGGTTGTTGTGTGGATAAAAAATAGAGCTGAATATTCCATGTGCTTTGAAGACTAGGCAGGGCCAGCCCTACTACGTAGAGCACCATGGTAGTAAATGGCACCTCCCTCTACCGCCGTGGTTCCCAAGCGTAGGTGTCCAGATGTTCTTCGACCAAAACCCCCAGAAGCCTTCGCTACTTGCTCTGCTGGCCAAGATTTCTGGGAGTTGAAGTCCGAGAACATCTGGTCTGAAGGCTGGGAATCACTGCTCTACTAGATTGGGCTTCTGGACATTCTTCATAGCTGGAAGACAGGATCTGACCTCCTGGGTCCTCAGAGTGAGGTATTGTATAGATGTGTTGCCACAGCAGCAGCATGACCTCCCAGGATATATCACCCAAATTGCCTGTCTCTAAGTACATTCCCCTCAGAAGGAGCCTGGTGTTTTGGCAAGAAAGGGAAGTAGATATAATAGACATCCCATTGATGAAATAATACAAAATACAGTACATAAATTTTACATGCACCATTTTAATTCTAAAATAATAATCAATACAATGGGTCCACAGATTCTGCCCAATGCAAAGCATGGTGTAAGGACAATGTTGTAAGATCTTCCCTCACACAATTGCTTTGCAATGGAGAACATCCATGCAGTCTGGTCATTCGAGGTTGCTTTGCCTTTGTGAGCGAAGGGACTAGTAAGAATTTTGATTTAGTATATGTTTTGGAAGGAATTTATTGATGCTCACAAATTTCTTCATATTTAGGACAGAACTAAATATTATTCAGTTTGGAAAAATGCAAAGGTGAAAGAAAGCAAATTTTATAATTGTTTTAAGCTGCCCTGGGTCCTTTTAAAGGAGAAGAGTGGGTTAAAAGTATTTCAAAGAAGGAAGGAAGGAAGGAAGGAAGGAAGGAAGGAAGGAAGGAAGGAAGGAAGGAAGGAAGGAAGGAAGGAAGGAAGGAAGGAAGGAAGGAAGGAAGGAAGGAAGGAAGGAACAAACGAACAAACAAGCAAGCAAACAAGCAACGAAACAAACAAACACAGGACATTGACTCACATTGAGTTAGGTTATTGTTCCAACTGGCATAGTGCTGTCAAATCCAATTCTTACTGGCAGTAGCCCACAAAATTTTTCAGCAGGATTCTTTTTTGGGTTTGCCTGGAAACACTGAGGATGGAACATACCACCTTCTGCATACAAAGCATGTGCTTTGTCACTCAGCCCCTGTGCACCTCCAAAAATGCCTCCCAGATGTAATCATTGGTAATGCTAGGCAGTGCATAATCTATGGAAAGTCTGCCTGTCCCTTCCAGGCAGTCTGTTTTGATCTGTTTTGGTCACCTCCTTCATCTGTATCTGGGGCAGCAAGACCCCTGCCACTATACATAGCTCCCTTTTTCATAAATGCCCGCTGTGCTGTATTAAAAGCTTTGTATCAAAAGGCAACGAAACTTTGGACCTTTCAGTGCAGCTCTATATGAATTTCTGAACCACCCTTTCTTGTTTGAGCCAAGCCTTACAAGAACATTCAGTCATCTCTTTAGAGTCATTTTATTTCATTTCAGTTGAATGTCTAGATGCAGATCCTTAAGAAAACAGCTGCAAGAAGGTCCTTTAACCCACAGAATGAGTAGATGTGAAATCCAGCCTATCCATTTGTTTGCTTTAAGGTGGGGGGGAGGAGAACCCTTTCCCTCCACTAATTTTTCTCCCAGTTTAAGCATGAACTTGGTCGTGCCCTTCTATTTGATTTTCCAGTTAATTGTTGGCTTCCCCTGCCGTCTCCTCACTCTCCCCATCCCACAACCCGGTGTCTGTGAATTGTATCTTTTACTTTCCATCTGACTGGAAATATTCCTATGACCTTGATTCTTTGGACTCAAGGTTTATCTCCTCCTTCATGGAAGGAGTGTCTGTCTTTGCCAAACAAACTACAGCCAAGTTATGAAATCCTTCCTCGGAATTGTTTTATTTGTCTGGTAGTAACTGACCAATCCCAAACACTGCCCCAAAAGTCAGTGTAAATCTCCGTTAACAGTAGGAACCTGATGCTATGTTTTCAGCAAAGAAAGCATTGGAATAGCTGTCATTGTTGGTGTGTATCCGTTATGGAATTAGCTGGGCAATGGGATGAATGAAACCCTTTCCCTCTACTTGTCATTCTTCATAAGTTGTACGCCAAAGGTGCAGAGCACTCCTGTATCAGAGGCTATGGATTCGGCACCATTTGGAGTTTTGAGAGTCTTTTTCCATTTTAATGCACTTGCCAGCAGTATAATAGCTACTGCTAGATCTCTTGGAGAGAGAGAGAGAGAGAGAGAGAGCACAAAAGGGGAAAATAGTACAATAATTCACCAGTCTTAAGTGGCCTGGGATTCCTTGTGGATGTAGAGCAGGGGTGGGAATTGTGCAACCAGTCTTTCAAATTTTGAGCTCATTGTACAAATCTGAATACTGCATCTGGGGGCCAAAATAGAGGAGATAATTAAAGCAGAGCAGGCTTAGGTAGTAAAGGGGGTGTGATTATCTTCTAATCGCAGTGGCACTTCCCTTCTGCCGGGAGCTTGGACCCATTAAAATGGTCTGCCCCTGCAGGTTACTGGATCCTGATGGATTCCAAGAGACCATGCAGAAGTTCTGTTTGCAGTGTAAGCCAAAGCCTAACTTGCCATCCGTCCCTCCCTGGCAAACACAATGGCACAATGCATGTGCATGCCCCCAAGAATCGTGCCAGAAGATGTAGTGCTAATTATGAACCCTCGTCACAAAATGAAACACAGCTGCAGACAGTTGTTCCTGTACATCATTTGTAATCCACATTGCTGACCAGATTTCCACAGCTGTCCGGATTAAAGGAGATGTACAGTTGCCAAATTACAGAGGAAGCAGACCAAGGCTTTTTCTCCCCCTTTTCTTGGCCTTATCCATGCTTGCAAAGTCCAAAGACTACAGTATATCCAAGTAGGGTCGTGAAGAATACTCTCTAAATTCCTTGTCCTCATTGATTTTGGCTGTTGATGAGGAATTTGAAAGTCTTGTGAGATTCCTCAGCTGTTGGTGAGCCTGTGACAAAGGGCTTCTTTAAGGTCTCTGCAAGCATGCATAGCAAGCTGAGAAAGACTAGATGAGTGCTGAGAAAGATACAAGTAACTCATCCAAGGCTTAAAACTGACCAGTGAACATAAAACAAAGGAAGCCTGCTTTGCTTTATTGCTTTATTGCTCTACTGTATATTGTTTATTGCATGACTTAAACCCCCCTCCAAAAAATGTCCTCACTGATGAAATCATTCTAGAGTCTAATAAAAGCTTGGGTAATCTTCAGATGGAAGGAAAAGAATAGTGCAATTCCTGTTTCTTGCCTGTGAAGATGAGACAAAGGAAGATTCACATCTCTCCTTTTAAGCCCATCTTTCAAAGGAGACTCAACCAAATGGCCACAAGATCAGGGAAATGAATCCTGTGACAACCCCAGACCTACTGGAGTATACCACCCTTTAATTATGCTGCCACCAACCATTCCCTATAAGGAGTCACACAGACCAGGAATGGATTTGAATAAACAAAAGAACAAGGTTTATTGAAATAACAAACAGGGTAAATAAAAGAATCAGGTAAATAAGGTACTGTAACGTGGCATAGTCCCAATCATATACCCACAACAGATTGGTTCCCACTGAACACTTTAAGGTAACGCACAGACCCTGAACCTATCAGTTCTGGCTACCTAAATAGAGACCTGAACCTAGCAGGTATGTACTAACTGACACACAGTTGTACCCAGTCTGACACACAGACTCCAAGAACTCCTCACTCTCCACACAAGCTCCAAATATATATACAGTACAGCTCCTCCCCCCTGATGTCCCGCCTTCCACTCCCCATAGGATGGAACTTTCCCTCCAAACCCATGACAGACAGGTACCATCAGTGCTGTATGTGACACCTCCCCTCTTTATAAGTTGTTTTGCGGGGGAAAAGCTAAAGTGCTTTTCTCCAAAAAAACAACCAGGATCAAAACACAAACAGTTAAACATTATCATACAATACCATACTTACTTACTCACTCTAGGTCAAACATATCACTTATGCATTTAAACCTTAATATTTACAATACATTAAGTTACCTTTATTAATACAAACCAAGCCTGTTCAATAAACAGGTACATTTAACTTTTGGTCACCAAAATATACATAGTCCATGGTTTCTTCGCCGTCTTCACTCGTGGGGTCTTCTTGACAAGGCGTCAGCGACACAGTTCATTGACCCTCTGACCACCTTCACTTCAAAGTCAAAATCTTGCAGGTTTAAAGCCCATCTCATAAGTTTACTATTATGGGTTTTCATTGTCTTTAACCACTGCAGTGGTGAGTGGTCAGTGCACAGAACAAAATGTCTTCCCCATATGTAAGGTTTGGCCTTCTGAATCGCGTATACTATGGCCAGGCACTCCTTTTCCACGGTTGCCAAATGTCTCTCACCTTTCTGGAGTTTCCTACTCAGGTAGGACACTGGATGCTGGTCACCATTTTCATCCTCCTGGCAAATAACTGCTCCTACCCCGCTGTTAGACGCATCGGTGTAGATGATGAACTCCCGGTCGAAGTCGGGAGCACGCAGCACTGGATAATGGATGAGCGCCTCCTTCAACCTCCGGAACGCCTCCTCACAGTCGCTGGTCCACGGGATGCGGTCATCAGTCTTCTTCTGCGTCAGATCGGTCAGCGGAGTCGCCATCTCGCTAAACCTCGGGATGAACTTTCTGTAGTAGCCCACCAACCCAAGAAATGATTTGACTTTTTTCTTGGTGTTGGGTCTGGGCCAATCACGAATGGCTTCTATCTTGGCCTCTAGGGGTTTGATCACTCCTCCCCCTACTATGTGATCCAAGTATTTTATTTCTGGGCTACCCAGCTGCAGTTTGTTCTCTTTGCAGGGTCTAAGCCAAAGCACTTCCTCCCCTGGGTTAAAGTGCCTCTCCCTGGCTTTCTGGTCATACCAGGCTTTCTTTCTGACCTTCTGAGCTTGCAGGTTTTCTGCTGCTAGCTCTAGGTTTCTCTTCAGGTCAGTCATTAAAGTGTCTATATACGTCACAACATCTTGTGGGTCACCCTGGGTGATCTGCTCCCAATTTTGTTTGATTAAATCAAGTGGACCTTTCACCCTTCTCCCAAACAAAAGTTCAAACAGACTGAACCCGGTACTGGCTTGTGGCACTGATCGATAAGCAAACAAAAGGGATTGCAACTTCTGGTCCCAATTGTTTGGATTCTCTGCCAAGTAAGCCCTAATCATGCGCATCAGAGTCCCATTGAACTTCTCCGTTAACCCATTACTTTCGGGGTGATAGGCAGTGGTTTCCTTGTGTTTAATTCCACAGATTTGCCATAACCGTTTCATGAGCTTTGATGTAAACGATGTGCCCAAATCTGTGATTATTTCTGAGGCAAATCCCATCCTGGACATATACCCCACCAAGGCATCTGCCACTGTGTTAGTTTCGATGTTAGTCAAGGGTATGGCTTCGGGGTACCTCGTGGCATGGTCCACAATGGTGAGAATGAACCGGTTCCCCCTCTTTGTGGCCTTGGGCAAAGGTCCCACAATATCCACTCCTATACATTTGAACGGGGTGTCAATCACAGGCAAAGGGCACAACTTCGCTTTGGTCCTGTCACGGTTATTCCCCTGCCTCTGACACACATCACATTGTTTACAGAACTCCTTGATCTGCTTCCCTATTTCAGGCCAGTAAAAATTTTGTGTGATTCTCTGCTGTGTTTTGTTCACCCCTAAGTGCGCAGCAAACATGTCAGAGTGCCCTCTTTGTAAGATCATGGGGCGATACTTTTCAGGTACCACTAGCTGACTTCTGATCCCATCTCCCCCTTTTGAGATATTCATCAGGGTCTCTCTATATAAAATTCCCTTTTTCTCGCCAAATCTCGCTGGGGTTTCAGGTGTTAGCTGGGTGTCTGTCACCTTTTCAAAACACTTTCGGAGAGTGGCGTCTGCCTTTTGCTCTTGGCCAAATTTGCTGTCTGTGGTTAAGGTTTCTGCCACAGCTTCGGAACTCCCCTCTGCTTCCGTCTCGGGCTCATCAGTACCCCCCTGAACTGTCCCCGTGGTGGCTTGTGAGCGTGTAATCACTAGCACCCATTTCACATGTTCAGCCAGGTCATTTCCCACGAGCACGGCTGCTGGCAGAGTCGATGAAATCGCTAGCCGCCAAACTCCCCTCCAGCCTTGAAAGCTCACAGGTACCTCAGCTACTGGCAGTGAGATCACCTGCCCCTCAATCCCTGCCACCTTCAGGCTCTTATTTGGGATTATATACTTCCTAGGAATAATGTCTGGATGGCACAGGGTCACCTGGGAACAAGTATCCCTTAGCCCCCTATACTGATGGTCAAGTATTCCTACGTCCACCCCTGCGGTCTCAAACAATTGTGAATCTGTCCTAATTAGTAAGCAGCACTTGACCTCCACAAGAGGACCATTTTCCCCAGCCTGATCAGCAGATGTAACTGGTCCAGAGTGAGTAGCCATGGTAACAGGCTCCCTCAATGGCAAGGAGCTTTGCTCTGTCTGGACACAGAACACAGCTTTTGGCTTGGTTCCACTCAGATCATGAGGCAAATTTCCCTTTAGCTGCTTTAATTTCTCACACTCTGAGATTAGATGGCCCTTTCCTTGACAGAAATAACATTTTCTGCTGTACTTGGAGTCTTTCTCATCTGGTTTTGGTTTTCCCTCCAAAATCTGGTTCCTGGACTGGCTCTGCCCAGAAGTTTTATCAACAAAATGGCCGCCCATTTTTGGCGGGCTCTGAACTAACCCTTTGGGGTACTTAGGGTCCCATGTTTCCCTCATGTTTTCTTCAGAATAATTCAGGTTTTGAGGTTGTGCCTTAACCTGTGTGCCTTCTTTTGGTTTCTTTTCTAGCTGCAATTTCTTCTCTTTTATTCTCAAATCCAGCTCCTTTTGCTTAGCCTCAAACTCAGCCCTGATCTGTAAAATTTCTTCCTCAGCCCTAGCTTTTATCTCTTTTACTTTTTCTTCAGTCTTATCTCTGATTTCTTTTAATTTAATGTCTTTTTGCTGATTATATTTTTCAAGATCTTGCTCACTTTGTCTGGCCTGAGCCTCATACTTTTCTCTTTCCGAAATTTCTTCAACTGATAAATTGTTATTTCTCTTATTTAGTAATGTTAATTCTAATTGTGCCATTCTAATTCTGTGTTTCAGTTCCATCTCTTTTATCCTCATGGCCATTCCCCTTTTCTTGGCATCTGCCTCTGCCTGACTGATTTCAGCTCTTACTCTGGCCTCCCTTTCCAATTGTCTCATTTTAAATTCATGCTGTTGGGCTAGGAGCATTTTTCTGAGTTCTGAGGTCAGTTCTCCCGTGCTCTCCTCCTGCACTGAGCCAAATTCCTCCTCAGAACCTTGGTCTCCCTGTGGTTCTCTCACTTCACCCATTTCTGCCATTTGGCTTCGAGTCAAGGGCATAATCCCCCCAGAACAGGCTGCCTTCAAAAGTCAAGCCTCAAAATAAAATGACGACTTTTTTCCTTTTGCCTCAGAAACAGCCTTCTATAGACTGCTGCTGTCCCTCCAGCACCAACTTGCAACTGTTGCCAGGCAAAATCCACCCCCTCTGCTAGGCCTCTCAGCAGACAGGCTAGATCACTGTTACTTCACGCAGCTTTGCCTCAGCCCTTTCCCGCCAAAACGGGTTGCCTCAGAGCTCCCTAATCTAGTCCCCCCAATCTGAGGTTACACGTTCTTCCACTAGCCTACCTCCCCGTGAGGTAAGCCTAGAAGATTACCTACGCGCCCTCAGATTTTCCCTGACTAGACCCCCCTTGCTCTGGGCACACTTGCCAAGGCTTTGCTGGACCACTGGACAACTGGACCAGTCGTATCCCACACGCTGGACACCAATCAATGTGACAACCCCAGACCTACTGGAGTATACCACCCTTTAATTATGCTGCCACCAACCATTCCCTATAAGGAGTCACACAGACCAGGAATGGATTTGAATAAACAAAAGAACAAGGTTTATTGAAATAACAAACAGGGTAAATAAAAGAATCAGGTAAAGAAGGTACTGTAACGTGGCATAGTCCCAATCATATACCCACAACAGATTGGTTCCCACTGAACACTTTAAGGTAACGCACAGACCCTGAACCTATCAGTTCTGGCTACCTAAATAGAGACCTGAACCTAGCAGGTATGTACTAACTGACACACAGTTGTACCCAGTCTGACACACAGACTCCAAGAACTCCTCACTCTCCACACAAGCTCCAAATATATATACAGTACAGCTCCTCCCCCCTGATGTCCCACCTTCCACTCCCCATAGGATGGAACTTTCCCTCCAAACCCATGACAGACAGGTACCATCAGTGCTGTTTGTGACAAATCCATCTTGGAAATTTCATCTTAGGATATTAATAGTAACTGACAGATACACATCTTCACTGTGATATCCTTTCCTGTAAATACTCCTTTCTAATTTTCCCTTATAGATGCTTTAGCATAAGTTTACTTTTAAATACTCCTAGGCCCATTTCCGTTTCCTGTGACAGGTCCTGAGGAATGAAAAAGGTTATGCTCCAGGTATCCAGCAGTGGTCGATAGTTCACAGGCTAAATGCATTTTCCTGTAACTTTTTTTAGATATTTATTTTATTTATCCTTTATTCTACCCATTCTCTTAAGGCCAGTGAAACAAAGGGTTAAAAGACAGCATAAAAAGCTAGATAATTTTGAAAATTCTAGAGGTCACACTTCTTCAAGATAGATGGATTTGGTTTATTACAAGCATAGGTCGGCCTTTTAGAAAGAAAAATATCACAAATGCAACAAAGTGGGTGCCGCAAAAGGGGTCCTATAAAAAAAATAAGCTCCTGGAGCAGGTCAGCATTTTCCTTGTAGCTATAGATTGTTTCCTGATCTGGCTGATGGGGCACTTTAATATGCTCACTTATTATACATCTCAAAGCATGAAATTTTGCCACTTTGGTTATAGCTCCACTTGAAAAGTGAAAGGGGAACATGTTAGTATGACATTTGTCAGATGTACCTGGACATTTTTTGTTCTAATTTGTGTGATAATTCTAGACGTGTCCTTTATCATATCGCAACATATACATTCCAGAGTTTAAACCAACTCTCTGTTCTTTATTTTCTTCCCATGTCTTAGAATTCCAGTGTTGAATCCCTAAGGCTGACCAGTACAAATTAAAGTTCACCATGCAAGGTTCACACTTTAGAATAATAAACAATTCAATTTGTAAACTGAGTCACATTGATCTGGAACTGATTTAAGGGAGAATAAATACAGACCACTGGAGTGGCCCTTTTGTGAGTCATTTTTTTCTTAATTGAAAAGACATGTTAGCATTTCTGAGAAACACTTTGTAGAAACTAGGGATGTGCCAAATGGTCAAAACTGGGGGGGTGGGGTACATGAAGTATTCTCTTGATCCCTCCCAAGGCTATGGTCCCACCCTGAATCTACCCTAACACCATTTTGCTCTCTCAATTTTCTTGCCTCTGAGATTATGATCCTATGTAGTGTGTGTAAGCACACACATTGCAGTGACTGCAGACAGACAGACAGACAGACAGACAGACAGACAGACAGACAGACAGACAGACAGATAGATAGATAGATAGATAGATAGATAGATAGATAGATAGATAGATAGATAGATAGATAGATAGATAGATAGATAGATAGATAGATAGATAGATAGATAGATAGATAGATAGATAGATAGATAGCATGTCATCTTGATTTTCAGAGGAGATTATAAAGTTAATTCAAAGTGAGAACAGGAATAATTGCCCTTTTTAGGTGAAAAGAAGAGTGTACTCTTAAGTTCAGAAGCAGTGACCATGTTTGCACACAGAAGGATCAATCCGTGTCAATCCCAGGGAGATAGAAAATCTCAGAGATACTTATTTGAGGAGAGAGAAAGCCAGACGATAATGGAAGTCCACCACCTGCAATGGTGAAGAAGGAAAGTGGTGCATGTGAAGATACGAGAGAGAAAGAGGGAAGGGAAGAACAGGTGGTAGGTGGGTTGGGCTATCCCCTGCCCCCTCTGCTTGCCTTCACTCTTCCTCCCTGTCTATGACCCAGGTTGATGAGAATGTGCTGGGTACCTTTTGCGTCCTCCTCCTGCACCTCCTGCTGTCAATGGGCAAGGATGCATGGGAATTTAGGCAAATGGTCCCATACTTCAAGTGCTCCCTCCCTCTGTAAATCTGTTGCAATTTACATGTCATATGAAGATGGTGGGGTTGCCTAGAAGTGCTAAGGTCACTATGCCACGTACACTTACACTGGAATAGGCACACAGGGTTACCTCAGGAGAGCAGCGGTTTTAAGTGTATTGATTATATTATTGTCCTTGTATTGTTGTGTCTTTATATTTTGTTTCATTGTATTGTGTAAAACACATACCCCAGAGTGGTCTGGGTCGCCAGATGGGCAATCAATCAATCAATCAATCAATCAATCAATCAATCAATCAATCAATCAATCAATCAATCAATCAATCAATCAATCAATCAATCAATCAATCAATCAATCAATCAATCAATCAATCAATCAGTGCTAGTTTTCATTCACTTATATATACAATAGCTCAATAACTTGGGAAAATTCTTCTTTGGGTGGAAACCATAAGAAAGATGAGCTCTGACTACCTGCTAAATGAATAACTACTACTATCTGACTCTTTATTATTGTTATTATTTTAAGCACATGGCTAGGGCTTTCCCAGGAACCTGTGTTCAGGTCAGGCTTTGAGGATACACACAGAAACAGCTAGATTTCAAGGGAGAATCTCCTTTATAATCCTAATCTCCCAATTTCATTGTATAATCCCTTGCCATGAGTTAATGTAGGTACTGGCTGAAATCCTGTTGTTTAGCCTAGTAAATCACACTAGAGCAGTGTGAATCATTGGAAGTTATGGAGGAGTTGACTCACCAAATCCCTGCTAATTCAATGTGCCTGCTCTAGTGTGATTTACTAGGCTAAACAACAGGGTTTTAGCCAGTGTTGTATGTCAAGTCACATGACTTGTTGCTAAGGTTTATACTAACTTCACTGCCACGGCGAATATAATGAACACCATTTTGGCCAATGTTTTCCCTCAATTTTTGTGTTTATTCTTAATTTTAAAGTGCAAATGTAATATTCTGGGGGCTGAAAATGATAGTGAAGGAAAGATGGGGTGGTATGAACATTTCTCAAGAATCCAAAGCAGGGAAATTATGCCAAAAGGTTTGGGGACCTGTACAGTAGAGGGATCAGATGGGCCTAAGACTACTTTATATAGATATTTGAAGATAATTTGCTGTTAGGATCTGTGTGAAGCTTTTCCAAATGTTGCCATCACTCTGTATCTTTACCTAATTCCACTAGTCTTGAATTGTGAAAGAGAAGAACATTCATAGAATCATAGAATAGTGAAGTTGGAAGGGGCCTATAATGCCATCAAGTCCAACCTCCTGCTCGATGCAGGAATACAAATCAAAGCAAAACTGACAGAAGGTTGTCCAATTTTCTTTTGAATGCCTACAGTGCTAGAGCACTCCCCTCCCCCTCACCATAGCCACTGGTTCCATTGTCGTATTGCTCTAACAGTTAGGAAGTTTTGCCTGATATTCAATCGAAATTTGGCTTCCTGTATCTTGAACGCATTGTTGTGTGTCCTGCATTCTGAAATGATTGAGAACAGATCCTGCCTCTCTTCTAAATGACGGCCTTTCAAGTTTTTGAAAAATGATATCCTATCACCCCTCAGTCTTCTTTTCTCAAAGCTAAACATGCCCAATTATTTCCATCTTTTCTCATAGGGCTTGGTTTCCAGCCCCCTGATCATTCTTGTTGCCCTCTTTAGGGTTTTATTAAATAACAATAAGATTCATTTATTTATTAAATAATAGGTTTGTTCCACACTGGAGCAGTCAAGATTGGTGGCATTATCTGTTCTGTCCACAGAACGGAATTTCCTTAGAAAAGTATTGCTTTGTCAATCTCTCTGCTCTGAATTTGCTGACAACCAAAGTAAGAAACAAGAAGAGATAATGTCTATGTTGTTCTGAACAGTGTGTATTCTAACTTTAGTCATAAAATCTGAACGTTTAGATGTCAAATACAGCAGTACTAGGGGACATATTACCGGTATACTTCCCTCCCCCCGCCAGCTGACAGAAAAAAAATATGACACTGGCAATTCTATGAGAAGGTGGTCATGCTGAGGGGCTTCAAGAGAACATTCTGCCTTATAAAGGCCCTTGTTCTACAGAATCATGTTGACTGTGTTTGTGGTACAGCAGAGAAACAGCGAGTGCATGGCTTCTAGGATCCGCCAGGTTCTAAATGCTTGGGTTTGTGATGCAGGCATTGGGGGCAGGGTGGGCAGCAAGATTTGCCCATGGTGTGTTTGGGGAGACAATCCCATAGCCCCTGCCCAGTGGTTTTGTATGTCAGAAATAGAGATGGGCACAAACCAATGGTTTGGCAGTTAATGCCAGACATGCCATCTGAGAGCGGTCTGATCTGGCCTCTGCCAGAGGAGGCAAGACTAGGAGATGGTTTGTGTCCATCTCTAGTCGAAACAAAACTCACTTTTTAATGAGAAAGTGCTGTGCTATTGTATCTGGTATATACACAAATCTGAGAGCCATTAGAATGCAGCAGTATTGTTGGGAATAAACTCAAACAACCCCGAGCATTTCCTTTATCGTATGCACCAGCACTGTTGAATATAAATTTTATTGAAAGCACAGAGACTGGACAGAATCATAGTGATCATTTAAATTGGTATAAATGATATAAATTATAGTGATGAATTGTTGCTGAGTTAAGACATTGCTGCTTGCGTCCTTCATTGTGCGCCAGTTGTGTGAGTTAGTATGCGATGAGAGATAAAACCAGCGACACGTCCACCAGCAACAATGTGCCACTATGATTTATGCTGGTGTTGCTAACAAACAGGGTTCTAGCCAGTAAATAAAAATAGCAGTGATATTGTTAGGAATAAATTTTATTGCTCAACTAAAAAACACACAATGGAAAATAATAATTCCATAATTACGTATTATTAAAACCACAAGACCCATGTAGGTCTTCACCCCTCTTCACCCCTCACTAGTGGTACATTGGTTGAGACCCGTTGTAAAGGCTGCCGACTCAGTGCCTGGCTCTGAGGAGGGACCTCTCAGAGCCAGACATATGGGCCCTGTCACCTCCATGGAGAGGTGTGACGGCCATTTTGTGTGGTATCCTCCTCGTGCCTATAATATACACTGACATTTCAAGCTGGAGAGGACTAAGCTTTCTCTCACTGAGGAAGTTTAGGAAGACGAAGCCAATTATGAAGCAAGACGGGTTGAAGGGAAGGAGCACTCCCTCCTCACTACATGAAACACAAGGCTTTGTTATCTTTGTCAAGTTTGTTTTTAAACACGTCCTTTTATGCTGTTTATTTTTCCCTTCTCCTGTCTCTACCAAGGACACAGCAAAATCTGACAGGCCATTTTGATGGGAAGCATATCCCAGCTTGGGTTCTCAGCGTATCAAATGAACAATAAGTAGAAACATCCACTTTCTGGGAGAATCTTTAATGTTTTCATTGCTTGCTTCGTTTTGTTACAGGCATTTCCTTAGGGCACTTGTCATGCACTTTGTCGATCAGCTCTGAAACAGAACCACACATTTCAGGTTTCCACTAATGCAATGCAGATATTCTGTGTATTTTGGGGGTGGGTGGGTTGGTTGTCCGTTGATTTGTCCATGTAGAATATTATTTCACAACAGCAGTTTTGTATGGAGGGGTGTGTGCTCATCATAACTAGAACCAGAAATGCAAAGATTCTTGATTCTGGTGATTATTATTATTTTTTTTAAACTTCAGAGTAATTACAGGGCCTCTGTTATTGTGGATTTATAAATTCCCCCTAGACAGCTGAGTTTAACAGCTTGTTCCAAATGGGCAACAACAGGATATGTCTCATACAGTATTGCATTTTACAACAAGCATGGATGCATCATTAAAAAGGAAATACCTATTTCTAAACCCTGGGATTAATCTAGAAAAGGTACTCCAGTGGTTGCTTCTCCTCACCTTGAAACGTTAAAAGAGTAAATTTCAAAAAATTCATGATGCAATACCAAAAACATCTAAATCTTAGCTCCAGCAAGGGAAGATTGCTCATTTTACAAGAAATGTAGTATGGGATTGCATCTGTTGATGTGTTATGTGGAGTAAAAAAGCAGCTATGGGTTAGACCCTCTAATGCCAGCATTTACCCCACCTTATTCCTCTGATCTACACTCTTCCTAGTTGTTTATTCTCTTTCTCTCTGGTTGTTTTTAATAACAAAATTACAAATGTAAAGCTAGTATGTTAGAGGATATGATAGGATATCTTTCTGTGTAACAGTGTTCAGTTTTACTGTTTTTTTTTTTTTTTAAATCTTGTGATTCCCAGTGTGGTGTAGCGGATAGAGTGATGCACTAGGACTCAGGAGTCCTGGGTTCAAATCCCCACTCAGCCATGGAAACTCAGTGGGGGTGTGGAACTGGTAAAACCACTCCTTTAGTATCTCACTTACCTTGAAAGCCCTTTTAGGGTTACTATAAGTTGGTTCTGACTTGGTGTCACAAAACACACACAGAGAAGTTTGTCTGTAATTTGAGCTCCTAATGATAACCGTGACTGCATAGAAGAACAAGAACTGATCTTGTGGCACATTTAATGAACACATCGTGGCATAAGCTTTGGTGAGTCAGAAGTGCATCTTTTGAAATGGACTTTGCCCTATTGAAATGAATTCCACTTTACATTGGTATCCTGTAAGGTGCCATAAGATTTTTTTGTTTGTTTTTTATAAATTGAAGAGATGAAGGGATCTATTTCCCTTTTTTCTCTCTCTCATTGTGAGAGACCCACCTTGCCACCATCTGAGGCCCTCTTAGCCCCAAGCGCAGATGATGGGCTATTCTGGGAAACTACCTACGTTGTGTGAGGGAAATCACCTGAGTAGTCTTGAAAGTTCGGGAACAAGGCTTGGCTCTGAAAAGTTTCCAAAACCCAGCAGTGAGAAAACAGCCAGCTTTGTGTTGTGCTGTGTGCTCCATGCACCCCCCCCCGCCTTCTGCTGTGGTCTCAAAGACTGGTAAGGGAGGAGGAAAAGGCAATGAGGAGGAAGAAGGGCTAGAGGAGGGGAGGGGAGCCAGTGAAGGAAGGAGAAGAATGATGGAGAGATGGCCGTGGCAGTGGTGGGAGTGAAGCAGATAAGATGAGATGATGGAGGTGAAGAGGAGGAGGAGCATACGTGTCTGTGAGAGAGTAGGAACCGAAGGAGAAGAGCAGCGAGGAGGAAGCAGCAGTGCAATGAGAAGGCTTTGAGCCTCTCCTGGCCTCAAGTGACAGAACAGCTCTGGCCATAGTTACTGGGAGTTCTAACATGTTTACCATGTTCTGTCAAAGTTGGCCAAAGAACAAGCATCCTAAATTTTAAAATCTCAGCCCGTTCCCATCCAGTTTGTGATGATATATATTAATTTTGGCACATGCCCATTGAGAAGTGAAATTATATGAAATAAAAAATGAAATGAAATGTGCACAACTTGACAGGAACACAGAAACATATCAAAAAAACAAAACCTCATCCATTCTTCCATCCTGCTGACTGTGCTCTACAATTATTTCTTGCTTGCCATTTCTCATTTTCTCTGCCCTTTAGGGAAAACATCCACATAGTCATCCTACAAGGATTATTACACAGAGTTCCACATGGCCATTCTACTGGGATCAGTTACCCAGAGCAATATATGTAGAAACAGGAGTTATGCAGCATCTTTAAGACTATTTTTTTTTGTTTTTCATAAGCTTTCATGTGTCCAAGCACATGACGTTTGAGCACACAAAAGCTTATGAAAAACAAAAACCGGTGAAGTCTCAAAGTGGTTTTTATTTTTATCATAAGCTTCTGTAAGCTCAAAACTAGTTAAGGCTTAAAAGTTGGCTAGATAAGCTCAGTAGGTTAGGTATCCAGCTGTCGAGGCAGAGGTTGGGAGTTCGATTCCCCGACGGTGCCTCCTGGGAGAAGAGCCAGCCTGGGTTAGCCTTGGGCAAGCTGCACCATCCAAGGGCACCCTCTCAGAAGAAGGGAATGGTAAGCTACTTCTGCAAATCTTCTACCTGGAAAAGATTGCCGTAAAATGGAATTGACTTGATGGCACACTATTATTATTAGTCATAAAGATGCTACAAAACTTCTGGTTTCTCTTACGCTTTCTTACCTGCTGGATTACCTTATGCATAGAAACAGTTTATTTGAAATCCATCTTACTCAACATGAAGAGATACATTTAAGGATGACAGTGGCTGATGGCATCTGTCAACTGCCGTGCAACAGGATTTCAGCCTATAATTTGTAACTTAGTGCATTTATCTGTGCTACATTATGTTTTCTCAAGAGTTTCTGCTGCTCACCTAGAGGCATAAAATTTTATGGGCCACTTGGGCATCTGATGAAGTGTACTGTGTCCCATGGAACTGGGTTCCACTTTGCAATAATATCCTTTAAGATAGCAGAAGACCTTTGTTTGTTCGTTGGCTTGCTTGTTCTAATGTGAAGATACAAGGGAAAGTACTTGTTTCTGCAGTTGTATTTTCAAAACTTACATGATATGGCGATGATGATAATGATGAACATCATATTGCTAAGAAGATATGTGACCCATTTATGGGTGTGGGCAAAATTCTTCCACCTCTGTGAGTTTTATAAAGAAATTTTCCTAGGTTATTTTATTCACATTATTTTATATATGCTTCTCCCCTGCCCCTTTCTTCAGTAATTTGCAATGACCTTCCTTTGACATTTGGAGAACCAGGAAATTGTTGGCTGAGGTTTCAAATGCAAAAGAAAACAGCAGGCTCCAAAATAATGAAAAGATATGTATCAGAAAATCTCCCAGGTCATGGCTGGGTCATCTTTCCATCAGTATACATTGTGAAATAAAGGCAGAAAAGGTGGCAGGAAGGCATCCACCATGCAAGTCTTCACCATTCATATTTGTACACGTTGGAATTCTATACAGGACAAACATGGTTTCATGCAGTTCATTTCTCTATTTAACGTTCCCTTCAACCAATTTATTGCAAAACTACAATATTTTAACCAAAATTAGTTTACATTTCATTAACCACTCCTTTGAAATATGATCACCCATTTTCAGTTACATGTTCTCACCCCACAGGTGCCAGAGAATGACGGCATTATGTCCTCAGGCAATTTTCTGAGCAAGTTGTCAGTTTTAAGGTTAAGCATGTACCTCTTTTTGTATTCGGTTTGGATCTCACTGCAGCATGATTCTTCAGCTGATAAATAAGCTGAGTCAAGACCTTCATAAAAAGTAGGAACCATGCGTTTCTAGTACTGCGGTAGTTGAGGTAACTTCTTTCTGCCTGTGGAATAAGCAATCATGCTTTCTGGATCCTCAACTCCTCCCTCCCTCCCTCCCTCCCTCCATCTCACCTTCCTTCCTTCCTTCCTTCCTTCCTTCCTTCCTTCCTTCCTTCCTTCCTTCCTTCCTTCCTTCCTTCCTTCCTTCCTTCCTTCCTTCCTTCCTTCCTTCCTTCCTTCCTTCATTTTTGTTTGTTTGTTTTTGCTATGTTCCAAGAAATGTTTTTGTTAAGCAAATTATATGGTTCCTGGAGAGAGAGGGGGAGAGAACTTACAGGAACTCTGCCTGCACACTTGCAGTGAAGCAGTAGTTGATGGCACTAGTTTAATCCATCTTATGTTCTCTAATGTTGTGGGTCCCCCCCTTCAAGCTATAAATAAAGCAGACACTGAAAGTGGAATCCAGGATCTGTTCTTCAAGTAGTATAACCCCCACCTCAGCATTCTATCTATGGTGGCCATGATCTAAATGCAACATTTAATTCTGTCAAGACCAGACCCACAGAAATTTATGGATCTTAAGTTAGTGGGGAGTTGAAATCAAAAGGGGCCATTTGTTTCAATGGATCTAGTCTACATAGGACTGATGTACAGTAGGCATACTCCTATATGTCTTACTTTGATCTGAAATCTTCTGCTTGAAGGGTTTTTCAGCCTAAGCCTGATTTAAAGCAGCAGAAGAATGAAGAGCAAAGAAGGTTACTGGTGTCGCCCATCAACGGTTTAGTACCTGGAGAGCAGATAGAGCAGGAACTTTCATCACCTGATGGATTTTCTCCACTTAAGGCTAAAGACAATTTTATTTCAATTGTAGTAATCATTTTTAAAACTGTGTCTATCCATAGAAATTCACCTCTGCGAGTTGTTGACCTCTCACTTCTTTTTTGGTTGTGGCTTTTCTGAAACTGTTTAAGTGACCATTTCTAGTATTTCGCTCTTCTGTATATGGAGGTCGAGGATATATTAAGACATACATAAATGATTAAACTTACCAGACATGAGGAAGAGGTGGAATATTTTAGTCTTTGGCTTTTCACAGATGTTTTTCAAAACTTCATAGTACATTTTATTGCCCAATTTTGTTTTTGCCTATTCTTCATTTCTGGCTTCTTTTGACTTTGGGAAGAATTTGTTAACCTTCCTACAATACGCCAATCTTCCTGATTAAAAAATTAAATAGCACAAAGTTTAACAAGTGAAATTCCAGAGCTGTCTTTGCACATAAACCACAGGGAACAGTTTCTCCTGTTGAGTCATTCACTGGAGACCCAGAATAATTTTATCTTGGTTGTCATTACCATTTAACTATGCCAGGTATGACGTCTTTGTCGCTGCATCGTGAAATGCACGGCCCTGTTACTTTTGGAACTCAGTAAGATGGTAGATTGGAAATCGATAACACATGATGAAAGCATGACCTAGTTCTGTCAGAAAGATTTTGGGGGTTTTCTTACCTCACCCATTGTGATCTGGTTCACTCACATCCACGGTATGTCTAAGAGGGTTGTGGAGTATGTGGCCCTCTGGGTGTGTGGCTGTGTAGCTGCCATGGCCTCTTAGCACTGTTAATTCTGGATAAGGCTGTTGGGGCATGTCGTTCAACAACATAGGGGAGCTATACATATACCACCTCTGATACAGGTGGGTGACTTCAGGCATGACTGTGGGGGCTCCCGTTTGAGGAAGAATAGCTTTGCTGCATTGTACAGAGCTTATTCCTGCAGAAGGTGTGTGAGCAGGAGTCAGCTGGCCCTTGGATGCCTTCCTTCAAGGTCCAGCCTGCAAGAGGATTATGCAGGATTTGCCTGTGCATGACCCAAGATGAGATGAGCCGTCAGTGGAGACTGCTTCAGCAGCTGTGCAGCGCCCGGAAGTCTCAGAAGGCAAGAAAGCAGGAGAATATTCAGGAATGGAATGAGAAGAGGAGGATAGTGAGGAGGAAGAGAAGGGGGAGGGCATTTGGACTGATGCTCCGGAATGGCAGGGTTCCAGGCACCCAGAGGCCCTCTTGTAATATGGATATACCTGTCTCACCAAGGAGCAACACTCTTCCATGAATCCCATGGAAGTATTTGGCAGACCTACCATGGCTGGGCTACAAGACTGCTAGATTCACTTGATGTCAAACCAACACAAAGGTAGACTGCCTCCCCCCCCCTTCAGGATTACCTAGCCCAGCTCTACCAGCCCCGACCCTGACTTTGACCCAACTGAGATGCTGGAAAAAGAGTCCCCCAGTTTAAGAGGCTGTGGCAGGTCGAGTGGGACCTCCAGGTTAATGAGGAAGAGTGGAAAAGAAGATGAGGGCTTTGAGAGTGTGGGGTGAATAAAACCACCCAGAGGACTTGAATTGCACTGGAAGGGGGTGAAGCTTAATCATCCTGCCCAAGAAGAGTCAGTGCCTGGAGAAAAGCCAGGGGTCTAGAAGAGACTCAGACAATGAAGTCCATTAGTCTGCTGTAAGTTGTAAGTTTACTGCATGGATTGCCCCCACACACACACCTGGTGGTGGGTAAGCCCACCCACAGGCCCCTTTGACGTCTCCTTGCTCTTGGAAGGCAGGGTGACCCACACTAGGTGAAAGAGTTGCTAATATTTGGAAAAACTGTATACAGAAATTGTCCCTTTGCCTTGCTTAGAAGGAAAGGACTGTAACTCAGTGGTACAGCATAGAAGGTCCAAGTTTCAGTTCCTGGCATTTCCAATGAAAGGTGATGGGAAGGAGCTTGGCCAGAGGCCTTGGAGAACTGCTATTAGTCCTGGCAGATAAAACTAGGCTAAAAATAGTGGTATGAAGCAGCTTCCACTGATCTCATTATGGAAGGGTCCCCAAACATGGGTATACAAGGAATATTTTTACTCCTCTTTGCCTTTGGGAGCACAGACAGACATTATAGATAACCAATAATTTGAACTAAAACCGTGTTAGTGTCAGAGAGATGTGGCTCAGGTTGACCTGTATTCAGGAAAGTTATTTCAAAGGAATCTCACACTTCCGTTCTGAGGTCTAGCCACGAAACAAGCAAATGTGAATGGCCTGGGGGATGCTGAGAGAAGCTCCTGCTCTGACAATCACACACAATCAGTCCCTATGGATTTTCCTCTTCTGATTCTGGGTTATCTATAACATCTGTTTCTGCCCTCAGTTGGAGATCTCTGTCTTTGGTGCAATATAAAATTAAGCCAGGCTGAAACCAGACCCTGACTACGACGGATTGAATGGACTATAACAGCTATGAGGGAAATGGGGAATCAAAAGCACCAAAGAAATTTATCACCAGATGCTGCTCTGCTATTGGAATATCATTCTTACCTCTGAACTTCCAGAAAAAAACAACCACCAAACCTCCAGAACTTTTAGGAGGAGAACAAACACATGAAACAAGAAACATCTGCCTTGAATGACAAGATCCAGAATTTTCCAAGGGGAGCCATTTCTTTTGGAGAACCTTCTGATGCAGTAAAATGTCTTAAAGCGTTCTGTGCAGGGTCAAGCTAACTTGTAAGCAAACAACGATGACAGTTTGAATGCTCTGAAAATAATTGCCAACTTTCTTTCCACCACCTGACTGCAGTGTTTTGTTCTGGCCATCAAAATGAGTTACTTTGCAGCACTTTGTGAACTAACTAGCTCAAATCACATCAGAACTGATGAGTAGTTGTTTCTACACAACTCCATCACATCACAACTGATATTTGTGCTCCTTTGTGCATGGTACATGACAAATCAGCTTCCTCAAAAGCCCTTTGTCCTGTACTTTTCAAGGTGGAGATTTCTGTTGATCTAACCATCCATATTATCACACTGTTGTTTTGTTAAATGGGGAGCACAGATGTTGGCAGTTTTCCTTTTAAAAAAAGTTCCTACAGATTTGGCTATTCCTTTAGTTAGCAGAGTATAAAGCAGAAAACACACACAAACAGGGAGAGATCAGCTCAGTCTCATCACCCACTGATTGGACATGAAATCTAGCCCTGTCTATAGTAAAAGTCACTCTAGAAGCATCTTTAAAGGAGAAAAGGTATCTTTACTCACACTTACCATCTGTAATTACAGTCAGAAGGGAAAAACGGGGGGTGGTGGAGTCTCCAGACATTGAGGGCAGCCATCTCTGCTTCTGAGACATGGGTCAGAGGAAAAGAGAGAACTATCAACAAAACAATAGGTGCAAACAAATAGGGGAAAGGAACTTACTGAGTGCCAGAGACAGGAAAATTGTAATCAATCAAATTAGTGTCACTGAAGCAGCCAACATGAATTTGACCCAACTCCGGGAGGCAGTGGAAGACAGGAGGGCCTGGCGTGCTCTGATCCATGAAGTCACGAAGAATCGGACATGACTAAACAACTAAACGACGAAGTGGCAAAGGATAATCATCTTGGCTGTCAAATTGTCCTTCCAACTGATAACCAGCACTTACTGCATGCAAGATTGCTATTTTTCAAGCAGCAGAAGCAGTCCCCTTGGAGAATGTGAGAATTGTAAACACATCTGGAATTTGTATTCACGAAGGCTTTCATGGCCAGGATCTAATGGTTGTTGTGGGTTTTTCAGGCTCTTTGGCCGTGTTCTGAAGGTTGTTCTTCCTAACGTTTTGCCAGTCTTTGTGGCTGGCATCTTCAGAGGACAGCACTCTGTGCTCTGGTCCTCTGAAGCACTCTGTCCTCTGAAGATGCCAGCCATAGAGACTGGAGAAACGTTAGGAAGAACAACCTTCAGAACACAGCCAAAGAGCCTGAAAAACCCACAACAAACATCTGGAATTCTATGGGTAAGAGAATCTTCCTATCAGCTGATCGTTCTACCCTAAGAGCACCACTGGATTGCTTCTGACACAAGTAATGATGACTATTCAGAATGAGCATTTTCTTCAATAGCATTTTTTTCCTTTGGTCAAACTTTTTATTTAACAGTCATCTGTGGGAACTTTGCTTTCATTGTTCACAAACTCAAAGGTTTCATTCAGATGCCATGCAGAAGTCTTTGATCACAGTTGGACAATACAAGTCCTCAAGTAGATTAACAGCCCTTTGTTTGTGCTACCACACAGGGGAAGAATATCTTGGCAGCACCCACCACTGCTGTTGTCCACACCACCAAACTCATTTCATTTTTTAAAATATTCATTCGTTCATTCATTTTTGCTTTCCCTTTTAAAAAAAGAAATGCTGCACTACAATCTGGTAGGGCTGTATGTTCCATACAGAAGCATGACTCGTGGTAGACCTCTGCCATTTAGGGGTATGCATGGCCCATCTCATGAAAAAACAGGGTGGTTACCAGGCTTAGGTAAAGGTTCCTCTTGACAAATTGTCCAGTTGTGTCCGACTCTAGGGGGTGGTGGTCATCCCCGTCTCCAAGCCATAGAGCCAGCTGTTGTCTGTAGACAGTTTCCATGGTCACGTGGCCAGCACGACTAGACATGGAACGGTGTTACCTTCCCACTGTGGTGGTACCTATTTATCTACACACATTTTTACATGCTTTCCAACTGCTAGGTTGGCAGGAGCTGGGACAAGCGACGGGAGCTCACTCCGTCGTGTGGATTCAAACTGCTGATCTTACGACCTTGCAGCTCAGAGGCTTTGCAGTTTAACCTGCAGCACCACCATGTCCCAGGCTTACAGGGACTTAAATTGGCTCACATATATACATGTAGACTCCTGTCATGTTTCCCTGAAAATAAGACAGGGTCTTAATTTTTTTTCTCCGAAAAATGCATTAGGGCTTATTTTCAGGGGATGTTTTATTTTTTTTAATGTACAACAATCTGCATTTATTCAAATACAACCATGTTATCCTTTGGTTGCTGCACAATGTTGGAGAGCGGGGTTTTGCTTAACTGGGGCTTATTTTGGGGATAGGGCTTATGTTACGCGCATCCTGAAAAATCATACTAGGGCTTATTTTTAGGTTAGTCTTATTTTTGGGGAAACAGGGTAGACCCCTTGGCAATTGGGTCCAACGGGAAGCTCCTGATCTTTGTTTTCTGAGCAAACATAATCATAGAGTCACACCCAGATTGCAGCTCGAATGAAACTGAGGGCAGATTTGGAGGATCAAACCAAATTCTGGGAGGCACATGTTGATGAATTTGCCTATTATATCCTAAGAATAACTTGTATTGCAGATAGATCCCCAAGTGTCTTATTTTCCACTTTGCTTTGAAAATGCTGTTAATAAAATAGACACAGAAAACACTGGACAGAGTCATCATTCTGGGAAACACCATCATATCTTAGAAATGCAGTTATTTTGAATTCTCCTGGAGAGAGCCTGAAATCTCTGGCTGGCTGGTTGACACAAGAATTTGTTCCACAGGTGCTGGACTGTTAGGCAGCCAGTGAACACAGATGCATGTGTGTTGTCGTCGTCATCATCTAGAAGAAACAGACCCTGTGAGAGTAAAGTTGGACAGTGTATTTCTTGGTTTGGGTTGCCGTCCATCTCCTAGAATTATAGGTTGCAATGTGGCCGATTTCTCAGAGGAGAAATGGGAATGCTCAGCGCATGGACAACATTTGGCCAACTAGTCCAGGAGCCATTCTACCTGGGGATACTTGGAATTGTAGTTCAGGAAAAGTAACTTTTCTGAACAATGACATACTCCTTGAAAAAGTAGGGATTAGGATTTTTTTCCCTCTCTGAGCAACTGACACAAGAAATGCAAATTCTCTGTCTCAAAAGTAATACTGTGTGGGCAAGACACAATGGTATTTTAGAAAAATTCTGAATTTTTTCAACCCTAGGGGAAATTGTATGAGCAGTAAAAACAACTGTATGCCTAACTTTCTAATTGTCTTCTATAATTCTGAATGTCACATACCTTCACCTCCTCCTGTGACATGACAGAGTTTGGGGGGGTTCTCTTCCTATGCTCTACATCAGCCATTCTCATTGAGGGACATATGCCCCCCTGGGGCCCCCTGGCACATTTGAAGAGAGCCACAGACTGGAAACAGTTCTTCACATGCCACCTTATGAGGTTTGTTATACAATCCTGATTCGGTCTATATTTCTTTCATATTGTGTTTATGGCTGTGATCAAAAAAGAGCTGAGAATGGCTGCTCTACCGCAAGGTTCTCAAATTTGGGTTCCCAGATGTTCTTAGACTGCAGCTCCCAGAAATCCTAGCTAGCACAGCTAGTGGTGAAGGCTTCTGGGAGTTTTAGTCACATTCGGTCCTTCTGAGAAGGAAGGTGGGGTAACAAACAAACAAGCATAGTCCTCAAACATCTGGGGACCCAAAGTTGGGAGCCACTGCTCTCCTGAATTGGCTGTCACTTGGCTTTTTAGAATAGGACATAGAACAGTGTAAACATTGTGATACCACACCACGAGGGGTGTTCTGATAGATGGTGGAGGGAACAGGGTTTAACATACCAGTTTTACTAGCAGCTATACTTAGACTGTCACATTTTGATTTTGACTGTTTTTGTGTGTGTCGGGGGGGGGGAGAGAGAATCAGTATAATGAAGGAGACATTTTACATATTAGCCTGGACATTTTAAAAGCACATGTCACTTGACATTGCATTGTCCACTTGGCAGGAAGTTGTAGTGAATCCCGTTAGTGAAGCACCACCTATTCAGAATCTTTTTTCTGCAATAATTATTATTTAAAGAGGCAGAAACATATTTGTTTAAAAAAACCCAAACAGTAATAAGTATCAGTATAATCTCATGATCATCATATAAATATGTGTCATGTTGAGAATAACAAAGGACAGAATATGACCTAAATCTTCATCTATAGATGTCAGCCATCCACATTGCATTACTATGCATCAATCTCATCCTTCAGATCACAGGTGGACAGTTCCATATTTTGGGATATTCTTCATATTAAAGACTGTCCCACGTGTAAGCTTACTACCTGCAAGGAGTTATTTGCTAGTAGCCTGTGGGATAGTTCTGCTGGAAGAAGTTGCTTCCACCATGACAAGGAAGAAGTTGATTTCCTTTCCATTCTAGGGTCTTCAGTGTTCTCTGAAAGCTACTTCTGGGAAAACCACCAGAGCTGATTTTCGGGTGCCGAGGGCATGGCAGACTACAGGCAGGAGCGGGGAGAAAATTCTGATGCTATTGCAAGTGAAGCACTGGATTTTACCCTTTGTAGGGAAACAGTAGGCAACACCTTCCTCTCCATCTGCACTCTGAAGTGGAACAACCCTGAATTCTGTCTTAGTCTATCACTTCATTCTTCCACCATGTGTTGAAGGACCTACTTGCATCCCGTTGGTCCTGAGCAATAAGGTCACATCGTTAGTCCTTTAGACAAAGGCAGGCACCTCTTGCTGGGGCCTTTGAGAAAAACGGAGGTAATTTGTGGGGTCTGTGTGTGGTCCAGCTTAGCGATTACCCATAGAATGTATAAACAGGTTAGCTGTTCCCGAGCTCTTGTGGAACAGCTGTTTCTCATTTTGCATCCTACAGATGCTATCTTGCTTACATAGCAGTTTGGTTTGAAGGGACTGCGTTGACTCAGAAGAGCAAGATGTGGAATCCTCAGCTTTTGTCGAACATCACATTGTGACTTGTATCACATGGAGGATGTCTTGGTGGTTGGAGCAAAGTGTTTCAACAATATGCATGGAAGAGCACGGTTTTGGAAACAAGGCCAGAATTCTACTCTCCAAGAAGGCAGAGTCAGCACACAATACACATGTGAGCCATCTGACGTTATCCTATTGCAGTGGATCGTGCCGGTGACTCAGAATTTTGGCTCTGTTAAAACAAGAAAAAAAATTGTTCATTGGGTTCGCCTGATTGCACAGATGTTCAAAACCGCGATTGTTTCTGGTCTGAACTGAGGGGTAGGGTATACAGATTCAGAATATATGTTGGACGGAGTGTAGAGGAATCTCAGCACTTCTATTTCAAACAGTAAATGCATCACACTAGATTCAGCTGGGTACATCCACTGCAGTTCAGAGGGCAATTGGAATTCAAAATGGACCAGTTGTGTCTGTGGGCACACATGCACACACTTTTTTTGCATTTCCAGTCAAATAGGGTCACCTATCAGGACTCCGGGGGGGGGGGAACCTCTGCCTTAGAAAGGTGGTGCCAGTTAGAGTCACAGCTCCAGGCAGGGCAGAGCCACGCAATAGCAGTAGATCAACGGAATGTCTAGATGGAGCAAAAATGCTGGGACCGTCACCTGAGTCCGTCTGACTCAGGACCAATTCTTCCAACTTTGTCCACACCATCTCTAGTCTACAGCAAACTGATCTATGTAGGGCTATGCCTGAAGTGTGTTTGGAAGGGTGGATTGCTGCAAAACGCAGCAGCTCGGCAGCTCATACTGCTGCACAGAGATCCAAAGGTCCCAATATAAAGATAATGAGTTCCCAATATACATATCTCAATTGAGATACAGAGATCCCAATATTAAACCCCATGTGTTGATTGCAAGTTGCTTTCCAGGTGGCTTTGTTTCTAATGCTCTTCCTTCGTTTGTTTTTAAGCTTTTTAATGCTGGGGAAATAAGGCTTGAGTTCTGTTTGAGCTCCAGTTGCCACTGCAATTTTTGAGTTATTTTCTGTGGACTACATGAAGTAACACCTGCCACGAATACTGTATTTCTGGTGTTTCTGCATGGTCATTTTGCTGGACTGGCAAGATCTGCTATATTTTGGGGGCAATTCTGCATGCATCGCTTTCTTTTGGTTTCTAGTATGTGTAATTGCTTCTACCAGACTGAAGGGAGCAGTTGGAGACTTTTCCTAGGTGGCACTGACAGTGATGTCCTTGGTGAGGTGGGGTGTGGCAGGACAGTGGGAACATTGTCCTTCAGGGAGCACTTCTTGTCTTCCCTCAGGAGAAACTGTTGAGATAATATGCATCAGTGGGAGAAGGCTTTTAGGACCTAAAGGGATTCGACTTTCTCACTAATCTATTGGTTAAGATCTTTTTTTCTGCTTCTGACTTGCCCTTCCTCGCTTTCTGCTTGTTTGTGTCACTTCTTTTGTTTGTTAATGTCTCTGTCTCCCACTTTCTGAGCATGCATGAAGCTTGGAGAAGTCTCTCCCATGTGTGATGACTCATTTTGCCACCTATTTTTCTACTGACTATAACTATAGACAGAAACTGTAAGTTAAGATATCTTTATTCACTTAAAATGTTTCCAGAAAGATTTTTAACATATAAAATACTAGGCAATGTGTGGAAAGAGATGGGCTACTGAGGCTTAAGTTATTCTCTCATATTTTCTCTTTTTAGCTGTTGTTTGTACCTGATACTCTGCAAACTATAAAAGGATTAGCCACATTTTGCAATGGAAACATTTTCTCTTTCTTTCTTTCTTTCTTTCTTTCTTTCTTTCTTTCTTTCTTTCTTTCTTTCTTTCTTTCTTTCTTTCTTTCTTTCTTTCTTTCTTTCTTTCTTTCTTTCTTTTCCTTCCTTCCTTCCTTCCTTCCTTCCTTCCTTCCTTCCTTCCTTCCTTCCTTCCTTCCTTCCTTCCTTCCTTCCTTCCTTCCTTCCTTCCTTCCTACCTACCTACCTACCTACCTAGATGGGCCTGTCAAATGTAGTGCTACCTCAGGGGAGTGCTGCCTTCATAACTGCCTTGCTAAATTCTTTTGTGGAGATGTGGTAACAGCTACCCTTTTAAATCTGCATAGGGAGATGTTTTTAATTTACTCAACCACCACCACACCAACAATAGAAATAATATTTGTAGGAGAGGCTCCTACAGGTATACACCAGTATTTTCTTTCCTTTAATCTGTCAAAGAACTTAATTCTTCTCCTTTTAATTAGTTTGACAATGTCAAATTGGAGAGGCTTTTCACACTTATCCTTCTCTCTCTCCCCCTCTTTTTTTAACACATGGGCACAATTTGCAAATTAAGGGCTACTTTCAGAGGTTGAAATGTTTTGCTACTCATCCAAAACTCAAGAGGCTACTTGGATGAGCAGTGAAATGTTTCATCCTAACAAGAAAGAAATCCAGTTGCCATGACTCAACTTCCAGAGTTATAACCTCAATTCAAGCAATGACAATAAAGTTCAGGCAGGGATGAAGGAAAGATAGGTTTGCTCTTTTGTAAGAATACAGTCCCAAGAATACCCTGCCTATCATATCCACTGGATTAAATGGAACTATGCTGTGATCCAGTAAGGCATCCTGCATATTCCTGTTGCTGAACCTGCTGATTATTAGCCTAGCAGTTTACCCGAGAAATATTATGATCGAATGGTGTCACATACAGCACTGATGGTACCTGTCTGTCATGGGTTTGGAGGGAAAGTTCCATCCTATGGGGAGTGGAAGGCGGGACATCAGGGGGGAGGAGCTGTACTGTATATATATTTGGAGCTGATGTGGAGAGAAGGAGTTGGAGTCTGTGTGTCAGACTGGGTACAACTGTTTGTCAGTTAGTACATACCTGATAGGTTCAGGTTTCTATCTAGGTAGCCAGAACTGATAGGTTCAGGGTCTGTGCGTTACCTTAAGGTGTTCCGTGGGAACCAAGCTGTTGTATGTGTATGTTTGGGACTATACCAAGTTCCAGTTTCTTATTTACCTGATCATTTTATTTACCCTGTTTGTTATTTCAATAAACCTTGTTCTTTTGTTTAGTAAAATCCATTCCTGGTCTGTGTGACTCCTTATAGGGAATGGTTGGTGGCAGCATAACTATAGGGTGGGATACTCCAGTAGGTCTGGGGTTGCCACATTGATTGGTGTCCAGCGTGTGGGATACGACTGGTCCAGTTGTCCAGTGGTCCAGCAAAGCCTTGGCAAGTGTGCCCAGAGCAAGGGGGGTCTAGTCAGGGAAAATCTGAGGGCGCGTAGGTAATCTTTTAGGCTTACCTCACGGGGAGGTAGGCTAGTGGAAGAACGTGCAAAATCAGATTGGGGGGACTAGATTAGGGAGCTCTGAGGCAACCCGTTTTGGCGGGAAAGGGCTGAGGCAAAGCTGCGTGAAGTAACAGGGATCTAGCCTGTCTGCTGAGAGGCCTAGCAGAGGGGGTGAATTCTGTCTGGCAACAGTTGCAAGTTGGTGCTGAAGGAACAGCAGCAGTCTATAGAAGGCTGTTTCTGAGGCAAAAGGAAAAAAGTCGTCGTTTTATTTTGAGGCGTGACTTTTGAAGGCAGCCTGTTCTGGGGGGATTATGCCCTTGACTCGAAGCCAAATGGCAGAAATGGGGGAAGTGAGAGAACCACAGGGAGACCAAGGTTCTGAGGAGGAATTTGGCTCAGTGCAGGATGAGAGCACGGGAGAACTGACCTCAGAACTCAGAAAAATGCTCCTAGCCCAACAGCATGAATTTAGGATGAAACAATTAGAAATGGAAAAAGAAGAAAGATTGGAGAGAGAGAGGATGGCGTTTGAGTTAAGAAAATTGGAACTGATGAACCAGAACAATAATAACAATAGAGATTCTGAGGTGGGCCAATTGTCTAAAACTGACTTGAAGAAATTCCCTGTGTACCACAAGGGAGATTGCCCTGAGGTGTTCTTTTCCCTCGTGGAAAGAGCGTTTGTGGACTTCTCAGTAAGGGAAACTGAGAAGATGACCATTATGCGATCTTTAATCAGTGGCAGCCTGGCAGAAGTCTATGCAGAGATGCCAGTGGAACTGCTGAAGGACTTCGCTGAGTTTAAAAAACTGGTGTTTGCCCGGCATGGGATAAATGCTGAACAGCTGAGGCAAAAATTCAGGTCACTCACAAAAAAACTAGAGCAGACTTTTACCCAAGTGGGGGCCCAACTGGTGAGGTTGCTAGAGAAATGGCTGTCTCAGGAGGGGACAGAAACCTTCCAGCAGCTCAAAGACCTGATAGCGCTGGAACAATTTTATTCAGTCCTGCATGGGGAACTAAAGTTCCATGTGAGGGAGAGGAAACCTAAATCGGTGGCAGAAGCGGCAGAGATCGCAGATTTTATTTACTAAATAAGGAAGCCCTTAGGTGCTGAGGGGAAAACTGTGGGTAAGCCCAAAGAAACCTACAGCAGGTACTCTCAGGGACCAGGGAAAAACCAGCAAGGGGGAGGGGCCCATGTTGAAGGGAAGCCCTCAGACATGAAACCACCAAGACCTCAGATTTTGGAGGGAAAACCAAAACCAGATGAGAAAGACTCCAAGTACAGCAGAAAATGTTATTTCTGTCAAGGAAAGGGCCATCTAATCTCAGAGTGTGAGAAATTAAAGCAGCTAAAGGGAAATTTGCCTCATGATTTGAGTGGAACCAAGCCAAAAGCTGTGTTCTGTGTCCAGACAGAGCAAAGCTCCTTGCCACTGAGGGAGCCTGTTGCCATGGCTACTCACTCTGAACCAGTTACATCTGCTGATCAGGCTGGGGAAAATGGTCCTCTTGTGGAGGTCAAGCGCTGCTTACTAGTGAGGACAGATTCGCAATTGTTTGAGACCGCAGGGGTGGACGTAGGAATACTTGACCATCAGTATAGGGGGCTAAGGGATACTTGTTCCCAGGTGACCCTGTGCCATCCAGACATTATTCCTAGGAAGTATATAATCCCAAATGAGAGCCTGAAGGTGGCAGGGATTGAGGGGCAGGTGATCTCACTGCCAGTAGCTGAGGTACCTGTGAGCTTTCAAGGCTGGAGGGGAGTTTGGCGGCTAGCGATTTCATCGACTCTGCCAGCAGCCGTGCTCGTGGGAAATGACCTGGCTGAACATGTGAAACGGGTGCTAGTGATTACACGCTCACAAGCTACCACGGGGACAGTTCAGGGGGGTACTGAAGAGCCTGAGGCTGAAGCAGGTGAGGGTAGTCCCGAAGCTGTGGCAGAAACCTTAACCACGGACAGCAAATTTGGCCAAGAGCAAACGGCAGACGCCACTCTCCGAAAGTGTTTTGAAAAGGTGACAGACACCCAGCTAACACCTGAAACCCCAACGAGATTTCGCGAGGAAAAGGGAATTTTATATAGAGAGACCCTGATGAATATCTCAAAAGGGGGAGATGGGATCAGAAGTCAGCTAGTGGTACCTGAAAAGTATCGCCCCATGATCTTACAAAGGGGGCACTCTGACATGTTTGCTGCGCACTTAGGGGTGAACAAAACACAGCAGAGAATCACACAAAATTTTTACTGGCCTGAAATAGGGAAGCAGATCAAGGAGTTCTGTAAACAATGTGATGTGTGTCAGAGGCAGGGGAATAACCGTGACAGGACCAAAGCGAAGTTGTGCCCTTTGCCTGTGATTGACACCCCGTTCAAATGTATAGGAGTGGATATTGTGGGACCTTTGCCCAAGGCCACAAAGAGGGGGAACCGGTTCATTCTCACCATTGTGGACCATGCCACGAGGTACCCCGAAGCCATTCCCTTGACTAACATCGAAACTAACACAGTGGCAGATGCCTTGGTGGGGTATATGTCCAGGATGGGATTTGCCTCAGAAATAATCACAGATTTGGGCACATCGTTTACATCAAAGCTCATGAAACGGTTATGGCAAATCTGTGGAATTAAACACAAGGAAACCACTGCCTATCACCCCAAAAGTAATGGGTTAACGGAGAAGTTCAATGGGATTCTGATGCGCATGATTAGGGCTTACTTGGCAGAGAATCCAAACAATTGGGACCAGAAGCTGCAATCCCTTTTGTTTGCTTATCGATCAGTGCCACAAGCCAGTACCGGGTTCAGTCCGTTTGAACTTTTGTTTGGGAGAAAAGTAAAAGGTCCACTTGATTTAATCAAACAAAATTGGGAGCAGATCACCCAGGATGACCCACAAGATGTTGTGACGTACATAGACACTTTAATGAATGACCTGAAGAGAAACCTAGAGCTAGCAGCAGAAAACCTGCAAGCTCAGAAGGTCAGACAGAAAACCTGGTATGACCAGAAAGCCAGGGAGAGGCACTTTAACCCAGGGGAGGAAGTGCTTTGGCTTAGGCCCTGCAAAGAGAACAAACTGCAGCTCAAATGGGCAGGACCATACAGGGTCATTTCCAAGATGTCGGATCTGAACTACCTTATAGAACAGGAGGAACACGAAGCACGGAGGGTGGTACATGTGAATGCCCTGAAACCCTACTACAGAGGGGAACAGAGGGTTTTATTTGCCATAAAAGCAGCTGAGAGTGAGGAAGCTGAATTACCCTTCTGGGAGGGTAGAGGGGAAGTGAAATACAACCCAGATGAGGTGAAGATCAGTCCTGCACTCACCCAAGACCAGCAGCAAGAACTAAAAGTGCTGCACACTAAGTATTATAAGGTTTTTTCAAATAAGCCGGGGATAGTGAAGGGAGTGATGCATCGGATCCACACAGGGGATGCAACCCCGCAAGCAGTATCCCCATACCGAGTGACGGGACCCTATAGGGACAAGGTGCGGAAGGAGCTGGACGAGATGCTTAGGGAGAACATAATCGTCCCCGCTTCTAGTCCTTGGTCCTCTCCGATAGTCCTGGTGGACAAGCCTGATGGGAGCATTAGGTTTTGTGTAGATTACCGGAAATTAAACCGCGTAACCACTCCTGATGCCTACCCAATGCCCAGGCTAGACAACCTGATTGAAACCATAGGGGGTTGTCGGTTCATTTCATTGTTGGACCTAGTAAAGGGTTACTGGCAATTAAGGATTGATCCCAGGGATCAGGAAAAGACCGCATTTTGCAGCCCTTTCGGTCTCTATGAGTTTAGAGTCCTGAGTTTTGGTCTCAGAAATGCACCAGCCACATTCCAAAGGCTGATGGACCAGACCTTAGCAGGGCTCAGTGACTTTACTGTGGCCTACATTGACGATATAGGGATCTTCAGCAATACCTGGGAAGATCACCTGAAACACCTGGAGATAGTGCTGCAGAGGTTAAGTGCAGCAGGGCTAACAGTAAAGGCAAGCAAGTGCCAGCTGGGTAGCCCAGAAATAAAATACTTGGGTCACATAGTAGGGGGAGGAGTGATCAAACCCCTAGAGGCCAAGATAGAAGCCGTTCGTGATTGGCCCAGACCCAACACCAAGAAAAAAGTCAAATCATTTCTTGGGTTGGTGGGCTACTACAGAAAGTTCATCCCGAGGTTTAGCGAGATGGCGACTCCGCTGACCGATCTGACGCGGAAGAAGACTGATGACCGCATCCCGTGGACCAGCGACTGTGAGGAGGCGTTCCGGAGGTTGAAGGAGGCGCTCATCCATTATCCAGTGCTGCGTGCTCCCGACTTCGACCGGGAGTTCATCATCTACACCGATGCGTCTAACAGCGGGGTAGGAGCAGTTCTTTGCCAGGAGGATGAAAATGGTGACCAGCATCCAGTGTCCTACCTGAGTAGGAAACTCCAGAAAGGTGAGAGACATTTGGCAACCGTGGAAAAGGAGTGCCTGGCCATAGTCTACGCGATTCAGAAGGCCAAGCCTTACATCTGGGGAAGACATTTTGTTCTGTGCACTGACCACTCACCACTGCAGTGGTTAAAGACAATGAAAACCCATAATAGTAAACTTATGAGGTGGGCTTTAAACCTGCAAGATTTTGACTTTGAAGTGAAGGTGGTCAGAGGGTCAATGAACTGTGTTGCTGACGCCTTGTCAAGAAGACCCGACGAGTGAAGACGGCGAAGAAACCATGGACTATGTATATTTTGGTGACCAAAAGTTAAATGTACCTGTTTATTGAACAGGCTTGGTTTGTATTAATAAAGGTAACTTAATGTATTGCAGATATTAATGTTTAAATGCATAAGTGATATGTTTGACCTAGAGTGAGTAAGTATGGGTTATGGAATTGTGTTATAATGTATAACTGTTTTGTGTTTTGATCCTGGTTGTTTTTTTGGAGAAAAGCACTTTAGCTTTTCCCCCGCAAAACAACTTATAAAGAGGGGAGGTGTCACATACAGCACTGATGGTACCTGTCTGTCATGGGTTTGGAGGGAAAGTTCCATCCTATGGGGAGTGGAAGGCGGGACATCAGGGGGGAGGAGCTGTACTGTATACATATTTGGAGCTGATGTGGAGAGAAGGAGTTGGAGTCTGTGTGTCAGACTGGGTACAACTGTTTGTCAGTTAGTACATACCTGATAGGTTCAGGTTTCTATCTAGGTAGCCAGAACTGATAGGTTCAGGGTCTGTGCGTTACCTTAAGGTGTTCCGTGGGAACCAAGCTGTTGTATGTGTATGTTTGGGACTATACCAAGTTCCAGTTTCTTATTTACCTGATCATTTTATTTACCCTGTTTGTTATTTCAATAAACCTTGTTCTTTTGTTTAGTAAAATCCATTCCTGGTCTGTGTGACTCCTTATAGGGAATGGTTGGTGGCAGCATAACTATAGGGTGGGATACTCCAGTAGGTCTGGGGTTGCCACAAATGGTGAAACACTTTCAGATTCCTAGGCCTTTCAGATTCTCCAGAAAACTTATTTTTTTTCCATGACAGTTTCCAGAATTGCCCAGCCAGCACCGTCACTGATTATGTTGGCTAGGAGACACTGGAAACTATAGTATTAAAAAAAAAATCAATGTTGCCAAGCTATGCTCAATTTACACACCTCATGTACCTATGTCAGTCACTGGTATTTAGCACCATTGCTAAAAGAGGGAATGGATATGTGTGTGTGTGTGTGTGTGTGTGTGTGTGTGTGTGTGTGTGTGTGTGTGTGTGTGTGTGTGTGTGTGTGTGTGTGTGTGTGTGTGTGTGTGTGTGTGTGTGTGTGTGTGTGTGTGTGTGTGTGTGTGAGAGAGAGAGAGAGAGAGAGAGAGAGAGAGAGAGAGAGAGAGAGAGAGAGAGAGAGAGAGCTCTGAAATCTTAGGCTGCAGCTGCCAATTCAAGTAGACAGTACTGGGCCTAGATGGGTTACCTGAATACAAGCAGCTATTTTTGTTTCTCTCATATTTCTTCTGATGAAAAATGCACACTTAAGCAATAAATGGATTGCTTGAAAGGGAAAGCTATACCAAGCTATGCTGAATTCTTACTCACAGGCAAATCCAATCAAGTTAACAAGCCACTGCTTCAACAATGGCAGACACAATGTTTTCAGAAAGGGGCTCTTCACAGTGCTGAAAAATCAATCTGTATATTAGATGGGGATCTTATTTTTGGATGTGCTTTCCAACTTTGGGTGTTCATCTCTGACCTGAATTACTGATAGTTTTGGAAAGACCATGGTTGAGAAAAAGATTATGTTTCAGCACTTTTCCTCATCGTTAGCCTCCCATTAGCTTATTACCCCAGGATCACTCTGCTGGGTGAAGGCCAACACTCTCTAGCCTTCAGCTCACAGTCCAACAGCACGGCATTACACTCCCCTGTCTTCCCGCTTTGCCTGTGTCCTTAGGGGGTAACATCATCCAAGCTAATCATTACACAGGTTCCAAGTGCTGATCTTTTCCCTTCAGATTCTCAGACATATGAATCATCAGAAAATGAGCCTCAGTTCTTGGGAACCTCTCTGAGAGCAGGCTAAAAGGTTTACCACTATGTCTGGCCAGCTGTAGAGCTGACACCAGAAGATTCGGGAATGCCCGTCTGCTTAAACTTGAGACCATGAATGCTTCCAAAGTTGAATTTACACATTGAGGAACATTTTTACATTCTACTTTACACAGAGAATATTTTTAAGACATGTCAACTGTTGTGTGGAAGAGGCTCCCCCCCTTTGAGAAGAAACTGATGCTGCCTTTCCAAGAGTGTGGCTATGTCAAAATGTATGTGACGTTTCTATTTTGGCTCCCAGCTGGGTTAAAATTTAGCATATACTTATTTTTTTAACCTGCCAGCATTGCCATCCAAACCAATGATAGTGTTCCTAGAGAAAGAATTAAAATACTAAAGAGTATACATTTGTCTTTCCAATTTACAAAAGAGCTCACAGTTTAAAAAAATCAGCAGTGAAGGGCAAAATGGTCACTCCTGAGGTGTAAATCTTCATGCCACTCAGATTTTGTTCATTATTTGTCTGGAAAAACATGCTGCACATTGTAGCTGTGGTAGGCGGCAACAGGTGAGCAGATGATTTCAAAACGTTATGTTCATCTGCCACTCTCCTCCCACTCAAGTCCATTGCAGGTATTCAATAGCCATCCAGCTGCTTTGGTCAGGGATGGCATTTTATTTTGATTTAATTCAGATTCTGAGATATTATACAAGAGACAGTCCCAAACCATTGCCATCAAGCAGCAGTGAATTGAAATACACATTTCTTCTGAAAAGCACAAAAGAAATCTGTAGGCCACATCAACAGAGCCATCGCAGGTGGGAGATTTCATCCTATTTCTGTCGGAGATCCCTGTGCTCGTCATCACAGTCCTTGCTGCCATCCATGACCACAAGGAAAGTCTAACAATGCAGGAAGCTTTATTATCCTGCTGAGGAGGGGGGATATATGCATATATCCATAAAAATATATTGGCCAAAATCCTATTGCACACGTGTCAACTCATGCATCTCAGCATGCAACAATAAATGCCTACGCCAATTTCTTAGCTTGCAGCCATTTGCCACTGAGATGTATGTTGATTCATTGACTTCTGAGCTCTGGATCAGAGATAAACCCTCCCTAAAATATGCGGCCTTTACATCTCATATGACTCCCTCAAGGGAGAAAGGAGACTGCATCACAATTTATTTACAACAAAAAATCGTTGTGTCCAACTGTTGGAGCCTCACCTTGAGAAAAATATAGAAAACACTGTTTCTCATCCTGCACAAAACATTCTAGTAGATGGACCTAAGAAAAAGAATGTATTTCACTGGAAACAAACTGTAAAGTATGTCAAACTTATGGGCAATTGTTTGGCTCTCTCTCTCTCTCTCTCTCTCGCCAGTCACATGTTGCCACCTTCCACTCACTTTCTGCTGTGGCAGAACAATGCCTGGCCACTGTCTTCTCCAGTTGTGAAACCTGGATGTGTGACATTTGTTTGTTTGCTTGCTTGCTTACATTTTTATCCCGCTCATCTAGTGCCCAAGCGCTACTCTGGGCAGCTCACAGTAATTTAAAAACACAGCTACCCACTCCAGCCCACAAAGACATGAACAACGAAATCCAAACCATAAGAGTAATCACCCCAAATATAAAATAAACCCAGAGGCAACAGCTAATCAAAGTCAATGTCCAATCCGTGGCTCCATGAAGATGTCAGAAGGGTAAGACGTTTCTGAAGGCCTCTTCAAACAATACAATTTTTACCCATTTCCTAAAGGCCAGAAGGGAAGGAGCCTGGCCTAATGAATCCTCCCATTTCCTCCAAAGTCATTGCAGGTAGAGGATATGGCTAAACAGAATGGTTAGACATCAGTTTTTCAAAGAAGGGAAGGGCTGAGTTTTCATCTCCAACATCACTGACCGATTGTTCTGAAGAACCACAGTGTTCCATTCCAAGGGGAACTGCAGCTGGTAGATTTTCAGCCTATGGGGTAGCCAGATCCATGACTCATATACACCCACACCACCTGGCTTTCCTGTACTAGCCTGCATCACTCTCTTGGCCACAGAAGGATGTCTTGGCAAGAGTATCTTCCAGGCAGTGGTGAAACTTGAAATAACTGTGGTTATTTAGGCTTGGGGGAATTGACCCTCTTGAATTTTTTCCAAGGCAGCACACCGAGTTCCTGTCTTCAGCAGCTCATTGAATGACTATCATCCAAAGGCCGTTTTATACACATAAAGGGACACGCAGCCTTTAAATTTCCCAGTAAAATAGGATGTGAGGCTCAGTTTCTCATGCTTGTTCTTCTCTTCCTGTCCTTCAGGGAATGGATGGTTTCAATTTCTCCCTCATTTATTTTTTTTCAGAAAAAGAAATAAAAAGATTCCCTCCCCCCTTGTGAACCAATTTTCTAAAATTTGGTACATTCTAATTTGAAAGAGAAGAAAAACAGGCTCACCCTTTTTTGATCCTTTCCACTGCCTGACTCCACTGTATGCAATCCACATATGGAGGAAAAGGGCAATTCCAGGAATCATGGAAAGGACTCCATGGAGAATTGAAAGTAATCTAGAGATACACATGGGCTGTTTTGGAGAGGTTTTTAATTAACATTTTCCAATTCCTCCTCATAGCAAATAATGTCATTCTGATGTCTTTGCATCATCTACTTGCCTGTATTCTTGGAAAGTATTTTTTTTTCTAAATAAACGGCATCCCTCAAAATAAGGTACACATGAGGTGAACCTTCTTCTACATTCTAATCTAGTAAAGATGTGAGTATACAGATGCCAGAAGGCTAAAGCTTGAATATCTAAGAATGAGTGGAGTGGGGTGGGGTGGGGGAGCTTCAGGATATTTCATATGAATAAACATGGGATTATTTTTTAAAACAGTATTTGGATATTGAAACGGTCAACCTTGTTTACAGTCTTAAATGGAAGTAGGAACAGTATCAAGGAAAATTTGATTACCTTTTTGACTAAACACTCCTTCCCCTCACTCTTATATCTGCAGGTTGCACAAGATAATTAGGTCAGAGCCAACAAACATTTACGGGTCTCAGTGTTGTACACCATTCTGGTCATCTACGGTGTCTGCCCTGAAAAGATTTTTAAAAAGCAATAGTGTGATGCCCTTCCTACCCAGTTCCTTTCCAACGTGTTGGAATGTAGGCAGGTGAAACAACAAAGGCCTAAATCTGACTGCTAATCCCAACTGGAGAAGCCCATTCAATCAACGGTATTTACATAGTTGTGCACAGACCATTAAGCAGTTGATTTAATAGGCCTGCGTTTGTTAAGACTAGCAATTGAATGCAGACTGTATACAGGGGATTTACAACTGGTGCTGTATTAAAACCACAACCATGGATTACTCAGTTATGCAATGATTGTCTTGGGTTTCTTCCTCTGTGTGTACATGTGCATTTACAATCAATCAATATTTGCAGTAGAAAACACAATGTCTGGGTCTCTAAGCATGT
This sequence comes from Pogona vitticeps, assembly GCF_051106095.1. Lineage (NCBI taxonomy): Eukaryota > Metazoa > Chordata > Lepidosauria > Squamata > Agamidae > Pogona > Pogona vitticeps. Next base: position 192,012,470 of record NC_135783.1, read on the forward strand.
CCAAGATGGGATCCTACCAGCCTGCAGAGACTCAGTGGCATATACTGAGTGCCATGAAAGGGTAACCAATTATTTCATTTATTATAATTGTGCTTCTATTCTCAGAAAGAGGAGTTGTTTGTAGGCAATTGATTGATTGATTGATTGATTGATTGATTGATTGATTGATTGATTGATTGATTGATTGATTGATTGATTGATTGATTGATTGATTGCCTTCCTGGTGGGCCATGGTTTGCTTCTCTGCTTTTAGAAAGTTGCCTTATGCCAGATCTAGGTTTTGGGTTTGGTTGAATCTACCAGTGAAATTTAGCACCCTCGGAATCACACAAAATCATACTGAGGCTATAAAGCAAACAAACCAGTAGTATTGAGTTTAAGAGGCCCCATAACATTAGCAACACAGGCATTACTGGATAGCTATGCTTTAGAGAAGAGGACAAATAAAAAATGGCAATTCGTTTTGATTCATGATTCATCAAGGTTAAAGACTCAATGAATATGAATATATGAATATTCTTCAATGAATCGATGGCTATAAATGGCTATAAAACTGGGGCCCCCTAAGCACCTAAAGACACCAATTTTGCAGGGAAGCATCCTCAGACACATGTCTACAACTCCTGAAAGTTTGGTGAACATTGGATAACAGACCCCTGAATTATATAGTCAAAAAGATGATACCCCCCCCCCAGGAAAGCTCCCCCCAGGTACTTAGAGAATCTGGAGTCACAACAGAGCTTCCTATGTCTTTCCCCGCCTGCCAACTTTGGTGAAGATTGGATATCAGACATCCGAGTTATTCACCCACAAATTGGGTCCCCCCCCCAGGAGAGTTTACCACATGGCACAGAAGCCCATGGTATTGAGGGAGTTATTTTTGGCCCCAGCAGAATAAGAGGTCTTTGGCACTGAGAGGCATGCTTGAGGCATTGAGTTTGTCTTCAGCAATATTAAAAAAAACACACACACATACACACAACGGCCCAAACCCCACCATTCTGCTTACCAGCTGCCAATCAACTGATCGGAGGCCAATAGGCAGCCACACACACCCCACAGCCAGCCACCCCCCCCCACAGCCTACCCACCCACCCTCTTCCTTTTCCTTTGTAAGTAATAACTAGCTCTTTGAAATGGGCCTGGGAACAGACTGGTAGCCAGTTAAGCTGTTATAATATGGAACCTATGTGCTCCTTGTAACCCAGGTCAGCCAGCAGTCTGGTTGCTGCATTCTGAACCAGCTGAAGTTTCCAAACACACTTCAAAGGTGTAGAGTGTGTCCTAGTAATCCAAATAGGATGTAACTGAGGCATGTATCACAATGGACTAATCATGATCCCATACCATTTTCAGTCAGTCTGTAGACATTTCGTCCATTGCCTTTTATACCAAGGTTAGGTATACTAATGAAGGCTCAGCTGAGGTAGGATTCAGTTCTATTTCCCATTGTACCTCCTGCAAGTAGAGCCAGCCTATGTAACCTTGGGCAAGTTGCGGGGTCTCAGGGCTTCCCCAGAAGAAGGGAAGGGTAAACCACGTCTGAGCACTCTCTACCTGGAAAACTCTGAAAAAGGGTCGCTGTAAGTCAGAATTGACTTGGCAGCACATGATTGTTATTAAAGCGTCTCCAGGAAACAGTGAGAAAGATCAAGGAAAGTCCAGAGCATTCAGGAGAAAGAGGTTACTGGTTCAATTCAACCAAGCTCTAGATTTGTCCAACTAAAAAACAGCCTGAATGACCTAGTCCAAATGTGTGCAAGGCTCATATAGAAAGCTGTAGATCAATGAGGGTGGGGAATTCCACAGAACTGAAGTATACAAGTGTAGGGTGTGAACAGATTACAGAGGATCCTTTGGACTCCTAGGTATTTCTCTGGAACACTCTTTGAGGGTCTTGGCTTAATATGGCCAACCTCTGCTTCTTGTTCCAGAGGGAAGAAATGAAACAAAAATATATCTTATCCATATGTGTGCCATCTTCGTTTACATTTCAAGCCCTTGGAGAATTTCCCAGGGGAACAGACATTTGATTTGACTTGTATTCTGTCTGAGCATTACAACCTGGGCAAATGCACACTGGTAAGGAAAGAGTTACAAACTTCTGTAATATCTGAAGAACAAGTAACACACACATACACAAACTCTCTTTCTTTCTCTCTCTCTCTCTCTCTCTCTCTCTCTCTCTCTCTCTCTCTCTCACACACACACACACACACACACACACACACACACACACACATCTCTACTTTTCGACAACAGTCTAAGTTAACATCTAATAATTTTGGTCATTAGCAGCACAAATAATACATCTTGAAGGGATGTCTGTGAAAAATAATTTAATTTATAGTTTTAAGGATTTTTTCTTTTAAAAAGGCAATATTGTTCTTCTGCTCCCCTCTTCCTTACTCCATAACTGACTCTGCTTGAGTATAAGAGAATTTGAGTTTTCCATATTTTGGCCTAAAGCCGTCTCTGACTTCATGTGTCCCAGAGGAAGACAGAGAGCCTTTTTCTTTCTTTTTGTCCCCAGTGAGTGACTTTGCAATGCATGAACAAGTGATGCCAAAGAAAATAATAAAAGACATCCTTGACACCTTTGAGTCCAGATGTCAAAAGAGGGGGGATTGTTAATTAAGAGCACACTTAGCTTCAAGGGCCCAAGGGCAATGAGCACAGTTATGATTCGTAACTGACTACTGTAGGCTCCATATTGTCGTAGATCCAGGGCCAAAACAGATCCTAAATAGATCTTTACATTTGAGAAACAATCTTAAAAAATGCAAATAGTGTCAACTGCAACGGATGGAAATTATGAGAATTGCAGTAGATGTGGAGGGAGAATTCAACCCTTTTGTTTCTTGCTGTGGATCCTTCACAGGATTCTCTGCCTTCCAGAGACCCCACGAATACGAAGGGATAAATATTTACCCATTTTTATTTGTCCTTCATATTTTAAAAAACCCAAACCATTCTGCCTACTGGCCGTTGATCAGCTAATTGGCGGGCGATAGGCAGCCATCACCACCCACAGCCACCCAACCCCACAGCATACCCTCCCACCCCCTTCCTCTCCTTACCTTATGTCACCCCATATGAGCCTTCATGATTTTAAAGATATTCCAGAGAGGCCCTTCTCTTGGTTCCACCACCTTCCCATGCTCGCTTGGTAAGGACACGAGAGAGGGCCTTCTTGGTGGTGGCTCCCAGGCTTTGGGATGCACTGCCCTGAGAAGCCAAGTTGGCCTCCTCCCCTCTTGTCCTCTCATTGTCAGGCAAAGACCTCCCTCTTCAGGCAGGCCTGTAAGCAGTAAGTTACAGTATCTCAAGAATGCTGTTTTTTTTAACTGATAGGTGTTTAATATTTTTAAAATTGTTTTTATACTTGATTGTTTTAAGCTTAATGTGTGTTTAATTGTTTTTTAAATGTGATATTTATGTAGTGTTTTTAAATTTCTTATTTTACCTGTTAAGAGCTGCCTTGAGTCTCCTATGGGAGAAAGGTGGCATATAAATAATTTAGATGATAGATAGATAGATAGATAGATAGATAGATAGATAGATAGAGAGAGAGAGAGAGAGAGAGAGAGAGATGAAGGGCAACCGATGTAGGTCAATTTAGACAATTCAAGACTTCATCATCTTCACCAACCCTATTTGCCCCAATTTTGCTAACAATTAGAGACCAAATCCTACCTAAAGTGAGCTTGCCCATCATTACAATTGCTCTTCCTGCTCTCACATTCACACCATGATATTAGTAGTAACATTAATTACATTACAGAGCATATGTTGGGACACAAAAATTACTAGGCATGTGTGTGGAACTGCATACCTACACATATAGGTATCTTTGGAGCCTACTGTCTTCACAAGGGCCCAGATGCTGGATTGAGCCCAACATTACATAGCAACAATAACAATAACTACTACAGAGGTATGTGCAAACTGTGGTTTAATTTCATGTGGCTCTTGACCTGATTTCACAAAGCCTGTGCAAGAGTGATCTGTCCCTCTCTTGGACAATCGCTGGATGTGATGAAAGAGCAGAGGAGGGGAAGGGATCCTAAGTCACCTAAATCAATGTGCATAGCACTCAGAGCCAAACAAGTTGTTCTGACGCATGGGCTTTTGAGGAAAACAGCACAATACAAAATAAACAGACAGTTCTCCCCATCTCTGGCAATAAAAAATGCTATTTTTATTAAACTGTTGATTTTATGCCCTTGAAGGACATCACAGATCTGTCATGCGAGGTGACTGGCTCACCCCCTCCATGTTATGACCAGTTCTAGGAAGGATGGGGGCCTCGGAAAGGGAGAATAAAAGAGTAGTCCCACCTACCGTTGGCTTCAGACCTGCCACACACTGTCATTCAGCCTCTGACAGGCAAGCCATAAGGCAATATGGCTCCAGATATGAAATAAGCTGCTCTGCCCCACCCTGTTGGTTAAAATACGCCAAAAGGAATTTGACCTGTCCGATAATTTTTTTAAAAAAAATCTGGACAATTTGTATTTATATTTCTTTGATATCCCTATCTATCTTCATTTCTTCATTTATATTGTTTATAACTGGTAGGTGGTTCAAATTTGATACCTTTTTTGTTGTTAGCTTCTGTGGAAAATGTGAAGTACTATGGAATTATTGGCTATTTATTTCCAAGCAATGCAGCAGCCATTATAGCTACCAAATGTATGTAATTTACGTATTCTGCAGCTAGCATTAAAAAATCATTCTCAAAAAATATGAAAACCATCCCTGAGGCCATCAGAAAATGATTTTGTTGTCTCAGCCGGGGAGGGCGAAAATGTGACACAAACACACACAAAAACCCCACCCTGATTTCTGCCTTGTTTCCATCTCAAATTTCATAACACTTAAACCTTGTCATCTTAGCATCTTTGTCTTCCCATGGACGAACTCTTGGTGACATGCTGAACAGTGTCTGGGAACATAACTGTTAAAGAAAACACCAATGACTCATCTGATAAAGTGTTTCAGATAGCTCAACCTCCTGTGTGAAGTATCTGTGGTTTGTTAAGGGAAGGGGAATCAGGGTTCAATTTAAAATGCTTGGTGTGCCATCACTTTCCCAGAGACGTGGCCTTAAAAACAAAGGAGCGACCTTTCCCACGGAGTGGCAAAAGAAAAGAATTAGCTGAAAATACTTTGAAGCCATAGGAAAGTTCATTGTCATTTCATTTCAAAGACTGCCTTCTCTGCTCCCCAGCTTCAGATTTGTAGTGAAATAAATAAATAAATATGAGATTTTTTAAATGAATATATTACCAATGGTTTGAGACTTTTTTATGGACAGAAATGAGGTGACTGGCCCAGTGAGAAACAATTGCCTAACTTGTATGCTTCTGTGAAGACAGATGTTTGGATCTATCTTGGCTTTACAGTAGGAACAATCCAGAAGCAGAGTGGTGCTTAAAATACTGTCACTATGGGCACAGGAAAGGAAAGCTAATTCTCTCCCTCTGCCGCAGCCCCTACTACCAGGTCCCCCACCATTTCAGAGTGTTCCCCATTCCTCTTGTACTGATTTTTGGTGTTACATGGGCATTAAAGGGAAAAGAACTAACAAAGTTTCCCTCTTGGTTTTCCACTGGGAGCAATCCACCACTACATCAGAAGGCTTCCACAGAACAAGAAGTTCTTCCATCGTCTAGAACAGTATTTCGCAAGCTTGGGTCCCCAGATTTTCTTGAACTATGACTCCCAGAAATCCTGGCCAGCACAGCAAATAGTGAAGGCTTCTGGGAGTTTTAGACCAAGAACATCTGGGGACCCAAGATTGGGAACCACTGTTCTAGAGTTATGCTAGGTCCAACCCAGAGCCTTGGAAAGATCTGTGATTCCTTTTGCTGAGATCTACTGGAAAGAAATGGGAGTGCCTAACCACCTTGTCAATCTCCTGAGAAACCTATATGTGGGACAGGAAGCAACAGTTAGAACTGGATATGGAACAACTGATTGGTTCAAAATTGGGAAAGGAGTACAACAAGGCTGTATATTTTCCCCTGGCTTATTTAACTTATATGCAGAATACATCATGCGGAAGGCTGGACTGGAGGAATCCCAAGCCGGAATCAAGATTGATGGAAGAAATATCAACAACCTCCAATATGCAGATGATACCACTCTGATGGCAGAAAGTGAGGAGGAATTAAAGAACCTTGCAATGACGGTGAGAGAGGAGAGTGCAAAAAACGGGCTGAAACTCAACATCAAAAAACTAAGATCATGGCCACTGGTCCCATCACCTCCTGGGGAATAGAAGGGGAAGATATGGAGGCAGTGACAGATTTTACTTTCTTGGGCTCGATGATCAGTGCAGATGGAGACAGCAGCCATGAAATTAAAAGACGCCTGTTCTTGGGAGGAAAGCGATGGCAAACCTTGACAGCATCTTAAAGAGCAGAGACATCACCTTGCCAACAAAAGTCCGAATAGTCAAAGCTGTGGTTTTTCCTGTCGTGACGTATGGAAGTGAGAGCTGGACCATAAAGAAAGCAGACCGCCGAAGAACTGATGCCTTTGAATTGTGGTGCTGGAGGAGGCTCTTGAGAGTCCCCTGAACTGCAAGGAGAACAAACCTATCAATTCTAAAGGAAATCAACCCTGAGTGCTCACTGGAAGGACAGATCCTGAAGCTGAGGCTCCAGTACTTTGGCCATCTCATGAGAAGAGAAGACTGCTTGGAAAAGACCTTGATGTTGGGAAAGTGTGACAGCAAGAGGAGATGGGGACGACAGAAGATGAGATGGCTGGACAGTGTCTGTGAAGCAACCAACATGAAATTGACACAACTACGGGAGGCAGTGGAGGATAGGAGGGCCTGCCGTGCTCTGGTTCATGGGGTCACAAAGAGTTGGACATGACTAAACGACTAAACGAACGAACGAACTGTGATTACAATATCTAGTGATCAGATCTATTTGGTATTATACATCAGAAGACTGAAAACCAAAAAAGAGAGTCATGTATCATAGTCCAGAAAGCTACAACAATGCATCTACTTTGGAACATTCCTGCTGATGAGCTTGTTGCAGCGTGGAGCCATTTTACCTGGTGGCCATTTTGAAATCGCCAATCAGCTATTTTAAAATTATTGTTTTATGAAGAATCGGTTCCTGAAGCAGGGAACCGATCATCGCAAAGCGAAAAAAACCATTCAGACCATTGTTTTGCTATCGCAATTGCGATCGCAAAAAGATCATCGTAATGCAGTTTTGTCGTAAAGCGAGGCAATCGTAAAGCGAGGCATGACTGTATATGGTTTGCATAATAGGCTAATCATGCAAAGGGTGCTGCCATGGTTTAGAAAATAAGGCAGCCTTAATTACATCCACTGAGGGAAAAAACAATTGCCTCTATATTGGTTCGCTGCTGCCATTTCTGTCAATAGAGGGAAACAATCCTCTTTTCTGTTTCAGAAGAATCCAATATCATGGCTAAAATAGTTAAAGAATTAAGTCCACGCACAGTGCTCCATTCTCTTGAGAATACTACATACAACAGAGTATTATTTTCAGGAGAGTCCTGAAAATCATTTAAAAGAGTCTGTTTTTGCAACAAGGGCCTATACAACATAACAGAGCCTGCAACTCCAGAAGGACATCATTCTTTGCACGGATTCCTCCTGTAATGTTGACCTTTGAAAAATGCCACCCTTTTGTGCATGTTATCTGATGCCAGCTTGTGAAATAAGCTGCAGTTTCACTTCATACCATTTCAAAAAGTAGGCTTTGTATTGGATGTGCTCAACGGAGGACCCAATTTTTAACATGAAATGAAATACTTGGCTTGGTCTTGTGATTCCTTTTGCCTATAAGATGAGGGTGCGCAATTCCTCCATCGTAATGAATTCAATGGGACTTCCTTGTCAGGAGGCACATGTATTGCACTATAATGCCAGCATTAACATGAGCAGTCACCACAGGCAGACCTTCATATTTATTTTGTGGAAAGACCCCAATCCACAGATGCCAAAAAAAAAGGAAAGAAAGAAAGAAAGAAAGAAAGAAAGAAAGAAAGAAAGAAAGAAAGAAAGAAAGAAAGAAAGAAAGAAAGAAAGACAGACAGACAGACAGACAGACAGACAGACCGACCATTCTTGGACCACACAGAGACCTCTAGACAGAGTCTATGCTACATTTTAGAAAGAAAAGTAGCACTCATTTGATTCTTTCTTAGTACAGGACCTATAAACCACTTCACAACAAATAAAGCTGTACGTTGATTTGTCCAATACAAAGCAAATACAGCCATCAAACTATGACTGGACCTCAATTTTCTGGAAAACATTATCTTTCTGGCAGATGCTAGAAAAAGAATAAGGTAGATACATTTAGGTAATCACTTTCATCTCAATTCAGAACTGGCTGGGGAAGGATGAGCTTACTCAGGAAGTGTTCCAAAAGATTGCTGCCCCCAACATCCATCTAGCTCATAACAGGTATGCATAAATATTGTTGCATTATTGCTGCTAGAGAATTGTCCTTCAGTTTCCTTTACCCTCTACCGACAGCCATTTTGGTAGCAGAGGCAGAAAATCTCAAAAGTTCCTCCAGTAGGAGACAAACTTGCAAAAACAGCAAACATGCTAAATAACATTTTGCTGTCCTTTTCCTAACACCCAAAAGCTGCCATCTAAACCACCTGCCTTACTGTGTCTGACCTGTATTCCTAATGAAAGTAACAGAAAAGCAAAGATGTTAATCCTGAACGGATTCATTCCCCAACCCTAAATAAGAAGGTGTGGCTTCTCCTCACTGTAAGGCAATAACATTGTATTTTGTTTGTCTTAAACAAAATGTTCATAAATTTGCAAAGCTGGTTTACGTACACGTCTGTAAATGCACAGATTTTAAGACCTGAAAAACTGCTGCTTTGTTTTGCGGACTACTGAAAAATTGGACCACTGGATGAGTTGCTTGTGTCAAGGGAAGGTCAAAGGGAAAAGATGCTAGAAACAGTTTGCACGAAGTGTACAAATCATGACAAAAAGAAAACAAAAAACTCAGCAAAAAACACAGAATAGTTACTAGACACTGGGACGAATTAAAAAATGAATCAAGATATTTGTGAAATATTGCTGAGTCACGGAATATTTGTCACTTCATATGCATCAGGTCCAGAGACCCGGACGAATACAAAGGGATGAATATTTGCCCATTTGTATTTGTCCCTTCGTGCAGGCTGGTTGTGGGAATGGAAACCGGATTGACGAATGGACAAATCGAAGCTAACAAATGGACCAATCTATGAAGAACCAAATTTTAGCAACAAGTCAATGAATATTCATTGATTTGTTGTCAAAACACAATGTCCCACCAGCCAAGCAGGCTGGCTGAGGAACAAAAAATGGGGTTTCTGTTTGGCAGCCAGCCTGCTTGGCAATGTCCCACTAATCAGCCGATGGCCAGGACATTGACAAGCAGGCTGGCTGCTGAAAGGCAAACCCCGGTTTCTGTTCCTCAGCCAGCCTGCTTGTCTATGTGCCACCGATTAGTTGTTCAGCAGGACATTGTTTTAATGATGAATCATAAATATTCATTGATTTGTTGCTAAAATTTGATCTTCGTTGATTTGTCCAGTTGTCAACTTTAACAAATGATGAAGCATTATGAAGCATTTTTATTATTCGTCCCCATCCCTAGTTGCACACATTGGCCTTGTGCTGAGGGTAAGCTCTTTTGTGGGACCTTGTTAATCTCTGACAGACTGTCTTGCCATTTTGAGACGGCCTGTCTCAACCATAAATGGGGGATTGACCGAATTCTCCATATCTGTAGAAGTCAGACACATGGGAATTAAATTTCCCTCCATCAGCCCACCCACAAACAAACCATTCGTGGTGTGAGGAGAACATTATATTTGAATAGAATGCAACCACCATGCACAGTATTTACAAGAAACACTCAAGAGAATTGATTGACACAAACAGAGGGCATACTAATCAAACAGAAGACTTCTGCGTTTGTGGCATTATTTTGCAAACATTCATGAGAGTTTAATTGGGAAGAAGCAGCTAACATTGAAGCACTACGGAGCAAGCGTAGTCCTACAAAGCAAATGGATGTGGGTGGCTGGTCTGCAAAAAGTTGACATGCTCAGAATCTTTCTTTAACATATGGCTGGGAAAGCTTCTCTCAGGGAAATGGTACTAATTTGCACATTGAACCAGGTAAATACAACATCACTACTCCTAGATCCTAGTGACTTAAACTGAAAAGACTAAAGTCTTCCCTTCTTCCACTCAAGAATATTCCATAAGAACCCTTGGGACCTAACAGCCTTGGGCAGAAAGTGGCCATATATTTTGGACTATTCCTGCAGATTCATTTGCAGTTTAGAACATTATGATTCAATAGAACTTGAAATGCTATACTCCACAATGTACTTTTATTTATTTATTTATTTATTTATTTATTTATTTATTTATTTATTTATTTATTTATTTATTTATTTATTTATTTATTTATTTATTTATTTATTTATTTATTTATTTATTTAATATCCCGCCTATCTGGTCGGGTCAGGACCACTCTAGGTGGCTAACAACATAAAATAATACAAAAGGTATATATATATACAAAAACCATTTTTAAATAGCAAAAACATTAAACAAGGTAGGGGAGACAATAGGAAGGAAAGAAAAGGGCGTCACGAATTATCTGATGGGAAGGCCTGCCGAAACATCCATGTTTTTAATTGATTCTTGAAAAACTTTTATATTATACTCTTACTTATTTATCAATATTATGTCCAGTTGGGCTCTTTCAAATGATTTCCAGAATTCCCGCTATAAACATGCCAGATACTGTCTTCAGCATTGTTTTAAAATGTTTTCCCCCAGTTTTTCTACATGTGTGATAAAAAGATAAGACTTTTTTTTTGAGCTCTTGCATGACTATCCCTGGCTTAATCCAGATGAAGTATTTGTTCCTTCCTGCTTGGTGCTGGATAGTGCCGTGTATGTCCATTGACTACAGACTTTATCACAGTTTCTACTTCCAATTATTCTTATCTTGCAACCAAACTTTTCTTCTCTTTTCAGAAATCAGCATCTTTTAAAGAAACGAATATAAAAAATTTACAAAAATCTTGAAGAAGCCTTTGATTATACTCTTAAATCCCTTTAAAATGATCTTCTCTGCTGGATTATTTCACCCACTTGGCTTTAGTAGATTATACCTTCCAACAGCAATGGACATTCATGGCTTAATCCATCCAAGAAAACACCTGTCTTCAAAAACAGACCTTCTAAAAATCTGGAGGAAGCCCCAGAAATGATCTTCCCTGTTGGGTTTTTGTTCGGGTCCTTTGAGTGGTATCATGATAAATGGAAAGCTTCTGAAGCAGAGGATATTCACTGCCAATCCTCCTTGGAAACTAGATCTCTTTACAATCAGGTCCTTTAAAAATATTTGCAGAAACTCTTTCAAAATGATTTTCTCAGCTGAATGTTTTTATCTGTATATTTGCTTGTTAGCTATTAGAATAGTGCTAAATGGAAACTTTTGATTGGGGAAGCTCTTCTTAGCTGAACTCTACTACCAAGACACCCAGATACTTTGCTTGAAAATAAACCTCATATTTTATACTTCCATGTACATTTTTAGTGGAAGTGTCAGCTGGAGTCTAATAAGATTCAGATAACAGATACCACATAGACTGCCAAATATCTTTATGAGGTGTGACTGTAGAGAAGATATAACATCCTCATATCTACAGGACATTTATTTGATTAAACTATTTCTCTTAGAGCTTAAGCTTTTTTGTTTAACTAAATGTTTGCATGTTGGAAATCTAGAGATAAAATTCAATTTATACCCATAACCCTGCTTGGATCCAGACTTTGTAATCCTATGATTTCAATAAGGCTTGCTCCCAAATAAATGGGTACATGGTTTTACATTTAGGGGCAATCCTCGGGGAAGAGTTATTGCTCTTTCAAAATTTTGGAATGGGGATTCTGCTAGAATATCGCAAGGAGTCTCCTAGATTTTCTGAAATATCATTACCATCACCTTCCTATGCTCCTTCTTATGCGCATGTGTTCCTTGGGTCATAGAATTACAGCCAACTGTACTGACGGTCAATATGTTTAAATCAGTGGGACTTATGTTAATGACTAGTGTTTCCCATTGATCCTGATGGGTCTACTCTAAGGATAAATAAGTTTGAATCCAATGTATAGAGTGACATATCCACCATTTTGCTTCCCACTACAAAGGGCACTTACAAGTAAAAGTTTCTTTCTCTATGATTGAAATCCTATTGTTTAGCATAGTAAGTCACACTACAGTAGGCCCACTGAATCAGTACGGATTTGATGAGTCAACTGCTCCTTATGTTCCATTGATTCAATGGGCCTAATTTAGTTGTGACTTCCTTTAGCATAGGCCCATAGACTCACCAAATACCCATTGATTCAATGGCCGTGCTCTAGCATGACTTACTATGCTAAGCAACCAGATTTCAGCCTATGTATAGTTAGGATATACATAGCCCAGGGCATCCGGTGGAATACTCCTTGTAGCGTATTAATTAGCTTCTCCCCCATTATGAAGAAACGTAGTGTGGATACATGAGAATCTTGAGATCAATCTTGACATAGATGCCGATGCTTCTCACAGTCAGAAGCATTCCTGTTATATCTTCAACAAGTTGGTGTCGAAGGTAGTTATTCTTATAAAACAGTTTATATTTTATCTTGCATCTGTGTCAATGTTAATAGTGTGTGTGCGCTATGTGAATGTCCTCTTTATCTCCTCACACATATTTTTACAATCCTTTAATAGTTGGCAGAAGTTTCCAGTACATTTTTTGTGCTAATGTGTACCTGGAATAAATGTCTACATGCTGGCCTCAATTCAATCCCATTGACTTTCAATAAACTAAAGCATATTTAAGTCTGTAATGGATTGGATAGCCTTTGCCTTTGGTAATTTTCCTTTTTAGCCATTTTTTTAAGCCAGGCTTCAAATAAATGTGGAGTAAACATTTTAGACATTTTAAACATTCAAGAGATTTAGCTAGAATCTACTTACCTTGCCTAGTGCCATAATATCACAAATAGGTCCACGGGTATATGAAGGTATTATTCATTATTTTTAATTATTTAAAATATTTATATGCTACATTTCTCCTAATGGATCCAAAGCAGTTTACAAGATGAAAAGAAACAAAGTTAAAAGCTGAAATAATAAATTGTTACAATATTCAAAAATAATCAAACAAATATATTAAAATATATAATAATGAGAGCAATATTAAAATCACAAGTAGAACAACAGAATGCAATAATCCCTTTTTAAAATCTTCTTGGTCAACCAGTCATTAAAGGAAAGCCTGCCTGAAGAGAAAGGTCTTTGCCTGCTTACAGAAGTGTAGCAAAGATGGGGCCAATCAGGCCTTCAGTGGGAGGGAGTTCCAAAGTCTCAGAGCAGCAAGAGAGAAGGCCCTCTCCTGTGTCCCCACCAAATGCACCTGTGAAGGTGGTGGAACCAAAAGAAAGGACTCTCCTGATAATACCGGGCCAGGCTCATAAAGGTAGATGTAATATTTGAAATACCTTAGATCCAAGTTGTTTAAGGCCTTTTAGGTTAAAACCAGCACTTTGGATTGTGCCTGAAAATGGACTGGCAGCCAATGGAGCTGCTGTAACAGGGGGGTTGTGTGATCGCTGTAACTATCCCAGGTTAGTAATCTGGCTGCAGCATTTTGGACCCTCTGGAGTTTCCAAACGTTCCAAAGGCAGCCCCACGTAGATGGTGTTACAGTAATCCAGCTGGGATGTAACTAAGGCACGTGTCACGGTGGTCAGATCAGACCTCTCCAGGAACTGGGGCAGCTGGCGCACTAGTTTTAACTGTCCTGATGACAGCCAAAACTTGAGCATCCAGGCTCAGAGACCCTCCTGGTGCGCAGCTGTGTTTTCAGAGGGAATGTAACCCCCACCCAGCACAGGCTGACAAGGAACACCTCTATCCTAGTTTCAGTTCATTCACCCTCATCCAGTCCACCATCACTGACATTAAGACACTGATCTAGAACTAAAACAGCTTCCTCAAATTTAGATGGCAAGGAGAGACAGAGCTGGGTGTCATCTGCACACTGGTGACACCAAATTTCCACACAGTCTCTCTCAGTGGTTTCATGTATATGTTAAATAGCTTCGGGGCCAAAACAGAACCGTAGGCCAATAGCCAGGGTGTCAGTCAGGAATCTCCCTGCACCACCTCCTGAGTTCTCCCCTCTAGGAAGGACCAGAGTCACTGTAAAATGGTGCCTCTGAGTCCCATCCCAGAGAGATGGCCCAGAAGGATGTCATTCATGGATGATGATATCGAAAACAGCTGAGATGTTCAGCAGAACCAACAGGAACACACTCTCCTCCTGTCCAGTTCCTGGCTTGAGTCATTCACCAAGATGACCAAAGTAGTCTCTGTCCCATAGCTAGACCTGAGGTCAGACTGAAATAGATCTAGATAATCTGCCTCATCCGGGAACCCCTGGAGCTAAGGAGCCACAACCTGTTTCAGCACCTTGCCCAAGAATGGGATATTATCCAATATAGTACCATGGAATACAAGGAGGGTTTTTTTAAAAAAAAATCAATGGTCTTATATTGCCTCCTTTAAGTATGCTGGGATGCTACTCTGCTGCAAGGAAGCATTCACCACTCCCCACACCCAGTCAGACAGTCCTTCTCTGGCAGCTTTTATAAGCCAGGAAAGGCAAAGGTCTAACAGACATGTGGTGACCTTCACCTCTCTAAGGGTCCTGTCCACATCATCAAGCGGCAAAAACTGAAACTTGGCCACTAACACAGGACAAGCAGAGGCCATGGTTACATTTGCAGAACCCGTATCAACTTCCGCCTCCACGTCAGTGAGGATCCGAACAGTTTTGCTTGCAAAGCATCATTCAATTCCTTCACAGATAGCTACAGTGTGAACCTGCATTCTCTTTCTGCAAACCAAGAATGCCTTGGGCTCTTTGGCCACTGGAAAGTTTTTCTGAGCCAATTCAGTCTGTTTGACTGAATTGTTCATCTTTTTCTTCTTACCTAATGTTGCAGAAAGAGAAGTTGCAGAAAGGGTCCTCCTGGAGTTCTGGTGGAGGTTCAGGGTCCCGATCTCTCCATACGCAAATCCTCCTGCAACTCCAGGTGGAACACTTAAGCGTGCGCTTTAGTGGCCACAGAGGTGCTGCCTCTAGCAGCCAGCTGCTGTTATATGAGAAACCATTGGAGAATTTCTCTTCACCCTGGAGAAAACTGGTGGAATGCCACTTTCTATTTTTTTTAAAAAAATCCACAAATAGCGTAGAGAATGTTGGGAGAATCTTTATGTAAAGCTGTATCCAAACCGGCAGTAGGAATCAGATGGAAGGGATAACAGTTTGGAGTTATACACTGGGCGTGTTGGGATTTGCAGTTTCTCCCATAATCCCAGTCAGGGATAGACACCGCAGCAACTGCAAGTGTAAAGGGAGGAGCACAAGTGGGGTGGCCACCATGTGAGCCTTTTCTATCCAAGGAGTTACCACTGCTGCCTGGGTTGCAGCACAACCAAGCCATGTCACAACCACTGCTATTCATGTTGCTGCAGCAGCCTCTTGCGCATGATGGTTTTGCCTGCGGTAACAGGTTCATGGACAAAGCAGCACCTCCTATGAAGAACCTTAGGCAAAGAGATACAAAGGCCAAGTGAATTTCATGGGTGAGAAGAGATTTGATCCCAGCTCCTTCATAGTCATTGCTATCTTTTGGGCCTTCATATTCTGGAAAAGAATGAAGCAGACATTCCCTTTTTCTCTGTTAACAACATTTCAAAGTGGTCTAAAGCAGTGGTCCCCAACCTTGGGCCTCCAGATTTCTTGGACTACAACTCCCAGAAATCTTCACCACCACCCCTGCTAGCCAGGATTTCTGGGAGTTGAAGTCTAAGAACATCTGGAGGCCCAAGGTTGGGGACCACTGGTCTAAAGTAGGGGCTCCAAACCTTGAGTCCCCAGATGTTCTTGGCCTTAAACTCCCAGGAGCTTTTGCCACTAGCTGTGTTAGCCAGGACTTCTGAGCGTTGTAGTCCAAGAACATCTGGGGACCCAAAGTTGGGAACCACTAATCTATTTAATCTTCCTGTTCTTTTTAAAAACAAAGGGCAGCAGCGCTCATTCAGGATCAGTCTCTCAAAAGGTTAAACATTTTGTTACTTCTGGTTCAAAATTAAATTTAAGATGAGATCCATGACCACAGATGTTTTGGCTAAGGCAGTTCCAAAGCAGTGAAGATAAGCCAAAGGACAGGAAGTTATATGTGATAAATCCAAGTCATATAGAAGTGCTATATTTTACGCTGTCAACAATCCAGCAAAAAAAATGTTGAGTCCTGGAAACAGTCCACTGAGAAAGATCATTTTCTTATCTTAAGAATAAATAATAATTCCCTTGTGATTAGAAAATCCAAACCTGCAGAGGGCATTTGCAAAATTCAGAATCTCAAGACACTGTTCACTTATGAAATGACTCGTACGTGTGGAAGAGCTTTTAAAAATTTAGCTCTTGCAGCTTGACTTGCGTACCCTAATGGGTCCTATTTTGTTCTTTCAGTGTATCAGGATTCAGTAAGCTTTATTGTAAATAACAAACATTCTTGGGGCTGCTCACCACAGGACAGAGGTCTGGAAGACTGCAGAATCCTAAGATTTGCCTGGAGAAACATGCCCTGTTGTGTACTAGAAAGCATGGATTATGGCGAGTCTAATGGTGAAATAATGCCCGTATTTTAAGCAAACTCAGTATGGGGATTGGCATGATACTGTTGCGCAGATGTTGAAATGTTGAAAACTAAAACAAAACCCCAAAAGCATCCAGCGTGTGATGTTTGGTGTTCTTACAAAGTATTTATGCAAGAGCAGCAGTGATAATCTGATCATTCATTCTAGGTATGTGGGACGCCGGAGGCCAGGGATGGGAGAACGTATTCCCTGTTGGTGGGATGCCTGGAGCTAGAGATGAAGAGATGTCCATGTCAGCGGGATGTCTGTGGCGCAGGGCAGATGGAGCTGTCCATTCCAGAGGGCAGCTCTAGGCTAGCGGTGGATGAATCTATCAATTTAAGGTTTTCTCTGTTCCTCATTTCCCTCAGTTTAGGTTAATCTCGTCCTGTCTCCACAACAAATGAAAAACAAAAGTTTACATTGCATTGCATTTTATGTACACAAATATGATCATTTTTGCGCATAAGTATACTTTATACTGTACATACAGCCTGGAAGCATTTTTAGTATGTATTTGAGTGTTTGCTTCCAGTATGTTTTATGCCTTTCCTCCGACTAATGTATGAGTTAGTTATGCCTGGTTTCTGTTCAACTTCTCATTTTGAACACATATTTGTCCCCCCTCCAAAAACAAAAACAAACACATTAGGTTGTAAAAGTATGAGAATTGTGATTACTGAAGGATAGCTACAATCTGGTTCTTGTGCCAGTTTGGGATTTGCAAACTTGACATGTTGTTATTGAAATGAGGGATCTGAATGTAATTCTCCTACTTCCTCACCTGAAGCAGGCATTGGTCACCTTGTGAATTCCAGACATTTCAAGGCATGTCAATATGAACAGAACACTTTTAAGTTCTGTCCTTCAGGTGCTCATATCTATTTGCTCTGCTGCATACATTTCTCTCTAGCTACCCTGCTATCCCCTTGTAGCTTCTCTATGGCCTGGCTGTTGAATGCTGATATATAGGAAGGCTGCAGCTTCTGTGATTCCCAGGGTGGTGCAGTGGATAGGGTGATAGACCTAGGACTCTGGAGAACAGGGTTCAAATCCCCCACTCAGCCATGGAAACTGACTGGGAGAGTGGAACTGTAAAACCACTCCTTTAAATATCTCCCTTACCTTGAAAGCCCTGTTAGAGTTGCTATAAGTCGGTTTTAACTTTACCACACAAAGCACACACACACACACACACACACACAGAGCTCCTGTTCGTTCAAATTAATATTTGCTGCTTCTTTTGGAAAGCTACTTGATTGTGCTGTTTTTACCCATATGTTGCTTCACAGTGTGCCTGCTCCATAGGTTTATTTGAGTTCATGCATGTTTATTCCATCAATTTAAATGGGAAAACTACAGTGCACCCATAGCATTTTTTAAACCAGCAGTGGACAGCATTTCCATGGGTAGCTGTCACTTTTCTGGGCCGGAGGTATAACGAATTTCAGACAAATGTCAGTCAAACTGGGCCTTCTCTCTGTGTGTTTCTGTCCAACTTTCAAGGCATTTAATAATGTTTATTTTGCTGCCTCATTCCTTTTCTTTCTTTCTTTCTTTCTTTTCTTTTTTGAGCTAAGCATTGCGGGAAAGGACATTATTTCATGGACAAAAAGGCCTGTCATAGGCTGGCTGGCTTTCAGGTGGTTGGAAAACATTACAAAGTTAGGCATAGGCAAGCGAAGGAACAGCTTCTAAAATGAAAAGTGTCGGGACTGGGCTGGGCAAGATGCTTTGCTGCCTGAGGAAATGGTGCCAGCTCAAGTTGGCAGTGCCCGTGGCTGGCCAAGCTGTTTTGGCATATAAGGAAAAAATCCCACAAGTGAGAATAAAAATTGCTAAGCATTTGCTGCTCATGACACTCTAAATTAGGTGACTAAAAGACAGTCCCTCCCTCTATGTCATGGTGCTCTGGGCTCTGCATGACAACATCCTAGTATACACAGTGCTTTTGAATGGATCGTCCAGAGGGGTAATGAACTAGCTGAATTGCCTTTGATCTATAATGCAGTTCAGTTTCAATATTCTGTTATTCACTTTTTTGTGTAATAACAGGAGGAGGGCTTGCAGCTATTCTTTCTTTTTCTTTCTTTCTTTCTTTCTTTCTTTCTTTCTTTCTTTCTTTCTTTCTTTCTTTCTTTCTTTCTTTCTTTCTTTCTTTCTTTCTTTCTTTCTTTCTTTCTTTCTTTCTTTCTTTCTCATATATCAAAATCAACCTGCAAAATCAAAGAATTTCATAATAGTAATACAAGCATTCATGTAGGTACAGCACATATCTTGAGTAAAGCTTATGGCTTGTAGAGTTCAGTGCACATGTGTAGGACTCAGGATTCAGATCCTTGCTGGCCCACGGGGACTCAACGAGGAGGCTAGTGGCCCCAGTAAAACCACTCTTTAAATCTCTCACTTACTTTGAAAGCCTTATTGGGGTTGCTATAAGTAGATTCACATAACACGCCCACAGGCTTGTGTCTTTCTCTCACTCATGAACTCACAAATGGAGTGAAGGATAAAGCAAAGTAAAGTGTACTTACATACCACTCCATAGTGTTCAAAGCACCGTTTGTTTGATTTAGAGTTTAATTATGCAGGCTACACAGGCCCCCACCCAAGCGAGCCAGGTATTCAATTTACCAGCCTCCAAAGGATGGAAGGCTGAGTCAGCCTCAATCTGGCTACCTGAGCTCATCAGGATTGAACTCAGGTCATGAGCAGAGGCCTTACTGCAGTAGAGCTAAGGTTGCCAGATACATGGGTACCAAAAGGAGGACACAGAAAGACAAAAAAAGAGGACAGAGGAGGATGTATTGAATGTTTCGTTTGAATTAATGTTTCGATTAAACCCACAATCAATACAATTTTATTACAATAAGGTAAAGGTTCTCCTTGACATTTAGTCCAGTCGTGTCCGACTCTAGGGCACGGTGCTCATCCCCGTTTCCAAGCCATAAAACCAGCATTTGTCCAAAGACAGTTTTCATGATCACGTGGCCACCGCGACTAGACACAGAACGCCGTTTATTACAATAGCTGCCAATAAATGTCTCTTAGTGAACCGGTCAAG
This sequence comes from Pogona vitticeps, assembly GCF_051106095.1. Lineage (NCBI taxonomy): Eukaryota > Metazoa > Chordata > Lepidosauria > Squamata > Agamidae > Pogona > Pogona vitticeps. Next base: position 192,032,333 of record NC_135783.1, read on the forward strand.
AAACAGTTATGTTAAAAAATAAAAATAAATTCAATGGAGGCTTTTTTTCATACCATACCAAAAAGTATTATTTCAATACCAAAAAAACCCCAACATTATTTAAACAGCCAATTGTACAATTATTACCTTGTAATCTTTATTAATTACACGACATATTTCTCGGAGTAGCCAACTTTTCACAGAAGATCTTCATTAGCAATCACATACTCATAAAACTGTTCACAGGTAATATTCTTCAAATTGTACTTCTGATTGGGAGCAAAGCAAATAAACCCGAACCCACCTCGGCCTGGCTGTGGGATCCTTGCCAATCTGGATGCCCAAACAAGGCTCCGGCGCAGGCAGGGGGAAAATGGCACTGGGCAAAGCCGAATGAGGCAGCCTCCCCTCCCCTGAGGGTCATAAGTTCAAGGCTGGGGAGTGTGGGAGTTGGAATCCCCGAAAGGGACTTTGAACGCACACAGTCTGGGCGCTTGCCTTCCCATCCATGCGCTCGGTCGCTGCTTGCTCCTGTCTGGCTCGGCGGGCGGTGCTCCGCTCACACTGCCTTTCTGGGCTCCACATGGGCTGGGCGGGCATGGTGGATTGCTGAGCAGCTGCTGCCGTGGCAGGGGAGGACGAGGGCTGTGCTTTGGTGCCGGCAGCAGGTAATGGGGGGGGGGTGGGTGAGTGGGGGTGGGGAAGACAGGAGGAGGGGGAGTCCTTCCACCTTTCCCCCTCCAATGCAAAATTATAACATAAAATATACAAAAAACAGGCATTTTAAAGGTTTTTATCTTTGCCTGCCAGATGGAGGACATTAGGCTAAAAAGGAGGACATGTCCTCCTTTTGCTGGACATCTGGCAACCCTAAGTACAGCAGTTTAACCACTGCACCTTGAGGCTCATGGCCATTTTGTTCCAATTCTACAGAATCTACTATCATTTGTGTGTTATCAAAAGAGCTTGTAGTTTATGTGATTATATTTATTGCAAGGTTCAACACTTTGGAGTGCAGCACACAAAGCAATATTAAACACATGGGGAATGGGACATGAAAATGATGGGCGGTGGTTGTGTTAGACAGCAGGAGAGGTCTGTCAAATATTAAGGCTGTCACAGTGTGATAGAATAGCTTGTTGCAGCTGCCTGACCTGAATTAACATGCTTTGGAAGACAGGCTGCTGAGAGAAAACAGGAGAAACACCCCAGGAGGAAAAAAAAAGCAAAGGAACAAAGCAACGGAAATGCTTGTTCATAACATGACCTAGACCTGAGTCAGTCCTAGGATTCTGCAGAAGATAAACAGGTATTTACTATTAATGATATATCTGTTTCCATATCGCGGCCCAAATTTTTGTGATTTGAAGGTTGCAGATTAAATATATAATTGCAAGCAAAACTTATTTTTAAGTACTGTAAATGGATGGTAAAAGAAATAGGAATATATCATCCTCAAGTACTTTGGTGCAGACAGACAGCACAACCCTATGCATGTCTACTCCAAAGCAAGCACTATTCCCCTGTGAATTAATAGAGGATTGCAGCTTCCCACGGTAGGAGAGAAGGTGCCTAATTGGAAAGGGCCTTTCTCTTAAACCCCCAAAGCCATACTTCTACTGGGCAAGGAACAAGGAAGGAGATTATTGCAAGGTGCTGCCAAGCTGCTTCTGAGGTATGAATTAGTGGGAAATTAGTGGAAAATAATGTATGCTTCCAGTGGTGATGGGGTGAAGAAACCTCAGAAGGGCAGCTTCTGGACAGCAACAATAATGGAAGGTTACATCCAAAAAGGAAACAAAAGATAGTGCTGGAAGATGAGATTCCTAGATTGGAGCGCACTTAGTCAGCTATTGAGGAAGAGCAAAGGACAAGTACAAAGAGCACTGCTACTTATGAACCACTAGATTGAAGCCGAAAGGATGTCCTATGGGCAACATGCCCAGCAAGGAAAATCTGATGCGACACAATACATATACTGTAATTGGAAAATGTCATGTGAGGGGTATGAATCCAGGCAAACTCAAAACCATGAACAAGACACTGAACCTTCAAACCTGGGCCCTGGGCAGACTAATCTGGGGTCATAATAAGGGATCACAAATATCAAACAGCCTCATGTGGTCCCAGTTCCTGAGACAGGCTGATCCCAAGATCGTTGGGGGTTTGTGGTCCAAGCCAACCCCTTCAGTTGAAAATGGAAACACACTGGAAGGCAGTGGAGTTGGCACAGCATTTGATTCATGCTGCCCACTCAATAGCCATTTAATAAAACATTTCTGGTAGAGTCTCGTGGAGGATTCGGCTCAATCGTGTTCTGGCTCACATTTGTGCATCTGCGAGAAAGATGCTTTGATAGGTTTCTCAGCAGCTGTATGAAGCTCCACCAAAATGAATCAATTCCTCAGAAAAATCAAGCCCTGAAATAATTTTCCAGGTCAGAGCTTGATGTTTATTGGGGGGTTTTTGTGTGTGTGTGTGTGTGTGTGTGTGTGTGTGTGTGTGTGTGTGTGTGTGTGTGTGTGTGTGTGTGTGTGTGTGTGTGTGTGTGTGTGTGTGTGTGTGTGTGTGTGTGTGTGTGTGTGTGTGTGTGTGTGTGTGTGTGTGTTTGCTAAGATAAACTGGACCCTGATTTTGAACTGGCCTTGCCCAAAACATCTGTGAAAACTTCATTTGGTTCAACCATCTTATTCAAAAAGCTGCACAAAAGCCTTGAGGAAATATGTTTTTAATTTAATAGAATAACTTTGAAACCTGTTGTGGATTAAGACACATTTTTACTGCCTCAAGGATAGCTTACCTCATAGTACGCTGGGCAGAAAATGGCCTTTTCTGGCAATTAATTGATTGGCGATTTTTCTTGGACTGTGACAATATACTTGGTAAGGTACGTGCTGTCATTAAATAATAAAGAGCGCCATCCCTTACCATCATTCATTTATACGCAAGTTTAGATTCCATGCCTGACACCTTGTCAGGTGTCACAGTTTCCACAGGGTTGGGAACAGTCTCAGTAGGAGAGGGGCATTGTGTCGGGACCAAAAGTAGCTGCAATCCCCAGGGTTTGGTCAGGAAGGTCTGTTTGCTTTGCCCACTCCTGGGTCATTAGGGTCGGGCCTATTACCTTCTCTGGACGTCTGGTGGAAGCATTCTCTGTGATGTGTCCAGACTGAGGGGACTCCTCCTTTGCCTCTTGTGGGTCAACCTCTGCCTGAGTCACCACGTCTTGCAGCCTGGGCTGTCATGTACAACTTGAAACAGCTGGTGCGGCACCCTTTTGGGGTCTCTTAGACTGGAGCGATCTCTGTTGACCTCCTCACAGAATGGTCACCCATTTTGGAGTACTCTAGACCTGGAAAATCCTGGGGAAAGTCGCCGCAAGTCAGAATTGACTTAGCAGGACAGCTGAACATTTTTATTGCAATACTTTGGGGATTTTAGGTTGCATGTGTCAAATAATCTGAGTGCCCTTAAGTACAGCGTACTTTGGCATGGGCGTGTACGGAGTGTATTCTTTTCGGCTCTGCATTGAACAACAAATACCTTAGGTGGGCAATGGAACAACCTAAAATGTTTCTCCAGGCAGGAAAAGTTCAGATGCTTCCTAAAGACAGATGTGAAGGGCAGGCTCTGTGTTATGTCTGTCAGATCACCGAATGGATTGCATGATTTTCTTCTTGCTAGCCCAAATGCTTATTTGAAAGGAACGCCTGGTCAGCTCATCAAGTGAGCCCTGTTCCTCAGTTTCATTCATGTATGCAACAGGAGCTGCATGTGCCATCCGTGTCCTCTTTAAGCCGTGCAGTATTGCTTTTCTTATTCAGTTATTATTCATGCAGTACTACCCCTCCATATCTGTTAACGTTGTTGCATTGCTCTGTACACACGGTTTTAATTGAAACCATTCTTTTTGGAAAATCTCCATTCTGGAAAAAAAAAATTTTGGTCAAGCCTGAGTTTACTAATTAGGCTCAGATTTTTATTAGATTTTTTTTCCCTTTCAGGAGGATGGAAATTTCTACTGCTGCTGACCTCATTCTGATAGGATAACACATTTTCCAAATGAAGAGGGTTTGAAATGTCTGGGAAATGTATAATATTGTGCTCATTTTAATTGCTAAACTTGGATATTTTCCTCTCTGCAAAGAAGAAAAAGCAGTTTTCGTTAGGAGAGTTGGGAAGGGATCTTTAAAAAAAAAAAAGGAGAGAAAGAGACCAAGCTGGCATTTACAAGTGATTAAAGCATGGTGTGAGCTTTAAAAATCATTTAAGCCAGTCAATGGGAGGAACTGATTGAAAACCCTTTTTCTTGCTTTGGATCTTTGAGTCTGTATTTGGGCTTGTGCAGTACAACAACATGGCCGAAATCACTTAGGTATAGTGTCAAAAAGGTTCAAAAACAGAAAATAATGGGCCAGTGTGCTTTGACTGGCTGTTTTATTCTTGTTGATTTATTTGCCTGGTGAACTCAGCTAGTGAAAGAATGAGAAAACAGAATTCCACAAAACAAACAGAAGACGTGGTCTGAAAGTATTAAAACATATATTAAAGACAATTATATAACAAGAGTGCTGACCGTGTACAATGTATGCTTCTCATTGTTGCCTTGGTCCAAGTGGCAGCTGTTCACAAAACCAGCAAAGAGCCCTATAACATCTGGGAAACACACACACACACACACACACACACACACACAGAGAGAGAGAGAGAGAGAGAGAGAGAGAGAGACTGAGACTTAAAAGAGGAAGGTGTCTGCTGACAACCTGCCTCATGGGACTTGGAGCATGAATGTTTTGCCATGTAGTCTCTGTAGTTTAACTCTGCTGTCTGACAAAGTGGACAATGTTCCATGAAAGCTTACATTAACACCTAACATTCAGTCTTTAAGGTACCACAATGTCTTTTGCTTTCGTTTTGTGTTTCTTGTTGAAAGGCTTGCACAGACTAACAACCTCGAAAACTCAAGGGTCTGTCACCAAGGGGTAAAAATGTATCAGGGGCAACTAGCAGGGCCTTTCAACAAACCAGCTGGCTTTTCCTGCAGCTTTTTTTCAATTGTAGGTGGATATGGAAACCAAAGATAAACATAAAGCCCTCCATCCAAGGTGAGGCTCTAGAGATGAACACATGGAAGTGACACAAATTGGTAACAGGATGATTCAGCCATTCCTCTGAAGTGAAGCTGTTGTGGACTCAACTCCCTGGCTTCTGCATGTAACAGAGTTTGCTCTTCACGCAAACTACAGATTCAGTCTCTACAGTATAGTATAGTATTCCAGAATTCTGGCATATTTTATTAGTGCTGCAGTCCAACTCTGAGTAGGAAGTGACGAAAAAGTCTTGCTTCTGTTAATCTGCATGGACACAGAGTGGTCTGTACAGTATATGCATAAATCGTTGTTTGAACTTTTGTTACAGGGACACAATCTTCTATAACTTGGGACAAGGACTTGTTATGCTCTCCAGATCTTTTAGATTAAAACTCTCAGACACCCGAATGACCGATGTTGTAGACCAAAACATCTGGACAGCCAAGCATCCTCCACCCATTTCTATAACTTGCAATGAATATGGGGCCTGGTTTTGCTTTGCCCTATACACATGCATAATGAGATGTTAGAGGAATGGAAGAAATCACGATCTTCCATAAGAACAATACAGTCTTCATGATCTCCAATGAACAGTTTTGCATTTATGAGTAGTCAGACAGCTGTCACTTCTTCCACATTGGAGATGTGTGGTGCTTATTCTAAGTTTCCATTCAAACTTTGGTCACATCTCATCAGTAACACAAAAGAATTCTTTCTTTAACTCTAAAGCGCTGTTCAGTCAGTGAATGATGAATGTCAAGCGAGCATTTATCTCAGTTCCTCAACAGAACAAGTGATGAGAAGACCCTATTTTATAAGAAATGTTGATATATTTTGCACAATACTGATTTGTTGTGGGTGATGCAATCGAGGCCAGCATTGGAACTGAAGTGGGGGTGGGTGGACAAAAATAATTGCAAAATGTTTAATTATTAACCGCTAATTTCAGAGCATTAGAACACTGGTTCTTAACCTTGGGTTACTCAGGAGTTTTGGACTGCAATTCCCAGAAGCCTTCACCACCAGCTGTCCTGACTGGGGTTTCTGGGAGTTGCAGTTCAAAAGCATCCGAGTAACAAAGGTTAAGAACCACTGCATTAGAAAATGTGTGGTATTACTTGAGTCCTTATTTATTTCTCTGGGATGCACATCTGTCTTTTTCATAATAAATTTTGAAGGAAGCAATTCCCTCTCTGAGGTCATTATGTGAAAGTTTTCTCACATGTCAGCAATCCCTGGACCAGATTAGATGTACTGAAATGCGCATTTCCTCCAGTGAACCCATTTCCATTTGCACAGCAAGATTCTCTTTTGCAGTGGGATCTCCTCATGGAAATGTGCTTCAGTGACTAATCCAAAAATAAAGCATGCTTCAAATATGGTATGAAGATGACAAGAATCATGTGCCATGACAGACATCTTTCACCACTTAATGGAGCACCACTTCTAAATGCATGCTACGTGTGCTTCCTAGATTGGCCCGTGCCTTCATGTCAAAGGAATCTTAAAATATATCAGCTACATAGCCTTGTGCGTTTTGATTCCTCTGCCACATCTTTGTTTCTTCGCAAAACTTTAAATTCTGTCAGTGCCTATATGGCATAAATACAGCTGTGCTATTTAGTTAACAATGCTTCCAAGGCAAAGCTTGGAAAAGTTACTTTTTTGAATTCCAAGAATTTCCCAATTAGCTGGAATTTTCTGAAAATTCATCCAGAAAACAAACTTTTAAGAGCTCTATTCTGAAGAGAGCAAGAGAGGTTGGGGTGTGTGTGTGTGTAACTTTCAAATAGAGATGGGAACACATTTCATCCCGATAATTTTTTACGTTAGCTAGTTAGGCATCCTTCAGTCTCGAAAGACTATGGTAACATGCTCTGCATGGAGGATTTGGAACAGCGTCTGGTGTGGCTGAGGAGGCCAATTGGAGAGTGACAATCTCTTCCACACTGAAGACAAATCCAGTCTGTCCCCTGTCCAGCTCCCTGATTTTGCTGGGTTTGTGACTTCCTCTTTGCCTCGGCCTGCTGGACAAGGGTCTCTTCAAATTGGGACAAGCCATGATGCACTGCCTGCCTCCAGGCTGAACGCTTAGATGTCAGGGTTTCCCATCTGTTGAGGTCCATTCCTAAGGCCTTCAGATCCCGCTTGCAGATGTCCTTGTATCGCAGCTGTGGTCTCCCTTTGGGGTGATTTCCCTGCATTAATTCTCCTTACAGGAGATCCTTTGGAATCTGACCATAAGCTATTCTCATGACATGCCCAAGCCAACGTAGATGTCGCTGTTTCAGTAATGTATATATGCTAAAAATTCCAGCTTGTTCTAGGACTACTCTATTTGAAACTTTGTCCTGCCAGGTGATACCAAAAATCTGTCAGAGGCAACACATATGGAAGGTGTTCAGCTTCCTCTCCTGCCATGCAGAAAGGGTTCAGGACTCACTGCAGTACAGGAGTGTGCTCAGGACACAGGCTCTATAGACCTGGATCTTGGTATATGTCATCAGCTTCTTATTGAGCCATACTCTCTTTGTGAGTTTAGAGAATATGGTAGCTGCTTTGCCAATGCATTTATCCAGCTCCACATCTAAAGAGTGTGTGTCAGAGATGGTTGAGCCAAGGTACACAAAGTCATGAAGAACCTCCAATTCTTGTGTGGAGATAGTAATAGAGGGAGGCGAGTCCACACCCTGGCCCATGATTTCTGTTTTCTTCAGGCTGATTGTTAGTCCAAAGGCTTGGCAGGCCTTGCTAAAACAATTCATGAGTTGTTGGAGGTCTTCAGCAGAGTGGGCAACAATGGGTGCATCATCTGCAAAGAGGAAGTCCCGTATTCATTTCAGTTGGACTTTGGTGAGTCACAATAAAAGTTACCAGTATGTACCTAGAGATACATGTCATCTATTCACCACATGAGTGTCACAGAAGAAGAAAATAGGAGTTTGTTTGATCATAGTATGACTGAAATTGATCTTGAAATGAGACGTTCTCTGGCTGTAGGCCTTGAATGGCTCCACTGCACAGAAGCAGAGCAGTTCTAAGAGGGACAGTATAAGGTGGTTATGGGTATCACTTCCCAAGTCCTGCAAGCTCCCACGCTGACGTCACAAACTCCTTTGCTGCTGCTGCAACAGGTGGTGTCTGGCTCCTCTCCACCTCCTGGTTATCTCTTATCTTCCTTGGCCAACATTACCAATTGCCTCCTGTTGCTCCATCTACTTTTAATCTGTACTGCGGAGGCTAGTGGCTGCCAGAGAGCTTATGGTGATAGAGAATGCAAAAACACTCCTGAGCCACCCCAGAAAGAAGGCAAGCACAAGAATGCTGAACCTCATCCAGGACCACTTCTCCAAAATTTATTCTTGTTTGAAATACTTTTCAAATGCATTTCCTATCAAAGCGAATTGCGTTGATCAAAATTCTCACAGGACGAGTTTAAAGCACAAGAGCAGTTGCCACACTCTAATGCTTGGCTGCTCTTACTACTAATTCCTTCTCCTTCTCATCCTAGCTGGCCCCTAGTCTACCTTTTATTAGCTGCAAGGCAAAGATTAATTTAGCAGGCAAAGCCAGAGGTCACCACAAAAGCCAGAGGGGCAGCTCAGCAAATAAATTAATTTTTGAGGTTGACTGAATCACCTCACAGAAAGAAACTTGAACCAGTTGTGTGTGCAACCCCACCAAGTTGTGTGTGCTTTCATTTTGTGCTGACAGGATTTTATTAAGGGACACACATTTCCAGGCACAGCAGCAAAACAAGAAGTCTTGATATCATCAGTTGCTTTTCTGTGGTAGAATTTGACAGATATAAACATTAAGGTAGAACTTTAAAATTATGGAACTGAAGGAGTGGGAGCTACAGAAAAGACAATCAAGGCTGTGGTGGGGCCTGTGCAGAACCGGGGACGATTCCTGATACACCAGTTCAGCAAGAAACCATACCTAATAAGAAGACTCCTGATGGATTCACTAGAAGCCCATCGGTTCCAGCATTTTGTTGACACAGCAGCCAGCTAAACCCTCTGGAAATAGGACACAAAGGCAACAGCATCTGTCTGTTGATGCTCTTCAGCCACTTGTATCACACAGAAGTATACTGCCTGTGATATCTGAGGTAATATGTAGCCATTTCGATTATTAGTAAGCACTAATAGACAGGGAGGGGGATTAGAGTCACAGGATTCACTGTCAAGTTAGACTTAAGTCGCACTGGTGACTTGACTCGGACTTGACTTTGATTTTTTCCCTCAATGACTCAGACTTGATTCATGACTTGGAAGCCACCCACCCCCTCCTTTTCTTCATGGGAAAACTCATATTTTTAATAAAGACTTGGGGCTTGGTACCAAAGACTTGGAGTCAGACCTGGGATTTGGAGCCAAAGACTTGCCAGCATCCCTGCTAATACAGACACCCTCCCCAAATCTCAATGGCCCTCTTGTAAACCTCTTCAGTTGAGTGACCATCCCTACATCACACGGCAGCAAATTCTACAATTTATCTACAAACTGTGTGAAGAATTACTTTGTTTTACCTGTCTTCCATCTCTCTCCATTCAGCTTTGGGAGAATGACTCCAGGTTTCAGTATTATAAGAGAAGCTTCTTTCCGTCTACTCTGTCCATGCCGTACATGATCCAGTACACCTCCGTCCTGTCTCCTAAGCTAAGGATCCCCCCACCCACCTATGCTGTACTCTTGCCTTACAAGAGAGCTGCTCCAGCCCCACAATTCTTCCGAGTCCCCTCTCCTGCGCCTTTTCAGAACCCTAAAATCTGAGAAGAACATCAGATGGGAGGAGTTCTGAAGAATTCCTGCTGTTTATATGTTGCACTGAGATGGTATTTAGAATATTGTGCCTGCGTATTAAATGTCTCTCTTTATTAGAAACATGTACTTATATGTTTAATACATTTTAATATATTTAAAATCTGCCTATGTACAAAGATATGAAATACCTACCTATATTTTGTTATTTCAGGTGGGGTTTCATTTATTCTCTGGTTCTGTCTACTAATAAGGATAACATGGTCTCCTCCTCTTTGTCCTCCTCCTCATCTTAGAACTGTAGAGCTGGAAGAGACCCTAGGGATCATCAAGTCCAGCCCCTTGTCGGGAGTGGGGATAGTGGGGAATTGCACTCCCACTCCCTGGTTTTGCAGCCAGAGACCTAAACCACTGAGCTATCCAGCATCGTGTCATAAACTAATCCAAGAGTGAGTAGAGTTCAGTGGTTGGGTTCTGGATGGTATTGCTTCAGACTACCACAGGGAGAACAGCATTTCAAATGTTCTCCTATCCTAAAACAAACCCTCTTCCTGGTTAGTAAAGCCTTTCTTCTGATAAGCAGTTTGGCTAAACAGACCAGCGTTCCTGACGTCGGGGGAGTTGCTTGCAATATCTGCCATCCCCAGGCACGGAGTGAGAGACGTGTCTGGGAGAATTTCTGGCCTGCACTCCCTGGCCTTCTTCAGGACTGGGACCCTGCTGCTACTGCTCCTGCTGCTTCAGGCCACCCCACCCCCTTCCATAACATCAGCCACCTGGCTGGGAGGGAGGGAGGCCATAAAAGCCGGAAGCTTGTGCCAGGGCCTTCGTAGACCAGCGTTCCTGACGTTGGGGGAGTTGCCTGCAATATCTGCCATCCCCAGGCACGGGGTGAGAGACGTGTCTGGGAGAATTTCTGGCCTGCACTCCCTGGCCTTCTTCAGGACTGGGACCCTGCTGCTACTGCTCCTGCTGCTTCAGGCCACCCCACCCCCTTCCATAACATCAGCCACCTGGCTGGGAGGGGAGGGAGGCCATAAAAGCCGGAAGCTTGTGCCAGGGCCCTCACAGACCAGCGTTCCTGACGTCGGGGGAGTTGCCTGCAATATCTGCCATCCCCAGGCACGGGGTGAGAGACGTGTCTGGGAGAATTCCTGGCCTGCACTCCCCGGCCTTTTTCAGGACTGGGACCCTGTTGCTACTGCTGATGCTGCTTCAGGCCACCCCACCCCCTTCCATAACATCAGCCACCTGGCTGGGAGGGGAGGGAGGCCATAAAAGCCGGAAGCCTGGCCCTGGGTGGTATGCCATGTATATTATTTGCATGCACTGTATATGGTTTATTTTTCTTTTATTATTTGATTTATTTGTATTATTATTAACTGTATTCAATTTATGTTTATTTACTTTATGTATATCATTTTTGTGCACTGTCTTACTGTATATGGTTAATTTTCTTTTTTTTATTTGACCTAGTTGTATTAAGTTAATTTTTTTTAATTTTATTTTCTCCTTTCCCCCTCCTTTCCTGCTTTTCTCCCCCCCTTTCTTTTTCCCTCCCGTCCTTTCCCCTCTGACATGGAATGGACGGCCTGCCCTCCCAGCGAGGGACCCCAAAACATTTCTGTGGTCACGGGTAGAGGGCGTTATGGCGTTGGCACGGTCCCCACTCGTGCAAGAAGAACGATGAACAGATGTCTGAAGGCTGTACATTGTTCTGAGATCGTGACCAGCCCCCAGTATCGAGGCAGCCAGACCAGTCAGCCTTTCACCCTACGCCTGGTGTTGTTGAATGCCAGGTCTGTATCCAATAAGGCCCAGGTAATCTACGACTTTATCCTGGAGGAGGATGCAGACCTGGCTTGCATAACCGAAACATGGATCGGCGGAGAGGGGGGTCCCCCTCTAGCACTCATCTGCCCGCCCGGTTATGCTGTCCAACACCAGGGTAGACTGGAGGGTCGGGGGGGGGAGTAGCCATTGTCCATAAATCCAACTTGGAGGTCGCTAGGCGCTCCTCAGTGGTAAAGCCGGGTCTTGAGGCCCTCCACGTGTTGATTGGGGCCAGGGATGGTATTGGGATCTTGCTGGGTTACCGAGCTCCCCGCGACCCAGCCATTTCCTTACCGGAGCTGGTGGACTTTGTCTCCGCGGCACTGCTGAGTTCCCCGAACCTATTGGTTTGGGGGGATTTCAACGTGCATGCGAGGGCAGAGACCTCCGGGCCAGCTCTTGAGTTCTTGGAGACCATGGCCTTCTTGAACATGTCCCAACATGTTAACGGCCCCACCCACGTGGGTGGCCACACACTTGACTTGGTTTTTTCCACTAATGGGAGCGAGAGTGGTCCGATGGTGACTGACCTTGAGTCGGTACCCTTGTCATGGTCGGATCACCACCTAATAAAGTGTACCATTAAAATGGCTCTCCCCCCCTGCAGGGAGCAGGGATCTATTGTTATGGTCCGCCCTCGAAGGCTACTGGATCCGGTTGGATTCCAGGATGCCATGAGAGGTGTTACGGCTGACCTGGCTGGCGCTCCTGTCGAGGCTCTGGTGGATGGCTGGTTTGCTGCCGCGACTAGGGCTGTTGACATGATCGCACCTAAACGCCCTCTCCGTTGCAGAGACCGCCCGGCACCCTGGTTTAATCGGGACCTCCGGGCGAGGAAGCGGGTCAGGAGACGGCTAGAGCGCAAATGGAGAAAGGTCCCGACGGATTTCAATAGGATAGCTGTCAGGGTCGCTACTAACCTTTATCTTGCTAAGGTAAAGGCTGCTAGTAGATCATACCTCGCTAACCGGATAAGCGAGGCGTCCAACCAGCAGGCGGAGTTATTCCGTATAGTACGCGACCTCTCCGGAATTGGTCCGGGCGATGGGCCTCCCCCTAGTTTTTCACCGGACCAATTTGCAGCATTTTTAAAATCAAAAGTGGAGGCCATCCGCCGGGACCTCTCTCCTTTTTTGAGCACAGTGAGTCGAGCTGAGATGTCCAGCGCTCCGTCTTGCCCGGTGATCCTGGACACCTTTCAGCCTGTTACGCCTGACACTGTTCCAGGGCGCTTGACTGCTGTCGTGCCACTACCTCCTCTTTGGACCCTTGCCCGGCCTGGCTAATCAAAGCAGCCAGGCCGCTAACAATGGAGTGGGCCACGGCTATAATAAATGGGTCTCTCCTTGAGGGCAGATTTCCATCTGCCCTGAAGGACACACTCATTAGGCCCATCAGGAAGAAACCTAGTTTGGCGGCGGACGAAATTGGCAACTACAGGCCCGTCGCCAATGTTTCTTTCCTTAGCAAGGTAGTCGAGAGGGTAGTGGCCGACCAGCTTCAAGCGCTCCTGGATGAAACAGATGCCCTGGATCCATTCCAGTCGGGCTTCAGGCCGCGCCACGGCACAGAAACGGCTTTGGTCGCCCTGTGTGATGACCTATTGAGGGAGGCCGATAGGGGCAAAGTGTCCCTGTTGGTCCTCCTCGACATCTCAGCGGCCTTTGATACCATTGACCACGGTATCCTCCTGGGGAGGCTCTCCGAGTTGGGAATAGGTGGCCTGGCATTGTCCTGGCTCCGTTCCTTCTTGGAGGACCGCCCCCAGAGAGTTCAGCTTGGGGAGAGAGTCTCGGCCCCGTGGAGCCTCAATTGTGGGGTTCCACAGGGGTCGATTATCTCCCCAATGCTATTTAACATCTATATGAGGCCGCTGGGTGGGGTCATCAGGGGGTGTGGTGCTTCGTATCACCAGTATGCGGATGACACGCAGCTCTACATCTCCTTTTCGCCAACCGCAGGAGAAGCCATTCTGTGCCTTCAGCGCTGCCTGGGGACTATACTGGAATGGATGCAGGAGAACGGGCTTAGGCTGAACCCGGACAAGACGGAAGTACTGAGGGTGGCGTCGGTGGTCCACACCGCCTTTTTTCACCTCAGGCGGATAGCCCAGCTGCGGCCCTACCTGGATGTGGGGGCGCTCACCATCTTAGTACACACGCTCGTAATCTCAAGATTAGACCACTGTAATGCGCTCTATGTGGGGCTTCCTTTGAGGTTGCTGCGGAAATTACAGGTGGTGCAGAATGCGGCGGCCAGATTACTCAGTGGAGTGAAAAAATTCCAACATATTTCACCCACTCTGGCCGCATTGCATTGGCTGCCCATCAGGTTCCGCATCGACTTCAAAGTGTTAACGCTTACGTATAAAGCCCTAAACGGTTTAGGGCCTCGATACCTGGCGGAACGCCTACTCCCACCAAGTTCTACCCGGGTCACACGGGCGAGCCAGGAGGTGAGGCTGAGGAGCTTAACGCCAAGGGAGGCCCGAAAAGAGAAAACAAGAAATAGGGCCTTCTCGGCGGTGGCTCCTCGCCTTTGGAATAACTTACCTCCTGGCATTCGCGGAGCTCCCTCACTGGGCACCTTTAAGAACCTATTAAAGACTTGGATGTTTCGGCAGGCCTTCTCTCCAGATTACTTTTGATTTTCTTCTCTCCTTTGTTTCCCTATTTTTAATTGTTGCTGTAATTATGCTGTTTTATGTTATTGTATTTTATCTCTGTTGTTGGCCGCCTAGAGTAGTCCACCACGACTAGATAGGAGGGATATAAATTAAATAAATAATAATAATAATAATAAACAGGATTTTTTTTAAAAAAAGTAGCATTCATGAATACCTCACTTGGAAGTGGCACAGCCTGGAATCCTACCTTACTCCCCTACTGCCTCTTTCTCTGCAATGTTTAGAACAGCTATAAAGTAAATAAAAATTAAGCAGTGGTTCATCTCTGCTTTCATCCTGGCTCTGTCCTGAATACATAACTCATTTTCCATCTCTCTGCCACCACTCAAATCCCATTAACTTCAGTTCCTGCTAAGTTTGGTTTTTATAACATGCTATAGTGAATTCAGATCTGGACCACCTTCCTGCCAATTCAGCCATCCATCATACTGATATCATCTCATAGCTATCATCTTTTTAGGTGTTGTAATGCAGCGGTCCCCAACCTTTTGGGACCACGGACTGGTTAGGGGGTGCAGGCTCCATGTGCATGTTGCACTCGCAGAGGAGTGTGTCATGCTCACGCGCAGCGTGACACGCTCCTCCGTAAGTGCGACACACCCACCATGCGTGCGGGGGAGGAGAGATCCGTCTCCGCGGCCCAGTTCCAGGAAGGTCATGGACCAGCACCAGGCTGTGAACTGGGTTTTGGGGACCCCTGTTGTAATACAAGACATGCAATACTGGTCAGTAATAGTTCCCACCAGACTATTTTCGGAGCAAAACTGGGGGAGTGCTGAGGGATATGGAAAAATCTCACAGATGTTGTACTAAGAGAAGATACACTTCATATTCCTGTTATTTTTATGTCAGAGGACTTTCAAAATCAAAATTAGCTTTTTGTTTGATTAGATAACAGGTAAGGAAGCACTTCTTTTAAAAAGTTCTTTCTTGAACAAATTCCTTATATGACTATCACATTAAATTTAATATGTGTCTGTTGTATCCTTATTCCAAAAGTTTTGATTTAATTTTCTGCCAGTACGATATGATGCAGAATTCCTTTGGATTCTAGCTCTGGAAAAATAATTCAGACTCTTTCTTTTCCTACCTGCATTAACCATCCCAAAGGAAAAAGAACTTCTGATAGACTTTGAAGCCTTTGTTAGATGAGAGGGAAGAGGAAGTTACTAAAATGAATGCATTGGGAGCTGGTGTAGAGGTGAAGCAGCAGGAGAGACTGAGCTATATAAATCAGGAAATCTGTGGTTCCAATTATAGGAGAGTGTGAATTTTGCTTCAGTTTGTGTTTTATAAGAATTTTTTAAAGTTCACCATATTCAGGATGGAAACAAAATTAGGGGGTTTTTTAATTAAAAAATCTATGTAGAAGAAAACTAAACTGAGCCTATAGCTTTGAGTGTTTTCCTTTTAAACTCTAGGTTTGAATCCCTGTGTATTCAACCATGTTCAAGGCTTTGCAAATTAATTATAGATCTAAAAGGCCCCAGCACAGCAGGATCTGTAGGTAGGCTGGCTGAGCCATTCTGGGGAATATGGTCCCAAACCCCCAAGTATTCCAAGTTTTTCCATTTTAGTGCTATGCTGAGGTTGCCATCTCTTTTTCTTGACAAGCTCCTCATCTTGAACAACTGCAATGGCACACAGGTTCGACAAAGCCTGCTTTGCCCAGAGGGAAATGTACTTGTTGACTTTGGCTGTGCCATTGGTGAAGGGGAGGGAAATTTGCTTCAGTTTGTTTCAGGAGCCTTCACCCACATTTGTCCATCTCATACAAAAGATGGGAAGAATGTGGGCTTGAATTCAAAAGCCAAAACCATTGGGTTGCCCCATTCATAATTTATATCCCATTTCTGCCACTGGAACTGCTGGGTGGCCTTAGACAAGCCCATCTGTCTCAGCCTCATTCTTTCCCACGTGCAGTAAGGGGACAGGTACAAACAGTGACTTAAGTCAGTGGTACCCAACCTTGGGCCTCCAGATGTTCTTGGACTACAACGCCCAGAAGCCTTCACCACCACCTCTGCTGGCCAGGATTTCTGGGAGTTGAAGTCCAAGAACATCTGGAGGCCCAGGGTTGGGGACCACTGACTTAAATGATGGGACTACTACAAGGAAGACAGCTGGGTAATGGCTCTGAAATGGTTGGAAGACTTGATGATGTAAAGAGTCATTGTGATGTGAACATCTCCTTTCCTTCTGATTCCCTCAGTGAGATTCTAGGTCCTTCTCATGGCTGTTTGTCAGTTGTGTAGGGCAGCTGTGTTTAAAATATGAAAATGAATATGGTGAGAAATAATTGAAATCAACCAGTCACACCAATATGTTCACCACCTGTCTCACAAACATCCGAAGTTGTTGGTCGAATGCAGCTTGTATTGCCTACCTCCTGATTTGCTTGAATACCCGCAGTATTCAAACATTTTGCGTTCCTGCTCCCCTCTCTCTTCCTCCATTTTCTGTTTTCTCCTTTCTTTCTTTCTTTCTTCTTTCTTTCTTTCTTTCTTTCTTTCTTTCTTTCTTTCTTTCTTTCTTTCTTTCTTTCTTTCTTTCTTTCTCTTTCTTTCTTTCTTTCTTTTTTTCCCTTCCTGCCTGTTCATCCTCTTTCTTTCCCATCAGTTTCACCTGCTGTTTCTATACTCTTCTCTTCCTCCTGGCTGCTCTTCCACCCTCTTAGCTCTTGTCAAATGATATTTCCATTTCCATCCGAACAGCACCCTCTTTGCTCTCCCTGTCTTGCTTCTTTTTGTCCTAGACCCTTTCCCTTCCCCATTCCCCTCGCCTTTTCCACCTTCTCTTTCCCCCTCCTTATTTGCTGTTTCTGCTTTGATAAGCTGGTTATTTTACAAACGGTTCTTCAGGTGGGAGGAGCGGGCCAAATGGTACCTCATGCCTCCCCCTGACCTCACCAGATCCTCGGTAGCCAGATCCACCCCACACCCAAAATGGCCAGGCCCACAGACTCTGGACTATGACACCAAAGAACAACTCAGCTATATTAGTGTACAGCATATTCTCACATCCAGTAGTGCTCGATAGGTATGCTTAACATCTCTATGAAGGCACCGCTACATAGATTGCCACCTATAAGGCAGTGATATCTCACTCTATTGATACTTGTCGCCTAACAACAAGGAAGCAGTCAATATCCTTGAATGGGTGCTGTGTTCAATAATGGGCTGGATGAGAGCAAAGCAGCCGCAATTAAACCCTGACAAGACAGAGGTGCTTCAAGTTGACTGGATTTGGCAACAACCCTCCCTGCTTTAATTACACTACATCTTAATTACTCCAAAGCACTGTATGTGCGGCTTCCCTTAAGGAGTACCTGGGAGCATAAACAAATGCAGCACATAGCATCTGGGTTGCTTACTGGTAGGGTACAGTCTGAGATCAAATGACCCCAATATCAAAAGCCATGTACCGACCAACAGTTGCTTTATGGTTAGTTTGGTTAGTTTTACTCTTTCAACAATCTACAAACTATTTTGGATAATAGTACTACATTCTCCTGAGCCCTGGATGGCTGGTCTGATGTTGTTTACAGACAACTTCCAATTATCGAGACCACAACCGGCTACATAACAGGGAAAGAGAGAAGGGAACTGACCCTGCTACAAACTTCACTGTCAACACATCAACTCTGGAAGCAGAATTAGAGCCCCCTAGCAATATCACCCATAACATCAGGGACTCATTTCCTTGTCCCTCTCTTAAGGCGATCTATATGCCATCCTTTGCCAGAAATGTCTATCTGCATTCTACATAGGAAAAGCAGAGCAATCTGTACTCAAGAGGACTAACGGACATAAATTTGACATCAGAAATGGCAATGCACAAAAACCTGTTTCAGACCATTTCCATTTCCCTGGATGCTCTATAAGTGACCCACAAGAGACTGTGGTCAAGAAAAATAACAATGAAGTGAGACTAGAAAGATAGACATTCGAGATAAGATACATGCATAGGTTCACAGAGCATGTCAACAGGATTAAATATTGAACAGGATTCTTAACTCAAATTCACAGCTCTCCTTACAGTCAAGTATATGGACTCTGGAAACTGCTCAACAGCTGCTTCATTGTGCGGGATAATGGACTCTCCAAGTGTTAACTCTTCATTGTGGCTCCTTCCACTTTGCACCTCACTGGAAACATGCAACTATTCACTAATGCCAAGAATCTTACTGTTATTTATTTGTGATAATAATCACAATAATAATCCACCCCCAGTGTCTCCCTATAACATGGCTACTTTTCTGAAAATGGCCAGTAAAGTGCAGCCACCTCTTTCACCCTGCAAATGTCTTATATAAGCTCTGAATGTTTGATTTGAATTTAGCTACAGTGTTTTACTTTAACCTGTGCTTTAAGCCTGGTCAACCCTTTTGTTTCTCTCCCCTCCAACATCTAGACTTTCTCCATTTTCAGTATATGAAGAAACGTTTTGGTATTTTTTCAGAAACAATCTGAAATGAAATGATTTTTTTTCCAGAAACAACCTGATTAATTTGCGTCTATCACCCACAGCTGGAAAGAACCATTTTGCCTGCCAGATGAGTGTTCAAACTGGGAAGCCTCTCAGAAGAAAAAGAGGTTACCACACATACATGACTGATCATATAAGGATTCAAGAGCAGGTTTTTAAGATGTAATCAGTCAAAACTCTGGGCCTAGATAGATCATTTTTAACAATTAATGCCACTCATGCAAGAAGCATTCACAATCAAAAGTGGGAAGGGAATTGCTCACATGGACGAACTCCTCTACAACTCTCCTTGAGAGGGCTGGAAAATTCTTTGGAGTAGGTTTTCATCACTGGGGGAAGGGGGAGGATAAAAATATCCAAATGCTACCTTGACATCACAACAGATTTAGGCCTCACAGTCTTTGATATGTTTATTTCTTCACTTGTTCTTTCCATCCTGAGCATGAACAAATCTGCTGATAAATGTTTGTTCAAAATGATCTTACCCAGCCCTCCCCCATGGTAAGGCTAAGCTCACATTGATTAATTGATTGATTGATTGATTGATTGATTGATTGTACCACCCATGTTGTAGCATGCCACAACTCTGGGTGGTTTACAAGCATAACACATAAACATAACAACCTAACCCATCCTAAAATAGCCTTAAAAGAACCCCACAAAGGAGCCCATGATGGTGGTGAGGGACAACAACTGAATCAAGGTATAATGTAAATATAAACAATGATAAGCAGAGGAGATCCCCAAAAAGCTTCTCTAAAAAGCAATGTTTTTCTTTGCTTTCAGAATTTTGGGAGAGAAAGGGCTTGGTGCACCTCCACCAGTAACATGTTCCCCAAAGAGGTGGCCACCACTTGGGAGGCCCACTTCCTGTTCATGGACTTCAAAACTTCGAAGGAGTGGGTGTTATAGGCGGTGGGGGGGACATTCTGGCAAGTAACAATGGTAAAGCTGTTGAAATTACCCACTTTTGTGACATAGGTAACATGAAAGCACGCAATACTCAAGACCAAATGCAGATGTGACCTGTTTTACATCAGTGCTAGCCATGAAAAATGATAAGAAATGCTTTTCCAAGGTAAATGGTCAGTCAACAATCACATTGCCATCCTTCCATGTTACTCCTGAGCAGAGATTTGATGTATGGTTATGTTTAAAACAGACACAAAAGTTTGTTTCTTTTTTTTCCTGGGGGGAAAATATTTCAGACATGAGACTAATTGGACTTGGTTTAAAGGACTGTCTAGATTTCAGCAACAACCAAAGACCAGCAATTTATTCTGCTAGGTGGAGAATCAAAGTGATGTAAATTCTCTTTTGTGAATGCAAAGCATGACACTGTGTGTGTATGTATGTGTGCATTTGAAAGCAAAGCGTGCTTGCTGTAGTTCTTTAAGCACCGTTCAATACAGTCTATTTCTGTTGACTTCAGAGGGAAAGTGAAGCACACAGAGGGAAGCTAAAAGTAAGACCCACTGGAAAGTTTACTCAAAAACAGTGCCTCACCATCAGTGAGGGGCAGCCTGGGAAATCAGCCAGACATTGGAATCAGAAGCATAACAACCATGTATAAAATCAGAAGATGAGAGGCGTTTTTCAGTTCTATGCAAAACTAAAGTTGACACTAACAGTGGCTACACTGTTAACACAAAAGCAAGGGCAGAACGTTTATACCAAAGGCTGCCTGTTTGTTCCTGTTATGCCAAAGAAGACAAAATTGACTTCAGTCCTCTGTTTCATCTTTCTGAGGTTGTTTCTCACTGCTATACTGTACGTACTAGGAGAATGGGCAGCCAGGACTGCTCCCAAACTTGGTTTATGTACTGCTGTTCTTGTGTGCTCATCTAAATCACTGGACAGGGCAGAAGGGCCGGAGGTAGCTAACTTCTTAAAGATGAGGGAGAACATAGATAGATGACTGAGAATTAATCTCCTGTAGATTCTAGGCCCAAATCATATGTTGCAGATAGCACGCCATCAGAAGAGGGAATTCTTAAGTGCCTAAAGTTTTGTTAACACCTCCCGTAGCTTGTGAATTAGCTGGTTTGTTTTATGACTGGGCCTCTAGAAGGAAATATAAACTTCAACGCAAGCATGATAGTTCACCAAACAAAAAGGTCTGCCAGAATCTTGTTTCTGGAATGTTAACAAATTTCAGCTCCCAGTGATGTGCAGTCTGGAATGTACATTATAGCCCCTAGTCTTCTTTTGGTAAATCTCCCTGGCAAAAATCCAGTCCCTGTTTATATCTATGTAAGTGAAAATGTGTAAGTCCTAGTGGCAAATTAACACTAATTAGTGAGGTTCTGGTTGTGTCCCTGAGTGGTTCCCAGTCACATGGCCAGAAATGCAGCCAGCAGCTTCATTGTTTAGCATGTCAGAGTAGAATATTTTGCAGCACTTGACTACTTTTTTGACAGGGTGTCTTGGCACCCGTTTTCATTAAGAACCAGTACATTGGTATTTGGTGCATTCTTATTCCTTCTGCTTGCTAATTATGTCATAACCTTGAGGAACAACACTGTGAAAACCTTTTTTAAAATCTTCCCTGTAGAATCCAAGCCCACACTCTAAGGCTGGTGAAAAGTGCTACAGTCTATTCGGTTCCTCCATGAACTCCATGTGGATAAACCAGGTGGTCTGGAAGTGAAGCTCTTTTTGAATACTAAAGAAGGGGACATAGGGAGAGCAACCTGGCACACAATTCTCTTTGCCAACAGTTTATTGTTTCCTCAAAAAAAAAAAAAAAAAAAAAATCTGCAACCATTTTACTCTGCCTAATGGTAGGCCCAACCTTGACTTCTGATATGAGTTGAGGATATGCTCAGTGAATCCCGTGACAACAGTAATTGCGTTTTTTAAGCTTATGGACATAATTTAAAGGGCCACACATACATTCGAGACCTGCCTATTTGGGACATGCCTTAGAAACTACCTCTTTCTGTACGTATCCACAGAAAACAGTTCTCCCTGTATGAGTGCACGGCAGAGTAACAGTCAGCTGACAGGTTTTGTTCTGCATATTCTGAAGTAAAAACATCAGGAAAGAGCCGCTTCTCTCCCTTCCTATGGACAAGCAGAAACTATCTACATGTGGGCAGTTAGTCAATAACAACATGTCTTTCACCAAACTGTTTTTGGGGAAAAGGGGAGATTATTATTGGAAGGGACTTCCAAAGCCCTTTTCTGTGAATTAAATACCCATCCCATGAGATTTTCCCCTCAAACATCAATAGCAAGGAACAGGGTTTCTGTCATTGATCTAAAAAGGACTGGGACAACTTCTTTAGTAAGGTCAGAAAATGTTATTACGATACATATTTGTTTAGCCAGACTTCTTCAATTTACTTTATTTGATGGCTTTTGAATTTTAATCAGATTTTAGGAGTTTTGTGCTCTCTGCTTAATTACCTTTGAAGAATATTCCATTGCCCCCCCAAACCCCAGAAGGATGAGGTGAGACAATCTTTTGATGGGGTAGAACCACTTTATTATCAACTTTTATTGCAATACCATAATCCAGCCAAGAGAGGGGCCTGCCACAGTGTGGAATCAGTTTTGTAACTCGGTCTCACTGGACCCCTTTCTCATGAAAATGGGCGAGTCCCATGCCCCAAGATTGCTCGGTTGTACTGACCAGGTGACTCCGGCTGGCCCTGATCTGACTACCCCCAAGCCTCAAGCCCCCTTTCTATTGGCAGCTGTTGGACCACATATGGCCCCAGTGCATCCTCCCCACCTCCAGGCTGTAATCTCATGATCCATAGCACTGGAAGGTCGGATGAGATATAACTGGAGATGGGGGTATTCGTATTTGTATATGAATACGAATATCCCCGCACAGGTGGAAATAATGAGGGTCGCCACTGCTGCCGGCTCCGTGGTGGCTTCCTATCATGTTGTTCTCCACAATGGATTAGCCACTTTCTGACCTAGCAGAGAGGCTTGTCCTCCCACCTCCTGCCAGGACTGGGTAATCGACTGCAAACAATGGCACAATAGGAAGCTTCCGTGGTGCCAGCAACAGCAGTAAAATTGTGAGTGGAAATAACCCTCTTTATTTCCACCTGTGTGAGGATACTTATATTTGTATACAAATACAAATACCTCCATTTCTAGATATACCATATTTCCGTGAAAGCAAGACAGGGTCTTATATTAATTTTTGCTCCCCCAAGCACGTTAGGGCTTATTTTCAGGGGATGTTTTATTTTTGTTTTTTAAGTACAACAGTCACTGGTTCTTAACCTTGAGCTACTTAGAAGTTTTGGACTACAGCTCCCAGAAGCCTTCACCACCAGCTGTGGTGACTGGGGTTTCTGGGAGTTGCAGTTCAAAAGCATCCGAGTAACAAAGGTTAAGAACCACTGATTTACACTGATCTGGTGGTGAAGGCTTCTGGGAGTTGCAGTCCAAAACTCCTGAGTAACCCAAGAATAAGAACTAGTGATCTACATTAATTCAAATACAGTCCTGTCACCTTCTGGTTGCTGCACAAGGGTGGAGGGTGAAGTTTCACTTAACTGGGGCTTATTTTGGGGGCAGGGCTTATATTACGAGCATCCTGAAAAATCATACTAGGGCTTATTTTCAGGTTAGGTCTTATTCTGGGGGAACCTGGGGAACCTTCCATATGCTCACTAGGGGACTCACCAATCCAACTTCATTCCACACTACCTGCCAGTGTGACCATCTCACTATACATCCTTAACAGCCTGCACACACCTCAGCCTGTGTGGAATAGGCAAAAAAAACAAACAAACAAAAACAAACAAACACTGCTACCAGCCAATCAGGCAGTGGGTCAAAAATTCCTATCTGGCCTCCAAAGGCAACCAGTAAAACTCACACTAGCATAGAGGACGGGCAGGTGGGTTGCAAGCCTCGAAAGAGACCAATGGGGGGGGGGGAAGGAGCACACTTTAAATATGCACTCCTTCCCCCTTCTTTCCCAGGCCATGTTACATGCAAGCTTGTCTCACAATATCCTGGGGAAGGGAGGCAAAGAGGCTCCACTCTGCAAAAGGAAGCTTGCAGGTGGAGCAGCTATTAGATTTATATATAAACTAATCTGAGCCAGTGGCAAAAAGGAATATGAAATACATTAAATAAAATTTTAAAAGACTGTGTAGAATATGTCTTGACCCTGCCATATTTCCCTCTAACTTTCTTAAAAAGTCTCCACAACCCACTTTCTTAGTCTTTGATTTACTCTATATCTGTGCATAAGTGAACGAAAAAAGTACAAATGCAGATTATATGGCAATGCCTATGCCAGTTATGGAAATCTGAATAGCTAGCCAAGTATGAACCAGAATAGAAACAGAAGTTGAAGTGCAGAAGGATAAATATAGCCTTACATTGGCTTTCTGCATTGAAATGGTAGCCAAAGCGTTGTGGCTCATATAGTACAAGTGTTGTTTCTTCAAGTGTGGCTCTTGGAGGAGAGAGAATTAAAAAATTATTGAAGAATATAGAGGCTTTGAGGATATAGTAGACGTCTGCTGTTATGGCTCACCTCTTGTTCTGGCAACATGCCAGGAAGGAGGGACCTTGAAAGAAGCACCCATAAGTGAGATTTGTAGAGTCTGAGGATTGGTTGAAATGCTTTGCAATCTCTATGAACAAAGCAATTCTGCCGAGGAGAACAAGCAAGATGCGTCAGTTTTCATATGAATTCACGTGCCTATAATTCAGCAAGCTGACAATGTGAGGAATTTCCGTGGAATACAGGGTTGAAACAAATGTGTGCACAGCTTTTAAGTTTCTCCACAACATGAGCTAAGTCTATGCATTGGCTAACCATGACCTAGAAAAGTTGCTATTTAAACTAAAAATGTCAGAATTCCTTAGCCAGCCTGGTCAACAAAAACAACAATAATTTTTCAACCTGTGTGAGAGAGATTAACCCATTATCTTTGTTCATCTTATGGGCTTTTCACTCAGATCATCTTCTAATGAACTCCTTGAATGTCTATGCAAATGTGGGAGAGGCTGATATTCTGAGATAATTGATTGTTTGGACAGAACCCTCATATGGGCTCCTGTTATTATACACCTTTCATTATGTAGTTTATCTGACAGTGGAAATTTTAAGCAAGATTTCAGGAGAACTGCTTTCGGTTCTTTCTTTTTTTAAACTAGCACTTCCCCAAATGCATAAATGTCTTCAAAACTTAGAAGTAGGAGCACATAAACCCCCAAGGCAGCCATTTTGTCTGCTAGGATTCTAAGAACATTGGTTAAAAATACAACTCCTCCAAGCTTTGATCAAAACATGCCCTGTTCTAACCTCGTCATATGTATTGAGAAGTGAACTCCTGGAGTTCAATGGAAATTGCTCACAGATGTCTCTAAGATTTGAAACCCTACTTATCTATTGTTATATCTTCTTGATGCTGATTAAGTGGATTCTAAAGTCATAGTGCTTAAAACTTACTTTATTCTCAGTTCATGATTTGCTTACCATTTCGATGTAGCCAAAAATCTTATGGACTCTGGTAACTACACGGTCCAGCTGTGAGATGGTAAGTGGAGCTGACTGACTTGTCTCCACTTATCTCCTCCACTCTTCATGCCATTCTAGGAAGCAGAAAGATGCTAAGGCTCACAACACACATGATTATAGTAGACCTGTCGCCAAACCGTTGGATCAGCTTTGTGCAGATGTAAATGTGTAGGGAGAGTAGAAATGTGTAGAGGGTTACTGATAAACTCTACCTCCATTTGCTTATTGTCTCTTTTCTCCTTGTCTGTCTGGTACTAGAAAGCAACCTATCAAGGGGGGAGGAATGATTTGGGAAAAGGACAGTCTAAGGGGCAATAAAGAGTTATTGCTCAATAGTAACAGTAAAACATCTGGCCTGCATTCTATATATGGTAGAGTCAGACAAACAACTCCATAATAATCAGGTTTCTTTAATCTATAATACCAATATGCTCTAGCCAACAACTTTATGAAGGTTTGGTATTTTAGGGTAAGGCTTAATAAATTTAGCTACTGCAATACATCTAAATCAATGAGAGAATGCAATACTGCCAGATCTTTGTATGGAATTGTTTTATCTTCAACTAAATTGTTGATGATGTATTTGCCATGTAGGATGATGGAAATATATACTCTGCAACCTGTGAACCATTGAAACTGCAGAATGTGTGAAAAATTCCTTCTATTTCCATTAAAGGCGTAGCGTGAATTTGACCTTGATGTACTTTTACTCGTGTTGATGGGATCAAACTGGTTAAGTGCAGAGGCAGTGGCCTGAGTAGGTTTTGGAGAAGAGCCAAGTATGTTATATAGGACAGCAAAATTCCCCAGTTCTGGGAGGGAGGGAGGGAGGGAGGGAGGGAGGGAGGGAGGGAGGGAGGAAGGAAGGAAGACATATAGAAGTATATCTATTTTACATCAGTCCTATATAGACTAGATCCATTGAAACAAATGGCACCTTTTGATTTCCACTTCCCACTAACTTAAGATCTGTGAATTTCAGTGAGTCTGGTCTTGACAGAATAAAATGCTGCATTTAGATCATGGCCACCATAGATAGAATGCTGAGGTGGTGGTTATACTACTTGTAGAACAGATCCTGAATTCCACTTTCAGTGCCTGCTTTATTTATAGTTTGAATGTGTGTGTGTGTGTGTGTGGAGAACCCACAACATTGGAGAACATAAATGGATGAAACTAGTGCCATCAATTACTGCTTCACCTCCAGTGCGCAGGCAAAGTTCCTATACGTTCTTTCCCTCCCTCTCTCCAGGAATCATATAATTTGGTTGTTCTGGGTTTTTTGGGCTCTTTGGCCATGTTCTGAAGGTTGTTCTTCCTAAAGTTTTGCCGGCCACAGAGACTGGCGAAACTTAGGAAGAACAACCTTCAGAACATGGCCAAAGAGCCCAAAAAAACCAGAACAACCATTAGATTCCGGCCATGAAAGCCTTCGCGAACCATATAATTTGCTTAACAAAAACATTTCTTGAAGGAGGAAGTAATTTAAAAATTGGATGTGGGGAAAATCAAAACTAATAAGTTTGCCTGGCTAGCCCTATGGGTGTAGATACAGCACTCTTAGAAATCTGGATTTCAATCCCTATGAGGTTAACCACATTAGTCGTGAAACAGGGTTGCACTCTCTATTTTTCTTTGTCCTTTTTTTATTTTTAAAGAGGCTTCCACTTAGGTCAGTGTTTTAGGTACGTAGCTGGAGAGCTAGAGGTTGGGAGTTTGATTTCCCATCATGCCACCAGGGAAAAGAGCCAGTCTATGTAGTCATGAGCAAGTTGCAAGCTACTTTTGCCCTACAAACATTGAGTGGGATGTGGGGGAGGTTTTGCTTAATTGTAAAGCCAACATTTTACAAAATAATCTGTAGAAGAACTATATTATGTAACAGATCATGAAGGAACAGTGTGTAATTCATAAGAAATAAACATTTGGCAGAAGGCCTCTTGGGAGTGATGATGGCTATTTTGGGGCTTTAAATCCCTCCCTACCCCATTCAATGGCTCCCAGCATCATCCCCCAGATGAAGGGGATTGCTAGCTGCAGGGGTGGGTGGGTTAAGATTTTAATTTTCCTAAAATGGCCATGGTGTCACTGCAGCTGATGACATCGTTCAAATTGTAGGGCCATGACTTGTGGCCTAAGGATTTATGGGTCCTGCACCAGATTTTATATGGGGATTCCTGTTGCCCTCTATAAAGACCCCCAGAATATACATATACAGCTGGAGGCCACATGTGAGAGTTAACGGATGCATGGACTATATGTGAAAACACTCAGCTTCAGCTCTGCCTTGGAAACAATTGGAATGATTAAAACATACCCCCCCCCCTTTTTTTAAAGAGGGAGTAAGGCAATAGGAGTCAGGTTGTGCTCCTCCTGAGTACCTCATCCAAATTTCAACCTGTTTCTGAGTCTGCCCGCCCCCCACACCTTCCTTGGCTTGGTTTGACAGCTCTTCATTGTGATGGTTTCCTTTGGTCTTCCCTGATTTTCCTGTACCTTTCCCTTTGTTTAAGAAAACTGCCCTGTGGTGGCACCTTAATTATATCTCTTAGTTTGCATTCACTCACTTCCTCACTTACTCATTTTGCCCAGCAGGATTGCAGTTCTCGTTGTGGCAGGCACGCTGATGTGCAACAGAATTCCCTCCTTAGGACCTTCCTTGGGCTTATTCCCCTTTCAGCACATTCTGCAACTTTTGTCTACTTGGCCTGGGCCAGTCACAAGACACCCTCAAAGCTGGGCTTTCAGCTTAGCTAATAAACAGTCCCTTTCCTCCCAGCCTTCTCAGGGATACCTTTTACACACAGCCTACGTCTGCCCAAAGAAATATGGAAAATTCCTTTAACCTGTTTTTTTTTCCTCCAGACTGACTGCACAGCCCCGTTGCTTCTTTTTAAAACACACTTTAGCCTGAAGTTAGCACCTGTATGTTTCACATGAAACTATGTAACAGATTTACTACATGATGGCCAGGGAGAAATCCTTTTGTGTCACATTTCATGTTGAGATTTCAGTGCCTGAAATCCTGTTCGTCAATTATGCAAACAGTGTAACGTTTAGAGACAAATTGCCATAAATTAAGACATTTCTGTAAGCTTTACATGTTGCACACTGAGCCATGTGACTTGGAATGCTTAACTTACAGCAACTGACTTCCTAAAGTTACGCTGTTTGAGTAACTGCATAACAGGATTTCAGCTGGTGTTTTCTTATATCTTAGCAGATAATTTCCTGTTGCTTTTTTTTTTTTCAGTCTTTAAACAAAGTACCTAGAATTCTGATCAGCAATGTGGCAGGGCCAGGCCAGGACCAACTGTATGGACAACAATTGAAGTGTGTGTGTGTGTGTGTGTGTGCACTTGCATGCATGCCTGTGCATGCTGTGCAGGGGTCTGGGGCAAACTGCTCCAGTTTCACCTTCCAAGCAACCATACAGTTTGCAGTGTTACCAAATGTTATCACTTCTGGAGGAATGCAAAATCCAGCAGTGTAACAGACTGTGTTACTCCCAAACTTTAGATACAATCTGTCTCCTATTTATCATGCTGCTCTTTCATCCAACCCCAGAAAAATCAGGACCATACCCACCAGAAAGACCACTGTTAAGGACCATTAACGACCCATGACAATGGGTGGAGAAGGACTGCAGAAGTGGGATTATCCCTCACCCTCTGTCCTTTGTCCTTCTAATGAGCCTGTTCAGACCAGGGGGAGTGGAACCAATATGGAGGATATATCAGGGATCTCCTACCAACGCTCCTCAGACTGAAGAGGCTACTTGGATGAGTAGCGAAATGTTTCAACCTAGTAAGAAAGAAGTCCAGTTGCCATGACTCAACTTCCAGGTAACCTCACCTGGATAACTGAGAATCTTCAGTATATATTTCTACATACTTACTTGTTACATTTCTTGTATAACTTTCAGCTGTGTTTCTCAGAGAATAGTGATCAGGATCCAGCTGGATGAGGCAGTTTTTAGTCCTACTGATTTTCATGGGAAAGATAATTTTGGCAGGATTGTTCCGAATCAAATTGGGAACTGACTAGCTGTAGAAACTGATTACAATCAGACAGAAGAACATCACATTATGGCCTAAATCCAATTGTACTCTTATTTTAGAACAGTTGTAGAATTCACTGAATCTGTGGAACTAAAGTCTTATCTACCCAACTGATTTACCCCAAGATATGCATATGTGTTTTTTGCTGTGATTTGAAAGTCATGTGATAGTCACGTGGTATATGAGTCACTGTCTGTGTCTCCTTGAGACAGTGGCTATTGCTCCCATTTTTACATTGATCCCCTTAGGAAAACTTTAATTTGTTTTAAGCTGTGTTGTAGAGGGCTACACTGGTTTTTAAAATAGTTTCTTTTGAGGTTTGCCTGCTTTGCCCTCACGCTGGCCTTTTTTAATATCAATGCAATTGCATCTAAATGTGGTTCAAATACTAATTCTTTTACCAATATAACCAGGACGTTAGTCGACTGACTAAATTTGTGTTGCTTTAATCAGTCTACTCTAATTGAATGAACAATTGGATTTAGTCCTATGATTGTAACTGAACAAAGGTTATCACCACCCCTTTTGTAGAGTAACTCTAACTTATGATTACTTTTTTAGTTTGTCTATGTCTCATACACGTGCAGCAAGCAGACTTTTAAAACTGCCAGAAAGTTACAATTTCAGTTACTTTTAATGAACATGACAGTAAAAGGTTACCTTTAAATCTTAATAACATTTTTTACAGAACTATAATGGTTATTAATTACGTTGAAAAAGTAATCTTCTGAAGTATGAAACAAACTATGGTTTGGAATGTATTTATATAAAAAGCTGAGTTCCAGCATTTGTTTGAAACTGAGCTATGATATAAGCACAGTTTTAAAACAGATATACAAAATTGTACAGTTATACTATTTTATATCCAACAGAATGCTCTTCAGCAATGCCATTTCCCCCCACTCAGACTGAATATCTCTTGAAATAATTTCTAGTTGCAAGGATTAGCTATAACTGGAATGAAATATGAAACACAAAGCATGGTATTCATAATGATTAATTTCTGAAATATCTACAAGTAGTAAGTAATCCAACGATGATCTTTCAAATGTGTATCCATTAAGGGAAGAAAGACTTGTCTTTCATGTCTGTTTACCCTGATGCTTTATAGAGTTTTAAAAAATGATTTCATGATGCAGCTGGGAGACAAAAAGTAACCCACATGGCAAGTTCACT
Source organism: Pogona vitticeps (assembly GCF_051106095.1). Lineage (NCBI taxonomy): Eukaryota > Metazoa > Chordata > Lepidosauria > Squamata > Agamidae > Pogona > Pogona vitticeps. The sequence goes on from NC_135783.1 coordinate 192,062,920, forward strand.
TATGTAATGTTGAAAAATTGGCATTGAAAGGCAGTTTAGATTAGCTTCTCTGAATTCACTAGAGAAGAATATGTAAGCCATTTTGGACAGATTTCTTATACTTTTGTTCCAGGTCCATTTAAGAAAGAAAGCAATCACGTTACAAGCTTGTCCTCAGCAGGGCCATACTCTTCTCACAAAGTAAAATATGCAGGATGAAAACTTGGCCTCCAAGATGAGGATAGAGCCAGACAAAGATCTCTTTCTGATATTTAAGAAAAAACAGTCTGCTCTGTGCAGTTTCGTGAAGGAATTACACTGATATGGCCCTTTTACATGCATATGCAAAAAATACACAAATATTTATCTGGATTGGTCTGAATGTCATCAATTTTTATCCTCCATGTCCAGAATAAACAGATTATTTTCAACATTTACATTGTTATTATGTGCTTTCAAGTCTCTTCCAACTCACTGTGACTGTTATGAATCAATGACCATCCCATCACAACACGTCTTGAAAATCCAAGGCAGTAGTTCCTTAATTAAGTCAATCTGACTTGTGCTGCATCTTGCTCTTTTCTTACTGAGTGCAACTTTTCCTACCACTATTGTCTTTTCCACTGAGTTTTATTTTCTCATAGTATATGCTAAGTATAATAGACTCAGTTCATTGATTTTGGCTTCCAGAAAGAGTTTAGGTTCATTATGGTTCATATCCACAACGGTACGTGTTTGCATCACAACCCATTAATTTATCTTTCTGGCAGTATGTGTATTTATAAAGCTCTTCTCCAATGGCCCACTTCAACTGAGCCTGTTTTCATTTTCTTGTCAGTTTTCATATCTCTTCATAATAATCAGGAATGCCATGGTGCCTGTAGTACTGGCCTTGATCTTCAGCAACAACTCTTTGCACATTACGATACTTTCTAGTCCCTTCAAACCTGCCTCAACCATTTTCTGATTTCTTGACTGCAGTGTTCATTTAGATTGAATGGAGGTATAGAAAATCTTTAAAAATTCGGATTTCTTCTTTGTCAACATTACATGTAATTCTCCGTAGTTATGATTTTTGTCTTCTTAATCTATAACTCCTGGGAAAGGAGTACGACAAGGCTGTATATTGTCCCCCTGCTTATTCAACTTATATGCGAAAGGCTGGACTGGAGGAATCCGAAGACGGAATCAAGATTGCTGAAAGAAATATCAAGAACCTCCAATATGCAGATGATACCACTCTGATGGCAGAAAGTGAGGAGGAATTAAGGAACCTTGTAATGAGGGTGAAAGAGAAAGTGAAAAAAACGATCTGAAGCTCAACATCAAAAAAAAATTTAAAATCGTGGCCACTGGTCCCATCACCTCCTGGGAAACAGAAGGGGAAGATATGGAGGCAGTGACAGATTTTACTTTCTTGGGCTCCATGATCACTGCAGATGGAGACAGCAGCCACGAAATTAAAAGACACCTGCTTCTTGGGAGGACAAACCTCGACAGCATCTTAAAAAGCAGAGACATCACCTTGCCAACAAAAGTCCGAATAGTCAAAGCTATGGTTTTTCCTGTAGTGATGTATGGAAGTGAGAGCTGGACCATAAAGAAAGCAGACCGCCGAAGAATTGATGCCTTTGAATTGTGGTGCTGGAGGAGGCTCTTGAGAGTCCCCTGGACTGCAAGGAGTACAAACCTATCAATTCTAAAAGAAATCAAACCTGAGTGGTCACTGGAAGGACAGATCCTGAAGCTGAGGCTCCAATACTTTGGCCATCTCATGAGAAGAGTCCTTGGAAAAGACCTTGATGTTAGGAAAGTGTGATGGCAAGAGGAGAAGGGGACGACAGAGGATGAGATGGTTGGACAGTGTCATCGAAGCAACCAACATGAATTTGACCCAACTCTGGGAGGCAGTGGAAGATAGGAGGGCCTGGCGTGCTCTGGTCCATGGGGTCACGAAGAGTCGGACACGACTAAACAGCAATGACGACAATACATGAAATATAGGTAAAATACGTGACAAATTAAAATATTAACATAATTAGATTATTTTAGATAATTGCACTGAAGGTAATTCATCCTTACAGAACCACCAAGAATGAACATATCTCTTACATCTAACATGGTTTGGGGGCTAATTCTGAGGAAAAAAATTCCGTTCAATCTATGCTCTTCAGATAGTGCAATGAGGATGACATCAACATGACCTTGGCATTTGCTATAAGTGATTCAGTTCCACCAAACAAAACAATGTTCACTGTTGATTTCTTGTACACAGTTGGGTACATTAGGGTACATGATCCCTTGGTGAAAGGTTAGGATCCAACCACTAATTTTCCCCCAATATATCTGTAGCTTTTCCCAACATAACTGTAGTAGAAGTACAAAAAGAGTGAAAACACTGCAACTTCCATTCATTCAAATAGACCAATACTACACTTAAGCAAATTGCAACTAGAGTAGGCCCATTTGAATCAATGTGACCTATGGAGGAGTTGATGCACCAAATGCCCATTGATTCAATGGGCCTACTCTGGTGTAACAATGTAAACAAAAGATTTTTAGTCATTTTTTGTATAATATGGTTACACCAACAAAGATGAGATAGACTTGAAATGATCCAGTAAGATTATCCTTATGTTTTTACTTAGTTTATTGTTTAAGAAACACTTTTACTTGGGAACCTCAGTGACTGGGGCGAGCAGTTAGTCCTTCAAAGGTCAGTTCTGTTCTGCTCTTAACCTCTAGTTCAGTGAGGGTCCTTAAGCAATGAGGAAGCAATAAGTCAAAAACAGCAAGCTTGCTTTTCCCTCAGAAAACACACTTTCTCAATTTTTCCCAAACAAGACTAATGCAACCTTCCCTTTCTTCCGGTCTTCTTCTGGCATTTCTGCACTGACTTCAAGATAGGCAAGCCAAATGAGTTTTAAACTTTATTCTCTGGAAACATAATGTTTTTTTTTCTTCAAGCATGCCTGTATAATGGCTAAGTGCAGTGAACAGAGTGGTCAATCCCCTTCAATACAACTGCCCACATTCGACTCAAGACCTATACCACAAGCTAGCTGTGTTGCTCAGAGCAACCCCCATGGGTCTTGTAAAGTTGGAACAAAATCAGAAAGATATGGAGAAGATCATACAGTATGTTTGTAGATCAGAATCTACAAAAATGAGAGTAAAGGCTAGCAAAAAAAAAATTCCCCTATCACAAGCAAACAAGCAAAACAAAAACAGCAATGAAATAAATTCACCAAAGGAAAGTTTTAGGAAAATAAATAGCAACACCTCCAGGTCCTATAAATTTTTCTTCTTTTGAAACTGTAAACTTTCTCTTTATTTTGAGGAACATCAACTTCTGTTCCTTTTTTTCCCATAGGTTCTCATCACCATGCTCCATAGCAGAGTGGGTGGGAGATGATGCCATTTGTCTCCCTGGTACCCAAAAAGGGTAGCTACACCTCTGCTCAGCACTGACTATGTTGACTAAGATTTCTGAAGTTGTAACTGCCCAGATGAACGAAGATTCACCCCCTCTGCACTGCATCACCATTTCATCCAGTACACATGAAGCGGAAAGTCCATACAACATGAAGGACCTCTGTAGCTTTGGCACCTTCTTTGTGCTTTAAGAGCTGCACATGGCCAGTTTGAGAGACCATTTTAATGCAGTAGCTAAATTGTCCAAATACTGTAATAAATAAGCAGGTGGCTGAATAGCAATAGGCACTTACAGAAACATGATGTTAGAGAAATTACAAAAGCTGCACTAGTTGATTTCTGTTTTCCAGGCAGCTGGTAATGGCCTCCAGGCTCTGGCTTTTATCCATTAAAAAGGCAGTAATCCTGCTCTAGTCCTATTACTTCTTAGACACGGTTATATGCTTGCTGAAGCCCTGGGAAAGTCTGTTGCCAAATAATCGCATTGTTTTCCTATGCATGACTAGGTCTAAGCAAGTGGAGTGAATTCAACCGGGCTTATTCTTCAGCAGAAATATGTAAGATTGTAGCCGTAATTTTAGATCTTATGGTTGAAGATATGCTCAGCCATACATATCTGCATTTTCCACTAAGTTCGGTGAACTTGGTTCTTACTGAAATCAATGAGACTAGTCACAATGAGACATCCCATTGATTTCAATATTTCAACATGACATATATTCAAACAACTGAAAGGTAAATCCTATGCACATCTACTCTAAGGATAGCCCCACTGGGTTCAATGAACTTGCTCACAAGTAAGTGGGTAGACAAGTGCAGCCTTCATCTGACCTAAGACAGTATCCTGTTACAACACAATAAAAATGCAGGAACAGGTGATACCTTTAATCGACCATTTGGAGTATAAAACAAAACATACAAACAAAACAAGCAGCAAGCTTTCAATGATAAATCAAGGAGATAAATCTTCCTCAAGGTTGAGCATCAAGTTTTTGTGGGTAGTTCCAAATTCATATGCAGTTATTAATGTCCCAGATTCACATAGCTGATGATGTTGAAGCTTATGTTGAAGCCAGAGAGAGCTGCAGTATTTAAGTTCATTTTGAGCTCCTCCTCAGATAGCAGTTTGAAATTTATGGCCCTTCTCTTGAAGCAGTGGTTCTCAAACTGGGGTCCCCAGATGTTCTTGGACTGCAATTCCCAAAAGCCTTCACTACTTGCTGTGCCGGCCAGGATTTCTGGGAGTTGCGGTCCAAGAACATCTGGAGACCCAAGCTTGAGAACCACTGTCTTAAAGGACACTCAGGCAATCTGGGCTCCCCACTCGCCCCCTTTTTTCTGCTTTTTTGAAACTCAAAAAAATTATTTTTGGCTAGGGGAGGGAAGATTGCCCAGTGGCATGGCCTTCCTCTGACTGAGCTGGGATTAAGAATTTAGTTAAACCACCAGGAACAGTCAATTTAAGCCAAATTAAAGCCAAATGAACAGTTTTAGGTGGCGGGTGCTTTCTTGAGCATGCAGTACTGCTTTGTCTGGCGTCCGGAGCCCATGATGTTTGAGAACTCACATTGGCCTTCAGTTGATTTTTCCTGTTATAGCACAAGAGTTTCATAGTGATTTATGAACTGATAGTCAGACCTTAGCATGGGGGAAATCAATAGAACTATTAAAGAGAGATCAGTGCAGTAAATCTAAGGAAAGCATCTCTGAAGCTCTTTTCCAGCGATTCCTTTTTGAGTGAAGCAAACCAAGGAGGAACCTTCATCAGCTGGTTGCTCATTTCAAAAGAGCCGTGGCTTTAAAATAGCTTTCTCTATACATAGACGGTCTCCTAGCAAGCCAAAATTCAGATTTGGCTGTTTTCCGAAGATGTCAACTTTCATGTAATCAAAGTGGCAATGGATGGAGTGGGGCTAATGCCGTCCCCTTCCTTGGGTTTTTCCTTAATAGAATTGCTGACCCTCTTAATAGGCCTCCATTCCATTAATCTATTTTATTTTTTTGGTCAGGTACTGTATTTCAGTGTGTCAAGACATCCTTTTCCATTGAGCATGGGGAAATTTGTGAATATTTCTCATATTCTTAGTGTTGATTTTGCACGTGGATTATATATCAGAGGTGTATTTTACTGAGGGAGGGCCCCCCGAAGGTGTTCTCTCTGTCTATTGAAGGCATAACCACGAGCGTTATAATTTAATTGATTAAATACCTGCCAATGACCTTTACAAGGACCTGCTTTTCCGATTTGCTGTCTGAAATAACAGGCAGATAATAACAGTACTTTTTAACTGTCAAACTTTGATAGGCCACCTGTGACTACAAGGGCTATGCTTTATTGACTAAAATAGAATGTGTTTTACAAAAGAGCCCCTGGAATATTTTACTTAAACGGCAGAGTTCTGACAACAAAGAAGCCTAGGAGAATCTCAAAACCAACAAAGCATGATGGGGCAGATAGGAAATTCTCCAGTATGTTTGGGAATATGATAGAATTTACACGGCATAGCTTGTGCCTTTGTGTGACCCACTATTTCCAGAAATCATGTCGCTGAGTAATAGTACGAAATCATTCCCTAGCATGATTGTTTCTACAGGAGCTCTTCTGAAGCACAATATTAAAAACAGAGGAGGAGAAAAGATTCCATCCGAGTGCGCCACTTGGCAACCAATTGTCGGGAATTTCCAGTTCCCAGCCCGTATTTAACACAAGATACTTTCCAAAAGACAAGAGAAGGGTTGAAATACTGCTTCCCACTTGGCATTATGGCCTGGTACATGCAAAGCTTGGAGCAAGAGGCCAACAGAGATGCCTCCATAAAGAGGTCCAGATTGTGATGGAACATCACCATTGAGGCCAACTGCTCTCTGAATCACTTCAAAAGTGGTTGAAAAGGGATTCCCATCAGGTCTCATCCAATTACTTCTATAGTTTAGCTCCTTGGATGGTATTCACAACTGTAGTATAGTGACCAAGAAAAACAGAAACAGTCCTTGAATCTGTAACTGAAAATCCCTTTATTGTGTAATTCTATATTTCCTGTAGTAAATATAGTGTTGAAGTTAGTCATCATGTATATACTCAATTTTCCTGTCTTTCTTTCTTTTTTTAAATGCTGCTGAAGGCCAAGAAATCATAGCTTAGTTTCTGCTTCTCTTGCTTCCACTCGGTGAATTTGGATAATGGTTTGTCAGATTTTTCTCAGTAAAGAGAATGACACAACAGCTTTAAATATTTCTTACCTCCGCCTATTGAGGGGGCTCTTTCTTTTCTAATATCTCTCCAAATCCGGAATTTCAAAGTTAGCAGAATTTCTTTTGGTCAGAATATCATACTGTCATGAGCTCTAGTTCTGTTAATTCCTTGTTCCAGGTTTTGCTCCCTTTCAAAAAAAAAAACAAAAACAAAAAAGGAATGTTAACACAAAAAATTTAAAATTAAAATTAAATTAAACATTTTAAAAATGGCAAAGCTATACACATTTTACGGCTGTGCATTATCATTCAACGGAATATGACTCTGACACGAAGTGGTCTGTCTTGAAGGTATTCAGACCACCTCTGAATTGAAGGGTCTAGGAAGCAATGTGGCCTCAAGTGAAGCAGGTTGGGTGGGTAGTCCTTAGAATCTCTCATTTTGTCTCAGTTCTTTCTGTCACTAATACGGCTTCATCTGTTCTTACAAGTCATGTTCAAGCACACTGTGTGAGAAGATAGGCACAGAGAAGAGAGCATCAATTGTTTTAAAAGAGACATATATATGTGTTATGTAGCCTCTTACACCAGCAGAGAAAGTATTTGTTTCCCAGCTCTTGTTTTGTTGAAGAATGAATTGTTTTATTGAAGTTACAAGATAAGCATTATACAACAACTTTATTGAAATTACTTTATTGAAGTTAACTTTATTGAAGTTACTTCATTGAAGTTAACTTTATTGAAGTTACTTTATTGAAGTTACTTTATTGAAGTTACAAGATAAGCATTATACAACATGGACTGTGCATGGTTGTAAGCAGTGTCTCCATGCTGCTTCACAGGAGAAAAACAAACAAAAATGAAACAAAAAGAGCTAGCTGTTGACAAATCAATGGCATTTTGCCACTAAGAAAATACCGCTCTGTGTGTGGCAAAAAAAAAAAAAAAAAGTTACAGGATGGTTTTCACCAGGCCATGATGCCAAGAAGCAAAATCAGCATTTTCTGGTTGTGAGTATGTTGACCCCTTTTATGGTAAGGACCCTGAGGTTCTCAACAGGTCTAGAAAATACAAGATCTATTACTCCTAATTCTGTCCATAACCCTTGTCAAACCCACAATATGTAGGATCTCACATGGGATTAGAGAACACTCACTGAACATATAATGGTCCATGGAATTTTTCAGTAAGCTGTAATGCTGGGAAGCAGATGTGACACATTCCAATTTGAGAACAGCTTGACCTCATTTGGGCATGGGAGGGGTTCAATCAGTGGAAATGCTCTTCAGCTTGATGGATAGATTTGTCACAGTAGCCTCTGAACAGACTACTATGCTAAGGTATTTCATGCAACTCTTAATGTTTTGTCTTGGCTTGACTTGTTTTACTATCCCATAATAAATGAGGAACACATCTGAGGCGCCAGAAAGGGCTCTACTTCAGCTGATGGCATGCGGTGTTAATCAGAGGCTCCAAACCAAAGCAGACCACTACTCAAGACAGTGAACTGAGGTCTGGGTAAGCCTCTTCTCCCCAGTTCGTGAGGATGAGAGAGAGAGAGTTCAGTTCCCGTTTCCCTAGGAGGAAATCAAGAAATTGGGAAATGGAGTCTCTCTCTCTCTCTCTCTCTCTCTCTCTGTCCCCCACAAACCTCAAAATCCACCAGCATTTCTTCATTATTTAGTCACTACTTAAATATATACAGTTTCCATGTTCAGTGCCCAAAGTCACCTAGAAGAATGTAAAAATACTCAGTATTGTTAAAAAAAATACACCCTTGCAGAATTTGCACTGAGAGCAGAAGCAACACATAGCAGTTTAAAAAGCAGGTAAGATCTGTCCAGCAGAAGGGTATCCATAAAAGAAGGAAGCCGCTAGTTAATACAGAACCCTGCATGGGAGCAGAGGAAGAAGAGCAGCCCAATCCACCATCCAAAGGCCTGCCTGACACAGGCAGAGGCGCCATCCAGAGCACAACCTAAGGCAAAGGAGAGCAACAGAATTACAACTAGGCCCAACCCTATCGTTAGGCAGAGGAGAGAAGCTGCCTCAAGCAGGAGCCTTTGGCCAATGCAAAATGGGGCCAAGTTGTTGCTTCACTTGGGGTTAGATACATTTTAATGCTGGGGAACAATGAAAAGGAGCTTGTGGGATTTTCTGCCTTAGGAGGGCAGGAGACACCATTTGCTACCCTGTTTCAGGCAGCAAAATGTCTTGGGCAGGCTCCATCAGCAACAAGGCAAAAGCAAGCAGAATTTTCCTGAACCATCAAGCTGATGGAAAGCCATGTTCAGACGTCCCCTCTCCAGGATGAAGATGGTCTTTTCATTAGGATGGCTGGGAAAAATAACAGTCCGGTTGCTATAGTTACCAAAGACAACAAACCGTAACCTGGGCAGCTTCATCTTTCCAAGTGAAGTCCATTTTATGTGTGGCACTTCATCATTTTTGTCAGAGATATAATTCTTTTGGTGTTTTCTGTCTAGTACAAGAATTTACACTGAGAACACTTTCAAGTTTTATTAACCCTTTCTAGACTGTAGGATGTGGTATCTTCAGCAAGGAGGACTTCAGAAATTTAATCTATTGTAAATAACAGAAGTATTACCAGGGAAGAGAGAACATTCTAAACCTTTGCTTTTTGTTGGAGTTTTATTTGCAGCCTTGCATGCTGTCTGTAGTCTGAGTGACTGGGAGGAAGTTCTCTGGGCTGGGGTGATGGCCTATTAATCAATAGTTCCAGCTTTTGAAATTCAAAGAGAACCCTACATCTTTGCTAAGGGTTCTCTCTCTGTCTTTCATCAGTTCATGGCAGTTGTTTGTTGCTGTTGATCTGTTTGGTTGGTTGCTGGTATGCATGCAGTAAAGACAGCTATATACACAAGTATGTAATTACAAAGAATTGTAAGCAAAGAAACAGTTTTATTCTTTCCCTTATAAATGTCTAATTATTGAGACATTAAGTAAGTGCCAGTTAATGAGAAAGGGGTGGACTCTGGGGAACTTATAGCTATTCTCCTCTGTAGATCTCTGTACTTCTACTGTGTAGCAAAAAGAGAATATGATCAGAGATTCAAAACTCTGCAACAGTTGTTAGTGCTACAAACATAATGATGCATGCATCAATAGCCCAGACAGAAAGTGGTGTATAACTATAGAGTGCCAGATTCTTGAATGTAGTCTCATAATATCTTCCCTTTCTCCTGCTGCTAAGTGATATACTATCGCATCCATTCATTTAAATGCATTTTAGCATCTATGAGGCAGGTCATAAAAATAAATTCAGTTCTTCAAAAAACTTCCATTGTATGAATGTGGGATATTGTGCTTCTATATCCATAATTCAAAACTCCAGGAAATGACCCAGTATTTCAGCATAGTACTATGCCTGCTTTGTCAGCAGGAAAAAGGATGCCAAGCTATACATAGCCAAAGGCAGCCTGAATGTTGACAACACCAAGGGCAGCAGTCAAGATGGTCTACAGGAGACCATCTTGTGCTTTGCTACTATTCACAAAGTGACACAAAGCAAGGGAACATTCCAGAAACAGACACCTTTTTGCATCAACTAACTACTTATCCAAACCCAAATCAATGGTCAGGGCTGTTTTTTCAGAAGTGTGGAAGGCAGTGAGCACTAGAAGGTTCCACTAGGGCTGGTCATCGTCTTGAGGTCACGTAGGCGTAGGCCACTCTGGATTCTCTGCTCCCTGAGGACTCAACTGGGCTAACAGGCCTCTGAGCTGGTCCAGACCAGGGTCCCGTCCCAGCACCCACTCTGACTGTTTTTCGTGAAGTAGGTCAGAAATGCTGGGAAATGCAGTCTTAAGCCTGTCTGTCCAGAAGCTTTACTGAGCTCCGTAGGCCTCACTTCCATGTCAGTAAAACCTCACCCATAATAGTCTCAGGGCGGTATACCACAGCTGTGGAACTCTTCCTATTTCATGGAGCTTTTACACAGTAGAGCTCCCCTCATGAACATCGAAGAAAAGTGGGTTGGGAGAAAAGCCAGCGGTGGTCTGCCTGTCTCCAGCACAGCACCACTAAAAACCAACCAAGCTGTGCCAGATTGTGCTTCAGAAACCTCACAATTGTATTCCTTGAAAACCAACATGGCCAATGAACCACAGCAAGCCAAGTGACCTCTCTTTCTCTCTCCCCCCTCTCTTTCCTCCCTCACCGAGAGAATGAGAGAAAGAGAGATGAACAAACCTTCTAAATGAAGAGAAAAATCTGCAACGATGCGAAGGGAAGATTTGGCTTTCTTACCTGACAAAACTGAAGCCAATTGTCTGGCAGCTTTCTGGACAAGGTTAAGCCTAAGGGCCTAACTTTACATGTGGCTGCAACCACAGAAATTTCCAAGCGAACCTTCTCAGATCTCACTGAAATCAGAATTAGTCATATAATGATAAGTGTGTGTTTGGGGAATATATAAGAGAAGCAGACGTGCATACAAATTGGCACACTGTTGGAATAAAGAAGTGACTGGGAAACCAGAACTGCAATATATAATTACATTACACAGTGGCTTTCCAGCAGACGGGCTATTAAACGCAAGGAATCAAATAGGCACTTTAAGGTATTAGCCGAGTACAGACACAATTGGCCATATAAGGATGAGCCTGTGCTCTTATCTCTGCTTATTATATGGTCAGTTGCATAAAAGCATCCACTGGCTAAAAATGAAGGCTCTGTATAATCATTTAAATTAGTTATTTTTTCAAAGAAAACTCTTTTTTTTTTAAAAAAAGGAAGAATCTATGTGCATCTGCCAATTTGAGTGCCAAATGCACAGTAATTCCATGTGAAAAACAGGGTCTCTTGAACTTTTAAAGAAGAAATTTCACCCGCACCCATAATATACAAATTGAAGCCATCTGCTGAGAATAACAAATAAAACTGAGGAGAGGAAAGCTGATATGATCAGAGTAATCTGTTAGGGACCCATTATGCAAGCTGTGGATCTGCTTTATGTGTTCTTCAACAGCAATGTAATAATCTGCATTTAATTAGATCTCTTTTTATATAAAATGTCCTTGAGAGAGAGAGAGAGAGAGAGTTTGCAGTTTAGCACAAAATGTGCCAAATAAACCTTCTTTTTAAGAGGTCATAAGACTATTTCTTATTTTTGCAGGCTATCAGGCAGCAGTCCAGTACAAACTTTACATGGGAGCAAATCCAAATTTTGGAAGGAACTAATTATCAAGAACATAATTACTAGTAACATAGTAACTATTTACTTCTTGGGTGACAAGACATGTAACAAGTAATTACAACAGTATAATAAAATAATGTAACAAGTAGTGACAAAAGGGTCCCCCTCAATGTGTAGTGAATAATTTTATAGCTATTTTCAAAAATTACTTTTAAGAAGTGTTTTTACAGGAGTTTTTCAGACTTTCTGCCATTCTAATTTACTTCAAATGACTGGTGAGATAGATAGATAGATAGATAGATAGATAGATAGATAGATAGATAGATAGATAGATAGATAGATAGATAGATAGATAGATAGATAGATAGATAGATAGAATTTTTGCAAATATCTGCAAGGCTCAATGTTATAATTGTCCACTAGAGGGCACCAGAGAGTATTTCTCTGCATTTTTCTGACCTGCTGGTGAAAACGGAATACAGTATGTGATGTGTAACAGGATCTACTTCCTTGTCTACAGCAACCATAGTTGCTGAGAATGAGTCATACAAGAAACCCCTTTGGAAAAGTAATGTTCTGATCTCTGAGGAAATCCTATTTTGAATTCTGTTCGGCTTATGTCTGAGAAAACATGTACAGGTTTGCGTTTTTCAGTGAAGTAGCCATTTTAGTTTCAGCATGTTGGCAAAAGAAAAGAAAAGAATATTAATAAAAGGCTGAAGATTGAAGCACTTCAGTGTTTGAAGACAAGGGTTCGTTTTTTAAAAAAAGAGAAGCTCACACTGAAGTAAAACTATTGCTCTTTAAAGTACTACAATATTTTGCTTCCTCTGCTTCTCTTTTGTCAGTAGGTTTGTGTTTGAATCTTTTTGATGTGCACGTGGCCACTCCATTTTAAAAAAATGCATTTCTAAGCTGTGCTACCTCTGAGGAATAGCAGGGCAGTATACAGTGGACCCTCGACTTACAGATGGCTCGACTTACAGACTTTTCGAGTTACAGACTTCTCTGGCTGCAAAATTTAGGTTCGACTTGCAGCTGGAGAATGGACTTACAGACCAGGAAAAAAAAAAAACAAAATGGAATAAAAATAGAATAAAAACAACTGGTTATGGGATTAATCGGTTTTCAGTGCATTGCAGGTCAATGGAGATTCGACTTACAGACTTTTCGACTTGCAGCCACCATTCCAATATGGATTAATTCCTTAAGTAGAGGGTCCACTGTACAAAGAAATAAAAACCCTGACAGAGGAAAACAGCAGAACAATATCATTATAAAACCCAAATGAGAAGATAAAATCCTGGAGTGTGAGTGTGTGGGGTGTGTGTGTAAGGGGATCCTGAACAGAAAACCATGACACACTTTAAAACATTTTTTACAATCAATACCATGTTGAAGTCTATAAAATCCATACTTGAGCATATGTTATTGGAATAAGCCAAAATAACTCTCTGGAAGAAGTCTTCACCCAAAACTTTTCATCATGCTGGATGGTACAAAATTACCCAATGGGTGAAATAAAAAAGCCCACAAGTTAGGTGTACATGTATCAGATTATACTTAGGAATGCCTCTTGGGACAGAGAATTCTGTGCTGAAAAACATAAGATGTGCTATGGAGCAAGAAGGGACAGCCTACAATTAGGTGAGATGCCCAATTTGAAACAATTCTGTTGGAGTTCTTGCAACCTCGCATGCTGCCTCTAGTAGGTATGGCTGAGAGGGACCTTTCTGGGCTGGGGCGACTCTCAATCTGTCCAGCCACTCCTGTCTGCTAAGAGTTCTTTTCCTCTGACTGAAGACGTCACTGTTGAATCCTGTTCCTGGATGTCAGCCAGCCATGTTTGTTCAGTTTGCTGTCGATCTGTTCAACTGTAAGTAAATGAAACTTCTTATTCTTTCCAATGTGTCTGAGTAAGTTATTGAGTCTGCAGGTGCCAGTAAATGAGCAAAAGGGTAATCAATCTGGAGAACTTGAAGTTATTCTGTTCTGTGAGTCCCTGCACCTCTGCTGTGCAGATAGAGGAATTTAACCCAAAATTCAAAAAAACTGCAACAAATCCTACCTTTCCTCACACAGCAGTCCGCCCATTGCCCAATCCTTTCAGTAGCTTTGTGCCCTGCGGGCCCTTGGGGGAACTGGAGGAGCTACTGCTGGGAGAAGAAGGGAAGGGGAAAGCAACTTCTGCCGGCTCAGGTGTACCACAGACATCAATAAAAATAGCAACAATGGGGGTGGTTATTTATTTATTATCGAAAAGACGGTGCTGTTATTTGAAGTGACAATGTGCGTAGTGAAGCATTTGAGCTGTTCAAAATGGAAACATTAGCCCTATGGAGATGGAAGGGTTAAGCCTTGCCTCCTCTAGTGAGTGAAGATGCTAGCTGTGCTCTTGTGCGTGAAGGGCTCTGTTTGTGTGTGTGTGTGTGTGTGGGGTTTGCCATGTTGTCAGAAAAGCAGGGTTCCTTATGCGGAGCTTTGGTAGGCATTGTGCTGCTCTTTAGATAGAGCTCTCCACACACAACAGCCAAGATGGAGGAGGTGGAGCTAGCTTGCCCCCCTTGTTCATAGGTTAGTACTAAACACCTTAACAGGGTTCTAGTGATGCATTATAAGACTAATAAATAAAACGGATGAAGCTCATTTGCTCTCTCATTCCTCATTTTCCTTTCATTATCCTTATTTATTTTGCTTCCATATTTCATTCGCCTTGCACAGCCGGTATGCACTGGAACAGTCAAAAAGGATGAAATGCAAGTTTGTTCCCATTTCCATACTGTGAGGCGTTGCTGCTGACATGGAGTGACTCAGAAAGAATTAAAGGCTGCAGAAGCCCATTTACAAGTGTCAGATTAGCAAAGGGTGGTTGTGGGAAATATGTCATCTGTAAAAAGTCCGCCAAGGGAGAGGAGCATTTTACCATATCTCCTCACCCAAAAGCGAATGACAGCTTGAGAAACAAGTTTGTGGTATACCATGGATTAACACTTTGCAGTATATAAAGTTCAGAGGAGGGCAACAAGGATGATCGGGCTTGGAAACCAAGCCCTATGAAGAAAGACTAAAATAACTGGGCATGCTGAACCTTCAGAAAAGAAGATGGGGGGGAGATAAGATAGAACTTTTCAAAGACTTGAAAGGTAGCCCTACAGAGGAGGGGCAGGATCTGTTCTTGATCATCCCAGACTGCAGGACATGTAATAATAGGCTCAAGCTACAGGAAGCCGTACTTTGGCTAAATTTCAAGAAAAAAACCTTCCTGTTAGAGCACTATAACAATGGAACCAATTACCTCAGGAGATGGTGAGCACTCAGACGCTGGAGGAATTCAACAAAAAATTAGAGAACCCTCTGATATGCTTTGATTTGGGTTCCTGCATTGAGAAGGGGGTTGGATCTGAAGCTCTTATAGGCCCCTTCCATCTCAGTTATTGAATTATTCTTGGATAACAAATGACAAAAAAAAAGGTAGTTAACAAGATACAGGTGGAGACAGCTGTGAACTTTTGTGGGCAGAGCTTATGGTGTAGCCTCATAGGCCCTTTCAGCTTAAGTTGCCTTTTCACACAAACAACACATTCTGAAAATTCACAGCGTTTTTGAATCTTTATAGGAAACACTTAACTTCCTTGAAAAGGCCAGAATCTATTGAACAATGTACAGTATATACGACAAGGGTTTATATATGTGCCAAATATGGTTTAGTTTGGGTAATGTGGGATTCTCCCCTTTCCATCAGTATAATATTTTTGATCCCTACTGCATGCCAAATTGCTGGTGGCGTGTCTGTTTCCTGATCCTAAAGTTCTGAGCGCAGCATGCAGTTTTAAAGGCCATGGGGTGGGGGGAGAGGAAGAAGGGGTGTCCTGCCAGAATCCAGATTTGAATGCAGATGTGATCGACACACTTTTTGCATGCCACCAGATGTGTCAGGTGTTCAGTATACCAACTAACCATAGCAAATCGAATTGAAGGTTACAATACTTATCTTAGTTACATTTTCCAGCAGTACTTGGCTAGGATTTTTTCCTTGGTTCTGTGGGCATTCTTGTTTCCAAAATAAAAGTTACATGAGTTTTATTCCACTTTTTAAAATAACCACTGATTTGTTTACAACATCAGATCCATGTGAAGGCCACTTCACGTGTCATTCCTCCGACATGGAGATTAACCTCCCTGTCTGGGGTGGGGAGAGGAACAATGCCCTCTTGTGTGAGAGAAACAGCATCCTTCTGGCAGTTTGCAGACCTTAAACAACCCCAGCCATAATTTAGCTTACATTATCCTGTCTCCTATTAGCAGCTTTCCTAAACGTTTGTTACTGGAGCATGGATTGACCAGATACATTTCTGGAATACGCGATGCTAGACTTTGTTTCATCTCAAGCTCTTCCAAAAGAAAATAGGTGGAATATGGAACAATTATTTAGTTGTCTTAGACTCGCATTACCTTGATGTCCACCTGGCTATTCAGTGCATATCATACATACACAAGGCAAGCTTGTTTACATAACCATCTGTCACAGATACATTGTGGTGTTTTTCCTTATAAGCCATTGTAAAGTGACCTCTTTGAATAAAGCATTCAAACTGCAAGCAACAAGCTGAGGGGGGGGGGGGGAGATTTTAACTGATGAGTCTCCTAATGACATATCATGAACTGCTGCGTGAGTTCATATGGTGTTCTGTAAACACATGACTATCCAGCGTCTGGTCTACAGCTGGATCTGGCCTTCAGAGCAAACTGTGAAGTGGCCCCCCAGCCTGTCCCAGCAAAGGGGTCAGGGATTTCACCGTTTTGCTTGAGAAGAACTGCAATTTCTTGTCAAAATTGTAAGATGGAAGACACTCTGTGTCACAGAGGCCGGTTTGCCACCAGGGCTATGATGAACCCAAGAATATTCCCAAGCTATGAATCTGCTCCTTCAGGGAAAGTATGGCCTCCAGTTAAAACTATTCCCCCCTCCCACACTCATTTTGGTTGAGGGAATGCTTGTTAACAATTGTTTTATACTGATGACAACACACTCCAAAATGATTCCACTCAGTGTTTAATCTAGATTCAAGTCCTCAAAAAACAAACAAACAAAAACCCTCTGGATTATGACTGTGGGATATTGTGCTTCTGTACTCACAATTCAAAAAGCCAGGAAATGGCCCAATATTGCTGCAAAATATCGTGCCCGTGTTGCCAGCAGGGAAAAGGATGCCAAGCTTTACATAGCAAAAGGGCAGCCTGGATGTTGACAAAACCCAATGGTAGCCCTCAAGATGTAGAAGTCTACAGGATACCCTGTTTGGGTGACAAGTGGTTAACTGATGAAAAAAAGGAGTCAACTTCTGGGTTTTTTCCCTTGTGTGGTGTCACTTTGTGAACGGTAGTGGTGCTGGGGGAGTCCTGATCAGCGCTTTGAGCATTAGCCTTTGGAGTGTCTCGGGGTTCTATGATTCCCCAAACTATTTCACCTATACATGAAAAATCTGAAAGAGGCTGTCCAGAATTTTATGGTCTTGTACCACCAGTGTGCTGATGACACCCAACTCCATCCATTTTTTAAGATCTTTCAGGATATATATGTATATCTAGCTCTAGCTCTAGATAAAGAATATATATCATGAGTGGATAGTTGTTTGGAATAATTCTGCAGAAAAAGCATGTGGATTCATGGGCACCTCCTACTTATATTTGTGTTTTGCATCACTGCAAAGCCATGTGCTGGGGAGACCCATGATTTCTGTCTCGTTGTGTGTGGGGGGGGGGGGGCAGAGATGTTACCTATAACTGCACAGTGATTTGGGGATGATCCTGCAGAAAAATCATTTGGATCCTTGAGGATGTGTGCTTTGGATCCGTGGTTTTGTTTGTCTGCAAAGCCATGAGCTAAAGAATCCACAATTTCTGAATTTTAGTGTATGGGCAGAGATGGGACCTATGGTTGGGGAGTATCCTACATCAAAATCATGGGGATTCATGGGGATCCATGCATCAGATCCATGTTTTTGCACCACTGCAAAGCCGTGCTCTAGAGCAGTGGTCCCCAACCTTGGGCCTCCAGATGTTCTTGAACTACAACTCCCAGAAGCCTTCACCACCACCTCTGCTGGCCAGGATTTCTGGGAGTCGAAGTCCAAGAACATCTGGAGGGCCAAGGTTGGGGACCACTGCTCTAGAGAATGCATTATTTCTGTGGTGTAGTCTGTGGGCACAGATGGGGTCTATGTTTGTAGAGTGGTTTGAAGGTTACCCTGTGTAAAAATCACAGATTTATTAGGACCCATGCTTTTGATGCATGTTTTTGTGCCACTGCCAAGCCATAGGTTTGGGGAACCCTGATGGATGTGTTGTAGCCTATGGTCAGAAATGGCTTCCACAAAATATATGACACCACTACTGTTAGTCATCTTAAACAGTGTGGGGGACAGGATGGAATCCTAGGGAAGCTGGAGGTTTTCGGTGGCTTAACAGTGCTGCCCCCCCCCTGCAAGCAGCAGTTCCAGGCACTGGTCCTCAAAGAAAAAAGGGGAAATACTTCAAAAGGAACATCCCTGATTCCCTCTCCCTATCTCCCTCTCTCTCCAAGAGCTAATCTGTAACAAAACCTTGATAACTGGTATGCTGGTGAGAAGTCAAAGATGATCATTACAGTAGCAAGCAGGGATGTTGATAAATCTTCAGAATTGAGTCTGAAGTCTGAGTCCAGGTCCAAGTCTTGAGGCTCAAGTCCCAAGCCTTGAGTTGGAGTTTCAAATCCTCCCCCCCCCCCCAGGCTTGGGTCTCAGGACTTGGATGGCACATGCGCTGCTGAGCTTGGGACCTGAAATGGGACTTTGAAAAATGGAGTCCAAGTCTGTCCCCCAAACCCCCAGGTCGAATCGCTGGTGCAACTTGAGTCAGACTGAACAGTGACTTGTGACTTATGAGCCCCAAATTTCCAAAATGAATTTTCTAAACGTGTGTGTGTGTGGGGGGGGACACACAAGAAACCCCAAACACACCGTATTTTTCCATGTATAAGACACTCCCATGTATAAGACCCCCCCCCCACTTTTCTAACCCAAAATTTCTTTCTTTGCAAGAAAGTGGAGGGGGGAATGCAGGGATCAAAGGGTTTTGATCCCCCCCTCCTTATGAACATGTATAAAAGAACTCTCAATTTTTCCTCTAATTATTTTAGGAAAAAGTGTCATTTGATACACGGGAAAATACGGTAATTTCTGAACAAGGCAATTTCTGTTGGATTTATCATTTAGGAAAAAGAAGCAGGCAGTTAAAGATGACCATGCCAATGAATTCCTGAATATAAGCTTGAAAGGTACAGGAACATTGAGGTCAGATTAGCTTTCTCTGCTTTCTCGTGTTCTGCATGTTTTATTCTTTTTATTTCAAAACAATATTAAAATGAGTTTAACCATTCAAAACAAATTAAATACAGATTAAAAGCACATTAAAAACAAATTAGAGGATAAACACCATTCAAAGCATTGCAATAAATAAACCATTACAGTCATAACAACAGGGTATAAGCACATTATTATGTAGGATTAGGCTCAGGACACACAGCACTGTCCCCTGCCTCCAAAGGAAGATATCTCATTAATCCTCATGTGGGTATTTGAAACACATGGACACAAGCAGTGTGTCTACTGGGGTGTTTTCTGACCTCACAGGAATGAAAAACATATCAAAAGTAATGGTAAGGTAGAGAGTTACAATTAGTGGGTTTTGTATTCCCGGAATCTATTGAGAATTCCAAAGTCCCTGAGATCAGAATACACCCCTTTTCTGTTTTTTAGCATCATATTCTGCAATAAATAAATAAATAAATAAATAAATAAATAAATAAATAAATAAATAAATAAAACACACACACACACACACACAACATGGGACATTCCCTTTTGGATGGTCGAGGGGAAAAAGTGTCTCAGTAACAAAATGCAACTGACCTATTGAGAACCCAGCTGTTCTTTACCTGTTTTTTTTTTTAAACTGATGCACCACAACACATGGCTAGAGAATATCATTCACGACTCTTTAAGTGATTGTGTCATAAAATGGCTGCCTGCTAGGTCTAGTCAGTACAGAGTCTGCAACAAAATATGATATATCAAAAAAATCCCATCTCTTCTCATCAATATATGTCTGATTAAGCTACGGGCAGGCATTCAACGGAAGTTTTAAAAGAAAAGTACACAAAAATTCCCCTCGTTTCCTGCTCCTGTCCCCTCCCACTTTGGTTTTTTGTTTAGTGCTGTAATTGTAATACACTTAATTTCCTCCTCCCCACTTCCTTGGCCCCTCCACAGAGCCGAGAAAGTGTTTAATTTGCCAATATCCTGAACCAGCTCTCTTCTCTCTTCACCATGTTGGCAAATTGACACCAGGCGGCTGCAGACCAAAGAGGGCCACTTGAGGTCCATAAGCCTATTTAGCCCAATCCAGCCTGCTCTTTTGAGACCATGTAGACAAGCCAAACGTCTACTAGCTAGCAGCAGGGCCCATCAATCACTTATCAGGATCCGTCTTGCCTTCACCCCTAACCTACTGGAAACTGTACTGATCCTTGATGTTAATTCCCAACCCTACCAACGACCTCCATTGCTTGACTTCTGTCCTCCTTCCTCATCAGGGGAGGGTCATTTTCCTTTTAAACACATGTTGATAACCCTTATGTGATTACAAGGTGAAGATGTGCATTGGGTTCCGTGGGGTGACATAACTAGCAGCCTGATCATTAAATAATTGGATTTTGGGGGAAAAACAACAACAGCAAAATGTTCCGTATAATGGATTTGCTGTTGACCTAAGGTGAGGAGATGGAGTCTTCATTGCTGCGTCTCCAGACAGAGGAGATATTCAGAGGATCCATGCTTCGCATCTGCTCATGGCTACACTGCTGTTCTGCAAGAGGCAAGAGATGCCTTCTCTTCTGTTACTTGTTCTTGCATCATTTCCCCTCCTACTTAGAAACAGGAAAGACAGAGGCATTCCTCATTTTCCTCTCAGAATTGCTTCCTGAGGAACAAAGCTTAGAGAACAGCTACATCCTTGGGGCGTTCCTGCACTGCGAAAGCCGGCAAATATTTGCCCGCATGCATTCAGTCACAACTGATCTAAGGTCAAAAGCCTGACATCATGATACTTGATGTAATGTTCAAGAGAACATGATACCAGCGTGGACTAATTATGTGTTACCACTACCATTTTATTAATGTAGAGATCATTTTCTCTAAGGGGGTTTCTGTGGTTTTTCTTTTTCTCTTTCTGTCTCAGTCATGAGCATGGTTTGTCCTTCCTCTCGTGGTGAATGCCCTTTTATTTTCTTTCTGTGGTTACCCTTTATTAAAATAAAACCCACTTCTAAGACTTCTAGTCTTTTTTTCTTGTACTCTTTCATGGATGTCTCTGAACTCAGATTGAATGCTTGGTCTTAAGGCAGCCAATTCAGAACGCATAACCCTGAAAAGGGTGTGGAAAAAAGAACAAACTTCCTCTTGCGAGGGCCACCCACTCGTTTGTGTGGCGCGACAGTAGAAAAAGAGGCTCATAGAAAATTCAACAGCCGTTGTGAACAGAGTATGTTAAGAATACCGAACTATTTACTCACAGCCCCTGACCATAATAACTTGGGGGATTCTGTTGGTCATAATCATCATAATCACAATAAATTTTCCTTAACTTCTGCAGCTTTGATGACAAAGCTTTCCTGAGAGCCCGTTCATATGTTCCTGCTGTGGCACATGAGCTACTCCCCAGTTCATGGTGTGTCATATATTCTTATTTGGCTTTCTCAGTAAGTGTTCTTATCAGCTGGTAGCATATGAATTGTCTCCAGTGCTACCCTACTCACAACCATGAACCAAGCACACAAGTAGCTATGAACATAGATAAGCTAACCCCCTCATGTGTTCAATGAGCACACAAGGAGGAAGCAGGGATGTGGAGATGGGTTATGACCCTTGTATCCCAATGCACTCATTGACCACACCATATGGCGACTGTGTTTGCAGGAATGCTGCTGCTGATGATGATGGTGATCACGATGAAGAAGATCCCTGCTGGATCAAGCCAGGGGCCCCTCTAGTCCAGCTTCCTATATCTCTCAGTGGCCCCACCAGATGCCTCTGGGAGCACATGAGACAACTAGGTACCTGTCTCCTCTGATACCCCTCCCCTGAATCTTGGGAGGGGTCTCATGCGGGGTATGAGGTATTTTGAGATGACTTCCTTTTAAGCCTAGAGATTATACATCCCCATCATGGCTTGTAACCTGCAATGGACTTTTTTCTCCAGAAATTTGTCCAATTACCTTTTAAAGCCATCTAGGCCAGATGCCATCACCACATCCTGTGGCAAGGAGTTCCACCAACTCTCAACACGGTGGGTAAAGAAATATTTTCTTTTGTCTGTTCTCACTCTCCCAAGACTCAGTTTGAGTGGATGCCCCTGGTTGTGGTTCAAAGAGTATTATTATTATTATTATTAAGACTCATTGCTCGCAGAATACTGACAGCTGCTGGTAGGAAAGCAGCGATCACAATGAAGCCCTTGCATAGCACATAAAGGCAGGAGAAAATGACTTTAGCTGAAGAGGTGGGACACGGGGGCTGAGTTAACAGAGTTTTGTAAGGAACTAAGTATGCATGATGTTTTAAAATAACCAGCAACGACTCTCCACCCCCTGCATATCCCTTAAAACAATAAACATTTTTCTGATGTCCCTGCTAAACCTACAGATGGGTCTTTGTATGTTTAGCTGCTGGAAAACCTTCTGAGCCTCCACCCCTTTGCCTAATGCATTATCCTAAGTCCCTGGTATTGACCTCGTTTTGGTTTGAGCTGCATTTTAACAAATGTGTTCACTGTGAAACCGTCTGGACTATTTAATGGGACAGGGAAAAGGCTTTGAAAGTTGACATTTCCTTCCCTTTCTGGCAGTGCTGTACTCTGCTGTAAAAATGGCTGTGGCCGACTTAAACTTTCTCATGGAACTACTAGACGCGCAGCCAAGTTTCATAATTCAGTGGTTCAGAATACAACTTGCGGTGACTCATGACACTTCTCTCAGAAACAAGGCAAGCATTATGGCCCCACTGCCCCAGGTCTTTTGAGGCTCAGACTTTAATCTGAGCCAAAGCAGAACTCAATTCCTCCAAACCTGAGGAAAAATGGGGCCCGACTCAGCCATTGCTAGAAATGCCCATTCAGTCCTTCTCATGAGTAGTCTTAGTTGTTAAAATTACAGTGAGAAATGTCACTGAGAGAAGACCACTGGATGTTACTCAGAAAAACATTCCCTTTCGTGCACTTCGTATATTCACAGAACAAATATTCTGAATGGCTTACATGATTTGCTGATTGATAATGAATATTACAAGTTCAATATTTTCTGTAATATGGAAAAATGAACCATTAAACATTCTTTAGGGGGATTCATTTTGCAGAGGAGAATTACAATGACTGAAGTAAGTTCAGAGGCCCAAGAAAACTGGCTACCAAGCAACACACAACTGGAGTCAAGTAATACACAAGGACATTCCTTGTCTTTTCTAAATCTAATTCTAACTCTAAATCTATCTACTGGATAATCCTGACAGAACAGGTAATCTTGGCTGCATTTCTTCAACAAAGAAGACGATTTTCTTTTAGCCAATAATACAATATACACTAGGAGAAGTGTAGAGGTCCTTAGAGAGGTACATCAAGACATGAAATTGGGGCTCTCATGTTAAAAAGAGGCTTTTAGAAATGGCAAGAAAGGCAGTCGAAATACGACATGGCATGCCAAAGAATGTGAGGATTGAAAGACACATGCCTTACACAATAGTTTTAAGGGTAACATCAGTCCTGTGTGGAAGAACACACACATTGCTTGCCAAGAATGATGTTTTGGTGGAATTTAATGACAACACTGAACAGATATCATTGCACACGATGCTAGTGGTTACAGGTAATCTTGAATGCCACTGGCTTACCACTGTTTCTGATTATTTGCCAGCAGGCGTTGTCCATACAACACACATTCACACACACACACAGGTTGCAGGCCTAGTCAGTTTGACCTGGCCTGCCCTAACATTTTTGCAAAAGTATAACCACCCTATAATGCAACCTGAAAATGCTTTTAATCAAATTGTGCTTCCTGCCTTTGCCTTGAACTTGCCTTTATACATCATGTGCGCTTGAATTATTCTTTTGGACTGAATAATTGATCAAGATGACCTGTGGGGAGACATCCTTGTTCTACCTTACTGATCTTATTACAGGGTGAGTTCCATAAGAAGATGAGAGAGAGAAAGAGGAAGGGAAGGAAACTCTTATTTGCTGTGAACTGCAGGCATTGCTTGTCTTCTACCTATCCTTAGAACCCAGATGAATGCATAGTTAGGATCTAGGCCTCAAAATTGCTGGGAATGACAACCAATGTTTGCTATGATTGGAACCAATAAAGTCAAGCAATACACAACGAGACCAAACAGGTACTGTATACTTTCCCCCTCTTGTTTTTTCTACATCTATACCCAGATTGCCACTTTCAGACTTGAAGCTATCCAAGCAGTTCACTCTCCCTCAGCAGTTTGGATGTTTGTAAACATTCCATGAGACCATGGCCATTCAATCTATCGTATAAATACACGTATAATATATTCCTAACATATAGATCACAACAGTTTGATAAACCAATTCATGTAAAATACATCAAAGGTGTTAGTTTGGAATTTTGGATATGGGAAGTCATAATCTTTTATGTTTAATAATTAACAACATGAAACAGAACAGATTTTTTTTTGGAAATTTATTCCAAAGAATAATGCCAGAAAACTATTCAAGGAAAATATTTACTTGTCTTTGAAAAGCCAAGACTGTAAATGGCTTGGACATCTTTCAACAGCCTATCATTTTTTGACCATGAGTCAAAAACTATGCAAAGCCAGCTGAGGCCATGGATTGGAGAAAGTTTGGATTAGTGGCTTCCTGTACATGAAACAGCTGCACAGCAACATCAGGAGCCCTTCCTCTCTCTGCAAGCATGTCTCTAGGTAGTTGTGAAATAGCACATTGTGATCAGAGTCTCCACCTTTTCATCCACCCTAACCTCCCCAGATTTCTGGGGGAATCCAGTAACGCAAAGACTCTGGCAGATCAAGATTTGCAAAAAAGGTAAATTTATAATAATGGATTGCTGATGAAAATAGGGTTCGATCTTACTGAGCATGAAACAGAATGGACACATGGAGAGGAAATTAAAAAGTTGCTTTTTGAAAAAAACCCACATGTCACTACAAAACAGGCTTATCGTGCAAATCCAGTGCAAATGACTAAAATCATTCAAAAGAAAAGAATGAGAAGAATTGAATTCAAATAAAGAGATGCACTTAAAACATACTACACCACTTTCCCCCTGTAGATTTATCAGAGTTACATCACAGCTTCCGATCTATACGTTGTGAATGGGTTGGGCCCGTCTAAAAGGCTTCTAGCACCCACCCTTCGAGCTTGGAATTAGCTTTGAAGGCCCTTCTTTCTGGCCTGCAACAGATTGACAAGCCCCTGAAAAATGGCCTTTCAGAGGGTGGAGCCACCTTGCTGCAATGTTCTCTCTAAAGAAGTGCATATAGTTTCACTCGTCACCTTCATTTTAACCTACCCTGAAAACTTTTCAATCTCCTCCAGCATCTAAACAATGTATTAACGTTGCTGTTGATTGCATTTGTGTTTCCTTGATTTCATTGCACTGAAATTGGTATTCACTCTTCTTTGGTGAGAGGTTATTGCCTGGCAAGGTGGGGTAGCAATCTATTAAACCTCCTAATAAAATTATAAAATAATCTGCACAGCCAATGTGGTGTTCTGCATAGACGATCAAACGAGGATAATTAAGTTCCAATTCTTACTCTACCACAGACACCCACTGGGGGTAGCAATGGTAAACTATTTTCTGAGCTTCTCAGATACCTTATTAGGGTTGCCATAACTCAGAAGTGATTTGATGGCATATGACAACAACAAAATAATTTACTGCATAATCTTTTAAATTTTAATTATTTGGATTTTTTTCTTCTTACTGCCGAAGTTTGTGAATTAACTTGCTGTATTTTTATTTTAGTTTCTGTTTTTATTTGTATCCAGCCTTTCTTCCAGAACAGGCATCCAAGACAGTTCACAAATGCTTTAATAAAAGATAACTTTTTTTAAAAAAGATCCTTTTTTTATTCTTGTGATTCATCTTCAGGACTTGAGCATCAGTCTGATTTCTCAAACATGAATGCCTGCCTGAATTATCCCTCTCCAACACGAAACTGCTTTCCAGCTGTAATGATCAGTTATTGAAACTGTTTCTGTCCTCAGATCAAAGGTGAGTCAGCTTGACTTGGAAAAGGGGAATAGCCTTCTGGGGTATAGTCCCACATGCTTAGATGGAGAGACCTCTAGGCTCTAGGTTACAGCTGCTGGTCCAGAGGGGGAAAATACAGAATTCTTACTTAGCTATTGCCATGATCTCTGTGGTAGGCATGCAGACAAAGAAAACATGAGGAGGATTAAGGCCCGTAGATGTTGAGTCAGTAGACCTGTCCCCAGAGCATACTTTACAGAGAGGGACAGTGGGCCTTCCTAGGACTTCAGGCATGTGTTAAGTATAGGCATAGAAGGAAAACTAGAAATTGTCTAGTGAATTTGTGGGGCAACTGATGGAGAAAGGCTTAGCATTTCATCCAACTGTGTTTCATCTTGGAGGACCTTCATGATGACACTGTAGGCTTAAACACGAAAGGACTAGCAGAGGTCAAAAGCAGCATCGGGACACAGACAAGTTCTTTGGATAGGTAAAAATGAAGTGGGAGATGGTTTTGTCCCCGCCACCTCTCGTGCTTTCATTGAAAGATGCACCCTGTGATGCCCATACATCCAAATCAAGCCGCAGTGAAGTGAATAGAACAATTTCTTCTCTCTCACTTGCCAACTGCGAACTGCTTGGAGGCGTTTCTCTAATGCTGAACAGCTGTGTATTAATTTTGATTTAAAAGGTTGTTGGTCACAGCAGGAAATGTTAAAAAAAAAAAAACACACACACACACACAATGCAGAATTTCCCCTCAGGTTCTGTATGGGGCTGAATACATTTGAGAGCACCATGTTTTCTTTCAGTTTACAGTCTGTTCAACTCTAAACATGGAGAATTGTGCTGGGGCTTCCCTACACAATGCAACACGGTGAAATGTTGCAGAGAGCATAGCTGCCTGTTTTCATATTGTACCTCAAAATGAAAACTATGGAGAAGGCGAGGCCATCCAAACTGAGTGTTAAGAAAAAGCTTGAAATTATTTGCAAACGGGGGAAACAGATGGAAATCTGGCTGGAAAATATCAGTGGAATGTTTCACTTTTCCTGCATATTTTAAACAACATCTAACTACTAATCCCAAACTTCAAATAAGACAGATAGAATACGTTCCTCCTGTTCTCCATCTACAGTCCTTACTTCCTAGGAGCTGTCCTTGAAACAATTTTTTCTGGATCACATTCCTGGTACATTAATGTGGGCAAAGTATTAAAAATGTGAGTTTGATCAGCTGAGAGGCCTAAGAAAGGAAGGGAAGGGGGACATTTTACTTGGGCAAAGGGCATGGGGATGCAGACTGATCATCGGGACCGTTCATCATGGATGTGTGTTTCCACATATCTAAGTACTGATTATCCCAATATTGTGAGATTTTCTGTGGCTAGTCAGAGAGAAATAGCGCAAGACGTCTTCAGGACAATGAATGGCTAGATCTGGCCTTCTCTGGAATATGAGTGCAGTTGTCCACCTACCAGTAAAACGGGTAACTCTTTTTATACTGTGGTTTTAAAAACAGTAGACTCTAAACCTCCCCCCCCCTTGTTTTCCTATTCAGTAGCCAAGTGGGTAGCCAAATCTAGCTGCCATTTTCATTTTCAGTAATGCCCAGGACAAGTGCTACTCAACATCTGGGGTTACTCATTGGGGGTTACTTAACATCTGAGACTGGAGAAGGGAGTGCTTGTGACATCACAAGGTGGTCAGGAGTTGAGATGAAATAGAAGGGATCCTCAAACAGCTGGCTATGAAGACGGTAATGAAAGGAATCCAGGTATGTATATTGCCCCAGAAGTGGAGCAGAACGCTAGCCCTAGTCTAGCATTTATCGGAATATGTGAAGGGCCATATTGTTATGAGGATGTGAGTTTCTTTCATACTCTGCTGGTGGAGCTTGTGACCTCACTTCACTTTGGACAAGTTCTTCTGAATACATTCCAAATGTAACACATATTGGATCTCTAGCCTCCAGATACGGGCCATTTTGAACCAGAGGGCGATTGGCGCACCAGCATCACAATTCATAAGCCGGCTTGTCACCCAAGGTCTCACAGCATTTGAGCATTTTCACAGGGTAAGAAATATTATACTTATTATTTACATGCAGTGGTGCAGCGTTGGGGATTCCCCACTGGGGTGGTAACCCCAGGAACAAATATTTTTTAGGGGTGCAATCTTTGGGTGATGCAGAGCTGCCGCCTGCTCCCTCCGTCCAGGGCCTGCCCCTGCCAGAAAGTGTGCACCATGGAGCTGTGGAGCTAGAGGGTGGAGAGGCAGAGGGCTGGCCCAGGCAAGCATGCCAGGAGATCAGATGCCAGTGGTCCCAGGGTCCCACTCCGTCCACTCGCTTGGCCCAGGCAAGCCCTGCCAGGCCGAAGCTGTGCAGCCTCTTTCAAAAGCAGGCAGACAGGTAGTCGAGAGCGCAGCAAGCTCTACCCTGGCCAGGTGGGCCCTCTGCAGCTTGCCAGCCCTCCCTCTGCTCCTCTGGGTGCCTGCGCTCCTTCATGCACTCACAGGACTGCAGAAGGAACAGGCAGCCACATCCCACCCGGGGCTGACTCTGGAACCTTTATCTGCCCCTCTGCCCGTGATTGCTGGCCAGGCCAGGCGGTGGAAGGCTGCTGGGCCCCAGGCATGGGGAAGCAGGGTGTCATGTTAGAGGGGGCGCCTTAAGGCCTCTGGCCATCTGGGCCTGCCTTGAAGGGACTCCCAGCCCAGGGGGAAGGTGGGCCAAGGTGCAGCTAGTGAGGCAGACTCCCAGCTCCTGGAACATGTGGTGGGTGGGGGTTTCCACAGATCTCACCTGGGAACAATGGGGGGGAGATCCGAATAATGGCCCAGAATGGAGCAACCTGGGAAGGGGGCCTCCTACCTCACCAGGCCAGGGTGAGGTCTGGTTGGTAGACCACAATTCCCACCAATGTTCCCTCTAATTCTTTGTCCTGCTATGCGGGAGCCTCACTCCATGCTGTTACATACAGCACTGATGTTACCTGTCTGTCATGGGTTGGAGGGAAAGTTCCATCCTATGGGGAGTGGAAGGCGGGACATCAGGAGGAGGGGCTGTACTGTATATATATGTGGAGCTTGTGTGGAGAAGGGAGAAGAAGCTGAAGGAGAGCTGAAGGAGAGCTGAGAGAAGAAGCTGGAGTGGGAGTCTGTGTGTCAGACAGGGTACTACTGTGTGTCAGTCAGTACCAACCTGATAGGTTCAGGTGTCTGTATGGGTAGCCAGAACTGATAGGTTCAGGGTCTGTGCTTTATTGAAAGGTGTTCTGTGTGAACCAAACTGGTGTATGTATGATTGAGACTAAGCCACGTTACTGTATCTTATTCACTTGATCATTTTATTTTCCCTGTGTGTTATTTAAATAAACCTTATTCCTTCGTTTGTTAAAAATCCATTCCTGGTCTGTGTGACTCCTTACAGGGAATGGTTGGTGGCAGCTTAGTTAAACTGTGGCATCCTCCAGTAGGTCTGGGTTCGTCACACATGCATGTGTGTGTGTGGCTTAATTTGAAATGGGAAGTAAATAAACTGGCTACTAGCTGCCCATGCACAGCCCTGATGGAGCTCTGGGAGAGTACAGCTTAGAGGGAACATTGATTCAAACCGCTAGGTTGGCGGGAGCTGGGACAAAGCGACGGGAGCTCACTCCGTCGCGTGGATTCGATCTTACGACTGCTGGTCTTCTGACCCTGCAGCACACAAAGGCATCTGCGGTTTAGTCCGCAGCGCCACCACATCCTTTTCAATTAACTTACATAATAATAGTTAATTCAAGGCAATGAGGGTTAAAGTTATATTTCAAAGATTTGGGATGCTCTTATACATTCCCTACAATCTGTACACTATAGTTTCATCTGGCTTAAAATATACATACATGGTTCTAGCCTAAAATATTTTTTTCAGTGAAAACCATACACACATTTATTCGTTTGCTTTGCGATTTATAAGCAAATCCTCTGAATTTTTTGTTTTGTTTTTACACAGTTTGATTGTCTTAGGAATGACTTGTACAAGCATTTTCACATGTGATTAGTTTACATCATGGTAATGCAATGGCCTGCCTATTGGGAGAGAAGGCATTTTGAAATGTGAATTGAGGGGCAGAAGACTGGCAGGGAATTGCAAATAAATGCACAGTATAATCAAAGCTGAGTCAAACTGACTCACACGATCTGAAGTAAACCTAGTCATTGTTTGGTTGTTTGTGTATTTGTACGTTTGGCTGGTTTAACCATGTATAAGAAGCACATTAATTCAGGTTTTTTATATACTGGAACAGAATATCCCAACTTTTCCCCTGAGCCCAGGGTGGATCTCTGCTATAGTAATATGCTGAGGATTTTACAGTGGTGTAAGTCTCTGGCAGATGCTGCTGCCAGATTTGCACCAAGCTATATATCACATTAAATTCATAGTTTGAGATTGCATTATTCCTCTCCCACCTGGTAGACTGGGAGATCAGTGTCAAGATTCAGGAACAGAAAAAAAATTGCAATGAGTTTTATTTCCATCCCAAATATAAATATTTAGTACATTCTTATGAAAACAGAAGAGAAACACAGTTCTTGTACATCTTTAGAGAAACGGCTTTTAAAGAAATCCTATTTGGGTGTGCTCTGCGAAGTCTTTCTCTAGCAATTACAGCCATGAGGGTTTAGAGAAGAGATGGGACTTTATTGGAATCCACTGTACATAGGATGAAGGCTTTTGTCTTTGTTCCTCATGGCAAGTGGTGTCCACATTTCTATAGCCTTGTTTAGGTTTTACTTACCCAGTTCTGCCCAGCATGCAAGCAGGGCAACACCAAACCCTTCTCTTCCTTGCCCTCCCTTTCTCCCTGGGGAGAACAATGTGGCTGCAGAGGAGGGGTCCCGGTTGTAGGTAGTCTGTCAACAGAAGCCACAACTCCAATTTTTGAGGTCTTTCATTTGCACTGAGACCCAATAGGCTGACAAGGACCTCTGGCCTGTAGACATCTTGCCTTGCACATGGAAGAAGTGATAGAGGAGGCTTCCATGCTCCCCTTTGAGCACACTGGAGAGAACTGGGTAAATAATTAGCACAGCAATATCAAAGATCAGCTATATGCCTCATTGTAGTTAAAACATTTATATGCCAAGTTATACTGTATTCTCACGAAGGTGCAATTTGTGCTATTTAAACAACACAATCTCTCCACAATGCTCCTTTTAAAAATTGTGTGTCTGTGTGCATGTGTGAAGATCCTGGGTATGTTAGAAGGAGTAAAAGTAAAAGAAGGAGGGAAATTGATAAGTAATGTGTTATAGGGTTTGCCCAACAGATGTTCATATATAATGATAAAAAGTCTGATATCTTAGTTTATAAAAGTTCAAGATGTGTGAATGTCTGAAGCAATCTAATGTTCTCTTTCTGTCTCTGAAAATGTTTGGTTGATTTAGTCAACAGCCCAAAATCAAGTGATCAAGAACCTTTCATCATGCAAGAAGGCTATTAACCGTTATCTAATTGCAAGGAAAATATCCATACAGGCATTTCTGGCTTGGTTTCTAAAGGAGAATGATAGATAGTAAAATCAGGCATTTTGTATAATAAATTATTTGCTTTGAACCCTGGCCAATAAAAATAGTAACCACCAGTACAGCCATGAGCAGATGCTTCAGACTTGTCTGTGCCCATCTTGATTAACATATTTTGTGGGTATTTGGCAGATTATCTGAGGTAATTTTTAAAGTCTTGGAGGAAATACTGTATGGCTACTCCTTCATGTTTGTTAATACAGCCAAAATATTCCTCTTGAGGAATGATTCAAGAAAAAAAATCATGAGCGAGAGATTATATTCCACCGAGTAAATTGTTAGTGATTATTATGGAAAGGTAACACATTTATAAACTACCTTATTGGTTTTTTATGTGTATCCTTGACTGTCACAGACAACAAAGCAGCAACACAATGAGAGCGGGGTTTTATTTTACTCATTTGGAATACTGCAAAGTGTAGCCCTCATTCAAGTACCAGATGCAAAAGGTACAGAAGCTGCATTGGGGAGCAGCAGAAAGACCTGTACACTAACATTACCCAATATTGCAGAGGCATTATGGAGGAGAAAGGCAAGACAAAATCTGTACAATTGTGTAATAAAATGTTTATTCACTTTCTTAGTGCCATGGGGCCTGCCCATACTGGCATTTAAATGTGGTATATGGATCACTGAAGGTGCAATTTAGATTTTTAAAAGGACCTCATCCACAAGTGTTCTACTTATAATGATCCATCTTTTCCCTTTAAGAGCTGTCACTTGTTAGCAGCCTCCAACCACTGCAGAGAGTTTGAGAGAGAAAGTGGGGAGAGAAGGAAGGAAAGGAAGCAGGGAGGTAGCAGCAATGTAGAAAATGGAAAAGCACTGACAGAGAGAGAGAGGGGCAATATATGTACAGTATGTGTGTTTAGCTGTGCCATAAAGAGGCACTGTGGCGGCCACTTTTACCAAGTCACACTACCCCAACTAGTCAAAGAAGAAAGCCTTGATATTCAGAGCCAAACCCATTCATGGTGAAAACTGCTTTGGAGCAAAATAAGAATTGAATGTGCCTTCCAGATGAGCTATAGCTCTTGCAAAAAGATGAGAAAGTGTGTACGGGGGCCTTCTTTAAAAACACAAAATAACACGTGCATTTCTAGATAATAAATATTTTCTCTCTCTCTCTCTTTCGGAGTGGGAAAGTCACCTGTATCTACCTTAGGTATTTTATTGCCTTGAATAATGCAAGAAATTGACTCTACCAGAATCATTAAATCAGTCACTGGATCTTTAGGTGCTGGACCTGCATAAATTGAAGCCATAATTCTAACACAAACAGAATGAACTACTTTCTAGACTAGAAGCCTCTGAATCCCCATCTCAGAACATAATAGCCCAGGGACATTGCTCATCGTACAGCACTTGTATTTTGCTGTTAAACAATACAATTGGACACACTTCTCACGTAAGAGCAAAGTTTAGTCATTAATGATGTGAACCCTGTGCCAGGGATTTAGGCTGGCTTGATCTTCGGAGCATTTCCTTGAAATGTATTAAATAAAACACACAAACACACACACACAAAGAATCAGGTTGGCAATTTCAAAAGGTGAATTTGGAACTGGAAGTATTGGAAGGTTTCTGAAGTATATGACCTCTTTCAGACCAGTAACACCAGCTGCTAGTTCATCGAGAATGCACTTCAAAGTGTTGTGGTACCTTGGTATCCAGAGTGCCTTAGAACCAGGATATGAAATGAATCATTTCTATCTTCATTGACCGTGCTTGCTCGGGATTTTGTAGCACAAAAAAGTAACTTTTCCAGGCTCGTCTATGAATCTGTCCATCTGTGAGAGTCAAAAAGAGAGGCCCATTGCTGTCAGAAGGACAGTTACCAGGAACACGGGAAAGGCCTTTCCTTTAGGAAGGCTTTTGGCTAAAAGTTTCTAATTTGCCAAAAGCTGTTTTATTATAATTTAAAAAGTATTGTTCATATAGTTTTGTGTGTTTCTCTTATGTACCATCAAATTGATTCCAATGTATGGAGATCCTGTTGCAGAGTTCTAAATTTCTGGTAAAATTCCTTTTTGTGGTGCTGTAGAAGTACAGAGATCCACAGAGAAAAAAGTAACCACAAGTTCCCCAGAGTCCACCCCTTTCTCACTAACTGGCAGTTAGTCTCAATAGGTAAAGGTAAAGGTTCCTCTTGACATTTTTTGTCCAGTCGTGTCCAACTCTAGGGGACGGTGCTCATCCCTGTTTTTCAAGCTGTAGAGCCAGCGCTTCTCCGAAGTTTCCATTGTCATGTGGCCAGCGTGACTAGGGAATGCCGTTTTTCCTTCCCACCGAGGTCGTCCCTATTTATCTACTCGCATTTACATTCTTTCAAACTACTAGGCTGAGACAAAGCGTCGGGAGATCACTCCGTCGCATGGATTCGATCTTACGACTGCTGGTCTTCTGACCCTGCAGCACAGGCTCCTGCGGTTTAGCCCACAGCACCACCACGTCCCACTTGGAGTCTCAATAACTCACTCAGAAATTTGTAGGTGAAAGCATGAAACACATTACTTTACTTAGAGTTGCTTGAAATTATGGACTGTGTATGTTTCTTTCTTTACTGCACACCTACTTAGAAACCATAAAAACTGACCAATGGCAAACAGAACACCTGCCAGCAACCCAGGAAAAAAAAAGGTCAAAGAACACTCAGCAGAAAGGTGGGGTTCTCTTTGAAGAACCCCACCTTGGTACACAGTCACTCCAGCCCAGAAAAGTTGAGAGGGTGAGCGAGCAAGGGGGGTTGGCTGGACAAGCAAAGGAGTGACCGGCTTTTTCAGCAAGCCCGGTATTTTGGGTTGTTTTTAATTCCCTGCTATCTACCTTTTCTCTATCCATACCTATCCCCCTAACCCTAAATTCCTTTCCCCCATTGAGAAGAATAAAAAAAATTAGAAAAGAAAAAAATCGTAATTCATCTGTTCTCTACCTGTAGGATCACTTATTGTTTTCCTAATTGCTGGTTGTTTTACAATGCTGTTACTCTTAGGAACAGGCCTCCTGGCAGTTGTGGCAGCTAGTATTTTGGAAACCATGCAGCCTTCTTGCAGCCCTGTGTGATGACACTCTCCTTATAGATGATGATGGATGATCTGCAGAGGTCTGGAGGATACACAGGACCATCACTGGGACCTTAGAGAGCTGACCCTCTTCCTGTGACTGCCGACTCCCAAAATGGTTTCTTATATTAAAAAAAATTCTAAAAAGCCTACCAGGCACAATCTAGTGGACCAAAAATATTTTTAAATGGGGTATATAGGGATCCCCAAAACACTGTAACCCCTAGAAGGTACACAAGACTTTCTTAGGCCGCCTCCACTTTTTAAAATTTTTAAAACCGGTGGGAGTTGTGGGTTCTAGCATCCGTGTTGTCAGTGCCCCTACCTCTTATTTGGTGAAGTTTCTGAGCTTCCTGCAGAATTAAAGGAGAGTTTGTTTGGGAGACTGCCAGATCTGCTTTATCCTGACAATGTTTAGACAGACTAAACACCATCCTTTTCTAAGCTGTGTTTTTTGTGGCGATAATTACTGTGGCTGTCATACAATAAGCCATGTAAATACTTTACTGTTTGTCTCTGTGTTCAAACAATGCCTCCTATTCATGGTCTGTTCCAACATGCCTATTCTCCTTACTTACTCATTAACTGCCTATAATTACAGTTGCATGGCTTTAAACCTGTGGATTTGTTCTAATCAGTAAAATGGTAATCTCGTATTTTCCTATCCATATATTGTATACCTTTCCGAAGGAAGAACATGCATTCAGACTTTGATCTAGGCTTCCCTTTAGGTTGGGAAGAGAATACATCAGAGGGCTTAAAACTAGAGATGGGCATGAATAAAAAAGGTCAATTTATTTTGATTCATGATTTGTCAAGGTTGATGAATCAAAAATAACAAATTTATTTTAACAAATTCTGCTGATTTGATGAAAATTTGTTTTCAGTTTAAGAAACTAAAAAATGGCCATGCAGCCACCTAGAGAGACCAATATTTCAAGGAAGCTTTTCATTACTTTTGTCTACAAGACTGGCAGTTCGGTGAAGTTTGGCTTTCAAATGTCTGAATTATACACCCACAAGAAAGAACCATGCCAGGAAAGATTTCCCCCAGGCACCCAGGGACATGAAAAGCATAGAGAAGCTTTTACTGACTCACCTCTCCAATACCTCCAAGTTTGGTGGAGTTGGGATTCTGACATCTAAGTTATACGCACACAAAGTGGATCCCCCAGGAAAGTGCCCTTTAACAGCTAGCTTGGTGCCATGATTAGGGTTGGGGTTAGGGTTAGGGTTTGGATTTATATACACTGTGTGTATTTATATTGTGATTTTGTGCTTTTAACTATTGCACCTAATAAAGTTTTAAATATAGTGTGCTCTCTGTGTGTGCATGTATATATAAACACACACACACACACACAGAGTACAGTATATTTAAAACTTTATTAGGTGAAATAGTTAAAAGGACAAAATCACAATGAACTCATACAATGCTGCATTTATATATCCTCATGAAAAGTCATTCAAGAGGGAAAAAACGCCTGATGGTTATAAGTTATACATTCCTGATTATTAAGTTATCCTCAGATTTCTCTCAGTTACCCATTGTCACCAGTTATAACGCTCCCAGGTCTGCTGTCTGACTCTCTTTTTGCATACTCTTTGATCTTCACCAGAATTCGCTCCACCCCCCTCTTGCGATCCCTGTTCTGGCTTCTTCTCCCCTTTGAAAAGACAAGACTCGTAAAACTATCAGGTTAATTTCACTGAGTAAGGACCATGGGACTTGGCAATTCTTTTGACTCCTTTTTCCTCCATCTATCTTTTTTTTTATCCTTCCCACCCATTGTTCAGCTCTGTCCCCAATAACACAGTTTCAGCTGTTTGATCCTGCAAACAGGGCCAATCCAATCTATTTGCTAACATTTCCCAGAGGTATTTTTTAGCAGGCTGGCATTCTTTTACAAAATGGGAACAAGTTTCCTTTACAGGTTCCTGACCCTTGTCCCTACACCTAGTACTCTCACATTGCACCCTTTTCCACCATTGGTTGTTCTCTCCCCCCCCCCCCAGATTTGTCATCCCCACATTGAGAACCTCATGATATGCTCT
This sequence comes from Pogona vitticeps, assembly GCF_051106095.1. NCBI lineage: Eukaryota > Metazoa > Chordata > Lepidosauria > Squamata > Agamidae > Pogona > Pogona vitticeps. The sequence goes on from NC_135783.1 coordinate 192,099,709, forward strand.
CCATCATGTCTCCCACAGGGAGAAAGGGATCTGTTGATGGTTGTTCTGGGTTTTTCGGGCTCTTTGGCCGTGTTCTGAAGGTTGTTCTTCCTAACGTTTCGCCAGTCTCTGTGGCCGGCATCTTCAGAGGGCAGCACAGACCAGAGTACAGAGTGCTGTCCTCTGAAGATGCCAGCCACAGAGACTGGCGAAACGTCAGGAAGAACAACCTTCAGAACACAGCCAAAGAGCCCGAAAAATCCACAACAACTATTAGATCCCGGCCGTGAAAGCCTTTGCGGATCTGTTGATCTTTAAAGGCTGCCAATTCCTCCCATTCAGGGTGTTGATACACAGGGTTTAACTCCTTTCTTGCTTTGAAAGATTTAATAATTTTCTCCTCCACCGCCACCCTATAAATCTCTCTTTTAACAATCTGTTACAGGGCAGTCACTTTAATGGAGACCACTTTCACCCTCTGTGAGGCTGAGAGTAGCCCCAGAGGTACTTTACAGATGAGGATGAGGTGGAAACCATTGTGGGAGAATTAAAACAATTGAAGATAGAGACAGAAATGGCAGAGGGCGCTAATTAGGTGGGAAAAGAGGAAGGGATAAAAGGAGATGACAGCAGGGAACCGGGAGGAACAGAAAAGAAGGAGGAGGAAGCTTGTTGGGCACAGGAGGAGAAAGGAAAGAAAGAGGAGGACTTAGTGGAAATAAGTGCAAGAAGATCCATGGACAGGGGAGTGGGTAGAGTATAGAGCCCCTAGGGAGTATGCAGAAAAGGAGTGGAGAAGACAAGTATACAGAAAGCCACCTTATCGGGGAGAGACACAGGAAAGGAAACAGTGTAAAGAATACAAAGCATAACAACAAAGAGAGGCCAAGAGCAGAGAACAGAGAAGATGTATGGAGAACCCTGGGAGACCCCAAGGTTCCAGTCCCTTCCAACCACCATGGAGACAGAACAAGGGCAAGAAGGTTTGGAGCCGCAGGTGGGATGGGTTTACTATCCTCAGCAATGATGTTAATGGAACAGACAACTGAGGTTTTGGGCGCTGTACCTAAATGGAGTAAAGAAGTTGACAGTTCTTCACCTTGACATTCAGAAAGGATTTATCATGTTATTCAAAAGTTAAAAATTATGACTTGTTGGTTAAACCAGCAATGGAAGAAGTTGACGTGAATGAAGCAGACAATTTGTTAAATAATAAACATATTTTATTGGAAGACTTTGGTGTTCAGCATTTTTCTTCAGGAGCAACTAAGCGTAAGGAGGTAAAAGATATAGGACAGGATCACAGTGGCAACCAATGTGGGGGCAAGTTTTTACCTCCTGACATGACAGAAAGATGGATGCGGTGGGCGACAGAATGACAAAACACCATTTTGAACCACCTAGTAAATCAACAGAAAGAGATGATGGAACAGATGATGAAAATGCTGGGACAATCGGAAAATTATTTATTTATTTTACTTATATCCTGCCTATCTGGTCAATTACGATACTGGTGGAACCAACGATACAAGCCAACAAATTAATAGTGGCACCCAGCTTTGTACATACAAAAATGGGACAGGGGGATGATCCAGAGGTGTTCCTGCACACATTCGAAAGGATAGCGATGGCAGCAAAATGGCCGTTAGAACAATGGACACTAATCTTGATGCCATACCTAACAGGATTGGTGCAGTCATAGATATGCTAGAACCAGAAGAAATACAAGATTATGCCAAAGTAAAAACAGCTATACTGGGCATGCTAGATTTGTCAGAAGAAGTCTATTGCCATTGATTCAGAGGTCTGTGCTATAAATTTGGCATGTCACCACATACGCTATCACAACAAATGAAGTAATTAGACAAGTAAGCTAAGTAGACTATGAAATAAGGATGCCAGAGAAGCAGAAAGAAATAAAAATTTTCCACATGAACTTACTAAAGAAGTGGCAAGAAAGGGAGGCTCTGTTTGGAGAAGAGGAGGAAATATGTCCTCTGAAGATGTCGACCACAGAGACTGGCGAAACGTTAGGAAGAACAACCTTCAGAACACGGCCAAAGAGCCCGAAAAACCCACAACAACCATTATCTTGTTTTATTTCCCCTCTATATATTTTAATTTGATTGGCCAACTTTTCCATCAGGACCATTTGCCAGATTCTGTTCTCAAATTTTTGTACTGAAAGATCTTGAGCATTTCTCCGGTTTTGTGCAATTTCAGTTCTTGCTACACCAATAAGATGTGCAATTAGGTCTTTTTAAAATAATTTTTCATTTCCATCCTTAAATATTGAAAATAAAAATAAAGCTTCATTTTTAATTATTTTTTATTCAACAATATTTCTATCCATTTAATTATTTCCCACCAATGTTTCCACTTTGGGGCAAGAGATCCACATGTGTTCTAGAAACTTCCACAGTTTCTTCAGCACCATCTGAGATTTCTCCATTAATTTTGTGTAATTTTGTGGGGCGCGAATGCCATCTATGGACTACCTTGAAAACTATTTCTTTTGATTTAGCTGATATCGATTTATATGGATATGTGGTCCTCCATATTTCCATCCATTTTTCTCTGGTATATTAATATTTAAATTTGTTTCCCATGTTATTTTAGATCTCATGCCCCTGAGAAATGCTTTCTCAACCAAATATTTATATATTACTGAAGTTATTCCCTTCCGTTTATTTTGATCTAATTCTATACTATATTGTTCTAGTTCCATGAGCATTCTCATAGGTCTAGAACGGTGGTATAAATGACTACCAACCCTGGATGACATCTTCACATCCCGCTGTCTGAGGAAGTCACACAGCATCCTGAGAGACTCTTCCCATCCTGCTTATAACTTTTTTGAACTGTTACCGTCTGGCAGAAGATATAGAACTATTCAGACTCGGACCACACGTTTTCTAAATAGTTTTTATCCCAGAGCTATAATTGCACTTAATAATGAGCTTAAAGACCACCAGTAGTGAATAATTAGTTGGACTGTGTTACTTGGCCTGAGGTGTAGATGTTTGTATTTTTAGTGGGGACCTTTAGTGGGTGGGGAGTGTTTGGGGATTTTTTAGTGGGTGGGGAGTGTTTGGGGATTTTTTAGTGGGTGGGGAATGTTTGGGGATTTTTATGTTTGTGCATGTGTCTGGTCTCTGGGTGTCTGTGAATTTCGTTGTATGGATATACTGTGTATATACTTACAATGACAATAAACAAACAAACAAACAAACAAACAAACAAACAAACAAATAAATAAATAAATAAATAAATGACTTGCCAAAATTCTTACTCGTATTAATTGTAGCTAAATAGTTTTTATTTCCTTTGTTTTGTCCTCTGTCTCATTGTTATTGGTTTCCCTGTGCCAGGTCAAGACCTTCCTGTTCCAGAAGGCTTTTAATTGAAATAATATTAGCTGTGGGTCTGATGGCAATTTTAATTGTATTTTAATTGTATTTTAATTGTATTTTAATTTATCTTTTACTGTATTGAATTTTAATTATTGTAAGCCGCCCAGAGACCTCTGGGTAGTGTGGGCGGCATATAAATTGAATAAATAAATAAATAAATAAATAAATAAATAAATAAATAAATAAATAAATAAATAAATAAATAAATAAATAAATAAAATAGGTCTCTTATTCTATAAATTCCAATTCTGTTCCAATTTTTGAATTGTACATATTTCTCTCTTGATTTAAATTTTGGATAATCCAGTATAGGGCATAGAGGGGATATAGGTGGAGCAAATAATCTCATGTAATTATTCCGTATGTTCAGTGTCTCACAAGCATAAGGATTTTGCACTTCTTCCTTCTTTCCGATTGGTTCCATTGTGTAAATATAAGTGTTAACTATACCATTATCCTCTTCTCTTTCCATTTCAACCCAATCTGGGATTTCTCCTATCCATATAAACTTTATTGCTTGAGTAATTTGAAAGGCTTCATAATACTTTATTAATTGTGGTATCCCTAGCCCTCCCTTTATGCTTTGACCTTATTTAACACTGCTTATGAACCTTAGCTTTTTCCCCTTTCTGCAATAAACCTTTCCAGGGTTTTTTTGCCATATTTTTTTTAATTTCAGGTTGTAGTGGTATATTTTGATATAAAAATACACATTTTAAATCTAAATGTAATATAAGGTGTGGATAGGTTTAACCATTACCATCAACTTCACTTACACCGTAACAATCACCTCCACCCTCACCATATCCCTATCCCTAAATCTCACATTCACCCACACCCTCACATTCATCCACACCCTCTCCCTCACACTAATGCTAACACTTTTCCTACCTCTAACCACAAAAACATCCCTAAATCAAACCTTTTCCCTACCTTTAGCTATAACACTGAAAGTAACCCTGAGCTTCCAGTAGTCCTTACACTAACTGAACACTTTTGCCCATCCTGACCCTGTTCTCCCCCATCCCGACCCCAACCCCTAACCGTGACCTTAACCCTATCTGTAATTCCAGCCCTCGCCCTAACCTTAACCCTAACCCTAAACCTCCCCTAATGCTAACCCTTACCCTAACTGTAATTCTAGCCCTAACCCTAACTCTAATGCTAAACCTAATGCTAAGCCTGAACTATATCCTAAGCGTAACTCTAATCATAACCCTAACCCTAACTGTAACCCTAACTTTAACCCTAATCCTAAAACTCACCCTTCCCCTTCCCCTAGGTAAATGTAAAGGTCCAACTCTAGGACACGCTGCTCATCTCCATTTCCAAGCTGTAAAGCCAGCGTTTGTCCGTAGACAATTTCCGTGGTCATGTGGCCAGCTCGACTAGACATGGAACGCTGTTACCTTCCCACCATGGTGGTACCTATTTATCTCCTCGCATTTACATGCTTTCAAACTGCTAGGCTGGCAGGAGCTGGGACAAGTGACGGGAGCTCACTCCGTCGCATTGATTTGATCTTACGACTGCAGGTCTTCTGACCTTGCAGCACAGAGGCTTCTGTGGTTTAACCTGCAGTGCCACCACATCCCCCCCTTCCCCTAGCCTTAACCCTATTATTAGTCCCAGCCCTTACCCAAACCCTAACCCTAACCGTGATGCTAATCCTACCCCTACCTCTACCCATAAACTCATTCCTTATGTTATCACAAGCTTTTCATCTATTGGAAGTGCTAATATTTGCTCTGGGTCTAACCCTAACCCTAAGTCTAACCTTCACCATAACCCCAACCCTAACTGCCCACCTCATGTTGCCCTGAGCTTTAAACTTAGTACAAGCCCTAGTATTAAAGCAAAGCAAAGCGTCCTGCTTATATACCGCCCCATAGCGCTTCAAGCACTCTCTGGGCTGTTTACAAGTTAATTATGCAGGCTACACATTTCCTCCCCAGCAGTACTCATTTTACCGACCTTGGAAGGATAGAAGCTGAGTCAACCTTGAGCCGGCTACCTGGGATTGAACCCCGAGTCATGAACACAGTTTGGCTACAGTACAGCAGTTTAACTGCTAGTCTAGCTCTAACCCTAACCCTAAATCCTAACCCTAATCCTAATTTTACCACAGGTAACCCAAACCCAAACCCTATCCCTTACCATCACCATAGGAGAACCTAGAATGAGCCCTAGCATGAACCTCAACCTGAACCCTAACCCTAACCCTAACCCTAACCTCATCTCTAACCCCATCCTTAATCTTATCTCACACCCTTCACCTGGCACAAGCAGTAATATGAGTCGTTACCGGTAGGGTGGTTCTTAATACCAACCCTTGCATTAAGGGATCTGTAGGGGCACTGTTTCAAGCAAGATTGGGAAAAGTTTATTTGGTGGCAGTTTTACTGTATGTCCTAGATTCTCTCGGCCAGCAGTGCCACTGGCTATGTTAGTTGCAGAACCCTGGGAAACATAATCCAGAATAGTAATTTTCCAAGCTCCAGCTTTCAGATAATGCCAGTCCTTTCTAGAAGATGCTATAGAGTGAACTGTATGTGGGAGTGACCGGGTGGGGGTGGGGATGGGGGTGGAGACAGGATGGGAGCTGGCTATGGCTGGTTACTGGAGTAACAATAATAATAATAATAATAATAATAATAATAATAATAATAATAATAATAATAATAATAATAATAATAATAATAATAATAATTTATTGTCATTGTAAGTATATACACATACAACAAAATTCACAGACACCCAGAGACCAGACACATGCACACACATAAAATTCCCAAACACTCCCCACCCACTAAAAGTCCCCCACTAAAAATACAAACATCTACACCGCAGGCCAAGTAACACAGTCCAACTAATTATTCACTACTGGTGGTCTTTAAGCTCATTATTAATTGCAATTATAGCTCTGGGATAAAAACTATTGAGAAAACGTGTGGTCCGAGTCTTAATTGTTCTATATCTTCTGCCAGATGGTAACAGTTCAAAAAAGTTATAAGCAGGATGGGAAGAGTCTCTCAGGATGCTGTGTGATTTCCTTAGACAGCGGGATGTGAAGATGTCATCCAGGGTTGGTAGCTGGAGCCCGATGATATTCTGGGCAATTTTAATGGTTCTCTGTAGAGCTTTTTTGTCCGCTACAGAGCTACTTCCAAACCATGCCAAACAAGTTGATATACTGGAACTGAGGTTAGGTCCATTAAGTTGGGGAAATGGAGAAAAAGAGGCAGAGAATGTAGTCAGCCATTTTGAAGATATGGGAGTTCCAGCATTAATTCTGCAGCTCCTATTTCTCCAGTGATCAACAAGAAAAACCTGTGGAGAATTCAACACTATTTCACAGTAATCTATTTAAATGCTCAGTCCAAATAGTTTATTGTGAAATAATACAGAATTCTTTCTTGTCCATCAAAAGCACTTTGATCCTATTAATTTTAAAATTTATTCTATTTCTGGTTTTAAAAAAACAGCCCACAAGAGTATTTTCGGGGGTGGGGGGTGGGAATCCACCAAGAGCATTTGAATACTGTTTTGTAATGGAAATATAAGGTTTTATTATATGTACCAGAAAGTAAATTAGGAAGGCTGGTGTTATGCCTTGTGGCTTTTAGTTTGTGGGTTGCTCTGGGAGTCTACCTGGTCTCCCATGCCTTTCATTTCGATGTGAAAGTCCTGAGACAATTAATCTGGGTGTTTGGAAACACTGTGATCTGTATGTGGGAAACATTCGGCTCCCCTTCACTTCTTCCTCCTCTTTGTCCTCATTCTCATCCTTTTTTTCCTATGTGTTGTGCTGTTAGTACTGTGGTTTTATTGCTTTGTTTGCTGTTTACTCATTACTTATTTTATTACTGTTTGATTTTTAATGGCTTGTTTTAGTACTCCTATTGCACCATGGTGGGTGCTTGTGGTTGGGAAGTCAGGCTACAAATATTTTCAACAAATAACCAAACGTTTTCAAAAATTAAATATTTAGGGTTACATTCAGGTTTTTAATGGTTATGTTTGTTTGCCTCAGTTTATGTCCTACACAGTTATTGCACCCCACACAATGTCTTACTAGCATCGCATGACCTGACAAACCCAACAAATATGTCTGAGACTGCAGCCAATCAGTATACTCAGAGGAAGCAGCTGAGATATATTCTGACTCCCATAAAGCCAGATCATCCTTTTCTTTAGGATTTATAGAGCATTTCCCCATCTCTCTCTCTCTCTCATTTTCTTGTGATTCTTAAAATAGCACTTTAAAACAACTGTGTCCTCCAGATGGTGCTGGACTGCATGTCCTATCAAACATATCCAGCATAACCAGTAATTGAAGAATAATAGGATGTGAAGTGCAGGAACACGTAGAAGACCACAAGGTGCGCAGTAGAGATGAGCACAAACTTAAAAAAAAAATGAAGTGGGATGTTTGTTAAAAATTGCTAGCTCATTGGTTTGGATTGGTTCAGGTTCATCAAAACCAATTAATCTGAACTGACACGAGCCACAAACTTTTTTTTTTTTTACAATTTAACCAACTTCCTTGTTCATCCCCTCCCCCCGGCTTTGTTTCTGGATTGGTCATTGATATGGAAACAGGCTTGTTCGGAAGCTTGATCATTCACACCTACAGCTCTGAGTAAACTCACCTCTGGAGGGAAAATGTATGGTCAGCTTCTAATTGCAAGCTCAAGGTCTTGTGTGGTTTGGCTCTCGGTGAGCTATGAAATCAACTGAAGATCAGTCCCCAGTTATGTGTTTGCACCTCAGTGGCTTTTCCCAAGGAAGTTTGCTTTAGAACTCCCATAAAGGTCTGCATTTTATAACATGTGTGTGGGGGTTACATGCTATCAAGTCACAACTCACTTAGAGTGACCAAATAAGAGGTTTCAAGGTAAGGAGTGGTTTTACCAGTATCGGGTTTACTTCTGTGAGTTCCCATGATGGAGTGAGGATTCCAGCCTGAGTCCTCGTCCATCACTCTGTGCACAACACCACACTGGCTATTTTATACTACAGTATATTTTAAAAGCTTTCATGCAAGTATACAGGGGGGAATTGACCACACATGTTATAATCGTAGGCAACTGGAAATAAAGTGGAACAAATACTGTCAGAGCATTTGGCCTAAAAGTGTGAAATGGAGCAGGAATACAACATGTAGAATTCTGTGAAGCCAATAATTTGCTTATTGAAAATACTGTACATGATTCAGGCAGCTGAACAGATGATGGTACGCATGGACATGGCCTGATGTTCAATACAAAAATCAGAAACTATGTACCGTAAGTAGGAACATCTGCTCACAGGCTCTGGAACTCATTTCCCACAGGAAGTCAGGCTGACCCTCAGTTTGCTGTCCTTCCACTAGCAGTCAAAGACTTTGGTCTCCAGGTAAGCCTTTTCTCACCATCCGTCCGTCCGTCCAGAGTATGCCTGACTTAGTGACAAGCACTACTCTGAGCAATTAACAATAAGTATAAGAACATCACCCCTACCAAACCAAACATCACACAATAAACCTCCCATCATCAGCATCAATAAAAATAAATAAATCACAGACAAAAAACGAAATGATGGTGGAACAGGCAATTCAAGTCTGTAGTATGTGGCGGCAATGATATCTTTAAATTCTGTCTTCGACATCCTCTTAAAGATTGGGATGGAGGAGGCCTGGTGGGTCTCTAACAGGAACCAATTCCACTAGCTGGCTGCCTATGAATGGTTCTTCAAAAAAAGGGGGCTGCTTTGTTTTTTAAATTTTTTTAGAACAGTTTTGAATTGCCTTTATTAGTTTTTAATCTAATGTCTGTTTAATCCTTTTCAATATTGTAATAATCTATTTTTTTAGCCTCTTGTTTGTTTTAATTTTGAAAGCCACCTTAGCTCCTCTTGAAGAAGGTGTGGTACAAACAAACAAACACAGAAGATGGAGAAGCCCAGTTTCTCCTACCAAAGTGAAATTAGGAACAGATGGTGATATAGATAATGAATAATTAGTGTGAAAAATAGAGTAAAGCTGAAGGAGAACACCAAAACAATCTTAGTGCAAAGTATAATTTAAATAATACCTATTAAGAATGTAAAATATCATGTAAACAACAGATTTGTCTTACTCAACCCAATTGGCCATGAACTGTGGACTAAAATCAGGGATGGGGGGGGGGAAGCATGCAAAAAGACTATTTCTCTAGTCCAAAGAAAATAAAAGCCTGAATTAATGATGGATGAAACTCTTAAAACTGTTAACAACTAACAAGAAGGAGAAATGAACTGTGACAGCAGTAGAGTTAGAATCCTAAATGGAAATGTTCGGTTACTCGCACATAAGGAAAAAGAGAAGTTTTATAATTGTCATTGCAAATATATAGAAAAGATCAACAAAAAAGAAGAAAATAAAAATGAGACATCAATATTTTATGAAATCCAAGAAATCAATGGAAAATTTAAGCTAAGGTCAGTGATGCAGAAAGATCAACGGGGATTTAACGGTTGAAATCCTGTTGTGCCGCTCCATATGCCAGATAGTGATGACATCAGGAGCAGGAGAAAACTGCCACTGATTAGAGGTTACCCTGGTGAATTTCATCACATTGTGTATAAGCTGCATACACCCAAAAATCCCCCAAAGGAGAATTTAAGCAGCTGTGATTTGCCACTGCTAATGACATAACCCCTATTGTACACATGGAGCTGCATAACAGGATTTCAGCCCTTATTTGATCTGGATGTAGCTTTAAAATACATGTATTTTGAGAGGCTGTCAAAGGCTCTTTCTTCTTAAGTTATTTGCCTCCCATTGCCGCTCAGATATGTGATGCCATTAGGGCTTAATGGGCAGTCTATTATTTGTTGTTGTTTTTTGTTTGGATTTCATATTTTGCTTTGTGTCTGTCACTTGGCTGTTTCTTATATGTACACTGCCCAGAATAGTGTTGTGCACCAAAGCGATGGTATACAAACAAACAAACAAACAAACAAGTGAAAGGAGATGTAAACAATATCCAGATGAACTTATACATAAGAGATAGAAAGATAAGATATTCCTTCAAAGAAAAATCCTGTGATGAGGACCTGCAATTTTAGAAAGTGAAGTGAGAGCTACTCTTAAAGCACATGGAACAAATAAATCACCATAAACAGATGGGATGTGAACATAACTATTTCATGTTATAGAGATGAAAGCTAACAAAATTATAAGATGAACTTTTTAAAAACGGGAAACAAAACAATAGCTCACAGCCTGGAACTGTTCAATATATATTCAAGTCCCAAAGAAAAGAATTGATAAAGATTCTACTAATCATAGAACCTTTCCAGTAATTTTCCATGCAAATGAAGTGATGCTCAAGTTTTTACAACAAAGATTGCTATCATAGATGGAGTAAGAAATGCCAGATGTGTAGATAATGAGAGGCTATGGGTTGTTTTGAAAGAAATGGGTGTGCCACATCATTTGATTGTCCTGATGCATAACTTTCACTCTGCACAAGTGGCTACTTTTAGGACAAAATATAAAGAAACAAAATGTTTTCCCACTGGCAAAGGTGCTGGACAAGGCTATATTTATTCTATATGCAATCTATATACAAAGCACATTATACACATTATACAACAAACTGGATTAGATTTAGATGAATGAAGGGCAGAAATTGTCGGAAGGATAGGTGGCACCATATTACCATTTTGTTGGTAGACGATTGGAATAATGTGAAACAACTACCAGTAAAGGTTAGAGAAGTCTGAACGCACACTAGAAGCTAAAAATTTAAACGGCGACTTATCACACTTTGGGTGTGTCATGAGAAGATAAGACTCACTGAAATAATGTTAGATTAGGCATCCTTCAGTCTCGAGAGACTACGGTAACATGCTCTGTATGGAGGATTTGAAACAGTGTCTAGTGCGGCTGAGAAGGCCAATTTGAGAGTGACAATCCCTTCCACACTGAAGACAAATACAATCTGTCCCCTGTCCAGCCCCCTGATTTGGCTGCTTTCGGGGCTGCCTCTTTGCCTCGGCCTGCTGGACAAGGGTCTCTTCAAATTGGGAGATGCCATGATGCACCGCCTGCCTCCAGGCTGAACGCTCAGATGTTGGGGTTTCCCATCTGTTAAGATCCATTCCTAAGGCCTTCAGATCCCGCTTGCAGATATTCTTGTTTCGCAATAATGTTAGGACAAGCTAAAAGTGGTAGGAAAAGAGATGGATTGACTCAACAAAAAAAGCCTCAGCCTTGAGTTGCCAAAACCTGAGCAGAACTGCTAATTTTAAGACCTTTTGGATGTTGTTAATTCACAAGGTTGCCATAAATTCCAAGCAGTTTGATGGCACATAAGAAAAAAAATATTACCTACAGTGTACTGTATCTGAAAAGATCTAAAGTGCCTTTCCACATACAAGCAGTGTGCTGACCAAAGACTTATTTTAACAAACTTTTAGAATTGCCAGCAATAGAACACAAAATGGTGATGTAACAACAGGAGCAATTAGGAATATTTTTACTTTTTAAAAGTAGAATGATCAGATTGGAGAAGAGAACCCTTCCGGCATTAGAAGAGTATTTCTAAGCATCAGTTGAAAAACCAACAAATAAATCTGTTTCTACGCTCACCCCCAGCAGATGGCAGGGTCTTTTGCACACCCATACTCTATAGTTTAGAGGAGTCACATCTGAAAATGCAGTTGTAAAAATGTACGGCCTGGGAAAACACTTCAGTATTTCCTCAGGTGCCAGACGATTACTAAAAAAATATTGGGGGAAGAGACCTGGAATGGAAAAGGTAAAAGCAAGAGTCAGAAAGAGAGACACTGGAAATAGATGGACTTTTAATGACTGGTTTCCTTTGGAAGGGACACATCACTAGGATGAGAAGGTGGGCCTCTTTGAACAGGGAATTGCTTCTACACTGCTTAACCTGTGGAAGGGAAGCCTGGTGCCTCATGAGATACTTTGATCAGTAGATTCTGCTGGCCTTCTCTGGCATAACGTGAAACTGTCCCTTAGCAGCCCTAGGCTGTTGGCGACTGCTGAGTTGGTACTACATCTAGAAGATGGGGCCATATTTGTTCATTTCCTCTTCAACTGCCATTCTATTCACTTTGCACATTCCGAATGAATCAGTGAAACGAAACTCAATCACCCGTTGGTATTTGATGTTCTTTGAGTCTTGCGACATAGTTCTCTGATGACAAAATTCATATATTTGTGAAAATAACATTACATGTGCATCATGTTAGAGGAAATTGCTTGCAAAATAAATATATTTAGCCAAATGGCATTCAAAATGCACATAGTACAAGAAAGGCATACAAAGATACATTCAGTTTTTTGTATCTACTTTTTTAAAGTGCAAACTTACACAGAACCAAAATGAAACACATGTAGGGATGGGAAAAAGGGAAATGAATAGGAATCAACGCTGATGGATTTGTCTATCCCCAAAACACTGTGGCCTAGCTTGGGGCTTAGAAATTACAGATAAATAGGTACTTGTAATTAATATCCTTTTTTCTAATATGACTACTGGAGTTGAAACTAGTAATTTTGCCTTGGGATCTATCTATTTTTAAAAAAACCCTCTGGTTTCTCAGTGTGGGATATGGGACATCTGTATCCATTATTTGAAATGGCCCACTATTGCTGCACAGTATTGTGCATGCGTTGCCAGTGGGAAAAAGGATGTCAAACTTTAAATAGCAAAATGCAGCATGAATGCTCATAACACCAATGACACCAGTCAAAATAGTCTACTCTCTTATGCTCACTACCACTTGTAAAGTGACATCAAGCAAGGGAAAATCCCAGATGTTCACTCCTTTTTAAACAGTTAACTACTTCTCACCCAAACACAAAGCCAGGGCTTTTTTTTTTTTTTTTTTTTTTTTTTTTTAGTATGAGGGGTAGTAGAAAGAGAGAAAGACCTAATATGAAGCTGATTGTCTCAATAACGGAATCCAGTGCTCTTACTTTGCAAAATCTGAACACAACTTACTGGAAAAGACAATATGGCTAGGAAAGTGGGAGCAGTAGGAAGGGACAACAACCTAACACGAGATGTTGTTGGTTTGCAAGAAAGTCTGTTTTACATTTTCGAAAGGACTTATTTATTTATTTATTTATTTTGAGGATCAATGTTCACTTGCAACCTGGATTCTTTCCAAATTAGACAAAAAATCAGGTGGGTCAATCATTCTCTTTCAACATAAGTACAAGATTGGTATTTTCAATTTGTGTGATGTTTTTAAAATCTGGAGCCATCTAAGGTCACTTGTTTCTGCATGGAGGGATAAAACTGTTTTACTTTTAAAAACTCATAACTTGAAAACGCCTTGCCCAAACTATCCCTGAATTTGGCACAGAGCAAGTGCAGACTGTCTGCTATATCTGTGTCATATTTGGTGTTGATCCAAAGTCCAGTTGCAAAGTTATAAATGCTTTTTTTGGGTTTCCCCTATTTTTAGAATTCCCTTGTAAATTGTTAATTTGCTCTGCTGGCACAACAACATCCCTGTCTGTCTAGCTATGAATACCTTGCCACTTTGGTCCCTGCTCTGAGCACAGGCCACCCTGCAGTGCTCACATTTATGAGTTTATAATTAAAATACTTTATCCTTTTTCCATGTTGGCTGGGTTGTACAAAGTTTTAGCTATATCTAGGGTATGCTGGGCAGGTGGGCCCACACATGTACACACAGAGAGAGAGGGATGGGGGTGGGAGGAAGGGAGAGAGAGAGAGTTCTTACTAATATGGTTGTTTTCTCACGAAGCCCACAAAGTATGGTTTAGTTCTATGCATGCTTATACAGAAGTAAGTCCCATCAAAACAGGTTTTGGCAGTATCCAATGTATGCATCAGTTCCATGCATGTCCAGACATGCATCTGATTTGCAAGGTGAAAATCAGTACATCTGCTCAAATATAGGCCCCAGTACAACAGATTTTGAGAAAGCAAAGCATAGTTCAAGTGAGTACATGTCTGCTAACAAGCAAGCCCCAGTGAAATAGTATCAGGCATGCAAAGCCCAGCTCATCAGTTTTTTAAAGAGAAGGATATTTGAAATATGATGCCTTTAAACTAATCAGAGGTAGGAGTGGCAGCTTCCCTAATTGGCAGCTGGTAAGAGCTGTCTTCCTGATCCTAGTCAGAATTCTGGAGCAGCTAATAGCAGTAGTCTTCTTCCTTGGTTAATGTGGTTGAGGAGAACATGGGTGGGATTATTGTTCCAAAAGCGTGCGGGGAGGGGGGGGGAGGAATCCAAGCTATGCTTTTAGTTCTACCTTTTCTTGCCTCTCCCCATGCCTCCTTTTTAAATTGATCTCACTGATACCATGTTTCCCCCAAAATTAGACAGGGTCTTACATTAATTTTCGTTCCAAAAACACATTAGGGCTTATTTTCAGGGGATGTTTTATTTTTTTTTCCATATACAACCATCTAGATTTATTCAAAGACAGTCCTGTTATCTTTTTCTGGTTGCTGCACAAGGGTGGAGGGTGGGCTTCCTCTTAACTAGGGCTTATTTTTGATGTAGGGCTTATATTACGAGCATCCTGAAAAATCATGCTAGGGTGCATTTTCAGGCTAGGCCTTACTTTAGGGGAAACAGTATTTACCCATGAAAGTTTACTTTAAAAAAGAATCCTATAAGAGAAAAGAGACTGAAAAAAAGACTGAATTTTAATGGCATGGAACAGAAAGATGGGATGAAAGGGTCAGGAGCTCTCTCTCTCTCTCTCTCTCTCTCTCTCTCTCCCTCTCTCTCTTTCTCTGCATATGTGCGTGTATTTATCATTGAAACACCCCCTTCTCTGCATTCCTAATGTTCTTCACCAGGCAGTGACCTTTCCTAGTTGAAATGGCCTGTCAGGCTACCAGCTACACACAGTTGTGTGCAATGCATGGTCTAGGCCTTAGTTTGCACCTCTCTCCTTGGGCCATATCTTGCACTCCATCTTCACCTCTGACCTGCCCTTGAGGCGGCCATTCATTGTCTTTGGATTTGACTCCAGCCTGCCAGATTTCAGAAAGGAAGCTGGATATTGTCTTTTTGTTTAGTGAGCACAGCAAAGGGCAGTTTACAGTTGGCTGCAGCCTGCCTGACCTTCCCTTGTTGTAAGTTAATGTATTTGGCAGGAACCCTTCAGAGACACTCTGCAGATGTTCTGGCTTCTCCCTTCCAGCCCAGCTGCTTTGGGAGCAACTTGCCATATCCTTGCCTTTCTTAGAAATAGATGCATAAAACCCTTTCGTATCTACAAATGTCACACCGGAGAGACTTGTGAGTAAAATGAACCATGGATAGGCTTAGCAAGCCAAGGAACATCCACGTTACAGCTGAGCTATTGTCCATTTCTTGTTGGAGAGATGGAAGAGATTTGGACAGTGGAGAGTTGGCTTTGGGTCACGTTTGAAAGCATGACTTTTCTGGATGACAACTCCCAAAACTGTAGCCGTGCCAGGTGAGAGCTTCAGCTCATTGTCATTTGAAAAGTCACTGTTACATTCACCCCGTGCCCCTGTTTCTTTTTCTCGACCCAAAGGGGTTACGCTGGTGACATTCCCTCTTTTCCTTCGCTGCCACCAGTGGATTTCTTTATCCACACTGTAAAGGACTTCAGTCTGATACTGGCTGCCAACAACAGAACTGGTTTATTAAAGGATGTTAGGGTAATTAGGATAATTGAGGATCACAGATGTTCTTTATTCATTTCATAGAATCAAAATCATTGAAATATCATATATTCTGCCACACATTCAATCACCTCCTGTTTTATTTATTCACTTTAACCACCTTATCTTTATTAGTTACAGTTCTCACTCTATCTATGACTATCTCTCTTTCTCTCTGCCACCCTCTCTCTCCCTCTTCTCCCTCTCTCTCTCTCTCTAACTGCCTTAACTGACTCTCTGCCTCCGCCCCTCCTGTCCTCTCATAGGCTTATGCAAATGAGCTCCAGCTGTGAGTGACAGGTGTGACATGGGGCGTCCGTCACAGTCACTTTTTCAGGTTCTGTTTTGGGTCAGCTTTCGTGAAACATGCATGCAGTTGCTCTGTCATTCTCCCCTATCTGGATATCATCTATGTTTTAGGCATCAGTGTCCTCTAGGGCACTGGTTCTTAACCTTGGGTTACTCAGGAATTTTGGACTGCAACTCCCAGAAGCCTTCACCACCAACTGTGCTGGCTGGGGTTTCTGGGAGCTGCAGTTCAAAAACATCCAAGTAACAAAGGTTAAGAACCACTGCTCTAGGGCAGTGGTCCCCAACCTTGGGCCTCCAGATGTTCTTGGACTACAACTCCCAGAAGACTTCACCACCACCTCTGCTGGCTAGGGTTTCTGGGAGTTGAAGTCCAAGAACATCTGGAGGCCCAAAGTTGGGGACCACTGCTCTAGGGCAGTAATTTCCAACCCTGGGTCCTCAGATGTGCTTCGACTACAACTCCCAGAAATTCTGGCTGGCATAGCTAGTGATGAAAGCTTCTGGGAGTTTTGGTCTCAGAACACTTGCAGGGGCCAAGGTTGGGAACCACTGCTCTGAGTGAATTTCACACTCTTTGCCTGTGGCATTTCAGACATGGAGGGACATGGAAGGACCACCTTCTTGGTTGTTCAACAGAAGGACCACCTTCCTGGTTGGATGGTGTGGATGGTGGCATAAGCGCTCTTACTTCCCTGGTTCCAGGCCTTGCTCAGGTACTTGGCATCTTCATGAGGTGCATCCTCAAAGTGGCTCTGAAGTGGCAGACTTTTCTCTCTCATCTACTCTAGGTCACGACTAGTGATTCTGTATACTGTTTTTGAAAAGGACAACAGGAACAACTAAAATATCCCAGATCAAAAGTGACCAGAACAGATCTATCATTTTCTGCTGTTGTGATAGCTCTTTGTGATAACATTGGGACAAAAATGTCCTATGCTGTTTTTTTAAAAAAAGTTTTAAATTATTATTATTTTATGCACCATGATGCAGAAGAGCAAAAATGGTGGGCACTGGTTCTTCATAGGTTACCCCCATTTATGGAAGGGGGAGGAGATTCTGAACTTTGCAATAGGTTCGGGAGACATGAGTAGGATATGTTTATTTAATTCTAACTCTCAGTACTGTACCAACCCTAGCATTGATCCTCTGTACCTTGGAAGTCAGAAACTATTGCAATGTTCACTCCATATATGTTTAGAACACAAACATGGTGCATTAGGATTAAGACAATTTCTCATAACAAGTCCATTCTTTTCTAGGTGTCAAAACTTTTTTACACACGGATCCTGTGGATGCTAACTTATCAAGGAAAGGTCACTGCAGTAAGTGGTCGCAAGGACCAGATAGGCCGGGTATAAATGGAATAAATAAATAAAAATAAATAAATAAGTGTGTAAAGCTGCAGTTGTGTGGGCTAGGCTGGCCATGTGGGACTTGCTCACCCCATGGATCCTTCATCAGTTGGGAGACTGCTGATCAAGTGGGAAAGATGCATGTTGAGCCCTCTTTGCGACTGCAGCCATGAGGGAGGGAACCCACGTGGAAGTACAAGATGGCTAGATGGGTTGTCTTGTTGTAGAAATAACACCATCTAGTGACTAATACAATTCAATTTTCTGTGAATCTTCCATCCCACCCACCAGCTTTGTTTCTTGTTGGCTCCAAGAAAGGACCTCAGTAGCCTGAGAGTCTGCAAAGGCCACAAATATATTTTGGGTAATGTGGTAAGTGGTAGTATTACCCATATTTCATTGCAGGTGTATTCACCAACAGATCTGTTAAATTGGACACTATCTGATATGTACAGAGGCTTTTCTTAAGAAGCAAATGCTAATGGTTTTTATTAATTTATTTGATTTATATATATGCACTTAAACTGTGTATTACTTAATGAGACAATTGGCCTGATTTTTCACCCGTGATGTTTGGGGATGTTAATATTTACAAGATTAGCATATTGCCAAATTGATGGCAATTGGGTTTTTGGAGTTTTTGGCTTTAGCTGCATATTTTCCTAGCTTCAGTCCAAACTTACTGTATTGAGTCCAGCTGCTAAACTCACATTTAACAGATGGAGGCCACAGTTCCATGTAGACTGTAAAGCCGTGGTGTCAGAAGGGCAAACTTAGTCAAATCAAGCTAAAACATATGAAATTGTTCAGGCCAGAATTCTTCTTATGCTATATTGAAAAAAGAGACACAGTGCATGTTACTATGAATGGATTAGTCAATACTTCTTGTGAAGAGAATGCAAGTGTGTACAATAGGACTCCCATATCCACGGTTTCACTTATCTGCACTTTGTCACTGCTCTGTATACAACATACAAGGGCGTCCCCTTGTGGTTTTTGTCACACACCCTTGTATGTTGTTATAGGGATCACTAGTATCCGCTGTTTCAGGCAACCATGGCAAATTATTGAACTGATCGTCTGTGAATATCAGGGTCCTATTATAGTTTGAAAGAAAGCATAAAACCAGTTATAATCAGCTTGGTGATGATTACTGGTTTGAGTTGACGTGTACCAATAGAGTCAATAAGGCTTTAACTCTTCTTTCCCCATTAAAATAATCAGAAACAAACTTAAGGTTATTACCGTGTTATTTATGTGTGCTGGCATCACTTCATTGGTGTAAATTTCAGTGGTAAATGGCTACCAGTTAAGAAGCTTCCGTGTGATAGCAACTGCCTATATTAACTTCTTAACTTTTGGCGACTTGCCATACCGTCACTGATACAGTGATGCCAGGATTCCATCTGTTGGAAGTTCTCTTACACTTATTGTTGTTGCCACCAACTTGTCCTGGCTCACCAGCATTTCTGGCCAAATTATTTTTTGGCCTTGTTGTTTGTTGTTGTTGTTGTTGTGTGTTGTGAAGTCAAAAACTGATGTACAGTGATACCTAATTTCATAGCAAGTGACATATTTAAGGAGTAGTTTTACTATTTCCACCTTCCCAGTCAGTTTCCATGGTTGATCAGGGATATGAACCCAGGTCTCTTGAGCCTTGGACTGTCACTGTCCACTACACCACACTGAGGATTCACTTCTCAATCTTATCTTGGGATTTATGCTGGAGTTTCACCCTGGGACTTTCTACAAACCAAACTGGGGCTCTA
Organism: Pogona vitticeps; assembly: GCF_051106095.1. Lineage (NCBI taxonomy): Eukaryota > Metazoa > Chordata > Lepidosauria > Squamata > Agamidae > Pogona > Pogona vitticeps. Next base: position 192,119,211 of record NC_135783.1, read on the forward strand.
CTATGGAGCCAAAGCCTCTGAAGTAATGGTTCTTGGTACCAATAAATGGGGGTACTCTTTTTGTGGGGAAGAATCACTCGGACAATCATCAGAACAGAGAGAGATTGGGTTGCATTCTGTTCTCTGAAAGGCTCCAGGTCCCAACACAGTGAATTCTAGTCAAGAGCTCGGGACGGTAACTTTATGGGGCAATTAATTTCAGACTGTTTTCATCTCTTAATGAGTGCAGTATCTGCCTATTACAGATCATTGCAGGCATACAGAAATCTTCACATCTCCACAAGCCCAGTACTTTGCAATGGGGGCAATTCACACCTCCAGTGCTCAGTCCCCTGCAGCTTTTCAAGATGTTCAACAGAACTATATGTCTGTGTCTCCGTTAGACACACTGAGATAAGGGGAAGAGGGCATTGGATTAGGACTTCTGCATCTTTGTCCTTGACCTTGAGTCCATGCAGTGGTATCTGCCACATATCTGTGATCACAGCCCCTTCAACATGCAGAGTCCCCAGCTGGGGTGGGGTGGGGTGAGTCCTCCAACATGTACAGCTGAAAGCTGATCAGTGGGGGATGTGAGGTTGGGGAAGAGCCAAGGGGGAGGGGCCAATTCGCTTCCTCCATCCAGGACACGTGCAAGCTGAGCATCTAAGAGCTTATTTTATTTATTTATTTAATTTATATCCCGCCTATCTAGTCAACTCAGGACCACTCTAGGCGGCTCTACAAAGAAGTCGGGGGCATGTCTGTAGGAACATGCCCTTTAGCACAGTGGTCCCCAACCTTGGGCCTCCAGGTGTTCTTGGACTACAACTCCCAGAAGCCTTCACCACTACCTCTGCTGGCCAGGATTTCTGGGAGTTGAAGTCCAAGAACATCTGGAGGCCCAAGGTTGGGGACCACTGCTTTAGCAGACTTAAGATGTAGAGAATGGAGGAGGGCGGCTGGCTCTTCATGAAGTTCTTCACGCTGAGCCTATCCCTTGGCTCATCCAGTCTTCTGTTTCGGAGTAATTTGATTTTCTTCCTCTGTCTCTCCCTCCCACCACTTATTTCCCCCCAAAACACATACACAACTTCCAATGCTCAGAAAGTGGTGAGAGTTAGCCAGAGGACAAATGAGGATGGCTTGGGAGGGCTGCCTCTTTGGGGAGGTGAGGTGCTCTCCCTTCGAACCAGTGTTTAATTTGAGCTTGGCCTCATCAGAGCGTATCCTCAGAAACTGTTTCCAGTGCCAGGACTCGGGGCTGATTCATGACAAGCAATAAAAGAGTAGAATGTGTCACTGACCATATGGAAGGCCGTCCCTGCCCTTGCCATGAAATCATCTCCTCAACATTTCCAGCACCCTGGGTGCGAGTGTTGTGGCTTAGGGATCTCAACCAACAATGCCCATGCACAAAAAGGAAGTATGGACACGTTCAGGGGAACCCCAAGTTTCCAGAGGTACTTTTTTAAAATAATCCAAATCCTAAAAGTGTGTGGGGGGGGAGGCCTCTGAAGTCATTCACTGAGGACAGAATTTGCCAGAGTGGCCAAGGAATGCAGAGTGATTTTGGAGGGGGGGGGCTGGAATATTGTGGAGAATGAAATAGGATACAGTGGAAGGGAGCCCGATGAATAGACTGGGGCACTGAAAAAGGAGCAGTCCGCACTGAGGCACTTTGTTGCCGTTCCCAAATCACGTTAGATCTTCTTTCATTTGAGATTAGGGAACAATTTTCAGGGCATTACATAGGCAACAGCCTTATGCCAGCTCTGTCTGCAGGAAAACAGAGAGATAAAATATTTCAAAGAAATAAAATAGGTCCTGAGAAGTTATCTCAACCCATCTGATCTTTTCATCTACCTGCAACGAATCAAACACCGCCTCTTTCTTAAACCTCAGCATCTCTCCTTCTTGAAATCCAGGAGTAATTCCTGACGGCAAGGAAGGGGTGTTTGCTATATTAACTCCCCACCCCACCCTATGGGGAGATGAGCACAGAAGGCAAATTAATCTCTGCCACCACCGTTCCTCCAGGCATATTTCCCCACTGTTTTCTAGGGTGACAGCACCACACTGAGGAGCAGAAGAGAAGCGGAAGCCCAGGAGGCATCGAGTGGGGAGATGCACTTAAATGGGATGGAAGCAAGCAGAACAGCCTGCGTGACTCAGCTGGCAGCTAGGTCAATGACGCTCCCTTCTCCCACAGCATTGTGGAGCCCCCCTTGCAGGAAGGCATTGGCACCAACAGCTCTGTATATGGGGAGGGACTTGGTGCGTGATTCATTTCCATACAGTTTTCTTGTGCAGAAAGCAGCAGAGGCAGAACATGTCTCAGGATAAGAGGCAGAGAAACTAGAACATATAAGCTAAAGATGATGAAAGTGCCACCTGAAGGCGAACCCAAAGAGGCTCAGAGCCAGTCTGCATATCACACTTTCTAAGATGTCTTAGAAAGGTGCCTCAAACCTATAGTATCATGGGAATATAGTACTGTACATATTATGTATACATTTATAAATGCATTTATAAATATGTAAACATATTTCATTCATTTCTAAGACACTTAAAGTGGCTTGCAAGCGATCTCTCCATCTTCTTAGCTTTCCTCAGATGTTACTGTCGTGCAGGGAAGCTGTGTCATTAAAACATTAGACAGAAACAATTGGGCATGATCCGGACTGCTCTAATAGTGTAAAAGGTGTGATCTCCTTGTACCAGTGCTTAGGAACATAACCTTGAAATGGGGTGTGTGTGTGTGTTCAGTTGAAAGCCAACACTGATGCTTAGGAAAAGCAGGTGGGAGAGGTGACTCAAGACAATCTGAGACAAAGAACAAGCCACCGCTCTGGTTCTCTCTTCCATATAAAGGCCCACCTGAGTGACAGCTGAATCTCTTTTAAGCATTGGTGATGGGACAATGTTTTCCACTGCCCTTAAAGGTGGCAGGCTAGCAGAACATGTTACAGGGCAGGCTACCTTCTTCCAAAGCCTGTCTGCTCCTCAAAATAGCTGCCATCTTGAGGTGACTCTCACTTTATCTAACGGAAAGGCCAGCATATAGTACAGCCCTCTTGTGATGAAGCCATTATGGGTGAAGGCAGATCATTCTTCCACGCTGACTAGAAACAGTGTTATCAGGGACAATGGCTTAGTTAGAGCCCATGGAGCTTTTTACAGTCAGAGGGTTTGGGAAGACTGCTGTGTCCCATGCTCTTTGGAACAACATCGGGCCCCAGGAAGCTCGTAAAACATGACTTTCCTAAAATGCGGTGGGTAATAGTGTATAAAACAAGAAATAAAAATGGCATTCTAATGGTCATCACCAGCTAGGATAAATAATACAAGAAACACAGGGCCCTGTGGGGTTTAATCTTGGATTGCTATTTGCTGATGTTTAATTGATACTGGAAAGTGGTGTATGATTGAAAAGGGAAGCAGATGAAAATAGCTTATACACATGCAAGTCTTCACAGCCTCATGTAGCCTCCTAAATTCTTATTCCTAAGGAGCAACAAGGTAGGAGGAGGTGGATGAATTATTACCCTATTTCATTTGAATACCTAATAACTTTGGTGCATGGAGCACATTTCTCAGGAACACACATGTACTACACATAGGGTGCACTTTCCCCTCAAACCGGAACATTATAATGAGCAGCAGGGGATGTCAAAGAGCTGTTTGGGTTTGCTTGATGTAGCCCCACCCTTTACAAAAAGTTGTGCTGAACAGAAAGGATTCTTTAAAATGCTATTTTCATGGCGGCATTGCTGTAAGCTTCCTCTTGTGCCCTAGAGACCAACAGTGATTCAGAGACGGAATAGTGCAGGGGCCTATTGCCTTTTAGAAGACTCCAAATATAAGGGTGAGAAATGATTTCTGCCATGTTAAATACATGAATACACATTTTAAATACCCTACAAATAAAGTCTACAAGATATTGTATATATTTGTTACAATGCACAGCTTCAGGAACTGATGAAAGTTTAGAGTATCTAGAAAGCCACGTATTACACTCCAAAACATTCTTTGTGAGTTGAGGGTAGCATCAGGAAGTCAAAACATCCCAGGAAATAGATCCTTTGAAAGCTTTCTTTCCCTTCTGACTCAATTTAATGGTTTCCACATAGGTCAACAGCTAAACAGAAGGAACACTTAAAGGCCAAACACCCACCAGCTGGGAATACCCTGTGAGGAATAAGGAGGGTGGAACCCAAACCACAGCTGTATTTCTCAAACATGCTTTCAGTTAGAAAGGTCCAGGCTCTGATTCTGAAAGGATTTCATCAACATAACCCTTCCTCAGCTGAAGATACTCACTGAAAACATTAACCCTCCTGGGTTGTGTCTCTTAGCTGCGGTTATTCTGCTCCATGCTAGTTTTAACCCTGTAGATTTATGTGCGTTTTTATTTCAACCTCTTTTTGAGACAAGGAAAAAATGGAAATCATGCACCATGTCAATCCTCACAACAACCCTGAAGTGTAGGCTAGGTATAGGGGCAGTGATTGGTTCAAGTTAGCTCAAAATGCTCCATGACTGAGCAGAGGATTAGAATCCCAGAGCTAGCCAGAGCTCCCTTTTGCTCTGACTTTGTCACGAGGTTATTTAACATGAAGGGTGATTATTGAAGCAAGCCTGAACCTTCAAACAACTAAAGGGCCACTGTGGCAGCTGAAAGCGTTTGGGAGAGACTAATCTAATTTCCAGGGGAGAAGTATGCACATGGTGAAGCAGTGTGGTACAGTGGTTAGACTGGACCAGGATTTGGGGGAGTCTGGTTCACGTCTTACTGAGCCATAAAGTTAGACTAATCATTCTTTCTCTCTTTCTCAGGTTGATCTAGGGAAGCTTTAAGAGGTAAGGCATATATAGGACTGCAGAATACCCACATCAAAATAGACTCTTAACCTGTATTTTTACAAAATCAGACACAAACAATACGAATTTAAGTCCCTGTAACCACAAATCACGTTCTGCCTCCTGTAAATCATATTTATCTCTCCACCAGCATTTCCTGGGTGCTTAAACACCGGCCTCTCAACCTTTCATAGAAACCTTTTAAGGGTGCAAGCACCTACATGGGATAGGGAGAGATGCAGGACTGTTATTCCATGAACCTTCTTCTGTCACTGTTCTTAGGTTCTAAACCACTTAGTTTAACATCTTTTTAACCCAGTGTAGCATTTTCTATTTAGTTGATCTATTGTTCTTGTTGTATAATGTAATGGTTTATGAATATTAATGTTGCAGAGAGGTGGAGCCGAGACAGATGCCATAAGAGGCGGAGCCTGAGAGAATATTTCAGTCAGAGTGTGAGATTAAGAGAGTTCAAGTCAGTGAAGATTAAGTGAGTTTAAGTTAGTGAGAGAAATGTCAGGCAGGAGAGAAAAGCCAGACAGAGTAATAGAGTGTGTAGGTTGGGAAATGTAGGAGTGATTAGCTACTGAAAATATTTATGAATCTCTGTAATCAATAAACCAAAGTTTTATTTTAAAGAAATTTAAGTGTGGACCTGAGTCTTTCTGAAGTAAATCATGATTTAGACATCACCTGGTGGCAGCAAGTGAAAAGAGTAAGGTTTGTTTACCTTTGTGTGCTCTGAGGCTTGAAGGTCAAGCAAAAGGGCACAAGGGTGGACGCCACACCCAGCATTCACGGATGATGATTTTTTGGCTTTTATCAGTGCATGCCATAGGCACCTCACCTTGCTCAGATCATGAGCCACCCCTGTTTGTGTGCGGTTTTGTGCATGTATGCACTTGGGATCTCTTTGAAAGTAATTCTCCACAAGTGATCTCATTGTTACTGCATTCAACACAAAGTCAGAATCCTGGGCTGAGAGAAAACAAATTGCCTGATACAGAAAAGCCTTTCCTATAATTCTAGAAGCCGAACTTGTTCAGAGAACCTGCATGGTGAGAGAATCCAGGCAGACCAAAGGAAGTATTTCACACACCACCACGTTAATCTGGACTCTGTGTTATCATATTATGTAGTGGTGGCTGCCAGACTGGACAGGTTTAGAAAGGGTGAGACAAATTCAGGAGACCCCTGGCTATTGTGCATAATGGATATAGATTATCCTTAGGATCTCAAGATGCCGCAGTATGACTTTTGTTACTAGCTGCTGGGGAACATTTTGTGAGAGATTAGTATCATTCCTTTCTCATTCTTCTTCTTTCTTGTTCTCCTTTCCTTTTCTCCTTCCTCTTTTCCCATGGGCAGGAGTTCTCTTTAAATTTCTGCACAATACAGTACTTAGAACATTTTAGATGCTTTGTCAATGTTAAATAATGTATGAGCACTTCTCTGGCTTGAAAAAAACGACCCAACAGCCCAGTGGCTTATAAGAAACATGTACTGTGTTGAAATAGATCCATGCCTCTTTTACTGCTAAGTGTTAATTTGGCATTAATTATGGACGGTTTCATAATTCCATCCCAAACAAATCCCAAGATCCTTGCATGCTCTGACCACGGCCTGAACTCTTCCATGGGAAGAGCTGGTTCCAGTTGTGCTTGTTCTTGATGTGAAATAATATTCTATTTCCAAGGGTTTTGTCAAAAACAAAATCCAAGCAAAATCTTAGCAAGACCCAAGGCTTTGATCCCAGGTGAACAGATGGCTGTACTGTAAAAATTCACTGGCTAGTGCAAAATAATAGATTGCCCAATGTGCATGTTGTTACTGTCACAGAATCAACTGTAGATGATGATTAAGTAAAAGTCAGAGCCTTTTGAAGGGGAAAATGGTTAAAAGTTGACCGGTGCAAATTGCTAGAAATTGGAAAAATGCACAAGATCTTTCACTGCATGCATTTATGAATAAGATATGGCATACGATGCTGATGGAAAAAAATGACTAATAAAATTGGATTATATAGAGGAGAAATAAGGCATAGTCAATTCACTGAACGCTGGAAGCCTTTATTAAAATATGCCAATAAAATAAATGTGGAAACACGTGGCTCAGAAAACAATTTGGAACATTTAGATTGTTGGTCAATATTTTTCTAAGATGAAACGGGGAATGGTGTAAATGTGATTTTATACAATGTAGGAATAGCAGGTGGTCAACAGGTAAACTGCTTAATAGGTAAGATGATAGATTACTGTGTTAAGCCTTATATGTATTACTTGTAACATGATGGATTGTCATGACTTATATAAATTTTAAAAAAGGAAAAAAAAGTTAACCGGGTGCAAATGAAAGTGTGAGGAATCACATAAAATGAACTGTCTTCTTGTGACTAGGTGAAAAACCAGAATAGAACAAATCGTAGTGGTATCTTTATAGTAAAAATTGATTTTTCCCAAAATTATTGGAATGTGATGGGTTTGCATCAGAACTAGAGATGGACACAAACCGCTGGTTTGGTGGTTCATGCTTGTTCATTTATCTGCTAGTGTTTCCCAGCTCCGCCTCCTCCAGTGGGTGCCCACTCAGAGGTGGCGGGGCTTTGAAGCACTGAACACCTGTCTAGCCAATAAACAAGCTGGTTATGAACTGCCAAACTGGTGGTTCGTGCCCATCTCTAATCAGAACAATATTATAGAAAGCAAACAACAGTAACACGGTGCCTTCAAGGGAATGCTGGCTTATGATGACATGGTTGGTTTGTCTTATATGGAACTAACTCTTCCAGGCCATTTTCTTTTTTCTGGTTTATTTATGGGCATTAAGTGATTAATAAAAGAGTAATATTTGATTGTTTTGTTTTCTAAAATACAGTTCTGATGTGTGTGCATCACATCCCAATTTTTATTAGCAACTGCTGGCTGTTGCCTTGTCTCCATCTTATAGTACAGTATTTGCTGGATGCATAATTTCAGGGTTCGTGCTAAAGAGACCATTTAAAAATGTCCCTGCCATGCGTATACACTAGACCAGGGGTCATCAACCCCCGGTCTGTGGCCCACTGCCGGTTTGCGGGCTGGCTGGAACTGGGCCGCGGACACGGATCTCTGCCCCCCCACTCGGGGTGTGTGTCACCCTTGTAGGTGGGCGTGTCTCACTTGCTCGTGGTAACCGTTCCCCCAATGCCCCTTGCGGGGCAGCCTGCACAGGAAGTGCCAGTGATCCTACTGCTTCCTGCCTGGCCAACCCTTCCCGGGAAGAGGTGGGCCGGATCACATGGGACGCTGCTGCTCGTCCGCAGAACTTCCGCCTTCTGGGGCCTCCAGTCTGAGCCTCGCTCCCACCCTTGTGGTGACGGCACAGCCACCCACCCATGCCGAAGTGAGGCTGAGCTGCCACTGCCCCGAAGAAGGAAGGACGGACCGATGGGTGGGTGGACGGACGGGCAAGCGAGCAACACAGGTGCGGAAGGTGGAGATAAGCCCCATCCTTGGGTTCCCCCCTGTGTCACTGTCCCTGGGAAGAGGAGACTGATGTAACCCCGCCCCGTTGTCCTGGGACCCCAGGCAGAGTAGGAAGAGGAGGCAAGGGGGGATCCCTTCATGCCAGCCCAATCCTGCGCCCGCCTCTCATTCAGCGCAGTCACCTCCCCCCTCTGCTCCGCTCTCCCGGGCAGTCCTTCCTCCCGCTGGCCATGCCATGCTGGCCCGATAGAGAGAGGCTAGGACAGGGAGAGGTGGCAGCAGCATCAGGGCCCCCCCTTCGGAGTTTGGAGGTGGCTCCGTCCTCAGCTCCCTCCCGTGTTGCCATCCCTGGGAAGAGGAGCCCAGTGTACCCCTGCCCCGTTGCCCCGGGATCCCTGGCGGAGCGGGAAGAGGAGGCGAGGGGGAAACCCCGTGTGTCAGGCCCAATCCCGCACCCACCTCCCATTCCATGCCATCGCCTCCCCTCCTCCACTCCGCTCTCCCCGTGTGACCTTCCACCCAGCATGGGACTTGCTCTGTTTATGTATTTTTATTTTTATTTTGGTATTTTTATTTTTATTTTATTTTATTTTGGTATTTTTATTTTATTTTTACCATAGGCCCCCCTGCTTGGGAACAATAAGAATTAAAGTTAATAGTGTGGCCCTAATTAATCCAACACCTGTGTCGTGCCTCTTTGTTTTGGGGTGGGGGGTGGGGACAAAGGGCACAATACATGTAATGTGGTTGATTCATAGCTATCCTCCAACAACCTACTGCATAACAAGTATGCACAGACGTTCCACCCCCCCCCCCCCATTCACGGATGCCAGCAACAGCAGCCCCCCCCCCCGGTCCTTGGAAGAATGGTCTTCAACAAAATCGGTCCCTGGCATTAAAAAGGTTGGGGACCACTGCCCTAGACCCTTCATCCAGAAGCCACTACAGAGAATCAAATAAATGAACATACAAGGAGCATGTCTTTTACTTAGCTGGAATTGGGTACCAGTGTGCCTACTCTGCACACAATCCATGCCAAAATTGAATGAAATCTTTTCCCAACACAGCCTAATACAGTAACTGAAAGGGGAAGGGGGCAGACAATCAGAGGAAGGGCAGAAGGTAGGGAAGATGGAATAGAGTACCTGGAAGTCTGAAAAAAGCAGGGTTCATTCCCTCAGAAATGAACACGTTTCCATGCTTATTTTATGTTAGATGGCCTCTCTTACTAGTCTTATTAGCATACAATTCTCTTTGGCCATTGGGCTTGATAATAACGTTTAGGCATCGAACTGTAGCTATATGTGAAAGTCTGCATTGGTTATCTTCGAAACCCCATGATAAACCACATTAGTGCAATGGCTGTCAGGCAGACCTGGCAAACAAACATCCACCAGGGTTCTTATCTAAGCTCTGCTATTCTGGGAGACTAATTTATGAATCAGTGACAGGTTTATCTGCTTTGGGAAGCAGCAGCAGCATGCAGTGAATTTTTAAATAAATGCTAAGGACTTTTGTCTTCTTAGCAGTAAACTTTGCTTCTTCAGGCTGTCATCTGTGAGGAAAGCAAGGAAGGAGGAGGAAGAGGATTTGGAACAGCAGCTATTTTAGAAGGTCTATTCAGAAAAAGAGAATTAAACCAGCAACATATGAGCGATGGTATGAGTGTGATGGAAAACAAACATGACAACTCAGGATAATTTGTGAGACATCAGCAACTAATTGGTTCATATGGGAAATATATCATGGAAAATTGCAAATTCTGCAAGAGTTCATTATTTAATGCTAGTGTTCTACTATTGCATTGTGTACAGCACATATCCCCAAAATGAAATGGATAGGTTTCATCATGATTAGAGATGGGCATGAAATGAACCACAAAGCAACACCTCCTCCCCCATAAATCGAGCCATTTCGTGGTTCATTTTGGGGTGTTTCAAAGAACAAAGAGCCTGCCCAGAACAAAATGCCAAACTCTTAATGGCTTTGGTGATTCATATGCTTCATTTCTGGGTGGCCAAACTGCCTGGTGCCACTCAATCGATTTCCTAAGAAACCTATTGAAAACTTTGCATAAGATTGATTGTCAATCAGGCAGCCAACCATGGAGTTCCAGGTCCGCTCTCTGGGAGTAGCTGGTTACAGGGGCCACACACCCTGGGCATCTCAGCTGGTGGTTTCACTTTTGCAACAGCTGGCATGAGAGGAGGACACTTAGCTAGCTAGTCCATTCATCCTGCCTACTTTCTGTTCCCTTCCCAGTCCACCTTATGGAGAGCAACACCTTGTCTCAAGTTCCCTGGGAAGAACCACTTGTTTAATTTCCCCCAAGCCACCTGCTAAAGAGCAGTTTCCTGAGGGAATCTTCTTTTGGGGGGTATAACTCAGACATCACAAATTTAACCTTTGGTAAACTTGGAGGAGGTAGGGAGGAGTCAGTTGAAGACTCACTTTGAGTTTGGCATCTGTAACTTGTGCGGGGGTCATTCTACCATCCCTAGAATTCCCAAATCACATGAATATGAAATGTTTTATTTTATTGGAAAGTTTGAGATTTGTAGTTCGTGGATAGTAACAAACTGTGAATCATCACAAAACACTGCTTTCCCAGTTCATGCCTATCTATAATAATGACTATGGGGATGGCATTTAATCTCATTATACAGCCAACTCCACTTCCCTTGGTGGTGTTCTTTACATAACCAGGTGGGCACCATTGCCCATGAACAAGAAGGAGGTATCAGCATGTTTGACAGAGGACTGTGGAAGAGGAGTAGGAGTAGGAATAGGGGTAATCATGATCTTGGGAGTGGGAAGTACTCCTGTGTGTCTGTAGGGAGGGAAACTTGGGGGGGGGTAAGAATGTGAATGCAGTGGACTAACCTAGGAGAAGGCATGGCTGAGGGGTTGGAACAGGTGTGCATCCCACACTGCAATGTTTTCATGCAGGTCCTCCTTGACCACAAAGAAGGAGGAAGTGGAAGTGGAGCAAAGAATGTGAGAATTGAGCAACAAATGACTACATTTACATCTTGCCTTACTTAAAAACTCTCTAGGTATCCATATCTGCATTATAGGGATGTTGACGAATACTAGCCTATGTTAATTTTCCACTAGCACTGAACAGACCCCGCCCCCCTGTCTCCAAGTGCATGCAAGTCCCAGCTGTGACCAGAACCAAATGAGCCATAACATCAATACAGTGCTGTGCAGCCATGCAGCCACATAGCTTACAGGGGGTGTTGCTTGGCTGTCAAAAGAATTATTGAGAAGACTTTGGGAAAGTGCTTGGAATTAAACAGCATTTATGAGAGCTGGCCCTAAGATTAAGCAAATTTAGGTAGTAGACCCTAGGTTCTTAAGCTGTGGTCCACAGACTCCTGGGGATGGCCACAATGTCCTCACAGGGGGGGCGGGGTCCACGAAGGCTTGAAGGAATGTTATGATCTTTTGCAGTTAAAACCGAAAGGATGGATGAAAGAGAGAAAGGAAAGGAAAGGAAAGGAAAGGAAAGGAAAAAGGAAAGGAAAGGAAAGGAAACAGGAAAAAAAATCTTAATTCCTCTTGCTTGTTTGTGTAAAACCTGGCTTTTCAAACCTACAACTTTTATTAAAAAGAAACAAATGTAAAAATTGGTTATGAAAATAACTGTTTGATATTTCTGCACATGGTAAGAACAAGCAAGTGAATGACGCTTAGTGGATGAGAGACAGTGAATGACATTTCTTGCTGCTGTCAGAAGCCATGGGAAGGGTTGGAGTCAGTCAGTGTCAGCTTGAGTGCGTGTTTGGATGGATTTCATGATCGTGTTTCTTTTTTTATTTCTGCTTATAAAACCATTTTGTTATTGTTGGATAAAGTGACTTCTTGATATCATCGCAGTGAATTTTGTAACAATGCATTTTGACAGAGCCTCAGAATGGAGTGTTGGCTGAATTTGAAACGTAAAAGAATGGATGCTGTTGATGAGGGTGCATCCTGTTCAAAGCAAAATGAAACTTCTTCCTGTCATCTTAAAAAAGTGTTGCTGTTATAGCAAGGAGTATCTGTTGATGAGGCTCTTCATGAGAAACTTTTAAATAAATATTTGATACACTTTAGGGTTCTAAATCTTGAGTTAAGTCTTGGTGGTCTGTGGCAACAAAAGATACTGTATTTAAAGGGGGTTCGTGGTAAAGAAAAGGCTAAGAAAAGCTGCTGTAGATCAGTGATTTGACCAGTTATAGGGATCTGTAAAATGGTGGGTGCATTGATATGAGAGAGAAATGTTTGGACATTGCACAATTTCCTATTGAGCAGGATAGCTCAAAGCTAATTTGAATAGGACCACTGGTATTAAGTAGATGAAAACGAGAGTTGCAACAGAGGGGCATCCCACAACATCACCAGGTTACTTTTAACACATCGCACTTTGAGCTGACCTTCAAATGCAGATATGAACATGATTATGACAGTGGGTTGACTGGAGTCAAGAGTGACAGTGAGGAATCTGTATGGCTTATTTTAAAAATTCAGAATCAGATGCTCTTGCATTCCCCTCCCCCCAATACATTTTGCTTGGTGGGTAATAAGGATGTAAATCCTCATTTTATTTGTTTATTTATCCTTCAGGCAAGGACGTGGAACTGAAATATCAGTCTTCTTGTTAGCAAGGGTGGTGAGGCGTTTTCTTGAGCTTTCAGTAGAGCTCTCGAATTCTTATGTCCCAAAAAAGGCCTGTTCAGTACCTTCAGCTGTAACATTTGTGTAAGCTGTACAAGCAGGGCAAATTGTCCACGGTTAGACCGCCGTTGAGCTTTATGTGAAAACCTGAAGCGCTAGATGGGTTGTTGGCAAATTTCTTTTCAGTCCTTTTGTGCATGCTCTCCGTGTGCATATGTCCTCTGCATCTTATAGGCAAGGAACACCAGAGATATTTAACACAAAATAGAGGGAAACTTGAGAGCTGGCACCTTACAGGAATTTTTAAACCTTGTTGAAATGCCCTGCCATGTCAAGAAAGCTTAACCTGAGAAGAATGAGTTGTTTATTAAGTATTCTTTCTATCTCTAGTTGGCAATTATGCTTTCATGTTTCGTAAATGCATGGATAATAAGTAAATGGAAGTCACATCATGGAAAATGTCAGGAAGCAATTATACAATAGGAAACACTGAAGATGTTAAACTTTAGTATAAATTCTGCAATAGAAACAAAACTGTTTTTGTTTTCTTGAGTGTGCACATGTATTGACAAAACTGCAAATAAGCAGTATGACTGTACGCAGGACTGCATCATGATTTTTCTTTATGTGCCTTATTGTGGATGGCAGATGTATACCTGCCCATTTGTAAAGAGCCACACAAAGAAGGAAATGGGTTCAATTCTATGTTAAACACCTCTTTCTGTTGGACGTTTAGTCAACACGCGTGTACACATCTACTAAGTGAAGGCAGGCCATGAACACAAGTGAATGACAGGCAAACAAAACTCCAAGCGAACTGCACATGCATAGCAGCCTTTATGTAACTGAAGATAATAAATTAAAGAATAGAGGTTTTCCATTCCCCACATGTTCAGTCACTCTGGGAAAACATGACCAGACAAATCAGAACAATTCCGAATTCTAAGAATGAGGTAGAACTGGAATCGCAGGATTTAAGAATGAGCATTATTGAATGGGCATCTCATTCACTCATTCATAGGCCACCTTTCATCCTATAAGAGGGATCATACAAGCATTTGTTTCAAAGGGATGGCAACAGTGAATATTCCAGCATTTTTCTTTCATTCTAAGGAAATTGAAGTTAAAGGGAGGCATGTCCTTCCTGTACTTAAGAGGAACTAACCCCAGAAATATTTTGGATGAAATGAATTATTTTGATTACATAAATTATATCAATAAAACAAAAAAAAGCCCCTAACAATTGGAATCCAGTCTAAGTAAGAAAGAAGTTCTTTTTCTTCAAGTGCTCCATATGTGGATCTTAAAGTCGAAGTCTTGCTTCTGGCATCCTGGCTTTTTATCAGGGTTTGAAACACTATTCACTCTCACTGGTGGTCTTATAAATGGTAACCGCTATCTATAGTATCCTGCTGCACCCATATAACTTTAGATTGGGGCACACATTTTGTATGTCTGTTGATGGACTCACATATGTACTTCCAAATCCTCCACTCAATACAAAAGTCGACAATATTTTTTTTAAAGGAATATCTGTCTTTTCACACAGGAACCAACCAATATTTCCACAATTTCCTTTGATTTTATATTTACCATTTTCTCCACACTGAGCATTGGCCATTAAATAAGGATGCCATTCTACAAGGCAAAATTATTTAAAACATTTATTTGAAGCAAAATAAAACAGTTGAGATTACATAGAAATACAAATTTCAACCAGAGGACTAAACCTTTTCATCAAAAATGTACTTTCTTACTGAATTCATTTAGGTGTTCTTGTACAGACCCAATCAGTTAGCTCACATTTAGCAATTTGCAGCATCAACCTCTGTAAAAATCAGTAAAACAAAGATTTCTTAAAATGTGCAAAGATCTTCCGACTGTTTTTTTTTAACCATTCATAGTAAATGGCCCCTGGATATATGCTTATTACATAAAGCTTTCTTTAAAGTACGATAAAAATACAAATTCTATTTGTTTAAAAAAGCCATTCATATGGCTACTAAACATCCTTTGTTGTACAAATTGCAAAATACGATATGACAAACAAAACAATAGCCTTCTTTCTATGAAATGCAGTCTACTTTATACTCCTTTGTGATCTCATATGCATCCATACTGACAGGCACACACAGGCCAGCCTACAAAGGGCCTCTCCGGGGGGGGGGGGGGCGGCGGCGGCTTGCATCCTCACTCAACCTTATCAGTCCCCTCCCTTTTATGACAAGCACTTATCTCCTCCTCCTTCTTCCCAGGCCCCTCCTGAAACTCAGGGGGACCCTCCAGAATGGCATTCAACATGAAGTGAGGGTGGGTTTGCAGCCATGAAACACTTTCCCCATGCATACGGTTCTCTTTGGATTCTGGCCACAGATAAGAGATATACGTGCAGATGCCCCCCCCCCCCCAAATAACATAGAAGGAAGACTTAAGACAATGCAAAACAATAAGACTCAGTGGAGCCACATACCTAAGCAGGTGCCCAATTTTAAGGAAGTGAAGAATTCCGGACCATCCCGGGCATCTGCTTAAGGAAACTTTCAAGGCTAGAACTAAGCTTTAAAAGGTAATAGTATTGCATAAATGCATTCTATTTTCTGTGTAAACTTTGAAATATAAGGTCTAAAACTGTATTTTCCAAACCAAGTATCAGAAAACTAGTTCTCTTCCCCTGCATCTAAAAGATAAAACTACCAAAATAATCTCTTTCTTTCTTCCCCCCCCTCTCTCATTTCTACCACTCCTTTAGGTTTTTCTGTTTTCCCCAGTGAAAAAGTCCTTAAAGAGAAAAATCTCCCAAAAAAGTAAAATGTGGTATTTTTCGGACAGCCGTTGAGAAAAATTATGGGAGAAACGGAGACATAGAGAAGCAAGGTGTTTGGCGAACAAAAGGAGCGCAGAAACAAATTGTTCATATATTGCTAGCTCTGAAGACTAGTGCAAGCAATGCGCAGAGATGTGGGCAGCAATTCACCAATGCCCAGCAACGGGCTCCCCTCTGCCGCAAATTACACCAGGCTCACCTTTCCATACTGTTATTATGGCCCTAGTCCTTCCCTCATTAAATGTTCTCAAATTATTCATCTGTACACTTTGCCTTAGGATGCAGAATGAGATGATGTATTCATTTATCATACTCCAAGTAAATTGTGTCAGGATTCCGTGGGGGGGGGGGGATCTCAAATTAACTTAGAAGGCTCAGTCTAAGTGGCAAGTATATAGAGGGGGTACCTTCTCAGCCATCTGAATATTTCCCCACGGCACCCAGCAGTCTAACAAGCACCAGCACTCTAAGCACAGTATTAGCTAACCTTTTTCTGAAACTGAGAAGTCTTCCAGAAGTCTTCTGTGCTGGGGACAAATCCCCATCATAAATATGATTTTCAGCATGGACAATGCTTGCATGTTAAGTGTAGGACTACGGAGAAGTAATCGCCATATGAATGCCACTGAAAAATGATGTTGTAGCTGGGTCATGATTTCAGAATCAGAAACACCTTTCGGAGTTTTTAAATGAGCTTACCTACAAGATATCTTCTCAGTGATCTTTAAAATTTCTGATATTTTTTAAAAAATGAACAAACAAACAGAAGATCAGATGGCATTCTGGTATTAATTACTATTGGAAATTGAAAGCAACCCAGTCTTAGAATCTCTGGTCAAGGCCCCTGCTCAGCTGCAACCATATCTGTGACCCTGCCTGGGGATCAGAGTGGTTCAGATACTTTCCTTCAGGCACAGTCGGCGACCCAGAAGTCTGTGTGGCTTTCCAGCCCCAAGGAATTTTCCCAGTTCCCAATGAGTAGCCCAGGTTAGTGCTGTGGTGGCAGAGCCTATGGAGCAGACCTCAGAGGCAAAGTGCCCCCTCTGGTCTGCTTCTGGGGTATTGAAAGGAGCCTCATATGGGGTGCCAGCCATTTGTGATCAATAGAGCTCTGGTCAACAGAGCAACCGCCCACAACAATCTCATTGATTTGGAAGTGCACAAACATTCCCAAGGTTGTCTTCATTCTGTCACTTTTATGTCTAGGAGTCCTGAGCATGCTCAAAAACCATTCACAGCAAGCACTATGAATGGGGACATTGCCTATTGGATCTTGTCTAAGAGCAGGAATCTGTTTTGAGGCAAATGCAATCCATGTGTGCTATACATGGTGATTTTCTGTAGCTCTTATGATTTTTGTCTGTACAAATACGCACGTGCGGTACAGATCTGGAGTTAAAAAATGAGTTGGGGTGGTTTCATTTGTTTTGCTTAAAAAAGTGTGGTCCTTGGCAATCCAAGTTCATAGGATACTGCCTACCAACACAATGTGCTATTCATGGATGATTTAAAGAACTTCCCACAATACATGGTGAGTTGCCTTAAGGTACATGTGACAACTTTCAATAAGTGGAAAGGGAAGGGAAGGAAAAGCAGCTGAGTGGTTTCATGTCCATTTCATATACATCTGTGATTTTTTTTTTTTTTTTTTACATTTGTACAGGGATAATACTGGAAACTCTCCGGAGTTTTACAGAAGCAAACTTCACAGAAATTAACATGTTGGAAAACATTTTTGGCACATTAAGAGTATTTGTAATATATTTTTAAAACTTTTCTTAAAAAAAAGATCGTATCTTTCAAAAATTCGATGCTTGACATCAGCACCTGCTGTCTAGCGGGTCGAGACAGAAGACTGTGCCTTCCAGCGTCAGTCCCATTTTGAACCCCTCCTGGAACAGGAAAAAAAAAAGCAAAGGGAAAAAAAAAGTCAAGTAAGAAATCTTACAGAATAAAGAGTCTTCTAAAAACATTTGTGCCCATTTACTGGCATGTTTTGTTGTACTTGAACCTGCATCAAAACTACATTATTTGGTCTGACGAGTACATTTGGGGAGAAGAGTGCAGTGCTTTCTTTAAGAGTCTGGGATTGCCATTTATGCACCAAAGCAAGGCTGGATTTCTACAAAGCATTTAATAAACTGGACCCATCTTCATAAAAGACCTTTGGTGTCTTATGCGCTATTTCAATCTGTCAGCTTTTGGGCATGGGCAAACCAGACATTATATCAGGTGGTATAAGGTATAAGGACTTGCAGTCGCTTCCTGTAAAATGCTTGTCATCTCACTTGCACATCTTCCTATTGTGCATCTAGAGATGCAGGACAGGAAATATATGCGTGGCAGCATGACATCATTACAGACATGTGTTTCAGGCAACACAAGCAATTGAGAATAAAAAAGTTACAGGAGGATGGCATCCTTCACTATATTGACCCTAAATCACTAATATATCAAAATACTGGACAATGGGAATATGCTGATATGGACTCTGGGGGAAAGGCTTGTATAACTAGAGTTCACGTTTTTTAAAAAATACACTATTTGAATGTTGAAACAGTTCTGAACTGTCTTGTAATGGCTGGAACTAATCAGCTTTCTATGTGTGTGTGCACTTATGTTTATATCAAAATTCTGTGCTGTGTCCTCAAAGATAAGTCCAGTGAGCTCTATGAGACTTACTGCTAAGTGGGCCTCAAGTAACAGATTGAGGTTCATTCCCCCCCCCCCCCCCACTGGTATTGTACATGTGTGGCAATCGCCCACATCACTCATGCCATTCATATGCATGAGCTGATTTGCATGAACCTATGAGAGGACTGGAGAGGCGGAGTCAGCAGCTACATGAGGCTTGGTGGGAGAAGGAGGAGTCAGATAGAGATTGGAATGAGATACTGATAGAGAGAGGGCTGGTTAGGAAAATAGGTAAGAGAAGGTGGTAATGGAATTGCAAGAGACAAGAAGTATGTACTGAGAGAACTGCTGATGATTTGCCTATGTATAACATGTATCTGAGAAACTTCTGTTATTATTCAATCTGCTTCACTTCAATAAATAAGTTCTGTTTCTGTTCACAAGTCAAGTGTTCTGACAAACGTCATTTATATTGTGGATTGAAGTAATCCACTGATGTCAGTGAGAGGAAAGTGCAATGTGAGCCTTTGTGAGGGAAAGACATGCAGGGGCCACAAGGGCGAACGTCACAACATGACAGATGGTTTTAGGGTCTAAGCTGCCTATGTCCACTGCTTAGCTAAATTTATTATGGATGGCCAGTGTACAAAATATCTTGCCAAGATCTAATCAATATACTGTCATATAACACATATAATGACACCAGAGGATTGCTTTCAAATTAAGAACAATATTCCCATAAAAATTCTGCCAAATGTAGATTTCAAAGCAAATTTGAAATTTCTTCACTGGGGAAAATTTCTGGAGAATTTAGTGCATAGCTGAGTCTTAATAAAATGGGTGAAATTTTGGAGGTGGCATATCTGTATTTGAGATGCTGCTTAATAGGAAGGGTAATAGGCACTTGCTATTTGGGTGTGGATGGTTGAAACAGTGACAGAATACTCCTGAAATATTTCAGTACAAGAAATGAAGGCAGGTGGAATTTGATAACAAATGAGATGTAGTCAACAAAAAGGCAATTTTAAAGCTGTGATTAATCCTTCTTCACTATTCACCTCACTGTTATAGGAAATGCACAAGGGATCTCTCTCTTACAACAGGAAATGAAAAATGAGTAGTTACGAAACACATGCCAAGAGAGACAAGACAATGTTCGCATGATGTATGAATTAGGACCGTTAGCTATGCTATCTTGTCAATTTTCCAAAACTTTTCACAGCTAGGTACAGAAAAACAACACACATGCATTACATCTTTCAGTTCCTGGGGCATATTATAGATCAGGTCAATCATATTTCAAAATATCTAAGGCATCTGTTAGAACTGGGAGCGCCAGAAACTTTAATGAATCCCAGCTGAAGTTACCTGTCGACAGGAAACTGACAATTAGTAGTATAATACTGAAATGATAGGAATAATTAAGAGAAGAGTTGTAAGATTTTTCTGGCAAAATTGTAACTAGGAACCATCTCAACTGTAGTCATCCAGTGGCTGTCTAGACGTAGACATATGGATGGTGTACATGAGGGATTTAAGGCCTAAACCAGGGGTTTTAAACTCAATTTACCTAGGGGCCGCTAGAGACAGAGTCTGGGTGAGGCTGGGGCGCATCAGATTTTCTGCCAAGCAGAGCAAGAGCCCAAGGAAGCCGCCCAGGAGTTTCCTTAGCCGACAGACAGGTGGACTGGCTGGCAGGCTGCAGTTCTGGATGGAGGGTGCAAGAGGTGCTGTCTTGGGAGAGAGCCGGCGAGCGAGGCAAGGCTTTTTTTTTTTTTACTCTTGACAGCAGAGGATGTGTGGGCGCTTTGGGGGGGCAGGCAAGGCGAGGGCCACAAACTATGATCTGGGGGGCCGCAAATGGCCCCCGGGCCGCATGTTTGAGACCCCTGGCCTAAACCTATCTTCTTTGTGATCCAATCCTACTAGGGTAGTGTTAGCATAACAATAATTGTGTGCCATCAAATTAATTCTGACTTATGATTACTCTTTTCAGCGTTTTCAAGGTAGAGAATACTCAGCAGTGGTTTACTATTCCCTTCTTTTGGGGGCACACTGGGACTGTGCAGTTGGCCCAAGGCCACAGAGGTTGGCTTTACTTGCAGGAGGCACTGTGAGGAATCCAACCCCCAACCTCTGGCTCCACAACTGGAGACCTAACTTGCTGAGCTATCCAGCCAGCTACAATGTTAGCATACTGAGAAGGAATGTGTCAAGTTCTAGTAGATTAACTTTCTCCATAAACATCTGGACAGATGTTTCTTGTGGGTGAACACTAAGGTGGCCACTTATTCTTTGCCAAAAGAAGAAGAAATACATCATCAAAATGATGTGATTGTTAACACACGTTATAATTTGAAGAGAATAGTAGAAATCTACTTGACTTTTCATAGTTTTTCATCCATTTGTGAATGTGCCATTTTAAGGTATGATTCTCTTATAAGCTATT
Organism: Pogona vitticeps; assembly: GCF_051106095.1. Lineage (NCBI taxonomy): Eukaryota > Metazoa > Chordata > Lepidosauria > Squamata > Agamidae > Pogona > Pogona vitticeps. The sequence goes on from NC_135783.1 coordinate 192,140,086, forward strand.
TTTGAAATCACTCACATATTTATGTGCTGTGAATGCATAATTCATTCAAACTTTCATTCAATTTTCTTAATGTAATATTAAAATCCATTATTTATTTCATCTCAGCAATCAACCATTATTTTTCCATTTGTTGTTATGTCTAGCCCAGTGTTCCTCAACCTGGAGGTCATCACTTCCAAAGGGGTCACAAAGTGTTTTTTGGGGCAGGAGGGCATGCTTTCCTTACATGTGTTGCAGCCCCTGTTAAATAATTTCTTCCTTGACCTTTTGAAATGGGCTATTGTGTATGTATGAGAAACAGGCCCTTTAGGGGAGAAAGAAGCCTTTACTTTCTGAGAAGAATGACTTTAAAAATGCCTTTTTATTCAAACATGGCCAGGGGTGTGTGTGTGTCACAGGTCACTTGGCTACTATAAAAAGGGGTCACAACTTGAAAAGGGTAGGGAACCATTGGTCTAGCCTAATATGCAGATAGAAATTAACCCCCTCCACAATGAATTTTGCAAAATCATTTTGCAAAAATGCATTTAAAAAGAGTTACAACTGACATTAACATATTCTACAAATTTTTGTATCTTCATATACCATGGTGCAACTAAGGCTTAATCCTACGATCTCTATGAAGTCTAATCTTCTGATGAAGCGATTTAGCAACCCTGAGCACTTTAGAGACCCCACAACATGGCACCTAAACAAGAGCACAGGAAGACACACTGTAAAATCACTTTCATTAAATAATCTGTAGTTAAAAAACTATGAAACAAAAGCAACCACAACATACTTTCACATTTTCCTTAATGCACTTTAACTGTGGCGCAGTGGTTAAAACGCTGTACTGCAGCTAAAACTGTGCTCACGACCTGGGGTTCAAATCCCAGGTAGCCGGCTCAAGGTTGACTCAGCCTTCCATCCTTCCGAGGTCGGTAAAATGAGTACCCAGCTTGCTGGGGGGGCAATGTGTAGCCTTTATAATTAAAATTGTAAACCGCCCGGAGAGTGCTTGTAGCGCTATGGGGCGGTATATAAATCCAATAAATAAATAAATAAATAAATTATGTATGTAAGTAATGGATAATTTTTGTTTCAGTACGAAGTTTCCCAATTCACTTCATATGTGTTATGGGTATCTTCAAGAGAATGAAGAGATGGTTATCCTGCCTTAGAATCCTAAACTTCTTATACTATTTTAATATATATGGACACGCTTTAAAAGTTGACCAATTCCAGTCAAACAGGCTGAATTGACTCGAACAACTTAACTGGTTTAGCTTTCAAGTAAAAACTTTAATAAAACAACAAAAGACCAAGATTTTGGCAGGAAAACATATCCTGTCATCTTCAGGATACAAATAGCATACGGCAGAATATTCTTTTTGGCCCAGTCTATAATAATGCTGATGCCCCTTGCCTTGAACTTCAATACTTATTCCCATCTGCCCAATTTATGTCAAACCACTATGATTAATAAATGATGTCCTTCATGCCCCATTGTAAGCACCAATGGTTCCCCCACCTATAAAACTGCAAGGTATTTTGTAAGTTTATTGAACCCCATGCTGAATCAAGCTGAGTTTCATTTAAAAAACTCCAGGGTATTTGCACAAAAAATTCAAGATATAGTCATATCCGAAAATTATTTATTTGTAAGTTTAGATGTAATGTTGTTTATTAGGGTCCCATTGGAAGCTACATTATCGTTATTAGAACCATTATATACTCCATCTGTAGCAGAATTGTTTAAATTTGTCCTTAGATCAACTTATTTTATGTCTAATGGGAAGTTGTTTGAACAGGTAGATGGAGTAGGGACAATGGTGTCCTCCTTGTCCCGAGTAGTAGCTGATTTCTATATGGGAGCATTTGAAAAGCAAGCTTTAGCATCCGCACCTTTTAAACCATTTTTTTACAAAAGGTATGTGGATGATACCTTCTTGATTTGGCCAAATGGAGAAGAAAAATTATATGAATCTGTAGCATATTTAAACAAGATCCGTATTAATATATAGTTTACAGCAGAATGAGAAAGAGATAGAAAATTACCTTTTTTTGGATGTGTAGGTACATAGGAATAAAGATGGTTCTTTAGGCAGAAGTGTATATAAGAAACCAACTTATACTAATCTCTGTTTCAACAGTGTTAGCCATCATTATCTAGTGCAAAAATGTTCAGTAAACGTTAATACACAGAGCAAGAACTATATTGGATAAAGATCATATAGAAAAAAACCTGGGGATTTTAAGGGAAACCTTTTCAGTCAAATGGGTATAATCAGAAAGATATTTCCACAGTGCTCCAAGGTGGGAGGGGGAAGAAATTAAAAGACGAAGAGGAGGACCCGATAAGAGGTGTTGCAATTTTGACCTTCTGCAGCACAGTACTGTTTCTAATTGTCTTGAAAGACTGCCAAAGGAGGTTGGGATCAAAATTGTTTTCAGACCTTTTAGAAAGATCAATCAGTGTACACAGCCTGCGAAGGGTTCTCCGGGTCTGGGAGTGTCAGGTGTTTATGAGATACCATGTTCTTGTGGTTTGACATATATCAGACAGATGGGAAGAAGTATTAAAATTTGAGGCAAGGAGCATCATTGCCTTAGATTGGGCTAAGTAAAAAAAGTCTGCATTGGCAAAACATGGATGGGAAACTGACTTTAATAAAACAAAAATGCTATTTCAACTGCAGTGCTGGAATTTGAAACTGATAAGAGAGTCTTTAGAGATACGTGTGAGAAGTAATGTGCTGAAACGTGAAGAAGAGCAAGGACTTAGTGATTTGTGGCTTCCTGTAATTGACCTTATTAGGACAGCAGTAGGTTGATTCAGCAATTAGTCCACCTGGAATGTTGTGTGATGCAACCACATTGAGTGTGTATTACCCTATGCAATGTAGTTAGTATGCTGTTTGTATCCTGAAAATGACAGGATGTGTTTTCCTGTCAAAATCTTGATCTTTTACTGTTTTATAATTTTTCCTTATTTGGAAGCTCAATCCAATAAACTGTTTGGGTCAATTTAGTCTGTTTGACTGGGATTGGTCAACTTTTATCATATCCCAAGAAAGTAGAAAGTTTTTCACAGACACACTTTATTATAGCAGCATGCAAACTATGGTAATGTATCAGAACGCAGCTCTAACCAGTCCCTGCAGATACAGTACCTTGTATGTAGGCCAGTAACTGGAAGAGAAGAACTGTCGCTCAAGCCCTGGCTTCTCTGGTGTCTCCCCTGCCCTTCGCTGCCTCAAGAATGTAGCGCTGACTGCTCTAAGGTGGAAGGTTCATCACTAACTTTCCAATCTGGCTGCAGTCGCTTACTTCTATTGTCCAAAAGCCAGTGGCTAAGCTGTTGTCCGAAGACGGCCACACATTCTGGCACCGCAACAAGCACTGCCCACAATCACCACCACATTGTGCAGGTCGCTGGTCTACCAAAAGGTGCTTCAGAATGCCCATTTCAATCCTCTGTATGCTTTCGTAGGTCTTCCTCTCAGGCCCTTTCTAGAGTCACCCCTTTCTCTTACATTAAGCAAGAGGCAAACAAGGAAATACTGTCCTATCAGAAGTTTCTCTGGTACTAAATCTCATATGGCTTTTGAGCTCCATGAGAGCTCTACCTTTTAAATTTGATTATTTATGTCCATGCTCTTGTTTTATTTTATTTTACTGTGGTTAGTGGTATAATGTGTTTTAAGCTAGTTTTAAGCTACTTCAGGAGTCACAGAACTGAACTGCAAATGTTTTAGAAAAATAAGAACACCATATGTTATCTCCTCTTCTATATTATTTGCTGAGGGGATAGGACAATAGGAAGAGAGCCTCACTGGGCTGTTGTACAGAGCTTTTCAAAGCCACCAGGCCTACATACTTTAAAAAGCAGATTGTGTGCATTTTGCTGTACACTGTGAGTCATTCAACAGCCCAGTCGTCATGACTCTGCTCCAAGATGTATCGCCAATGGGAGTCTGCAACCGCTTCATAGGTGATCCTTATCGCAATGAGCAATGCAGACCAACAGTAATAGTTTCAGAGTTCCCATTGTGTATTTTAGTTTCCCATCTTCAGTAAATTATAGGAGATAAGCTTTCCTGAATAAAACTATTTTTCATGACTTGTAAGTTCCTCCTACATTCATAAGTTGAAGGAAATTTGTTTTTTGTTTTTTTTAAAAATCCAGTTAGGTTATGAACGTTCGTTCATTCTGTACCCTATTCCATTATCATTTAAAACACAGTGGTCCTGCTTTAACAAAGGCACCTGGCAAAATATTAATTTTGGATAGCTGAAAAGAAAAGCATGTTTGTTTGATATTTAAACAAAAGAGACTGGCTATGGCTAATTAAGTCCATTTAAAAACACTCGTTTTGCTAAAGTCATGCATGAGAAACAGCTTTGGAAATCAGCAAAGTACCTTAAGGAATATGCAGAACTTGTATAAAGAAAATCTTCTGCATAATTTCTTTTTATTGCTTTGTATTAATGGTAGAGCTCACCACTAAAAAGGAAATAGCACCCAGTGAAGAGGAAGAGAAATGTAACTCCTAAGGAACCTGTCTCATCCTTACTTCCATAGCTAATATTCCTCCGTGCAACAGAGTATAGAAAACCCCACTAGAAAAGATAGTGGGTTGTACCACATTCCTTTCTAGCTGACTTGCAAATAGAGAATCACATAGGGAATATCTATTGTTGAAGGGTATTGACATATGTTCATTTCCAGCTGGAACAGGCCTCCCTGGATGTGGATCTGAGGAGGAAATGGCTCTATTTCAGCAGAACAACATATGCCGAAGTAAACATTAGCTAGAAAGTGTCTTACAAGGTAAGTGTAAAGATGAGAAGTGTTTCTTGGCTAGACAGGGACACTTCGGAGCAGTTCGTTAGTACAGAATGCTACGGTGAGGGCTTATTGGAAAAGTCCAATTTTCAAAGTAAAAGTATTCTGCTTTTGTTTCTGACTGACTGCTGGAAGGTTTTCATGGAGAAACCTTATTGTTAGATGTTTAGAACTGAATGTCTATGTATACAGGGTTTTGCCATTTTTTAATTTTATTATTGTTCTTGCAGGAAATATCTGTTAAAGTGACCACGGATATATAAAGTAAATCAAGAATACATACCCAGTGGTGGTGAGGCTTTTTGTACAGGTACACCATTTCACTTTGGCCTTCAGGTTAAAGCTTAATAAAATTACTCCTTTCTGTTCACAACAGGCATGCCCTGTATAGCCTCATATGCCACCATGTTTGGATACAGGAAATTACAATTACTATATTTTTTCCTTTAAATATTGTCTTTTATTGATGTAAGCCACCTTGGGTCTTTTTTAAGAAGAAAGGTAGGGTAAAAAATTCTAAATAAATAAACTGAAAACCTTTCTGGAACACATTTTGGATGGCTGGAGAGTGAGGGGAAGACCACCCCAATTCCACTGAGGATAGATACTAAAGGAATCTGGACAGTAACATTAGAAAATTGAGCTTTTAGTGGAAAGAAACTAAAGTTTATGAAAAACTGTATACCAACCATCGCTGACGCTGCATATCCATGAAAGCATTAAAAAAACAGAATTGGTATTAGAGCTTTTGGTAATCTGATTTAAAAAAGTAATAAAACTGCTAATTCAGTTATGTGTTTAATACACAACTAAATTGAATATTACATCAGAAAACATGAAATGAACACTGATTTTCTTTTAAAGATATTCACATTATGAGGAGATAACAGAATATGTACATGTATCATACAAAGTTTCTTGAGCCTGAGAGACTTTACTGATCTAAGGTTGCAATCCTATACACATTTAAAAGGTATTTTGCTTCCTTGAATCTAACAGAAATTCTACAGGAGTAGACATGTATAGGATTGCACTTAAATGTTCCCCACTGTCAAGATTTGAATTATGGTACAAATCTCTTATGCAATTAGATTTCCTTCCTTCCTTCCTTCCTTCCTTCCTTCCTCCCTCCCTCCCTCCCTCCCTAATCAATGTATCCCAACTGGTTTCTCATTTTGTAAAGATGGATAATGTTACAGAGGCTCTAATCCAGTAGTAAGTCACAACTACAGTAGGCCCACTAAATCAGTGGGGATTAGGTCAATCAATTCCTCTGTTAAATTCCATGAATTCAGTGGGCCTACTCAACTTGCAAATTACTGCTGGATTTTAGCCACAGCATTACAAAGCCTTAGCCAAAGAGTTCTGAGAGGCTTGAAATGCAGTGTCAGGCTGTCTTAAGAACACTTATGGAACAGTGTATGTTCTTGGCAGACAAATAATAATGGCACCATGATTGCATTCACTATGGTAAACTGAAATCAAACTCTCAGTGTAGCTCCCATGAAGTCACTCCTTCTTTACCAGAGATAGCACAACTGCGCACTAGACACTGTGCCTCTGGAAAAAAAAATCTTGCACAAGTGTGTACAACAAATGTTTTAGATGACAGCGAATATAAACCATCAGGAAGTGGAGAAGTTATCCTACAGATCCTGAATAGTTCTCTGTTAATAAAAGCACCAGTCCTTCTGCTTTCTGTTACCCTTGCTGTATTGCCACATAGCCTATGAACCCCCTATCCCGTGGCATGATCTATTTCTTAGGATGTCTGTGTTTACACAGTGTAGGAAACATTTGAGTTAGTGGTTTTATTTTTGTTTTGTTTTTGCAACAGTAAATATTGGATCACCTGCATCTCATCTAATTTGGACTGTATGTCGGGAGGGAAATCTCCTGCTCCGCAGCTAAAAGGGTCAAAAGGTTCTGCTCCAAAGAGGTCTCTCTCTAGAAAGAACAAAACGAGAACAGTGAGTTATCAACACATGGGGGGTAAAGCATACAGAATCTCAGGAGGTGAAGATGCCCGGTCAACTTCTCACCCCATGTGCCCCTAATGTCAACCTCTAATGCCAGAGTTATGGTGGTTTTTGTGAACTTGAAACACAAATAGTTCAATTTAGCAGCATGCTGCAGATCACTGCATTGTACCGCCTTGAAGAAGTTATCATAAAATGGTAATGATCTAACATTCATGTTCACATTTTTCTCTCTAAATACATTTCCAGGGCAAGTTTGATCACATGACATGTATAGAAATGTTGTGTCATGTACGGTCCTCTTTGTTTGATCCTACAGAATTATTATGCAGTGTTATTTTAGCTATCTGTAAACACCTGGGCTTTCATTTGCTTTTATACAAGCCTGGTGAGCCTAGCAATTAGAACTGATCTACAGTACAAGTTCAGAAAAAAAAAGTAGGTGGGCTTTATCCCAACAGAACAGATTTATACAAATGAACTGCAGGTTTTATGCACTTATTGCATTAAAAAACCCCCATAGTATTTTCTCTATCATTATAAGTTTTCTTTTTACTCTCCTAAATCAGTTTTCACTAGATGTCTCTCTCCATCCTAAGATTCCATGATAAATCATTTTAGCTTTCAGATACGATTAGAGTGACTGCATATCCTTCCAAACAATCCTAGTGAACACTGTCATGTATATAGACTTCTTAACTACAACTGTATCACAAACAAGGTAAAAGTATAGAAGCATGTCCTCTGACGAACACTTATGTCCTCTGAAGATGCCAGCCACACAGACTGGCGAAACGTTAGGAAGAAAAACCTTCAGAACATGGCCAAACCTCAGAATAAAAACAGCACTTTCTACTGGTAACACATCACCTGAGTGCTGTTCCTGACAACTTATTTATATCTTAATTACTGATTAATAATCTTTACAACAACCCTGTAAGGTAGGCTAATATTATTTCTCATGTTACAGATCATTGGGGTTCTTCATGTCATCAACTCTGAAAAAGAAAGTGTCTCGTTTAAATCTCAGACCTGCAATGTTATTCTGTGAAGACAGTGGACCTTGGACATTTCTTTTAGATTCTCCTGAAGAAAAGAGCAACATTTACACAGACATAATAATTCTTCTGAGGAAAATCTGGTCTGTGGATCTCAGGACAGCCTATGGGATGGCCTCAAAGAAAGCTATTGCTTCAGGCCTTGAGATATATCATAAAAGCAAGAGGGACGAGTGGAGACCAGCCAATTTGTAAAGGAGATAGCATATGATTTTAGCCATGGATGGATTTTATATATTGTAGGTGTGAATTCACAAGAAAAGCTGCCTCTTGACATCAAGGCCATGAAAGCTAAACATAACTGTGGGCCACTTTCCTCAGCATCAGTTGCTGGTACGCTCTTGCTTATTTCCTTTATAATTCTAAAATCTAAATAATTGGACACGTTAATTAATGGTAACAATGGATATTGCATGATACATGATGAATGGAAACTGATTTGATAACTTTATTATGTTAAGCAGTAATCACAGACGCCCAGGGTGAAATTAAAATCAGTAAATCCACCAACATCTGCTTCTCAGAAATGTGAACGCACTGTATGGGTGCTTCTGAAACAGAGCATGAATTATTTCTGTTCTTTGAGGCAGAAGTAACTGGGCAGTGTGTTCTTCACAGTATCATTTTAACATTCTGTGTCTTCAGTTACTAGATTATGGGACAATAGTTACTTATGCAACATAGGGGTATATGAGAGAATAGCAACAGATGAATCATAACTAACTTGGAATGGTAAAGAATCAAGAAGTGCTTTGCTCAGATTTCACATGGGATTCAAATGCTGCTGTTTCAGATGTGAAAAAGCATCCTATAAAACTTACAAACCAGATGCAAAAATAAATATGAAACTCCATGCTTCCAGGATCATATCACTACATCCCAACCCTGTGCCCTGTGGTATATATACAGTTTGACATACATATTATAATATCCAGTAAGGAATTCAATATACATAAATACACAAGAGCACTTTGTATGATTTTTAATAAGCCAGGCAGGGTAACCAGCAGGAGCAGGAAATTGTTCCTGGCAAAATAGGATCAGACTATGAAGAGCACTTTAATTTCTAACCTAGGTTGTGCGATTATTTCAACTGCACGTATGTCCAAGCGTCACATTGTGCAACATGGTAGTGAATCTCCCCACCCGAACACTATCACTATTAAATGTATGGTTTTAAAAAAAAAATCCAGAAAACCTTGTGTTTGGCTTAACATGAAGATGGAATTAAAACCCTCTTATTGCCTGGAAAACACCCTCTCCCTCCCTCCCTCCCCATAATTAAAAAGTTAGGTCATTTGTTACAAAACTTACTGATCTCTGCAGATCTACTTGGCACTGGTGGAGGCTGTGTGCCATTGCGAGTAGGTGTTGATGACTGAGGGGATATGGGAGAAAAGGGAACCATATCAAAGATGTCAGTGGAGGGTGATTTAGGTGTCACACTGCCTGCCTACAATAAGGACAATAAACAGAGCAATATTTGACATGAAACAAAATCACAATTTTTATTTTTTTATTTTTGCATGCAGAAGATAAAAAAGTTACATGATCAAATGAAGTGGCATGCGAAAACAAATAGCCAATACTGAGGAAATAGCATTTGCAGCCCAAGGTTTATGAGCCATGCTGAAGCCTTCATCCATACAACTAATGCTACAGCATTTCAAGTTTTCTTTATATCCTGTACGTCTATGCAATTACACGGTTGATAGATACAAAAGAATTATATAATCCTATTTTGTGGTAAGAAAAATTGAGAGACAATGCTCAGTAACCAAGGTTACAGGTTATAAATGAGAACTGGTACCCAAATGAAGAGACAAACCTTAGATTTCATTTTATTAACTCCATTTTATGCCATAATAGGATTAATTTTCTGACACGATGACAGATCACTTGTTCTCAATGCTGGGAAAACATTCTATCATAGTCAATCAGCAAGTTTTGCTATTTTTTGCTTAGTGCCTCTAATATCTTATTAAATAAAGCCCAGGAAAATCAGGCCACAGGGGAAAAAAACTGTTGCATGATCTTTTCTCTGATTAAGAGTAAATACCAGATTTGACAGTCATTTTATTATGACCATTACCATTAAAAAAACTAGACAGTCCTAAAGACAAAGTAGCCAGAAATAAGGTAGAAATAGAATTGTGACTGAAACAAGGCACTAAGTAAGGCCACAGTGGTCTTAACTGTGGGAATAAGGCTATCATCATGGTGGGAACCCGAGGACACACGTAGACTCTCCCTATCAAACTTTTCTTGGTTGAGCCTAAAGTTCTTGCAGAGAAGACAGTCAGCACATTTGCCTGCACTCCTGATTATGGTAGGTCTGTATGTTCAGCTGAACATCTAGGGAACTTGAGTGCTTGATGTGCCAACATCGAAGGCATTTTTGTGTGCATGGGTATGTTGGGCTTACGTGTGTGTCCAAGTCTACTGTACCCATTTAGCTCTCCATGACCTCAGACAAGTTTTACTTGTTAAAAATGGTACATTTTTGTTTATGGGAGGGGGAGCCTTCCAGCTGCATTTCACTGATTGTGGCGGATGGTTCTGGTGGTAAAAGGGATGATTTTAATTTCTCCTCCCCTTTACAGCTCTGTCCCATCCTATTATTATGCAGCAGATATTCGTAGGAAGTTGAAAATAACTTTCCTTCTTCTATCAGGCGGATCTTTCACTGTGAATCCTTGATACTTTGTGTCACTGAATAACTGGAACTAATTTATTTTTTTATCTACCATATTAATAGTAATACTCAGCAAACACAGCATGGAATCCGCAACAATACCTGACACAAATATCTTTATAAATTACAATGTCCTACTGAGATTTACACTTGCATGGAAATAGTTGCATATATCATGGCACTGAGTCATCAGGTTGCTGCTCACATTCCTTGTCAAGGGCCAGTCATGGACTCTGATGCTCGATAAGAAATGCAAGTAGCAACTTGTTAATTAATAGTAATTGGCTACCACAACTTACACATTTATATCTATGTCAACATGAATCCCTAATAGGGTTCTGGCCAATATGGGAATGAGGCATACATATACCATAGACATACATATACACTTGAACACCTTCTGCTTCCTATATATTTAATAAGTGCCCCCTGACCCACATACCGTCTTTTCAATGAGTTAGACATTATTGGTTTTGTTGCTGGGTTACAGAGAGAGTTAGGAGCTTGATTTATGATAAGAATCAGGAGGCTAACACAAGGATTGCCAGTCTCCTAGGGATACAACTAGAAGAAGCATCAGCATTTTCCCAGTGTACCCATGTGAACAGAGTAGTTTGCTCATTATAAGATCTCTGGAAATAGTTCATATTTCTAGTGGTCTGTCAGCAATATACTGGTACGTGATCTAGTGTGAAGTTTACTGTATAGGAAACCGCTAGATGCTATGTCACTGCGCAGATAATCACAGAACTGTGTAGTTAGAGGGTTTTTTAAAAAAATTCTAACCCCTGCCAATGCAGGAAATCTACAGCTAAAGCATACCTGACCTTGGCAAATGGTTGTCAAACCACTTAAGAAAGAAGCAGAGCAGCGACAAATCATATAAAGACCTTCCTGAAGAATATTATGAAAGTTACATCAACACTTTATCTACAGTGGGGTCTTGACTTGAGAACTTAATCCGTATTGGAAGGCAGTTCTCAAGTCAAAAAGTCTGTAGGTCAAGTCTCCATTGACCTACAGTGCATTGAAAACCGATTAATCCCGTAACAGGCTGTTTTTGTTCCATTTTGGTTTTTTTTCTGGTCTGTAAGTCAATTCTTAGGCTGCAAGTCAAACCTAAATTTTGCGGCCAGAGAAGTCTGTAACTCAAAAAGTCTGTAAGTCAAGCTGTCTGTAAGTCAAGGGTCCACTGTATAAGGCATTGTCCCAAATCCTGTTACACAACACAGTAAGTCGCACTTGTGTAGGCCCATAGAATCAGTTAGGATTTGGTGAGTCAACTACTCTATATGTCCAAATGATTCAAATAAGCCTATTCTAGTTGAAACTATGTTAACATACATCACAAGCAAAGTAAGCCAATTTGAATCAACCAAATCTATGGAGAATTGACTCACCAAATCCCCATTGATTCAATGTGCCCACTGTAGTGCAACTTACTAAGCTAAGCAAAAGGATTTCAGCCATTAAGGAGGTCCTTCAAGCTTCACATTTTACCTAGAGAGTTAAGCTGGTTTGACTGCTGAAGTGCAACTTACAGTTGGCTATTTAGCTCCTGTGAAATATTTTTTTCTGTGGGCTTCCTGATTTTATATGTTGCAATGAACATGACTAACAGTTTTAGAAATATAATGCCATTGGTCCTTGTGCAGGCAGATAGGCTTAGTCTGATTGTTTTCTATGGAAAGTACAATGAGTGTTATTTTTTAGCTACCTAACAATACTGTACAGCATTGTACAGGATAATATCAGAATATAATTAATATTCACAAGTCTTCTTGCCCCCACAAAAGGGAATTTCATCTCAGTGATCCCAAAGAAAGTATTGTCAACCACTGTGAGACTTTTGTTTGCTCATGTACGAGAGCAAAATGACCTGTGTTTCTCTTTTTGTTCAACAACAGCATTAGTGAAAAAATATATTTTTTGTTCTCAGCTTGAATGAGAACAAAATTATTTGCTTATTTCATTTGGTACTGTTTGTATGCCTTAGCTTTTAGGTGTGTTATAGGAATAAGGCAAGAGAGAGAAATGTGGTCTGCTGGACAGAAAGAAATGCTACTCCCTACTGTATGAGAGAGGAAATCTACTGTACTTTGCCATTTCCAGGCCCCAGTTAGGATTACTCTGCCACTTGCTTCATTAATTCCAATGGGAACCAAGGTTACTTTAGTCCAGATCTAATGCATGGTGCTTTTGGAAATCAAGTCATTTTCAAAATGAGTATAGAAGCCTCGCTAGACACACGCTAAAGCAAGACTATAGTAGCTTCTTGGATTCTTACTATTTTAACTTATTCTTTAGTTAAAGGTATTCTCTATGGATTCATAAACAAATCACCTGCTGATATTTATAACAAATTCTAGTATGTGCTATGATAAATTAATAGAGTTGCAGCTATTTGAAAAATTAAGACACAACAGTATTATCTAAATCTCTTAAACCTCACCTGTTCCCATCCACACACAGAGAACACATATTGATTTTTGTGTTTTTTTGAAGTACATCGACACTAATGAGAACTAGTATTTATTTTCAAAGAACTGTATGCAAGCACTACCTGAATAACTAGAAGAAGCATTTTTATTGAATAAAACCATGCATAAAGCGAACACATTTGCCAGGGACAGCCAACGTTTAATTGCAAATCAGCCCACTTTTTAAAATAAGTAAGCACATTACAGCCCCTCTTTCGAATAAACAATGGACAATCTTCATTTTGCACAGAGTTAAAAAGAACTTTGTAAAAGAAATCAAATAATTCATGCCTCCTTTTGACTCCCCATACTATCCTGAATAATTTATGCTGCTCAATGACAACTCCTTAGACTTGTTCAGTTTTAGGAGGTGAACTTGTCAATACGTGTCATCACTCATTTTATCTTGTAAAAGTCCCTTGATTTATTGAAGCACTGTATAAAAACAATGTTCAGCATCATCACCCTTCATCAAGGCAGGACTGAGAGGCTAAATGAACCCACTTAGCAATAAATTGCCTTCAGCTCTGTGGACCTTATTTCTATGTTGGTGCCCTTTGGGTTGAGGTATATGAGCATTAATTACTCTCCAGGTACAACTTATCTACCCAAGTAACACAGCACAAGTTCATTCTTAGACATTTCTGAAAGAGAAGGCACTATAGGTGTTGGAAACAGAGTGTTCTTTTACGACCAAGATAAAGGAGGGCAAGAATGTGTATCATTTCTGAATTACCCATAAGGATATGAAGCACATCTGGTCTGTCCTTTAACCACTGTACAAAATGTAGCCATTTGATATAATTCATACACAAGAAAGGTAGAAAACGTGGGGGGAAAAAGACTGTTTGGGCCCAGCTGGATTACACGAGGTCTTGGGATGCTGTGTTCATGGACTGGCTTTGGAAGACCACTTTTGGAAGGTGGTGGTGTCAATAGTCCAGATGACTGTCTGGAGTCAGGAGAGCTCATAGGTGTGAGTGTAATGGAAGAGATATCTAAACAAGGAGCAGAATCCTCACTGTCACACCAGAAAAAGGTGGAGGGTCTTTGAAACATGTGGCATTCATAATCAGACTGTATGTGCAGCAGCTGTAAAGGAATCAAGAAAAAGAAAGAGAAAAATGTTCTAAGGAGTGAAAGTTCTACGAGAAAGGTAAGAAAAGAGCACTTTAAAAAATCTTGCAAACTCGTTTTTAACAATATAGGAGCAAAAAGTATATATAGATATACTTGAGATACATATCAGCAACAATGAGTAATCCAGTTCTGCTGGCAGGAGGCAGTTCAACATGTTCATCTTTTTAAAGAATAAATTAAATGGAATGTTCATATTTGCTGCATCCAAAATAACCTCAGGTATGCTTGTGAATTTTCATGGCTGGAATTATTTTGACTATAATTGGCAAATATGGCTGGGAGGTTAAAGCACAGCCCAGTATTGTTGTGTATTTAATGCAACTTCACAAACCACTCCTCTCACAAAATGGTTACACAAAAGGAGCTTATTACAACACTCAAGTTGACTAGGCCATCTGGGCTCTTGGATGCAAATACGTATAAATATTGTGCTATATAGTTTAAGACTCTATAAATATAAATTAAAGCAATAGATTTGTATAGGTTGTATATGAGAGCATTAATTAAAAATATCTATTTTTGTAATATAAAAATGGAGGTGTTCTTCTATTACGGATCTACTTTTCACCCCAGTCAGATGAAGTGTGTATCTGTGTGTGTGTGTGTGTGTATTGGAAGTGCAATGTGTCTACATAGAAGTTGTATCTGGTCATGTGCAGGCTCTCCACAAGAGAAAAAAATATCTGATTTTCTAGGGTTTCCTCTTCAACATGTGCACTACTTAAGTAGTGACTGTTAAATGTTGACTATTCTTCTAGCTTACTGGTACTGGCTGGAACAGACAGATACTGTTCAGTTCATTAACTGCCAAACAGACCTCCTAATATGCTTCTTTTAAAATAACGACTGCAAATCAATTGGCAGCAGCCTTCACAGATTTCCAGGAACATCAGCTGGAAAAGGTTATCTTGTCTGTTCAGAACAGGTATGGAGCAACATTCTAAAATTCTTTCAGGACTCCTCAAAGTATGCTGACTAGAAACTAAATATCATTTTGGGATGGATTAAAAAAACCCTTATCTTAAGAATCAAAATGCTTACTGCAGTATGAAGAAAATAACTACCCTACCACTCCTTTCCTCTTGGGATGCCTTGGGATCGTGCAGCTTGCCAAAAGCCACACAGGCTAGCTCTTCTTCCTGGAGGTACAGTGGGAAGTCCGACTTCCAACCTCTGGCTCCACCACCAGATACTTAAATCAACTCAGCTATCCATGGTCAAATTATTAGGATGAAAACCAGCAAAGGCCTTTGATTTAATGTCAAAAGAAGCCCCCAAAAATGAGCAGCACACACAGAGTAAAAGAAATCCTATTCATAAGGACCACTGCTAAATATAATGTACAATTGTGGTTGTACACTCAGCAATTCTTGAACGTTCTGCCAGTGCTCCTCTCCTCAGTGAAACTTTTCATTTTGTGGGAAGACTGAAGAATACAGCTAAAGTCTGCACCCAGTGATGGAAACCACATTGTAACAGCCATCGTTCAATTTTATTAATGCTTCTTACATATTTTTTCAGGAAATGGTTGGAACAGCATTAGTCCATATTACATACAAATGTGCCTTTAATATATGCATGTTATAATGACAGCAAAAGGAGAAAAATTGCTAAATCAAAAAAATGTATTCAGGTTTGTAAAGGAACAATGTAAAAAACATAAATAGAAATGAAAACCATCCTTTTGTATTCTTGGTGAGGATCTTATTGAAAAACGTTTGTGGTCTTCTGCTGTGGGAGTCTCATCTGTTGTAATATTCATCAATACAGATGAAATACAGAGAAGCTGCAAAGTATCCTCACACTAAACTTCACACTTAACTGAAACCCCAGATTATTAAATAACAAAATATGACTTTAAAATTTAAAATTGGGTTAACATTTGTCAGAGAAAATACTTAAGATGCTATGAAGGATGAACGAGGAAAGAAACACAGGCCTAAGAGAAAGGAATGCCAATGCAACATGTTTATTCTCAAAAGAATGCAGCTGACAAAACTGACAGCCAAACAAATGATTTGCTAGAAGCTTTGCCAATAGAACTAAACATCTAACGGCACTGGTATTTTACCAGCAATGGTGGAATAAGGTGTAGCAGATACAAAGAATGTGTTTGCTGACTATGACAGAGAAGGGACATTAGACAAACCTCTCCCACCAACTTACTTAGCTAAATGTATGAGAAATCATCAATACTGTGGAAATTCTCTCTACAACAGCCTGAGCTCATATAAATACCATTGATCTATACATGGAACATGAACGGGGTGGAGTTTTAGAGTCGTGAATGCAGACTTTACCTTTATCGGATCACAGGGTCAGCAGCATATGAAAGGAACACATGATATACATGGGGTGTGAGTTGGGGGAGAAATATGGAGGAAGAAATAAGGGAGCAGTTAAAAGCACAGCATCTCCATTGTGAACTGTTTCCAGATGTTTACTGTATAAACTAATTGCACACAAGTTCCTTGTTTTCCATATGCAATGAAAAGACTCATAACGTATACTTATTTACCTTGTGTTGCTGAAAAATTCATTGTAAATGTAATCACTAAAAAGAATGTCAACGCTCCAATGTGTTTTAAAATCCTTATATTAAAAATTGACCAAAGAGGAACATTGAAAAGAGAAAAGTTGTTTTATTTTTAATGTGAAATTCAAAACACACAGAGCTTTCTTGCTCTTTCTTTTGATGAGTGATGTGATTTTGAACTTGCAGAAGTGTACAACAAACATATTTTTCTAGAGCTTGAAGTGCAATGAAAATATCACAGCTGGCCTTATTCATCAGAAGCAAAAAATGGAGTATCTTTTGAATAATACTAGCAATTAATATTTAACATTTGTGCAGGACAGACTCTAACATCTCAGGAAACAGTTACTTGAGAGTTTCTGGCTTCTTTAATGGATTGGATCCTTTCCTTTTAGCTACAACGGTTTTGAACTGGCAGAAGGGATTATAGTACTGGGGCCAGCGGTTTTTACAAGTAACGCCAGGTTTAATACTATGTAGCTCACAGTTTTCTTAACTATTCATAGAAGGTTTGTTTTCACCACCAGAGTTTCAGTGCTCCAAACAATAAGAGGGATCTCTGTGCTAAATGTACATGAGAAAGTAAGGGGGATACAAGGAGGCGGGTGAGATGCTACCAAGGTCAGAAGGTGAGTGGAATTATGGAACCCTGTCTGCTTGTTTGAAATAAACCTTTTACTCTCTACTCTGTTTTAAATTAAACATTACAGAAATGCAGAAATTTATTTGGAATCTCTATACCTTAGAACCTCCAACCTTGCAGTTTCAGATATGTGAAAAATAAGAAACTAGCATAATGTCATCTTCTTCTGGATACAAAATTCCAAAGCGTAGAAAATGTACTTCTTGAAATATAATCATGAGGATTCCTCAGCCAGTACAGTAAGAGCCCATGCTACGCTGCGGAAATCTGGGTATTTTAACTTTCCAAACAAGTAACTCTCTAAAGCTTGTAGAAATCTTCCTATTTAGTCAATTAGAAAGCATGGTGAGAAAGCCTCCTTAAGGTTTATTACTTATTTGTTTGGTTGATTTATATCCCATTTTTTTCCTCCCAGAACAATATACATGATTTTTCTAATGTTTTCTTTTCTAGAAAGCAGGATAGAAACCAAACCGACCAGTAGGTCAATGAATAGGCATGTGTTCACAGATTCATATGTTTAGAAATTCTCATACAGAGAAAAAGGCAAGCTTAGGGACTGGGTGGATGAAGAAAGTCTAGAAACGGAGGGAATTGAAAATCGAATGAAAACCACCAGCTGCTAGTGATACTTGGAAGGAGGAGGACAGAGAAGAGAACTAAAGAAGATTAGCCAAATGGAAGGACATGAAAAATTAGTGAGAATGTAGGGATGTTTTTTAAAAAGTGTGACAACGTAAAATGAATGATATGCTCGATTTGTGCAGCAGAGAAAGGATGGTGGCATTCTCACTTTCAGTAAATATGCCTCTCATGGTCTGTCACAACTGTATTATTCTGAAACCATCTTGATGCACCAGATACTTTATGAACGATTTCATTATTGACACAAAACTCTGTTATAACTGAAGATTATGGTAGTAAAGCACCCTTTGAGTATCGCTGTCAAGACCACGTAAATTTGTGAAAGGAAGATGGTCTTATAATTTGGGGATGCAGAACTCACGATTCAGGTGCCACTCCCAGCACACTGTCACTAGGTTCTTCCCCCCCAAATGCACTGCAAAGACTAGGATCTCAGCCAGGACTGCTGTTTTCCCAATGCCAAGAGTGGCGGAGAAACAGGGATCTCATTGGAGAATGCCAGGGCGCGGTGGCTTTCCTATCTCCAGTCTCCACTGAATATTCCGAGTGGAGGAGAGGCTGCCTCCCCAGGCCTAGTAACTGGGCATCTGAGATTGTTGCCCTCACATTAATGGTAGAACAATCTCAGTGATGGGCAGGTGGACGAGCCAAAGCTGCCTCCTGATCCCCAGGAATCCCATCACTAAGATCTCTGCTTTCCCCAGCACTAGTAAAAGCATAGGCAGAGCAAACTTTGTTGAGATCACAGCAGTGACCCCCACACTAGAGATGGGCATGAACTGTGGTTTTGGCACCTCGGCAGATCGGGGCCCACAGGTGTTGTGCAGGCCCATCCCAGATTCCTGACTCTGGAGGAGCCACAACAGCCCCGCCTCTAGGTGGGTGCCTGCAAGAGGCAAATCAGAGGTGGGGATATCTGTATTGATAAATGAATATGAACATCTCCACCCCAACTGGACCTAACGAGGGTCTGCCCTCTGGGACTGGACCATCCACTCACACATCCCGGCACTGTGAAGGTCTCGCTCTTCCCAACATGGCCCCTGGAGCTCTGCTGCCTCCCTGCTCGGCTGGCTCTTGCAGGCAGGGGGAGGGAGGGCAAGTCTCCCTGCTCGGCTGCTGAGAGCGGGACTTTTGCGGCACTGGAACATGTGAGTGGATGGTCCGGTCTCGGGGGCCGGACCCCCATTTGGTCCAGCTCAGATGGGAATGCTCGTATTCATTTATGAATGCAAGTATCCCCATCTCTAGTTTAGATAATATGTATAGTATCATCACAAACCATAACGTTACTGTCTTAAACTGGTGTAAGTAGCATGCAGACCCTGGGCACATGTAGACTCAAATGTGGCACTTCAGCATGAATGGTGGCCACCAGACTCTTCATCCCCAATTTTTATTTTATTTAATTTTTAAAAACTATTCCTTATGTATCATTTTTGCACTCTTGAGTCTGGGCAGCACCTCATACACCTTCCCTCAATTTGCATTTTTTAAAATAAATTGGCCACTAGAGGGTGTAAGAGTACTTTGTCAATCTTAAAACGAGTCTTTTTAAAAGAAAAATATATGGGGGGGGCATGGGTGTGTGGCTCTCCAATGTCTGGGAGTAATTTTGTGCAGCCCTCACATCTCCGGACATTGCCCACTCCTGTCATAAATGGATATAATTACCCTTATTTTTTAAAATTCCAGTGTATCTACAATCAATTACTGAAACATGACTTTTTAAAAAAACCTCCAACAGCCAAGTTACTACTGCAAATAATTATACAAAGAGTTGAGACAAATGATATTATACCATCTAGCCCCTAAAACTGCTGCTCAAAAAGTTCCACCTCCCTACTAAAGATCACGGTCTTTAGAAATGGTCACCATTCTACTTCAAAATGGAAGATTCTTTGTTGAATTTCAAGAGAAGAAATCAAAGGAACGGTCTCCCACAGGGTAGCATCCTGGCACCATTATAGTTAACATTTACACAAATGATCAACCAACATTCCCGTGCTCCATACTGATGATCTCTGCCTTGAGAGTCTGGGGAAAACTTTTGAGGTCATTGAGCACCAGTTATCCTCTTATATTATAAAAACAACCAGCTGAAATCAAACCCTTTCAAAACACAGGCCTGTGCCTTCCTCTTAAAGAACAAAGAGGCAGAGAGGAAGTTCCAAGTTAGCTGGGGAGGCAAGATTTTGGAACACTGCACTACCCCAAAGTATCTGGACATTACTCTGGAGAAAACTCTGATTTACAAAAAAATTGTATAAATATGAAACAGAAAGTTGTCGCCACAAATAACATTATAAAAATGGCTGGTCAGACCGGAGTGGACACTCACAAATAATAAGTACAACCACTTTGTTCCTGTACTACAGCAAAATATGCTAGTGCTGTATGGTATAAATTAGCATATGCCAAACAACTGAATTTAGCTCTTAATGTATCATGCAGGATTGTTACCGGCTGCCTGAAGCCAACAACCATTGAAGGAGTCTATTAATTGGGTGGCATTGCCCCTTCAAAAATACATTGAAAGGTGCAAGCAAATAATAAACGAAATAAAGTAATACTGCACCAAACCCATCCTCTTCATGGGCACCAACCCCCTAGGATCAGGGGTTTCCAAAGTACGGGCTGTGGGCCACATCTGGCCCACCTGGCCTTTTTATCTGGCCCATGTGTGTGTGTAGGCAGGCAGGAATGCATGTGTGCATGCATGTGTGTGTGCAGGCATGCAAGAGTGTGTGCGGATGAGAGGGTGAGTGGGTGGGAGTGCAGGCGGGCAGGTGTGCAGGAGTGTGTGTGTGTGTGGATGGGTGGGAGTGGGTGTAGGTGGGTGGGCAGGAGGCTGGAAGCCTGCGTGCACGTACACGTTCCTTCGGCCCCCCAAAATTTAAGTAATATATTATGTGGCCCTCTGTGTGAAAAGTTTGGAGACCCTCTGCCCTAGATCAGGAAAAGTTTTCTGCACACATTTCATGCTCTAAATATTAAACCAGAAGATGGTATGTTGAACCTTTGGAGAACAAAACCAACACACCTTGCCGAATGGATGAATGCTGAAGAGAGTCTCCCATCAGGACAAGACTCTCGCTGGACCATGTGGAAGTCACTTAATAGACTTCAAAGTGAAGTAGGAATATGAAAGAATAATCAAGTAAAATGGAGCTACAGGACAAATTTTCAGTGACTGCGGAGAAATTCAATCAGTACAACACTTACATGCTTACACTTTACGACCTATCATGTATACGAAAGAAGTTCTAGCAAATGGCTGAGATAAGACTATTAAAATCATCTGTTACTGGTCAAAAACAGCCTAATTGTCTTAAGATTTTAATTTGCTTTTACTTTTACCTGTATTTCATATGTGGCCATAGTTTTAAATTGTGGAATGCTCTGATACGAATAAAGAAAGACTGCAAATAATAAATCAGCTAGACATATTATAAGGAAGCTCACATGGTTTCCCAGTTCACACACATTTTTAGGAAAGTTTTTGGGGAAAATTTAAAGGTGTTGCACATAACACATACAGACAAATAAGCAACCATATGCTTGTGGCACAAAATTCAGGAATGTCCAAGCACGAATTTCAAACAGGCTGTACATTTTAAAGAGAAGAAAGACGGCAACCATTTTCTGATCCGTGAGCTCTTGCTCTTAAACTATGATGTTTTGGCTCTCTCTGTTAACTACTCTGTAATTAGGCAGATGGGTTGTTTATCTGTAGAAGAGTAATTTCATCTATTTTTATTTGATATGTTTAATATTTAGTATATTTCATTTAATATGTTCCATGGTTGAATTTCATATTGAATCCTGACACAGAAAAAAAGATACTAAGGCTTACATCTTGACACAAGTTAACCCCTTTGGAAAAGTCAATCAACATTCCCAAGAAATGCAAGACAAAGCAATTAGCTGTGCTACTTTGTTGCATTAGCCAGCATACACTGTTCAGCAGCTGCAAATGAAGCGTGATTAGGAATCTTTTTCACTTGTCACAGGCTTACCGTTATTTAAACACAGTACCACACATTAGTTAAATCAATTAATAAAAGTGCTTTACATTTATCACGGAGCAAATCAGGTGTTAAAGATGTTTTAAGTTATAAAAGTGTATTAGAAAAGTAGCTTCCTCAAGAGTACTTACTGGTGATGTGTGTACGTGGGCCATTCTTAACTGGTTCTCCAAGTCTTGTACCTTATTTTTCAGCTCCATATTTTCTGTTTCTAATTCATTAATCTAAAAGATATGCATTTATCAGGAAGGTGAGTACACCTACAGATTAATCAGCGGTACTGTGAAATTAATGCACAAGAACCAAAAATAATCTTAGAAGAACAAATTATCATGGAAGAAAATGCTTATCATTTTCCAGTAAAAGCTTGTTCAGAAGCAAGATGTTGATATTTGCCTATCAACTGGCTCCTCAAGAGAGTGCATAAATATTATCTTACTTATTGGCCGAGATTATCTTCTCTAATTACTTTAGAGTAACACAAATCTGGCTTGCTACAATTTTTTAAAGCAAAACTGAGACATTGCTTTTCTAAAATAAGACGGCTATGGAACTAAAGTGGAGTTTCCAAAATGGCAGTTTTCACTATATTACCTTTCCATGACTAAGATTTTTCTATAATGCTTATTCATTTCTAAGTGCTATTCCACAACATCTTTTCTATTGCTAATTAAAAGACCTAAGCTATGTCTAAGCAGTATCTCCAACGACAGAAGGCGTTGTAGGCATTTCCTAACTCAACAGGATAAAAGATGTGTAAGGTGCAGGCTGCCTCACAGAGAAGAAACAATAATAATAAATCTACATTGCATCAGAGGCTTCCACACTGGATACCTGTTTCCAACCTGTTTCCAAGTTCAGGTTCTATTGCTTCCTGATCCTCCAGGATGTGGGACTAATGAAGAATCACTGTCAATTTGTGCAATGAATTAACCTTTCTGTTTTTTCCTTCCTTCCTTCCTTCCTTCCTTCCTTCCTTCCTTCCTTCCTTCCTTCCTTCCTTCCTTCCTTCTAAATCATGTACAAGATATGTTTTCAATATATATGCTATTAGATATTGTACTGTAGTTAACAAAATCTACCAATTATGAAACTTCCAAAATGGAATAAAAGTGAATCCTCCATTTCCTTTGGATGATTACAACTATTAAATAAAATTGTTGTTTGATATATCGCTGTTTGGTATATTGATATAAAAAAGCAGAGTTTCACACTTATGTCTATAAAATATTTAATCAGCTAAAATCTTGTTGCTTGTGTAGTCAATAGGGATTTGGTGAGGCAACTCCTCCATAAGTTCCATTGATTCAAATGGGCGTACTCTAATTGTGGACTTACTATACTAAAGTAAGCTGAGATCAGAGTAGGCCCATTTCAATCAATGGAACTTACAAAGGGGTTGAGTCACTAAATCCTTATTAATGCAATGGGCCTTATCTAGTGTGATTTAATAAGCCAGGTGTAATGGAACCGTAGCCAATTTTGCATGGTAAAAGGAGAAACAAGGTCCAAATCATGCACCCATGCAATTTTTAAGCCCACTGGGCCTTAATTAGTTTCATCTGGTGGCATACATTTCTGAGGCTATGTGGATGGATAGATACGCAACGATCAAAGACATGAATGCTGTAAGGTTTCACTTTGCTTCTTTCTTGACTATTTCTTGACTATTTATCTCTTGAGTCCATACGTTAGCACTCCAGTCCCCTATAAGGACAAGAACATCTTTCTTTGGTGTCAGTTCTAGATGGTGTTGTAAGTCTTCATAGAATTGGTCAATTTCAGCCGCTTCAGCATCAGTGGTCGGTGCATAAACTTGGATGACTGTGATGTTGAAAGGTCTGCCTTGGATTCGTATTGAAATAATTCGATCATTTTGAGATTGTATCCCAGTACAGCTTTCCCCACTCTTTTGTTGACTATGAGGGCTACTCCATTTCTTCTATAGGATTCTTGCCCACAATAGTAGATATGATAATCGTCTGAATTGAATTCGCCCATTCCTGTCCATTTTAGTTCACTGAGGCCCAGGATGTCAATGTTTATTCTTGCCATCTCCTGTTTGACCACATCCAGTTTTCCAAGGTTCATAGATCTTACATTCCAGGTTCCTATGTAGTATTCTTCTCTGCGGCATCGGACTTTCCTTTCACTTCCAGGCACGTCCACAGCTGAGCTTCCTTTCGGCTTTGGCGCAACCACTTCATTAGCTCTGGAGCTACTTGTACTTGTCCTCCGTTCCGCTTTTTAACCATAGCCCAGGAGAAAAAGAGGGTATATTCTGCTGTTGCTGACCACTGAATGATTTACGATTAATAAAGAAATCTTAGAATATATAAAGATGTGTTTGCTTCCAATCTGCAAACTGAAGCTTTTTGTCTTCATGGAAGGATTTTCTATTGCTGGAGTAAGTGGGAATATACAGGCACTAACTAGATTTTTAGGAAACCAGATAGATACTCAGTATTGCTACTGCTATGCTTTCTTTTGCTGTTACCAAATCCTGCTGTTCTGCCTATCGGAACATTTCTCCAAGGATCGCTCTGTGTCCACAGCCATAATAAAGAAGACTTGCTTTTTATAAAATCAAAGGTAGAGTGCTGATTCTATTATACTCCCATAAGATTCCTAAAAGTCTAAATGGTATGTTATTTAAACACAGAAAGAACAGCCATCTGCGACTTACTCTTTTCTGTAAACCTGCAATCTGTTTTCTTGTTTCAACATCTTTTCCTCCAGATTCCAGAAATTTCCTGTAAGCCAGGTCAAATGCTTGACCAATAGTTAAAGTTATTTCTTCTGCCTTGATAGAAAACAAATATTACTATTAGTATGCAAACTCTATTTTATATAACAAAGAATAATTTTAAAAGCACATGTTGATTTAATATTCATAACCATTTACACAGAGACAGGCTGGAAAGTGTACAGAAGGCTGAACCTGCCAATAATTTATTAGTCTAATTACAACAGAAAGAAATTGGCAGGGTGCAATCCATTACCTTTTTAAATAGGTTATAATTTTGGTGAATTTCTTGTTGATATATTTCAGATCAGTGCCAACAACGAGTGAATCCAAACCATTGTTTTTAGAGCCATGCATTTCTAATTAAAATGTGGCAACAACACTTATTACATGACTTATTGCAAGACAGTCTAATTACAATGGTGAGGTTATTTTGGAGCTGGTAGTTTTTAAAAAAATGAAAACCTTATGACAACCAGCCTGCTTTAAATGCAATTGCTGGAGGCAGAAAAAAAACTAAAATGAAAGCTGGGCTAGGAAAATATAATGAAAAAAGACATGGCATTCATGCCACCATCAAGTGCTGGTAAATAAAAGATACTCAGGTGGGGCTAAGACATGGCCACAGTTGTGCAACTACATCTAAGCAATGGCCTCGACAACTGAAATTTGCCTTTGAGAGAACTAAATTTGGTTAAACCAGAGGGCAATTCCAATGTCCTGGGATTGGCACGGAACCTGATTTATGTTTGTTGTTGCATTATGTTTCTTGTCCAGTGACTGTGATTCACTTTGAATGCCAAGGCCTTCTTACAAAACAGAACTGGACCATTAAACCACATTGCGTCAATTCTGTGACTTGTCCCATAATACACCAGTCTCATCTGATTTTGGAAGCTAAGCAGAGATGAATCTGGTTAGTATTTGCATGAGAGATTACAAGAGAATGATAGGAACCTTTAGCTAAGGTTAAGAAGGAATCCTTCCTGAAATGCCGAAGAGCTACTGCTGCCTATCAGAACTGAGACCACACGTGGTCTGACTTAAGTGTTAGGTGGTTCCTGCGTGAACTTATCTTTATACAGATGATAGAACAGTGTACAGTGGCACAGGTACATTAATATCTGGAAGCAGAAGGGGAAAGAGGTATGATGCAAGAGAGCAGAAATAACCAAGACATTAAGCATTAAGCAGCAGTAAATTCCTCACAGTTCTGTAAATGTAAATGGTTAAGGCCCAAAAGCAAGGTAGTAGACAAACTTTTCCCAGAAGAACACAGACAAGCATTTTTCACATGCTTTGTGTACATTATGATTCTAATGGGTAAAATATACAAATGTTAGCTTGCCTGGGCATAAACACTTATGTTTTCTGCATTCCTTTTAAATAAAAAAGCAGTAAAATACAAATGCAGTGTGACACAAACAGCTGTCATGCTATATAGGCTCTTCATATGCATTTTGCACTAGGTTGTCTTGTGACACAAGGAAGTGTAAACAGTGGCTCAGGCTGTATGCATGCTATCTCTTGTTGGAGACATGAAATGGTGCCGATCAACTTAGTGACAAATGGAAAGTTAGTAGATTAAAAAAGCCAGAATGTTAGATAGTAATTTGTATGATAGTTATGTGTGTTGTTAACGTTATCAGTGATAGTTAACTTGCGTTATGGGATTATTACTGCCACAAGCTAAATACATATGGGAAAAATCTGGCTTCAGAGACACAAATTATAGCATGCTTTCTTCTCTAGTCTGTTTTTGGATTACTGAAAGAAAAAGGGGAGACAAACATTTGCAGCATCAAGACACCTACATACAAACCAAAGCAAGTATGACATACTTACACACTTTTCACTGTCAAAGACATAGCACAAGTGTTTATTTGATTCAGAATCTTTGCATATGAAAGTGAATATCCTTTTGTCGGTTTTGTCATCAGCACAAAATGATATCCTATGGAGCTGGCAGTTATGCTGCACTTCCTAAAAACAGTAATTGCTTAATTACATCTCATGAGTTACATTATAGGTCTTGAACATCTTCTAAACCACTACCGTAGAATGAGGCAGAGTCCTCTCCTACTAAAGAGAATACTTCATTGAGTATTACTTTATTGTGATGACTTATAATACTGTTTTCTAAAAAGTTGTTTTTATGCACAAGTACAGTGGCTTCTTTCGATTTGTTTGCAATGAGTATAAGCATCTGGGTCCAATTTTGAGCTACATAAGGCAAAAAAAAAAAGTATAAACACAAGATGTTCCATTACAGACTCTGGGAAAGGTCCAGATTCATTTACAGGGCTGTGTTGCTGGATCACAGTCAAAGTACTTTCTGCACAAACATCTTCCTGCTGTACATAATGTTCTGTCGGTTCACATGTCTGTACATTTACTGTAACAACTAGAGGATAACAATGTCACATTTTCAAACAGAAGGATGTGATCTTGGAGTATATAGCAAATGAGGATTACTGTACCTTATTTTAACAACCTACTCAAATATATCAGGCACTCAAAGCAGAGAAAATGACTTTTGTAATACTTCAGTTAACCTTCATTGCAGAATATTTTAATTAAAGTAAAGTAGTTAAGATAACTCTGCCTTTCATAACTGTTGATAACTCACTGGCTATAATGGCACTTGCGAGTTGTGGCCTACATATAGGAATATCCAGGGCTTAAGCTTGGTTTCAGTGCATGCTCTGACCACTCCGGTGGTCTTTTACTTCAGAATACATTTCCCAAGAGTACCAGATGTTACCAGATACTACTGCTACTAAGCATTGGGCTTCTGCTGCACTACTAGTGTGAATTGCAACACACTGTTCACACGTCTGTGGTCTGTTCCTCCTTAGATGTATGCATCATGCTACATACCATCCACTTGGCATATATATCATAGCTGTGTGGATAATATCCTCGGTGCTTAACAGGCATATTTTTCTCCAAACATTTTGAAGCAGGTGCCAGGGTTGTACCATTCTTCTCTCTCTCTCTCTGGACTCCAGATCCCAGAATTCTCAGGCCTCCTTCTTGGCTATATTTCTTGGGGTTGGAAATCTCATTGGTCTACCAAGGGTGTCTCCTGAGAAAGCACCACCTCCAGGAAGCATTGCACCAAGAAATAAGCCCTGGAAGGAGGCCTCAGCCCTTCTCCAGGTGGGTGAAATGGAGATGTCTTCAGATGTGTAGGTTTATGGGCTGGAACTCCCAAAACTCTGCCTCAGGAATTCTTGGATTGGTAATTTACAGAAAGACTCACCAGATGACACACCCTAGCAGGTGCTCGTCGGGGCTATTCTGCACTGTATATGCACTTCCTAGTTTTTCAACCAACAACACTGCAAATCCTACTGCTACTATGAAGATTTTTTTTCTTAAACCCCACAAGGATAGTATATGCTACACAGGGTAACCGGACTGCACCTAAACGTCTTAGAGGACATGGCTAGAGATTGGATTGCAAAGTCCCATCAATTGCACCGTTTCTAATCAATTTCACAGCTACCTCTAACCAGACAACTCCATCTAATTGGTATTGTGGTTGGGCTCCGACACATGCTAACCTAATTTTTCCTGGATGTTAGCTGTGCTGTCATACAAGAGCACAAGCCTAAAAATGACTTTTAAAAAGCCTGCCACAGAAGGCTAGAGATTACAACCTGACAGGCTCAGAGCCAGAAGCTACAGAGCTACATGTTAGATGTACAATGTTTTCAGTGTTTCTACAGATTAAGTGCCTAATTGGTCATTTTGGGTCAAGGAAATCTCATTCCAGGAAGCAATTAATGAAGCCTGAAAGTAGATCAGTAGATCAGGAAAAAGGTCTCGTGGCACCTTCTCCAGCAGGACATACAATGGAAGGAATAGTGGGGATACATCAGGGGATAACACTGGACTTGCAGTGTTATCTGTATAATGTAAAAATTGAACAAAGAAAGCCTCATTAGGAAGCACATGTTATCATTCTTACCATGTGAAGAATGGGAAGGCAAATACAGTAGCAAGTGGTAGGTCAAAGTCACTATGAGACTTTTAGAAGTTTCAGTGAGCCTCAAACATGTTTATCCCTATTTCGGATAATAAGACCATATAGAGATGGGCATGAAGAGTGCCTTGGTGGTGTCTGCATAGATATTGTGCAGATGCTGCACACTTCCCTCCAATGTCTCCTTTGCACATTTGTTCACTCATGGCACGTTTCCCTCCCCCTTGTCCTCTGGTGGCCATCCACTCACCAACAGCAGCAGCACGTGCTTCCTTCCTCCGTTTCCTCCAGTGGTTGCCCACTCAGGCAAGGAGGCAGGGGAGGGAAGCACGCTGCTGCCCATGAGTGGGTGAATGTGCAAAGAAGGCAAGGAGGGAAGTGCGTGGCACCTGCAGATCACCTGTGCAGGCACCATGCTGAACTGGGACGAACATAAAATGAGACAGGCCACCTTGAGACTATCAAATAAGGCTACAGAACATCAAATGAATAAATCCTTAAGCAATATGATCTGAAGGATAAAACTTAAGAGAGAATATCTACCCTCTCTTTATCAGGCAACTCTCGCACTTGGTTACCTGCCAGCTTCCCTCCTGTGTATGCATTAGGATGCAGATATATGTAATTGCAATGCACAGCTTTTGCCCTTCCCCATGAAGGGTTTCAGGTGTGCATTAGATGTACTGAGATGCTACTCCTTACTGCCACGAAGTGGATGATTTACATTTGGAAGATAAAACAGTGTAGAATTAAAAACAAAACAAAACAAAAAGAGTACTTGATGGTACTTCGTTTTCCTCTCCCAGCATCTCCACAGCTTTTTATTACTTCTGGCTAGTGTCATGGGAAAGCAGCTCTGGTCATGAAGAAAAATATGTGGCTTGTATGGGGGACCCTCTTGCTTTAAGAAAACATGACCGTTCTTAATTCCTATGAGAGTTCTGGGGAGGGCTATTATTCTTCATATTTTCACTCTTTCCATTGGCACTGGAATCCTTCTCATTTTCATGTTGAAAATCTGTTAGCATGAGATGATTCAACGCCACACTATCCTTGGATTTTTTTTTCTTCCTTCTGTTATTCTCCTTCAACACAGTTCAACTCTTCTTTGGTCAATATTTTTCCTCTTCATGCTGTGTTGTCAGCCTCATGACTAGAGATGGGCGCGAATCGCTGGCTTTGCAGTCTGGTTCAACAGTTTGTCATGGTTTGTTTGTTTCCTGGCCTGGCCAAAGAACTGATCTGTGCTCCAGTGGCCTGCCTGCTCCAGAGGGCATCCACTTACAGGCAGTGCCTGGAGAAAGCATGGCATAGCACCGCTGCTCAGCGGTTGCCCATTGGAAGGGGCAGGGCACCAAATCATGGACCAGCTGTTCAGTCAGGAAATGAACCATGCCGAACCAGCGGTTCACGACCATCACTACCCATGACATTTATCAAATGCGCTGCTCATTTCTGTTTCAATACACTTACAGGCATTATATTTCTTAGGCAGTTATCAAAAACCATAGAATGAAGTGACTTTCAACCATTCCTTGAATATATAGATAGCGGTCTCTTTTAAAGACAGGTGGACTCAATGATTTTTCTCTGAAGGTAGAATGGGCTGAAAGACTGTGCACAATTCAGTTGTTCTCAGCACACTTGTGCAATGTGGGTCAGAATCCTACCGGCGTTTGTACCTAAAGACTGCGTAACTTGCTGTGCTTAACTGACGAGGTGTGCTGGGGGTTTGCCTTTCTCATGTGCCTCGTCACAAGGTTGACTGCACAACTGAAATGTAACTGAGCAATATATCAATTAGCTGTAGCAAGTTACACAAATCTTATGTGAACACTCATAACACCTGGGCTGCTGTTGAGTCATTTTGCACTTGGTCCTTGGGAGACGCCAGTGTTGCACAATTGTGTGCCTGATGTTTCTTTCTACAGGCAGGGATAACAGCAAGCAGCTACCCCTTGTATGCTAATCAGTAGGATATCGTAAAGTCCTTGTTTATATTAATGGATTGCTTGTCTGGGTCAAAATGTTAAAGAAAAAAGTGACAAATGAAGATTCCTACCTTTGTTTTGGGGTCTAAAATTTTTACTCCATATATTGAGATTTGTAGTTCAACCTTTGGTGTTTTTTGACCTTCGGACTTCTTAATATGTCGTGCAAACTGGAAATGAGAAACAAGAATATGCAAATATTCTAAGGTAAATAAGCCCTAACAGAAACAGTACTACACTTTCCTTTGCATTGTGATTTATGGTAGATTGCATTAATATATTAATATATTATTGCTTTCCATTTTATTCTATTTTAAATTTTATTTTATATTCCCTGCTTTGATAATTGGTAGAAAATGAAAATCTAGTTATATGTTCTTAAATAAGAGATAGGAGTTGATGAATAAACCAAAACACAATGTGACTATAAATTACTTTCCTTGTACTCTAACCCAACACATTTATTGTCATTAACATGCCAGTGAAAAACACACTGCAGTAGTCAGTAAAGGTATTAACAACTCATTGAGAACACCCTCAGAATTTACAACATTATTTCCTCAAAACAAGACCAGAATGTCACATTTGGCATGGCTGTTTCTCACTCGGTCACCTATCAAAGCAGATCTGACAGATGGTTGCCCAATGTTCTCTTGAATGCCTCCAGCATTAGAGAGCTCATCACTTTCTGAGGCAATTAGTTCCATTGCCATACTGTTCTAACAGTTAAGAAGTTTTTCCCCCCTAATTTTCAGCCAAAGTCTGGCTTCCTGTAGCTTGAGCCCATTGTTGCGTGTCCTGCACTCTGGGGATGATCGAGAACAAGTCCTCTACCTCCTCTGTATGACAACCTTTCCAGTATTTGAAGTTTGATACAGAATCTCCCCTTAGTCTTCTTTTCTAGAGTGGTCCTGACCCGATCAGATAGGCGGGATATTAATTAATTAATTAATTAAATTCTGAAGGCTAAACATGCCCAGTTCCCTTCAGTCTTTCCTCATGCGTTTTGGTTGTGGGAAATAAAATCTTGCATACTGCCCTATGAGAAGAAATCAACCAACTTAAAGAAGAATTAAGTCTGCTCTCACCTAATGCCAATCTATTATTTTTAATTACCCTCACACTGCTCTATACTCCATGCCTGTGACATCTCAGAATAGACCAACTGCTGCCTTTGACTCTGCAGGAGACATGGAGAGCCAACAGAATAGGGAGGGAAGGAGATCATCACTGCTCAAGAGAATAGACAGCAACTTTCCTTCACTCAGACAACAGGTTGAGAGGGTTAACACTCTTGTTTCCAAAGGTATTCTTCTCTTCTTGGATATTCCACCCACCATCCCCCCCTTTATGAAATAAAACTTATCACCCTCAGTCAGACCATATGTTTCTGTTCAAGGAAAAAGGCTCACTATGAAATATTTTCAGAACCCTTTGTTTTAGACTGCCTTGTGATTAGAACTGTGGAAAATATTACTCCAGAAACAACAGCAAGATGTTCAAAATTAAAAAAAATTGGGAACATGTAAGAAACAAACATAGTAAATCACTAAGGTTTCCTGACATTTGTGGTGTGCCTGGTAGTTACGATTTATACTCCTTTCCTATCAGTGCAAACAAACAGGAAACATTCCAAGTAAAATGAAATGCTGCAGAAGGAAGTTGATACTGCTAGAAGGGTTTATCTTCTCAATAACCTAAACAATGACTGGCTCAGTACAGAACTGACCGTAGGGAGATAAACTAAAAACTGGAAGAGAAATAGAAAGAATTAAGTTTGCCAACACTTCTTTTTGCTGCTGTTATGGAACATGAGCACCATCTGCTGGCAAAAATCAAATTATATATGTACAGCAATGGTTCTTAACCTTGGGTTACTCAGGTGTTTTTGAACTGCAACTCCTAGAAACCCCAGCTAGCACAGCTGGTGTGAAGGCTTCTGGGAGTTGCAGTCCAAAAACACCTGAGTAACCCAAGGTTAAGAACCACTGATGTACAGTACAGTATTACGGTTTTGTAGACTGAGAGGTGTGGTGCAGAGGAAGAGGGACAGAAAAATGTCAAACCTTCGGCATGCCTAGGTTGTTGATCCTACAACCAAATGATCAGAGATGGCTAATTTGATGCAATGCTCTGACATGGCTGAAATAATTACATTATATGAATATAAAAATATGTATCCATCTAACAGCAAATGGAGCTGAGAGTGCGTACTTCTGCCTGTGTACATACTTAGCTCTTTGAAGTATTAAGGCTTTTGATGAAACAAGTGTTTTGAATGTGGATTACAACCCAAAATATATGGAACACGGGGAAAAAAGCCAGGCGTTTTAACAAAGCGGAAAGATTGATTTTTCCTCCACTAATAGAAGCCTAAACATTTGAAACACGATCCTTCTCTTCTCCAATTAATTCAGTTCTTTTTGAAGTTGTGATACTTCTGTGGTCTCATGAAATTTTAATTGACATTTCTATTTTTCTTCCTAATTATGAACAGATATAAATGTATCTTTATTTTTACCATTCATAATTATTATGCAGAGCGTGCGTAAGATAGATCACAGAACTTTTATGATTTATCGTTAAAAAGGGGATGGATATTAGCCATATTAGTAGAAATTACTGGGTATCTTTTCATTTCTCTAATTGCTTGACTCCATAGCTTAAGAGAGAAGTTCTAGTTTCCAGTCATAGAAATATCCCTTCTCCAGTCCTCATTTGTGCTTATTTATCCCCTCCCCCCATTACTTTTTGCACAAGTGCAGCCTTGCATAAAATAATCCTCAAACTTAAACAGGCAAAGGAAAGGATCTGCAATGCCTTGGATCCAACATGTCCTCTCTCTGTTATAGGATGGATCTGGTAAGGCTGCTTCCTTAACATTATAGTGGTTAGAAATAAATCCTAGTTGAAGTGGCAAAGGATTTGTGTAACTTGCCATTGTTAATTGTGGCTGACTGATGAGATACCAAGATGCAACCAGATAGCTGACCAGGCACATGACTAAGACACATCCAAGCACTCCACCAATTAGCCACAAGTAGCTGCAAGTTATGCACACCTTATGTAAGCATCAAAAGGATTCTGGCCAATCTGTATGGACTAAAAGTGTGCACAAAAAGCAATGCTGTGGCTGCTGCCAGGCCGTGGTGCTCCTTACTAAACAACACGGAACCATACAGGACCTCTAAGGGATGACTACACGGGCATTTAGTCTGCTGTTTGGTCTGCTACAGGGACAAACAGGTTCATTCCTAAAGACAGCAGACAATGTCTTTTCTGCAGTGAACCAGCCTGCCTCCAGAGAGATTCTACCTGCAGCTTTCTGGCCTCTGTCAGGGACTTCTATTGTTTTGGTGCAGGTAGGATTGCTCTGTTTGGCTCATTTCCAGCGCATGCAATAGCTGGAAACAAACCAAAAGCAAGCCTTCCTGTTTGAATTGCCAATAATGTGAAGTGGTTTTAAAAAAGAGCCATTTCAGAATTTTGGCAAATTAAGTACATCCTTGACTCCTCGGAAGGGATGAAGAACTGATTTTTTTTTTAATTGTATTTGGGCAGCACATATGTCCTGCAGTACTTTTTAAAAAAGCCAAACATAAAACCTCCTCCTGGAAGCAGGAGAAGGAAGATGGAAGTAATGAGGGAGATTTTTGTTTGTTTTTCTTGACCAGACTTTTAAAAGAAAAGCAAATAAGAATTCCCCTTGTTGCCCCCTCATGTCTCCTTCCGATTCCAGGAGAAAATTTTCCATCTGGCTTTTATTTTTTTTAAAGTGATGCAACACCTAGGCATGGCTGTAATACCTCCCCCTTGCCCCAATTTTCCTTGGTCTCTCCAGGAAACGGAAGAAGTGTTTAATTTGCTACTTCATGATCTTGGCAAATTGACAGTGGGCCAGTGTGGACCCTTGAGGTTCACTAGCCTGACCCAGCCCACTCCAAAACAGGTGTGTAGACAAGCCCTCTGTATCTTTTCAAAGCACCAAAGATGTTTCATTAATGGTATTATCAATTTAGGCTGTCCTTCTGAAACTGGAGCTAATTTGACATGAAAATTAGGTTTAACACAAATGTTTTACTGAAACAGTCCTATCGTTTGCTCTGAATGCTCCACTGTAAACACCAGACAGCTGATGATAAATGCAGATAAAAATAATCTATGTGCCTAATGTATCTTTTCATTCCACTCTATGCTTGTAAAAAAGGACCTTGTTCATTTTATGCTGGAATCAACCAGAACTAAATTGTAACTATTTTTAAGAATATGAATAAAGGATATTTGACTATATAAAGGATATTTAACTATGACTCTGATTTGAAATAAAATATAAATTAATTTATCATGAATTGATGCTCATAACAAGAGGTCAGAGACTGATAACAGTGGCCGGTGTTAATTTCTATGATGTTTCATGATACATATTTTCCATTTAACTCAAGAGCTGAAGCTATGAATAAAAAATAGGTGCAGTTCTGCACTTCAGAATTTTGCTTGAAGCAAAACTTGAAATGCATGTTGGGGCTGATCTTGGGGCAGCACAAAGAATTCTGAAGGAAAGCTAAGGAATATTTGTAAGACCAGGGAAGCCTGGCGGGGGAGGAGGGATCATAGAATTATAGCGCTGAAAGGAACCCTGGAGGATATCAAGTCCAAAAACTAAAGCAGGGAATCCACAGCTAACGGCATCCCTGACAAAATATTCACCCAATCTTTGTTTTAAAACCTCTGGTGAAGGAGAAGACACCATCTACCAAGGTAATTCATTCCATGGCTGAATGGTTTTTACGGTCAAGAAGTTTTCCCAACATCTAGTCAAATTTTCCTTTCTTCTCATTTGAACCCATTGGTTGAGGTTCTCTGAGGCTCTCGTACCCTTGGCAGGCACAAAAAACAGATGACAGCGTTCGAAGTGGGTCCCTAAAGCCCTATGGGTAAGTAAGTAAGAGTGGTCGAGTAGACCAGATAGGCGGGGTATAAATCAATCAAATACATAAATAAATAAAAATTAAAAAATGGCTCTCTCTGATTTTTAAAAGCATTAGGAGGTTCATCAGCATTCAAAAGAGAAATGTTGCCTCTTCTGCATGTCCGTAATGCCTCAAAGGTGTAGGGAACCTGCCTATCGGTTGCACGCCTCAAATGCTTCTTCTGAATAGAGTTCCTGTTTCTGGCTACTTCCTGCCTCTTTGCAAACATATGCTGTTGCTGTGTGTAGACTTTGCCACAGGGCAGGAAGACTGGGAAGGGGGAAAGTAGCAAACGCACAGAGCAAAGCATACTCCTTATATGCTGCCCCCCCCCCCACAAAATGGGTACTCAGTTTACCAACCTCAGAAGGCTGGAAGACTGAGTCAACCTCCAGCCAGCTACCTGAACCTATTGAGATCCAACTCAGGTTGTGAGCAGAGTCTCTACTGCAGTACTGCAGCTTAATCACTCTGCCATGAGGCTCCTTGTGGCAGCAGAAATGGCAAAAGCTGTCCAAATGTGAAGGAGTCAGGAAGCCATTGAGAACGGAGTGGGCTGCTTCAAAAGGAGAGTTCATATTTTGGACATTCTTTTCCTTTAAATATGCCAGCATCACCAGCGCAATGCTGCATTAAATCCACATCAGGTTGAGGGCCAACCTGGACATTATTCATGTTATTAGCAACTTCGTGAATAGCTTTTTAAAATACGGAGACATGGAAAAAGCCTCCTGAGGAACATGAAGCCTGTGAACACATTCACAGGGCGATGGTGGTACCCTGTCACTTTGATCTTTCCACTCCAGCAGCACCACTGGCATGCTTTCAACATGCCTGAAGATGCTGCTTTAAATATGTACTGTATATATACATTGCAAGAACCCTAGAAGAGACCAGGAAGGAATCTAGATACAGTGGTGCCTCGCTTAACGATTACCCCGTCAAACGATGAATCTGCTTTACAATGGGTTTTTTGCGATTGCTGTTGAGATTGCAAAACGATGTTCCTATGGGGAAAATTCGCTTCACAACTATCGGTTCCCTGCTTCGGGAACCGATTCTTCGCATTACGACGATCTAAAAAACAGTTGATTGTCGTGTTTCAAAATGGCCACCCGCTGTGCAAAGTGGCTACCCGATGTGTTAAGGACGGATTCCTTGCTATACAGGCACCAGAAAATGGCCACCCTATGGAGGATCTTTGCTGCACAATGAGGTATTTCGGCCATTGGAGCACAATGAGGTATTTCGGCCACTGGAACACACTGAACGGTTTTCAATGCATTTCAATGGGTTTTTAAATTTCGCTTAACGACAATTTCGCTTAACAGTGATTTTAATGGAACACATTATCGTCGTCAAGCGAGGCACCACTGTACAGTGATTTTCAATGTATGGTTTTGTTTTAGACCCAGCTTGGATCGAGGCCCCTATGCCTGCTCTTTGCACTGGGGAGGGAGATGTTTATGTTTACTCCACTTTGCCGCAGTAAGCTTGATTTATCAGAGAGGTTTCCCAACAGAGCATCTGCATTTCTCTTGCCCACCCCCTGCTAAACTTTATAGAATCAAACCTTTATTTTGGCTTTTGGAATACTGGATATACCTTCTAACTTAGATGGAACTGAATTAAGAAGCACAATGCTGCTATATTGCAAATACCTGCAAAATCCTTTGATTACACACATAGGCTTAGAGCAGACTGAGCATTGCTCCCAACTCATCATACTGAATTGTAGAAAAGACTCCCATACCTTAAGCTTTCTAACAGCATCTCTCACGACTTCTGTGCCTTTGGGCTGCTCCACTTCAGTACTGCCAAGAAACTAAAGACAGGGCAATTTGTGAGATAAGTAGTAAGTAGTAGTGACTTTTTAGTACATCGGGTATAAACAATGAGAGTTTTAGTTGCAAAGAAATCTCTGGATATTATTATATTCTAAAGCTTCATAAATATCACCTTTCTTTTCATCCTAGACCAGCCATTCTCAGTGGGGTCCATATGACCTCCCCAGGAGGGGCCTGGAATATTTGAAAGGGGGGGGGGAATTCATCTTTTTGTGTGGTATTCTTATTTGTACACAGCCAAAGGTTTTCCTTGTTTAACAAGAGCTCCTGGAACCTGAGAAGAGCTCTTTAAAAAGGCTGAGAATGGCTGTCCCAGCCTGAAGATCTTTTCACTCAATTATAGAGGCTTCCAGATATTAGACAACAATTTCATTCCCTCCCACTGCCCATAATTAACAAGTACTATTTTTTTTTCTCCAGTCGTTAATGTCTTGGAGATGCCATGACTAGAGAAGTGAAGGATCACAAGGGAAACACATATGGAAGATGTTGATGTGACAAACCCAGACCTACTGGGATATGCCACAGTTTCACTAAGCTGCCACCAACCATTCCCTATAAGAAGTCACACAGACCAGGGATGGATTTTTAAACAAATAAAAGAACAAGGTTTATTTACATAACACACAGGGAAAATAAAATAATCAAGTGAATAAGATACAGTAACGTGGCTTAGTCTCAATCATACATACACCAGTTTGGTTCACACAGAACACTTTACTTGAAGCACAGACCCTGAACCTATCAGTTCTGGCTAACCATACAGACACCTGAACCTATCAGGTTGGTACTGACTGACACACAGTAGTACCCTGTCTGACACACAGACTCCCACTCAAGCTTCTTCTCTCAGCTCTTCTCCAACTTCCCCTTCTCCACACAGGCTTCACATATATATACAGTACAGCCCCTCCTCCTGATGTCCCGCCTTCCACTCCCCATAGGATGGAACTTTCCCTCCAAACCCATGACAGACAGATAACATCAGTGCTGTATGTAACACCTCCCCTCTTTATAAGTTGTTTTGTAGGGGGAAAGCTAAGGTGCTTTTCACCAAAAAACAACCTGGATCCAAAACATACAAAAACAGTTATACATACAATATCATACTTACTTATACTTACACTCTATTAGGCATTTAAACATTTACCATTTACAATACATCAAGTTACCTTTATTCATACAAACCAAACATGTTTAATAAACAAGTACATTTAACCTTTGGTCACCAAAATATATATATAGTCCATGTTTCTTTCGCCGTCTTCATTCTTCGGGTCTTCTTGACAAGGCGTCAGCAACACAGTTCACTGACCCTCTGACCACCTTCACTTCAAAGTCATAGTTTTGCAGGTTTAAAGCCCACCTCATAAGTTTACTATTGTGGGTTTTCATTGTCTTTAACCATTGCAGTGGTGAATGGTCAGTGCACAGAATAAAATGTCTTCCCCAGATGTAAGGCTTGGCCTTCTGGATCGCGTAGACTATGGCCAGGCACTCCTTCTCCATGGTTGCCAAATGTCTCTCACCTTTCTGGAGTTTCCTACTCAGGTAGGACACTGGATGCTGGTCACCATTTTCATCCTCCTGGCAAAGAACTGTTCCTACCCCGCTGTTAGACGCATCCGTGTAGATGATGAACTCCCGGTCGAAGTCTGGAGCACGCAGCACTGGATAATTGATGAGGGCCTCCTTCCACCTCTGGAACGCCTCCTCACAGTCGCTGGTCCACGGGATGCGGTCATCAGTCTTCTTCCTCGTCAGATCGGTCAGCGGAGCCGCAATCTCGCTAAACCTCGGGATGAACTTTCTGTAGTAGCCCACCAACCCAAGAAATGATTTGACTTTTTTCTTGGTGTTGGGTCTAGGCCAATCACGAACTGCTTCTAACTTAGCCTCTAGGGGTTTTATCACTCCTCCCCCTACTATGTGACCCAAGTATTTTATTTCTGGGCTACCCAGCTGACACTTGCTCTCTTTGCAGGGCCCAGGCCAAAGCACTTCCTCCCCTGGGTTAAAGTGCCTCTCCCTGCCTTCTTGGTCATCCCAAGCTTTCTTTCTGACCTTTTGAGCTTGCAGGGTCTCTGCTGCTAGCTCTAGGTTTCTCTTTAGGTCATTCATCAAGGTGTCTATGTATGTCACAACGTCTTGTGGGTCATCCTGGGTGATCTGCTCCCAATTTTGTTTGATCAAATCAAGGGGCCCTTTCACCCTTCTCCCAAATAAAAGTTCAAACGGACTGAACCCGGTACTGGCTTGTGGCACTGATCGATAAGCAAACAAAAGGGATTGCAGCTTCTGGTCCCAATTGTTTGGATTCTCTGCCAAGTAAGCCCTAATCATGCGCATTAGAGTCCCATTGAACTTCTCAGTTAACCTATTACTTTCGGGGTGATAGGCAGTGGTTTCCTTGTGCTTAATTCCACAGATTTGCCATAAGCGTTTCATGAGCTTCGATGTGAACGATGCGCCCAAATCTGTGATTATTTCTGAGGCAAATCCCATCCTGGACATATACCCCACCAAGGCATCTGCCACTGTGTTAGTTTCAATGTTAGTCAAGGGTATGGCTTCAGGGTACCTTGTGGCATGGTCCACAATGGTGAGAATGAACCGGTTCCCCCTTTTTGTGGCCTTGGGCAAAGGTCCCACAATATCCACCCCTATGCATTTGAACGGAGTGTCAATCACAGGCAAAGGGCACAACTTTGCTTTGGTCCTGTCGCGGCTATTCCCCTGCCTTTGACACACATCACATTGTTTACAGAACTCTTTGATCTGCTTCCCTATTTCAGGCCAGTAAAAATTCTGTGTGATTCTCTGCTGTGTTTTGTTCACCCCTAAGTGCGCAGCAAACATGTCAGAGTGCCCCCTTTGTAAGATCATGGGGCGATACTTTTCAGGTACCACTAGCTGACTTCTGATCCCATCTCCCCCTTTTGAGATATTCCTCAGGGTCTCTCTATACAAAATTCCCTTTTTCTCTCGAAATCTCACTGGGTTTCAGGTGTTAGCTGGGCGTCTGTCACCTGTTCA
The DNA here is from genome assembly GCF_051106095.1 of Pogona vitticeps. NCBI lineage: Eukaryota > Metazoa > Chordata > Lepidosauria > Squamata > Agamidae > Pogona > Pogona vitticeps. Next base: position 192,180,702 of record NC_135783.1, read on the forward strand.
AAACATTTTTGGAGAGTGGCGTCTGCCTTTTGCTCTTGGCCAAATCTGCTGTCTGTGGTCAAGGTTTCCACCTCAGCTTCTGAACTCCCCCCACCTGCTTCCGTCTCGGGCTCATCATTACCCCCCTGAACTGTCCCCGTGGTGGCTTGTGAACGTGTAATCACTAGCACCCGTTTCACATGTTCAGCCAGGTCATTTCCCACGAGCACGGCTGCTGGCAGAGTCGATGAAATCGCTAGCCGCCAAACTCCCCTCCAGCCTTGAAAGTTCATAGGTACTTCAGCTACTGGCAGCGAGATCACCTGTCCCTCAATCCCTGCCACCTTTATGCTCTCATTTGGGATTACATACTCCCTAGGAATAATATCTGGATGGCACAGGGTCACCTGGGAACAAGTATCCCTTAACCCCCGATACCGATGGTCAAGTATTCCTACGTCCACCCCTGCTGTTTCAAACAACTGTGAATCTGTTCTCACAAGTAAGCAGCGCCTGACCTCCACAAGAGGACCATTTTCCTCAGCCTGATCAGCAGATGTAACTGTTCCAGATTGAGTAGCCATGGCAACAGGCTCCCTCAGTGACAAGGAGCTTTGCTCTTTCTGGACACAGAACACAGCTTTTGGCTTGGTTCCACTCAAATCATGAGGCACAATTCCTTTTAGCTGCTTTAATTTCTCACACTCTGAGATTAGATGGCCCTTTCCTTGACAGAAATAACATTTTCTGCTATATTTTGAGTCTTTCTCATCTTGTTTTGGTTTTCCCTCCAAAATCTGAGGTCTTGGTTTCATATCTGAGGGTTTCCCTTCACCATGGGCCCCTCCCCCTTGCTGGTTTTTCCCTGGTCCCTGAGAGTACTTGCTGTAGGTTTCTTTGGGTTTACCTATCGATTTCCCCTCAGCACCTAAGGGCTTTCTTATTTGGGAAATAAAATCTGCGATCTCGGCCGCTTCCGCCACAGATTTCGGTTTCCTTTCCCTCACCTGGAACTTCAGTTCCCCATGCAGGACTGAATAGAACTGTTCCAGCGCTATCAAGTCTTTGAGCTGCTGAAAGGTCTCTGTCCCCTCCTGAGATAGCCATTTCTCTAGCAACCTCACCAATTGGGCCCCCACTTGGGTAAAAGTCTGCTCTGGTTTCTTGGTGAGTGACCTGAATCTTTGCCTCAGCTGTTCCGCATTTATCCCATGTCTGGCAAACACCAGTTTTTTAAACTCTGCAAAATCTTTCATCAGTTCCTCTGGCATCTCTGCATAGACGTCTGCCAGGCTGCCACTGATTAAAGATCGCATGATGGTCATCTTCTCAGTTTCCCTTACTGAGAAGTCCACAAACGCTCTTTCCACTAAGGAAAAGAACACCTCAGGGCAATCTCCCTTGTGGTACACAGGGAATTTCTTCAGGTCAGTTTTAGACAATTGGCCTCCCTCAGAATCCCTATTGTTATTATTATTCTGGTTCATCAGTTCCAATTTTCGTAACTCAAATGCCATCCTTTCTTTTTCCAGAGCAATTTTCTCTCTCTCCCATTCAAATTGTCGTTGTTTCTCCCTTTCCCTTTGCTCCATCTCCCTCACCCTCAGTTCATGCTGTTGGGCTATGAGCATTTTCCTGAGTTCTGGGTTCTGCTCTCCCGTGCTGTCATCCTGCACTGAGCCAAATTCATCCTCAGAACCTTGGTCCACCTGTGGGTCTTTCACTTCACCCATTTCTGCCATTTGGCTTCGAGTCAAGGGCATAATCCCCCCCCCCAGAACAGGCTGCTTTCAAAAGTCAAGCCTCAAAATAAAGCGACCACTTTTTTCTCTCTCTCTCTCTTTTGCCTCAGAACCAGCCTTCTATAGATTGCTGCTGTTCTTCAGCACTAACTTGCAACTGTTGCCAGCCGGAGTCCACCCCCTCTGCTAGGCCTCTCAGCAGACAAGCTAGATCACTGCTACTTCACTCAGCTTTGCCTCAGCCTTTTTCCCGCCAAAACAGGTTGCCTCAGAGCTCCCTAATCTAGTCTCCCCAGTTGGCACGTTCTTCCACTAGCGCACCTCCCCGTGAGGTACGCCTAGAAGATTACCTACGCGCCCTCAGATTGTCCCTGACTAGACCCCCCTTGCTCTGGGCACACTTGCCAAGGCTGTGCTGGACCACTGGACAACTGGACCAGTCGTATCCCACACGCTGGACGCCAATCAATGTGACAAACCCAGACCTACTGGGATATGCCACAGTTTCACTAAGCTGCCACCAACCATTCCCTATAAGAAGTCACACAGACCAGGGATGGATTTTTAAACAAATAAAAGAACAAGGTTTATTTACATAACACACAGGGAAAATAAAATAATCAAGTGAATAAGATACAGTAACGTGGCTTAGTCTCAATCATACATACACCAGTTTGGTTCACACAGAACACTTTACTTGAAGCACAGACCCTGAACCTATCAGTTCTGGCTAACCATACAGACACCTGAACCTATCAGGTTGGTACTGACTGACACACAGTAGTACCCTGTCTGACACACAGACTCCCACTCAAGCTTCTTCTCTCAGCTCTTCTCCAACTTCCCCTTCTCCACACAGGCTTCACATATATATACAGTACAGCCCCTCCTCCTGATGTCCCGCCTTCCACTCCCCATAGGATGGAACTTTCCCTCCAAACCCATGACAGACAGGTAACATCAGTGCTGTATGTAACAGTTGATAAATTTTTACCTTAGAATGATGGATGAAATAGTTAAATGTGTTCATATATTGCTAACATGGCCTTTTCTCAACCACAATATCCTTTAAGCACATACAGGGGTGTAGTTTTGGGTGCAGGGACTTTCAAATATTCCAGAGACAGATTAGCTTCAGGTATTTGGCCCAGGACTTCATCCGGGATTCCACCAAGCATCTCCCTCCTTCCACAAGAAGGCTGTTCCAAGACATGGCCTCTGACATTTCTTATAAACATAAAATTGCAGAATGATATAACTGTACAGTACAGCCTAAACTTACCCGGGTCCCTTAATTGTTCACTACAGGGCTTGGTTTCCAAACATTTTATGATACTGAGCTATCCTCTCAGAACAATCTCTAGCTTCTCTTTATTTTTCTAAAACCATGGTGCTCACAACTGAGCACAGTACTACAGGTACACTCTGAACAAAACACAAGAGTGGAGCACCACACTAACCATGACCTAAATTTCTGACAAACCAGACTAGAATTGCATTAGCATTTTTTCCTGCTACATCATACTGTACTGCTGACTTCTGTTCAGTTTATGGTCAACTACAATCCCTAAATCCCTTTTTATGCATACATGCTAGCAATCCAGAACCAGCATTATTTGTCTGTCTGTTTCTTTTCTGCCTAAATGGAGAACTTCATATTTATCTCTGCTGACATGCATGTTGTGTAGATCCGGCTGCCCCACAGGAATGATGTCATCAACAGCAGCAGGGTACTAATGATTAAACACTTCCTTTTTCAGTTTCTGGGTGAATGTGGCCTGCACACAATGAGACACAGCACATGCACCTTGAAAGTGAAAGTCTTTAATCGCCATGTGTTATCACTCCTGTTATGAAGGCAAAACATGACCAACAGGATTTCAGCCACTTTGTTTTGGCCAAGTTTTCCAATCTGTTAAGGCCATCTTGCTTCCTGATTCCATCTTCTGAAAGTTCGGCTATCATTCCCTTTAGATGTCATCTGTAAATCTGATGAAAATTTAATGTACTCCTTCATCCATATCATTAATAAAAATTGTGAAGAATGTAATGCCCATGATAAAATTGTGTGGTATTCCAGGATTCTGCCCTGTACTCAGTATTGTTCTGGATCTTTTGTTGATCTCAATTCAAGCTTCTCACATGCTTCAGGTTCTTAAAATGTTCTACACAATATGAAAAAATTTGGGGATACAGCTGTAAACACATTACAGTGGTGCCCCGTATAGCGAGGTTAATCCGTTCCGGATTAACCCTCGCTATACGGAATCATCGCTAAACAGGTAGGGGAAAGGTATTGGAACGCATTAAACTTCGTTTAATGCGTTCCAATACCTTCGTTACTTACCCATTCAGCGAGGATTCCAGGTGCTGGCAGCCATTTTCGCGCCTTCGCTAAGCGAGGGCAGGGCGCAAAAACGGCTGCCGGCAGCCATTTCCGGGCTTCCGGTGGCCATTTTGGAACCGCCGATCAGCTGTTCGGCGGCTCCAAAATGGCCGCCGCAATACCCGATCTTCGCAATGCGGGTTTTCCCCATTGCGAAGATCGGGTATGTTTCCGTATAGCGATCCCGAAAAAGGGATCGCTATACGGAAACATCGCTATACGGTGCACTCGTTAAGCGAGGCACCACTGTACATTTAAATGAAAACGGATATATGAAAAGGTAGACAAAATTGTCCCAAATACGAACATTCTGTGAGCACACCATATTATATAAAGGACGTGTTATGTTTCTACAATATTTGGTATAGGATGCTAAAGAAGGAAGTTTTGCATGTTTTTTCTTGCTAAAATTTCTGGAGTTCCTTTCTCTGGGGAGGGGGGAATCAAATACATTTACAACAACAAATTACATGACACAATATTTCAGTCAAATGTTTTGAGGTGTGCCAGAGATTAGGTCAGTTTCCAATATTGTCAGCTTGAAGAAAACCATAAAATAAATTTATCCGTTTCAAAACCTGATGTGCCAGCATGGAGCTTAGAGCCAGCACGTCATCATACATCATAGCGTTATGCCATATCTCCTGACACGTGCTGGCACAAACACTGAAGATCAAGGTGAAATCCAAAGAGCATTTAAAATGGTTAATAGTGTTGCTGACTTCAGTTAAAATCCCAACACTTCATTCATGGAGTTACCACTTAAATGGCACAGGAAGGACAGAGAGGTCGTATATTCAGTGTCTTATGACGGGTACATCACATGTGCCTCTCTCAATCTTCTGGTATCCAATTGACATTGGGTTTTGTGTGAGCAACAGGAAGTCTCGCATGACATTTTATGGAAGTAATACCAATATTTGCCTGCCTTTCTGAACTTCCTACCCTTCCCTAGTTCTGTTAACCAGTGCCAAACCCACAGCAAGACTAAGATGCTTGTATAACGTACTATAAAGCTATCTTGCACTAGAGGATATCATAGTGGGAAAATGTGGTACTTTCTTATACCTTTGACTTGCCACAAAGGCTGGCCATTGTTACTACTGAACTTTCTCCTGGTAGAGCAGATTCTAGAGATGGGGGCATTTGTATATGAATACAAATAACCCCACACAGGTGGAAATAACAAGGGTCGGGGCTAATAGGGCCGGACGGTTCACTCACAATTTTGCCGCTGCCGCCAGCTCCACGGTGCCTTCCTATCACACCATTGTCCGCAATCGATCACCCAGTCCTGGCAGGAGGTGGGATGACAAGCCTCTCTGCTAGGTCGGAGAGTGGCTAATCCATTGCGGAGAACAGCGTGATAGGAAGCTGCCGCAGAGCCGGTGGCTGAGGTGAAATTGTGAGTGAACAGCCAGGCCCCATGAGGCCAGACCCTTGTTATTTCCACCTGTGTGGGGATATTTGTATTCATATACAAATACGAATGCTCCCATCTCTAGAGCAGATGGTGAGGAAGAAAGGGTAGGAGGTGCTGGGTTATGCCCTAGTATGGTGTCTTATGCCTCCACAGGGGAAGGAGTTCTGAAAAGCACAGCAACCTTCTACATTTACTTCTTTGGCAGGCAACATGCAGCCTCCAAATGTTGTTAGACTGCAACTCCCAGCCTTCCTCATCACTGGTTAAGCTAATTTGGCTTTATGGGAGTTGTGGCCACACAATATCTGGTGGGCCACAGGTTACTCATCTGTTTTAAATGGATAGGGAATGCAACCACTTCCACAGGATGGAGGGAAGATTAATCCCCCCAGAAAAGCATGCCACAGGTGGCTGAACAAGCAGCATGCTTGCAAAGATCTGTCTTCACAAACAGAGGCACAACTCATCACTCACATTATTACTTTTAATATTACTTTTCCACCCAGCCATTCAAGAAAATAATTACTTTTAAGACAGTGAAAAATCACTGGGATTTGGGCTATTAGCATGCCCTAAAGAAGTAAAATGAGAAAGGTGTCATGAATTTATTTTGATCATACAGTAGCAGTATTCACAGGTTATTTCTGCACTTAGAGAAGCAGTGTTAAAACAATCCCAAATAATCAGTGGATGCATTAGCAACCTTGAATACTTAAGAGGTTTACAGTTGAATCTTCCATCTGCTTTCCACCATTAGGCAGCTTCATGCAATGGTGAGGAAATGGGCAATGAGAGCTTGTTTATCACGCCCAGTTATGAGTAATAAAGATGTAGTTACAATAAACAAATTCCCTTCAGCATAAAAAATGTCATTGCAGAAGAAGGACAAATGACATCTATGATTTTTTTTTGAACTGCAGTACAAAAGCTTTTCACTAGAACTTAATTCAGTATCTACCTATCATCATATACAATTTCCTCCAAATTCCTCAGGGTTTAATTTCCAAGGGAAGAAAGATTGAGTTGAATACTGACTAAGCCATGCTTACATGTTTCAGGTAGAAACCAGGGATAGTAAGAGAAGTTTTTGCCAATTCCCTCTTTCTTGTGCATGTACCCTTGGAGCCTCCCTCAAAATCTGTTCCAGGTGACTGAAGGATCATCACTGCATTTCTTTGAGGAGTCCTCTCCTTGACTGAAGTGCTTTTCGTTGAACTGCACCTGTGAGCTTGTATTCAGGTGTTCCTTGAGCAATGTGAAGTGCCTCTTGAGCTGTGATCCATAATCAAACTCTCGGGATCGCTATGATGGCCTAAGCACTAGGCAGCTTACTTTAATTAGTTTGTATCCTTCATCCCTCACTAAATTTCCTTTCTCCAGGGAAGTACTCAAAATTTATATCTAAAATAGGAGTCTTACGTTGTGTTACACATGGGTTTAAGAAATGCAGATCTGAATATCAGCATCTTCGTTTCCACAGCAAAACCACATCCTACAAGGAACTCGGGTAGTAACTCTATATATTTAGCTAGCTTTTTCAACCATGTTTTATAGTTGTTTCTTCAGCTCGTAGAACAGAACTCACCATAGCTCCTTTGAATGCTGCCTTTTAACCCAAACCTTCAAGAAAATGATTCCTATAAAAATACTGAGAAATCATCAAAGATTTATACTACCAGCATGTCTTAAGAAATATAGTGAGAAGGTATTCATTTATTCCAGCCGTACACAACGGTCACCTGTTATTTCCACATTTGTGGAAGTTGTATTAAATAATCCAGATTCTTCCAGTCATCTGAAGCACCTGTCCTGGTGGATAAATATAAACCAGGAGACCACCGCTGTGGCTTTTATCATGAATAACATAGATTTTCAGATGCCTCGCAAGACGAATGGCTCACGCAACGACAAACTTACAAGACAAAAGCATTTTGCGATTTTTTTTGGTGACTCACAAGACAAATGTTTCTATGGCCGTGCTTCACAAGATGAAATTTCCCCCTTTTTTGGTTTGTTTTAAATCACATAACAGTTAGTACTGTGCTTCGCAAGACGAAATTTTTGCAATTTGACACGGCTCGCGGAATGAATTAATTTCGTCTTGCGAGGCATCACTGTAAAAGAGAAATTTGGACCATAAAAAAATCAAAGAGATATACATATCATGCTAACACTATAAGCCCATATATTGTTTCTTTGAGACCAATGACTTTTTTTCTTTTAGGGATTTCCCTTTTTTTTTGTTACATATAAGATTTGATTACAGTACTCTCTATCAATATTTTGAGCCATTTTCTAACAAGGTTTGTTAGCTCTCTCCTTCCCCCCCCCTTCCCAATGCACTAAAGAGACTGTGAGGAAATAGGTGGAAACTGGGGCTTGTAGTCCTACAAAGATGGAGTCTGTTCGGTTCTGTGTAGATGGATTTGAAAGCACTGAAATGTTCTCATGAGATTGTTGTTGGAATTGTGCTGCCAGGCACGAAGATAAGAAAGCAAGGCCGCGGAGGCCCAGAGAAGATGAAAACAGAGCATAGAGCTTAATTGGGGAAAGGTAAGCCACCTGGGCTTGGAATCTTCTCATGTGAAATGTGGGTGGTGAACTGTGTTACACCCACTTGCTCTTAATTGGGTTAACAGCTTGGAAGTGTCAGAAAGGAGGTGGTCTACAGACATGTAGAAAATGGTTGTTCCTATATATGACTGATGTTCGTTATTCATTGGTGGATGTGGTGGAATGCGAGAGGTTTGTCTTTTGAAGGAGGGGGGGCAAAATAGCCCAGCCTCTAGATGCTAACATGTAGGGAGAGCAATATTTATTTTTACTTAGCTTAGTTCTAGCTGTAATTATTTGACTTAGAAACAGTAAGCTTATTTGAAACATGGTAACTGCTGGATATGACAAATCCTTATGCCTTTTAAATCTACAACTGTATTCTAATGAAACTTAAAAACAAATATAATTCTTCAGCAGAGGACTGGTCTCTTGAACAGCAGGACTTACACCTAAATCCAGTGTGGATTTGAGAAGGTCAATAGTTGCTACTGTAAATTAAGAGGTCCTACCTGGCCACGCTGTTGTGCTGTCAAAGGAAGCACATAGTCAATGGTTAGCCGCCTATTGTGGTCGCAATGACCAGATAGGCGGGGTACAAATAGAATAAATAAATAAATAAATAACTGTCTTGTAAACAGGCAAGTGTTCTCTTTTAGGTCAGGCTTGTCCATGGGGCATGTACTACACACTTCTGAGGTCTAAAGGACCTACCTCAGGTACTAAAGGTGGTGGTTTTGCACCCACAGTGACTCCCTGACTGAGATCATTATCTCTTTAAGGAGAGGTGATCATGACAGAGACATTGGCTCGGTTTGGTATATCAACAGTTGAAGTACAGTGATTTTAAATAGTCTGTATATTCATGTCAGAGAGAAGGGCATCTTCTGCCAAATGCAAATAAGAATTACTTCTTCAGCCACACTCAATATGCTAACCAGGCAGCTTTATCCAAATTGCAGATTATTCTTATGATCCATTTGCTAATTATTTTCTCCTTGCTATCCTATATCTATGTGCTCTTCACATTTCTAGGAATCTAGGATAGGCTATTTTGGAAAATATACATATGAACAATTAAGAGCTACTGCCGCTTTGCTAATGAACAAGACTGATTAATGAAAGGTCAGCTGGGAACTACATGTAAGCTGCTCTGAACTATTGTAAGTAACTGAAGGTTACAAGGGTTAATAATTTTTTTAAAATGTGAGACGCTGGTTTCCAACACGAGCCACTTCATTTTGGAAATTAAGACCTCTCTGGAGGCATGCTGATGCCCAACCTCATGCCCTACAGTTACATATGCTGCAATTGCAGAATCAAAAAATGAGTGGGAAAAGGCACATTTTTGCCATTATGTTAAACACAACGTTTTCTTTTCATTGTTAAACATGATACACTGGCAAGAATCCTGTTGCTTACATATGCCAGTGTTAAGCCAAACAATCATTTCTCTATCTCTTAAAATAAGATCAAATGAACTGCCACTAGCTAAGAAGTCAAGGTTTATATTCCTCAGCATGCGCCAAGTCATGCAACTGGCACACAATGAGAAATAAGCCTTAACTTCTCAACTGGCAGCTGTTCACTGCTGTGGTCTATGCCGTTTGCCTTATGCTGGAGTGGATAAGTGAATGAATAAACAATTTCTACTGTTTTAAAACATTTATTCAAGAGACTATGCCACATCTGGTGAAATAGTGTAATCCAGTTTATTTGCACTTCCGTGGCGCAGTGGTTAAACTGCTGTACTGCAGCTAAAACTGTGCTCACAACCTGGGGTTCAAATCCCAGGTAGCCGGCTCAAGGTTGACTCAGCCTTCTATCCTTCCGAGGTCGGTAAAATGAGTACCCAGCTCGCTGGGGGGGGGGGCAATGTGTAGCCTGCATAATTAACTTGTAAACCGCCCAGAGAGTGCTTGAAGCACTATGGGGCGGTATATAAGCAGCACACTTTGATTTCCTTTTGCTTTTGCTTCGTCAGTTTTATGCCCTAATGTTTTCCTTGTGAAAAGGCACAACCTCTTGGGCAACTGCATCCTCAATTCTTTGTGTAAACCCCTTGTGCAACAAAAACTGCATTACTACAATTGTTATGCCGATTACTGTTGTTCAGTTCACCACCACTTAAAAACACATACACTGCAAATCAAGGAAGTCCTCTTCAAACAGATGCGTCATTAAGATCTGCACAGGTATTTACAAACACTAATGACCCAACATTTGTCTGAGGACAAGAGATTTCTGTTAAAGCAGAAATCAGAGAAACCGCTCTCCAAATAGGCAAAAGTGAAAGACATGAGTTTCTGTTCAATTAAAAAATGGTGAAAGAAATATGAACAATGTCAGACAGGCAGATTACACCATATCACTGGCAGAAAATAGCAACAATGTAAACTGACTATGAAGGTTAAAAAAACGAAGTGTAAAAGCCAGATCACAAATGAACATCACAGTTACAGAGAAATTACAAAATGTTAATGTTGACAATGAAAAAAAGGGAATTTTAAAAAAGATTTCTGGTATCTCAGTACAACAGTTAATCAAAATGGAGGTTGCTGCCAAGAAATGAGAAGGCTGAGGTCTGGAAAGGCAGCTATGAAAGAGCCTGGAAAGATCCTTAAGTGTAAGGATATACATCTGGAGACCAAGGCCAAGATCACCCTGAGCAGGGCTGACATGGACAGGAACTTTGAACTGCCTTGATCTCTATATGATTCCATTCCTCAAAAACCGTCCATTGTTTATGATACAGTGATTCTGTATCCATGATTCAAAATGCCAGGAAATGGCCCAATATTGCTGCACAATATCGGGCCCACATGGCCGGCAATAAAATGGATGCCAAGCTTTACATAGCCAAGGGCAACCTGAATGCTGACAGTATCAACAGCAGCAGTCAAGATGGTCTGCAGGATACCCTCCTCTGCTCACTGCCGTTTACAAAATGACACCAAGCAAGAGAAAATCCCAGAAGTGGACTCCTTTTTTCACCAGTTAATCAGTGGGGAAAGTTTGCATATTTTGCATTAATATTGGCTCCTTTCCTGGCATTCTGAAATGTGAATACAGAAGCAAAATGTCACACATTCATAAACCAAAGGTGTTTTAAAAAAAGAATTGCATTTCCTGGCTTTTTAAAATGACAGCTTACATATACATACACTACATGCAAATTATAGTCTTTGGGGGTGGAGTCAAACAAAGGCACATCTTGTTTTAAATGAGAACCTTACTAGTTCTTTGGCAGCAGTGGTCCCCAACCTTGGGCCTCCAGATGTTCTTGGACTTCAACTCCCAGAAATCCTGGCCAGCAGAGGTGGTGATGAAGGTTTTCTGGGAGTTGTAGTCCAAGAACATCTGGAGGCCCAAAGTTGGGGACCACTGCTTTGACAGCATTTTACTCACATGGCCTGCTTAAAGCAGCAGATGGCCTCTAGATGCCAAACTCTCATTCAAAAGAGAAAAAGCCAGTCTTTGGCTCTTCCAGAACCAGAGGCACAAGGCAAAACACACAGCCAGTATTGTGGCTAAGCACTTTGCAAGTCACAAACCTTTCAACTGGATTAGCCTATGACTAGAATCACCTGTAATTTCACAAAATCTCAGAGATTTATACATTGTAGAAATTAACGATTCATGGGTAAAAATGGCGCAACTGCAAGAAAGGCTGCTGCAGATGCTTTGCAGATAGCTGAAATCTGTTGCAAAGCGACCTGAAAACAGGCCACAGAAAGTAATGAAGCCACTAGTGTGAATGCTGCCTGGAGGATTGTGGGAGCTACCATCCAAAAAAGGAACATTTCTAATAATACATATCTTATTAGGTTTCCAGAAAAATCAAGTTCCAGAACTGAGCTGGAAGTTAAGCCGGGTGCTTCTCTGAGGAAAATAAAGAGTTGGGGAAAACAGGAAAAGGAAGAGGAGAAATTATTAGGAGCTTCTGTTTATTACTGTTGTATATAGAGGAAGAGGAGGTAAACATATTACATGTATCTCCTTATCACTGTTTTGCTACTATTGTTATTATTCACCTTTTTTATTAGTAAACTTAGTGGCCAGAACACTGTTAGTAGCGCTCTGCATACATAAGGAGGAGGATGCCACCACCCATGGCCTTTTATCTTTAATTAGAAGTTTCCTTTTGACCTGGCGAAGCCTTTGGGGGCCTTAGGAGGAGGAACAGAAAGCCTTTCGTATCAAAAAATCACCACCACTCCCAGTGAATTTTCATGGCCAAGTGGTCATTTGAACTCAATTCTTCTGAGTCCTAGTCTAACACTGGGTCTTCCTCACCATGTTGGCTCAATCTACATTTCTGGAAGAAATTATACCTTATTTTTTCCCTGATTTATTAAGCTTATCCTAACTTTCCTTTGCATTTTTATCCTGCAAATGACAGCACACCATTTTCATTCTGTAATACTTTTCTGCCATCAATACTTGATGGCAAAAATAAATAAATAATAAAATAAAAAATACAGCCATTTAACGAGATTATCCCCAGAAGCCCTTCTACATGGAGTGGTAAGTCTCACAGTAGTAACTACCCTGATATCTACTGGCAGTCTAAACTCTGCCAAGAATGCCAACAAACTCCTCACTTGCCTTGCTGAGAATGTAATCTTCCAGCAGGTGGGAAAAGTAACACTAAGTTTGGCTATCCTGGATCTAGTCTTGAGTGACAGGAAAAAAAGCTGGTCAATAATGGAAATAACGGGAAATTTGGGTGGATGGGGCCATGCCCTCTTCGGATTTGTTACAGTGGCTGTAATCCTGGCTTGTCTAAGTGCAGACTTTACCCTTTTATAAATGTGATAGGTTTTCTGTCCAGGCAACAAGGATTGTGAAATTATATTGTGCAATTCGTCATCCAGTTCCTGGTTTGATCCACTGCAAAACATGCCTGCAGATGTGCTTCATGAAAGGCACGTCCACCTTGGAGCAGTTAGTACCAGTTATGCAAGTGTAGTACTCAACAGGATTGCAGCCGCTGAGGCAGGGGAAAGCTAAAAAGAACATAATTATCACTCTGGAATTTTGGAAATTTGATTTCAATAAGCTAAGCGAGAATCCACCCACCCACCCACCTACCTATTTTTACCCCGTCTTTCTCCTTTAAAAGGGCCCAAGGCAGCTTACATCATTAAAAAACATTATTTAAAGCTAAACCCAGTAAGTATACAAATATTAGATCAAACAAATACCACACTAAAAGACAGTACACCAAAGCAACATCAAAAACACATTCAGCAAGGCACAACCATCCATTTAAAACCCCCACTCAGGTGGCTGTTCATTAGGGGAAAGCTTGTCTGAAGAGAAATGTCTTCACCTGCTTATGGAAGGACAGCAAAGATGGGGGCAGTCTGGCTTCTTGTGGGAGGGAGTTCCAGAGTCTCAGAGTAGCAACAGAGAAAGCTCTCTCTTGTGTCCCCATCAGACACACCTGTAAAGGTGGAGGGACAAAAAGAAAGGTTTCCCTTGATGGTCTTAAAACCTGGGCAGGCTCACAAAGGAAGACGTGGTTTTTGAGACAGCTTGAACCCAAGCTGTTTAGGGCTCTATAGGTTAGAACCAGCACTTTGAATTGCACCCAGAAACAGACTGGCATTCAGTGGGTGTAAAAAGAGAGTTATGTGATGCTAGTGACCAGCTCCAGCTGGCATTTTCGCTGCTGTGTTTTGGGCCTGCGGACGTTGCCAGATACTTTGCAGAGACGAAGTGAAATCCCATGGTCAGAAATACTCAAAAATAAGGGAGTCAATGATGGATGAGAGTTTTTAAAGGTGAGATATTGAGAGCACATTCACACAAAACATACTCCTGTTTCCACATCCCATTTATGAGGTAAATTAACACTACATCTTAAATAGTCTAAGCATATTGCTTTTTAAAGTAAAGATATAAAATCATCATTTATTAAATACCTTCCTAATTTGGGAACCATGTTAACGATAGTAATATTTCTCAAAATAATACTTTTAAAAATCCTTAAATTGTGAAGTTTTATGGGTTTCAGTTTTTTAAATGAGCAGGAAAAGTGTGGCAAATAGCAGCTCTCCCTCAACTTCCTGCTTCTAATTTTTTGACAGGGAAAATGGATGGGTCATAAAAAATGTTCTCCTGGAAGTTATACACTATATTATGACAACATGTTGGGAAGTCTCTCTTATGCCCACAGCTATGTCTTCTATGCAATCACAGAAAACCTAATTTATCACAAGCACTGTATGAATGAGCTGCTGGATGCCTTCCCCACTTAGCAAGCAAGAAAGGCATCTATTTGTTCATCTTGAGATATCAATTGTTTTACCATTTTTTCCCCTGGACTACTTGCTCTTCAACTTGCATATATCCATTTATATACTCCACACATCTTCATTTATGAATAAAGTACAACTTACTGCTCTCAGCTGAAGAATATGCACTTTCACGACCCATGTAAAACACCCCTTATCACAAATTAGTCACATATAACTATTATACTTCTGCACTGAATTGTGCTTTCCAGTTTGCTTGGATCTTAATTTGATTCTGAATTCTCCTCATTCCACACCGAGAGGTCACCTTATTTGTTCCCTCTTCTAGCTCAATTGCTATTACTGCCAAACCACTTAGTTATCTCTCTACTGCGCTATTATTCAGAACTGCTGTGTTATCTCACACTTTTAGCTTATTGATTTTCCTATAAACCCAAGAGATGAAAACATTTTCTCTTATCATTATCTCAACACTAAGTTGTCAAATCAACTTTTCCTATGCTTTACTAACTTTATGAGAGTTTCAACACTGCACCTGAACACCTACAAACACAGATGTAGATTAGGCATTTTCATTGTTATGCCATTATCTACGCAACCATGAATAGCATGCCTCTGCTTGAGTGTATCAGTATTGCCAGGATAGTGTATAAATGTGCATTTATATCCTGGAAAACACCTACCACAAACACTGATTTTCTAGACTATAGAACTCATATTATTCTAAGGGCACCACAAGTGCCATGAAAGAACATAGGCACCAGAGGGATGTGAATGAATGGAATGGTATCAGAATTGCTTTCTGTCCTAAATGGATCTGATCACCATCCTAACTGAATTCATGTACCTCCTACTGTCTAGTCCAGAGATACTGATATTTTCCTGCATCCTGGGATACCAGAATAAAGCAAATATCTTCTCAAGAAATATCTTCTGGTTCCTCTTTCATATGGTGCTTTGTACATCTCTTCTGCCATTCCTTTTTTCTCTTATTACCTCTTTTCCTGAAACTCTGCATTTCTGTTTAAAATCCAAAACAGAATGAAAAAAATTAGCTGCCTTCAGGGCTAGCCTTCCAGTTAAGAAGAACGTTCCCACCCTCTCTCTGGAAAGCCTCACTGACTGCTCTCCAACTCCAGTGCAGGTAGCTCGCCATTCTCCTGGGGCCATTTCTGGGAGTGCTCAGCTTTCCCAGAAGTTCTATGGGGAGCAAGCCTTGTGTGCTCTATTTACAGGGCTATTAACTCTTCAAGGAGTGCTATTAGTCCTGTGGAGAACTTGGTTTGGGAAAACTGCAATCTTGCATGCCTTAACACTGAGTGTCAATGGAAGGGGGCATGCATCATGGTTATTTGCTACTTGCCACTAATTTGAATGGTAAAGTTTTCCCACTATCTGTCATTGAGCCAGCCCCTTCTTCGTGTTTGAAGGTTTTTTGAGTCCCTTTGTTGTTGTTTGCCCACGTCTTTCCTGACCACTTTTGAAAGGCAAGCACAGAGAATTCCTCTATACTTGCCTATTTTCTTCTGATTGTAACTAAAACTCCTAAGAATGAGAAAACTCCACTTCTCTCTAAAGATTCATCTAAAGTGATCACTTTTTACTTCCTCTCCTGTTTAGATAGCTGTTTAGATCCATATTTTACATTACATTGCATTGTTTGATGTTTCATTATGTACTTATCTACTGATGCTACAATCATTTCTAATTGTCTCCATTGTTTCTGAATTACTTTGTCTATTGTTATTTACACATCAACTGTTTTGACTCACTGGGATACAAATACAGTGATGATGATGATGAGGTGGCTTGCAAACAAGTTAGTATGGGAGGTTTTCAGAGAATCATAGAACTGTAGATCTGGAAAGGCCTGAAAAGGTAATCAAGTTTAACTCCCTGCCAAAACAGAAAACACGGGTTAAAGCATCCCTGATGGGAAGGCATCTATCTAACCCCTGTGTTAAAAAAAGGCCAGGGAAGGAGGATTCTGCCACTCTCCAAGTCTGGATACACACACCTAAGAATTGCATTCCTGGATCAGAAAGAAGCTGATAGAAGTTAAGCCTCTAGAGTGTAATATAGTTTTGTCTCATAGCCTTGGACGGTGCTTCGGTGAAGTGATACACCTTTTGGCACTCGGAGTGTCAACAACGTCTTTATTGTGTCAATCCATCCATCTATCCATCATCTGTTAATATCTTGGGACTTCAGGCACTATACACTGCGGTTCAGCAAATGCTTCCACAAGGTAGGGTTGTGCCTCTAGCTTCCCAGTCCTACAGATTTCAATGGGATGTTCTGCCTTTTTTTCTTCACCCTGTTGAGACTTCCTCACCAGAAAATGTCTTCCGTTTCTTTGAATAAAATCCTGAGCATAATTCCTAAGCAGGAACTGAAGCCGTTCTCTCCAGCATTCCTTATCAGCATCTAGGTAAATATTACCTACTGCTATGAAAGCAAACAATGTATGTATGTCAATCAGATTTCCCTTGAATAAAAAGGTCATTACTCAGCTATTAACAGCAGAAGAGCAAACCCTGAAGGCTATGATAACCCTCATTTTGCAGAGAGAAACCCACCCATGGGCCCTGCACTGCAGGATTCAGTTTGTTATTATGGTATATTACATTACATTGCATTTGGAATGCATCTCTACATTACCTGTCTGCCATCCTCTAGACTTAAAATAAGCACTTTCTCACTCATTTCTTGCGTCAAAGATGAAGTTTGACAGCCATGTTATCCTGTTATATCTCTTTGCTGCTTTTGTCATTTTCAGGCTTTTACACTAGCTAGTTTCAAATCACTGTGCATCCTCCAGTGCGTGGCTGAGTAACACAACCACTTGAAATTAACCAGTCTTACAGCTTGGAATTGACAATGAGAACAACAACGATGAGAAAGAAAAATCCTGGGCAGGATAAAACCTTTGTCACAAGCAAAGCGGGACTATCAGACTTAATCTTGCACAGGAAATTGGGAAAGCAGGAGAAGAGAGCTCATCATTTCCGGTCATCTGTTGCTCTGGAAAGTCTCTCGGTCTCTGTAGGGGTCCCAGAAGGATTCCCCACTGGAACAAAATGCCCCAAATCACGGGGGGTTTCATCCCTATCTATCACAAGCTGTTGAGACAGTGGAAAATAAGAGAACCAACCAGGCAGCTGTGACAACCCCAGACCTACTGGAGTATACCACCCTTTAACTAAGCTGCCACCAACCATTCCCTATAAGGAGTCACACAGACCAGGAATGGATTTTTAACAAACAAAAGAACAAGGTTTATTTAAATAACAAACAGGGTAAATAAAAAGATCAAGTAAATAAGATACTGTAACGTGGCTTAGTCTCAATCATACATACAACAGTTTGGTTCACACAGAACACTTTAAAGTAAAGCACAGACCCTGAACCTATCAGTTCTGGCTACCCACATAGAAACCTGAACCTATCAGGTAGGTACTAACTGACACACAGTTGTACCCAGTCTGACACACAGACTCCCACTCCAGCTTCTACTCAACTTCTCCACACAAGCTCCACATATTTATACAGTACAGCTCCTCCCCCTGATGTCCCGCCTTCCACTCCCCATAGGATGGAACTTTCCCTCCAAACCCATGACAGACAGGTACCATCAGTGCTGTATGTAACAGCAGCCAACAGTAGAAATTCAATCCAGTGTCTTTGACCAAATCCAGGCCACAAACAGCAGCTTTATAGAGGCAGAGCTGTGACTGTTTTGAATCCTTTGATTTTTTGATTCCAGCTGGGCTTGAATCTATAATATCATCTTTGAACCAGAGGCTGGAAATAGGTTTATAATTAACTTGTTATTTGCAATTGATTCCTTATTGCCATAGTAAAGATATTAACTATATTACAACTATAATTTCATAAGGGATAACTTCAGTTCTTAAAAAGTGTAACTGTAACTTTAATGGCATGCACAGTTCCAAGGGAAGTGGTGTTACTAAATAATGGAGAGGGAACATCACACTCTTGAAGTACTAGCCTTGTTCTGTGCCTCATGCTCTGTTTTGGATGTTGATGTGACAAGGAGGTATAGGGGAATGGACCACGTTTTGCATCACAGGTTAGCAGTCTGTAGCATGCAGATGCTTTTTTAAAAAAAAGAACTGAAAAGTAGCTATTGTATTTACTTTTGAGAAGGGGGATTACGAATATCCCTGCACAGGTGGCGATGATGAGGGTCCAGCCCCACTCACTGATCTGCCGGTGCTGCGAACACTGCAATTCTTCCAATGGCTCTGCAGATCACGATCAGCTAGCCACTCCTGGCAGGAGGCAGGAGGACAAGCCTCGCTGAAAGGTCGAAGAGTGGCCCGCAGATTATGATCTGCAGAGCCATTGGAACAACTGTGGCTTCTGCATCTGTGGTGGATCAGTGATTGGACCATCCAGCTCTGTGGGGCTGAACCCGCATTATCACCACCTGTGTGGGGATATTCATATACGAATACGAATACCCCCACTTCTAGTTATATGCTTTATGTGAATGTGTGGTACTTCAGAGGACCATCTTCAGCAAAATGTTTTTTTTTTTAAATGAAGTCTTTTTAAAGACTTAGATGTTTCAGTAGACAACAACATCTTAAGCATTACAAATCTGGGATATTTCCAAACATCACAGTTTCTATTTAGGCCCTATACTGTTTATTGCTCCTTCATGCTGCCTCTTGATTATATCAACATCTCTCCCTTCAGACTCAACCTCCTAATTACCATTATCATCCTTCTCTTCACTGTTACAAGCATTAGGGAGGGGGGAAAAATCTGAGATCTGGATATGAGAAGCAAATTAAGCTAAGCAAACAATTAGATGCATTTTGGTTATTAAGAGCATTTTTACAACACATTTTTTTAAAATAAATACAAAAGATGAGACCACAGAATTACTAGTTTGGTCCCAAATAGTTTAAGACATCCAGCAATTACATCAGACTATCTTATCGATTTATCTATTTTCTGATGGGCCTCCCTATATTTAGGATGGACAAATTCTTCCAAGATTGTTGTATATTAGAACTTGTGATTATAGATAACATGGGAGAATACTCAGGGACACTGATGCCTTTGATGTCTGAAGTTACCAAATCCAGTCTCCCATGACCGCCATTGTATTTGTTAACATTAACTCAGTAAAGAAAATAATATATATATAAAATAAAACATTAGGATGATATCACAATATTAATTATGTTAATAATTTCATCAATCTGCTATATGGTTCAAGCAAAAAATATGGAAAATTATAAAGAATGACCAGTAATAGAATTAAGAAACAAGAACTAGTAGTTATTACTAAAAGTTAACAGAATTAGAGGTAAACATTCACTGTTAACTTTTTATTTTCAGGCTTAGGGAGAAAGTGAGGGAAGACTCTTATCTCTTCCCTTCTCCTGCTTGGTGCCTAATATAGTGTCATGATCCCCACGTGGCCCCTCCTTGTTTCACCAAACAAAGAGCTCACACTACGTGCCCCTCAGCTGCCACCAGTTGATTACATCCACATTACCTATTATTAATGATGGGTGTCCAGGCCATATGTCATTTTAAAAGAACCAAATAGAAATTGTTTATTGATACAGGTGTTGACAGAACAAGCAATGTTATTAACTCTTAAACAAATATTCTCCTTTATTCCTCTCAACCAACATTCTCCCACCCAAAGTCCAAATCTCTATCTCAGAACCTTATCTATGTCTATCTCAAACTCTCTATCTCAAAACCCTATCTAAACTTCTCCTCCTGCTGCTGTGTTTCTTATACCTAATGACTCCATCCTCCAGCACGCCCATTGGTCTATGTAAATAGCATATGAATATTCATGACCTGGGTGAATGCCACAGTAAGGTTATAGTATTATAGAGGGAAGAGGAGGAGTGGGGGAGGGAGGGAGAGGGAGGGAGGGAGGGAGGGAGGGAGGGAGGGAGGGAGGGAGAGAGAGAGAGAGAGAGAGAGAGAGAGAGAGAGAGATCCTCCATCACTACAATAGCAATAGTCAGAATTTGCATCCTGAATTGCATCCACCCCCGCACAGCGCCGTTTCAGAAGCTTCCCCAGTGCATTTCCACTGCCTGTTTACCTGCTGGGAAAGCCCGGAGAAGCCTCTGACACCCTGCGCCGATCAGCTGTGAGGCGGGAAGGGGGGCAGGAGCGGAGAAGAGCACACACACCCCCAGCAAAGCACCACTTTCAGAAGCCTCCCCGGGGGCTTTGTCTTGCAAAACAGGGCCATAGGAAACATCAACTTGTGAAGCACCAAAACCCTCACCGGAACCAATCGTCTAGCGAGTTTTTCGTCCTGCGAGGCAATCGCACTGTACTGTCCTTCAGTCTGGCTGAAACATTTGTAAATAAGCAGCCCCCTTACCTTTGCATTGTAGGGAATATAGTGCTTTGATAAAGCCTCAGGAGTGTGCATCCACGTTTTGTCTGGAAAAGGAAAGACACACAAAATTTAGGCTTACATATTCTCATGTTCATGATTTTTCTGGACAGGAATTTAATCCATGCTTATGTTTTCTTAATGTTGAAAACAAATTAGGAGAGTATACATATTTGTATGAATGTGTATTTAGCTGTCTATCAACTCACATTTCTCTCTATACACATGTATGCATATACATATTTATACAGAATTAGAACATTCTATAGGCATATAAACATGGCAAACATAAGGTTAAAGGAAATGTGTTGCACAAAGACTTGAAGAACTGCTATAACAATGAAGAATTTTAATTGCTGCTCTTTAACTGTTCAAGGCAATTCATGTATATGGACAGGTTACTTACCTGTAACTGGTTCACAGATGACCACTCAAAGAACCACAGTTACTTATTTGTAAGTTCTTCAAGTTGCCATCTGTGCATACACACATGAGTACTTCTGTGGCTGTGCAGATTCTCTTGGGAACATTTTAGAGTTTTACTCCCTCCTCTTAGCTAATAGACCACTCTACTCAACTGTCATTCCTCAGTTCCCTCTATCTGACACACAGGATAAGTGGAAGCAGAGTGACAGAGAGAGGGCAGGTTGGATGGGTTGGATGTACTCACAGATGACCAAGTAAGTAAGAGACATAGTTACAGGTAAGCAGCGTGTCCTTCTTATTTGTGGTCCTTGTGATTCACACGCATAGGTGACTCCCAAGCTAACTTTTCCGCTGGTGGGAAGTCACTCAATCATACAAGATAGCACTGCACAACTTAATGATGCATCCAATTTGGCTCTAATGTCCAGCTTGTAATGGTTCACAAAAGTCATAGAGTGGGACCAATTTGCAGTTTTGCAAATATCCTATAATTGAACCCCTTTTAAAAAGGCTATTGGTGCTTCCATTGCTCAAGGTGACTGTCCCCTTCAGGAAGTAGGTAAGAGTCATTTGGCTAATTCATATGAAGATCTTAGCCAGCCATATCTCCTCATTACCACAGCTGCAGACATGTTCTTAGTGGTACAGTCAGTAGAATGCCTGGCTGAGTGTATCTGCTGCTTGCTGGCAAGCTTTGCAAAAGGGGCTGCATGTTATCCCATATGAAGTTATGATAGGCTCCCATTGCCACTTCATAGTCAGTAGGTAACCCTAATGCCCAAAGCAGACATGGAATAAATTTGTTTTCCTATAAAGTCCATTTTGCAACTTTCCCCATTCATAGGTGTAGAATGTAGCATGTCCTTGGACTGGAAGGCTTCCACAGTGATGGAATTGGGCTGTAGATGTTTTAATAAGAAAGATGCATCCTCTTCTTGCACTTGATACAAATGTTCAATTCTGTTTCTTGCCAGAACTCTTTAACCCCATTTGACAATATCCTGTGCAGCTAGATTTGATCTGGTTGCACACTGTTCTTTTGAATCTTCTTGAAACGCGAGATCTGTTTTTGGTGGTGATGGTCTGTGTAACTCAATCTTTAAGGATTTTGCCATCCTTGCCATCATGTTGGAATAAGAATAGATACAGTCAGAAGAAGACAGAGAGTTAGGGAGACAGATGGGGATAACACCTGCTGAGCTTCTGTGTCAAATGATTCTGTCTCCCTTTGCTGCACCAGTTGAGGTCTGTCACCATGCTCTTCTGCAGACTCTTTTTTAGAGACATATAAGCTTATGATCTTAAACTTCATTAGTGCCAATACTGTATAGCGCTTTGGAATCCAATTAAACCAGGTTTGCATCCAAACTGCTATCCTTTACTGTAGAAACTGACTGTTCTTTCTTTGGTTTTCTGATCTGGAATCATCCAGCATAATCACTTTTCTACTTTTCTGTTTTTTCTACATTCAGTGTAAAAGGAACTTGGTTTCGTTAATCATCTAGATCAATTACAGACCCTGTTTAATGCTTTTTGGACACCAATGCTGAGCTGGTTCCGGAATCAAAGACCAAGATTGACTTCATTTCAGTGTTGACTTGGGAGAGCCAAACTATGGCTTCATTGGTCACAAATGACTTTGATGTCAAATATGTTCTTAAGGGCCACTTTCATGACATCTTAGCAGACTTTACAATTCTGGGTTTGTTGATCCTCATCCAGACAGCAGAGGCACGTCTTAGCAGGATTTTTCTGCTACAAGACACAGAGTGCTTAAACAGGGCCTTGTTGTTGTTGTTGTTTAGTCGTTTAGTCATGGCCCTCCTGTCTTCCACTGCCTCCTGGAATTGGGTCAAATTCATGTTGGTCGATTCGATGACACTGTCCAACCATCTCGTCCTCTGTCGTCCCCTTCTCCTCCTGCCTTCACACTTTCTTAACATCAGTGTCTTTTCCAGGGAGTCTTCTCTTCTCCTGAGATGGCCAAAGTACTGAAGCCTCAGCTTCAGGATCTGTCCTTCCAGTGAGCACTCAAGGTTGATTTCCTTTAGAATGGATAAGTTTGTTCTCTTTGCAGTCCAGGGGACTCTCAAGAGCCTCCTCCAGCACCACAATTCAAAGACATCAATTCTTCGCCAGTCAGCCTTCTTTATGGTCCAGCTCTCACTTCCATACATCACTACAGGAAAAACCATAGCTTTGACTATTCGGACTTTTGTTGGCAAGGTGATGTCTCTGCTTTTTAAGATGCTGTCAAGGTTTGTCATCGCTTTCCTCCCAAGAAGCAGGCGTCAATGAAACAACAACAATTATTTTTAAGGAGACAGACAAAGACAAGAACTAAATAAGAGGAAGTAAGTTAGTGAGGGGCAACCAATGGGTGGAGTGATATATTAGCTAAGAGGAGAGGTTAATGCTCTGGAATGTTCCTGAGAGCATTGGCACAGGTGCAGAAGTCCCCATGTGTGTGACTCACAGAAATGATGACAAAGAAGAACGCTTGAGACAGAGCTTCAGGTGTTATTAGCCTCCAGTCTCCATCTGGCCTAGCCAACATAGCTAGTAGATGAGGAGCATGGCTAGAGGGCCACACATTTGCAATTCCTGGTCTAAGCAAACCTCAAAACAACATTGTATGCTAAGTCATATTGCAGTGTTAGAGCAGAAATAAATCAACACTTGACAATGGATGGAGGCAGTTCATTTATTTATACATAATTCAACCCATTCTTAAAACTCAAGAGCATATAAAGCAACCGTTTGGAGAAAACGGTATGTTTTTGCCCGTTCACTGAGATCCCCCTCCCCCGTACAGTCAACAGCCCAGCCAAAACACCTTGGTATTAAGAGTGTTTTTCAAAGGCATTAAGGCTTAGACTTTGTCAAGTCTGCACTGAGGAAGCTTTCCCTATGATCTGCTCTCTGAATCTGAGCCCTAAATGGCAGCACTAAAGACCAGCCTCAAAGTTAAAAATAGAGGACCTCAGAGGGAGTACTTCTTTTTGAATAAGTCAAAACCTAAGTCACCTACAACAACTAGGTGTCACGTTTTAGTGCTGGCTATTAAAAGATTGTTCCCAATCGGTAGTATTTGCATAAAACATATCTGAAACTCTTTATATATTCCACCTAGATAGTTCCTCCTTAATAATTTCCTTATTTACTCCTACACATGAAAAAGCTATACTGTACTATTTTGCTTCTGGCTTAATATGACAGCAAGCACTAACTGCTTTTTCAAATATATTTCCATTTGAAGCAAGGGGTTAGACACAGAATAAATTTGACAAGTAGTTTCTTAGCAAAAAAATGAGCAAAACTGAAACGAAAAACCCAAGGGAAATATTTTTAATATTGTTGGTAAACGTTAGTGGCAGCCTAAGCTTTTATGCTGCTGAGCTGGGAGAGGTACAGTGTCCCCATTACTGCTCTTAATAGCTCCCCACGATATACGCATGATCAGTCTCAGATATCATTACAGATGTCTCCTCCATCCAACCCTGGCATTGCTAGTGGGATGCTCCAGGAGACTTCCTGTACTGTTGCACTTTTCCCCCCTCGGAGATCTAGAAATGGACATATAATCCTGTTTCTCTCTTTCACAAGTTTTCAGGAGGCATTTCTGGCTTCATCTGTGGTTTGGAGTTGGTACCTTAAGTTTTTAAGAGCTGCTTTACAATATAAATTCAGCTATAAGAGTTTCCTCTTTCTAGTTAATTGTGGATTGTAGGAAGCCTCAAACCTGATGCATCAGAGCATTTTTTTCTCCAAAAAGATACATTTTAAGGAGAAATTAGAATGGGAAAACTATCTGATTTCTCTTTAAAAAAATACAGTAATATGCCTTAGGCTATATTGCAGCCAAAGTTTGTCATGTTAATAATGATGCAGAACGTAATATAAAATGTTTTTGCAGCATTACAGGGCTTTGTAGATGACAATAAGTTAATTCTAAAATAACCTTAAATTTTAGCAGCAGTTGCATTTAAGAATTGTTTCTCAAACAAAAACACAAGCCAACAAGGATATTGGAACAGACTCTGTATTTCTCGGTGAGCTGTATAATAAATTATTAACAAAGAAAAGCAAATGAGTACTGCTTATATACCGCCCTATAGTGTTTCAAGCACTCTCCGGGCGGTTTACAAGTTAATTATGCAGGCTACACATTGCCCCCCCCCCAGCAAGCTAGGTACTCATTTTACCGACCTCAGAAGGATAGAAGGCTGAGTCAACCTTGAGCTGGCTACCTGGGATTGAAGCCTGGGTCGTGAGCACAGTTTTGGCTGCAGTACAGCGGCTTAACCACTGTGCTATGAGATCATTTTAAGGTACCAGGCTCACCAAACAGTTAAAAATATGCTACTTGAGATGTTCTGTAACTAATAAGACACAGTGGTCCACTGGGGGGAAATTGGAAGAATTCTGAATTGGAATTTGAGGAAACACTAGAACAAAACATAAAATCTCTTCTCTCTTGAACGTATTCTAACAGCAGAACTATTTTCGTCTCACCAAAGACAAGAAACTCTGAGAATGCTTTCAGAAACCTAGGTAATCAGTGGGAGGTCAAAAAGCTTATAAATGAAAGGTTCTGCCATTAACCTCAAGTGGTCCCCTTCCAGCTTGCTCCATGAATGGGCTGGAATACTTAGATCAACTCTATATCCCACGTATCTGCCATCTGGGCATGAATTAGATATTTGTGCAATATCCTTAAAAGTCCTTATTTACAAAGAAATGAATTTTTTAATTGGAGAGATTAGTTGTACATGTACCTTATGAGAGAAAATTTAGTATCAAAGCAACAGGAAAACAACCCTAGCCAATGTAGGATTATGAGGTTGAAATACATGTTAAGAAGTTTAACTGAAGATTATGCAGAGGGATTTTGCAAAAGTTGTATTCAATTTAACAGATGAATGGGTTTTACAATAAAACCCAGATAGTCATGTTTGTTTACCCATTTCTCTTGGAATTGATTTCAATATGGGTTCAGAGTTCACTTTTTATTTGTTTATTTGGAAATATTAAACAGACTTCAGTTTTTCAAAACAAAATGATCTAAGACAACCAAGCCTACAACTGTGTTTACCTCTAAGTCTGCATTCTAAGGCTTCCACAAATATCCAGATTGTCTAGCCACCTAGAGTGGTCGCAAGACCAGATAGGCGGGATATAAATAAATAAATAAATAAATAAATAAATAAATAAATAAATAAATAAATAAATAAATAAATAAATAAATAAGATAGATAGATAGATAGATAGATAGATAGATAGATAGATAGATAGATAGATAGATAGATAGATAGATAGATAGATAGATAGATAGATAGATAGATAGATAGATAGATAGATAGATAGATAAAGTTCTCCATGCAAGAGCTTAAATGCCAATTTAAATAATGGCTAACTAGTAAGACAAGGAAAAGGCACAATAAATTCTACAGACATGGAGTAAAATCCAACTGAAGTTTGATGCAGACTAGATATACTAAGACCAATGGTGATTCCACCCTTTCTAAAACTCCACATATACATGTATTATAAGTAACATTACCAGACCTGAATAGGAATATCTTTGTATGCCTGTAAATTGGGCATGCATGGGTGGAATGCTAGTATGATTGGTAACTGAATGTTTGAAGGTTGTTCTAGTTGACATGACTGGAGTGTAATGCAGAGGGTTCTGCTCAGTGTGAACAGTTTTTAGGATAGAGTCAGAGTGGGCGAGAGGAAGAAGTCTGTTTTAAATTCCATCAGGAGTAATAGTTCTGTGCTAGAATTCATGAGGAAAAGTCTGTCTAGACATCCTAGTGGGTGGGTGATTATCAGAAAGTTAGAGTCTGTAAATAAGTTACTGTATCTCGATCCTGAATTACAGAAAGAGTACCTGTGCGTTTTATTGTTACTTTGACATTTATCATCCATGCCTTAGAACCTACTTTTTCCTTCATACCAATTATCTGTGGTACCTCCATAACATTCCTTTTTTGTTGTTGTTCAAACCAAACTATCTTCATTATTCATTTTATGTGTAACTAAGAAGAAGAAAAGCAGACTACAAAAAGACAGCAATACACCCACATCATGCAAAGCCATTGCCAGTAAGAACAAGCAAAGTGATTAACTAAAGCAGAAAAAACTCTGCTGGAGAGCTGGAATTCAGGAAAAGCTGATTAAGAATTCTTTTCTGCTAGTCCTGGGTACCCAGTTTCCCCCATTATTTTCTTCACAAAAATCTCATAATTCTAATTTTCCAGCAATTTTCCAGCAAGGCAGTAGTAAAATCACTAATAAAAGCAAGGCAGTCAGGATAGCTGGATATACTGCATAAACATGCTACGTCTAATAATGCAATGAAAACTTCTAGGCTATAGGCAAAATCTCTATATTTTCTTGAGAACCTCTGATATGATCATCCGTCTGCAAATGAGCAGGATTCAGAATATAAAGCTTACACTGGAACCTAAGTATGGTCTGGAATGTAATGCCAATAGATGACATGTTATTCACAGGACACAACTAGAGATGGGCATAAACCCCAAAAATTGTGATTCATGGTTCATGGCTATCCACAAACCATGAACTTTCAGAACTTTAAAAAAGAAACATTAACTGTTTTTTTAAATTCATGCTGGGAGAAAAGAGAAAATTACCTCCGCACCCCACACCCTAACCCCTACCAACTACCCCTGTTGCCTCCCTACCTGGTCCTGCCACCACCTCCTCCTCCTCTACCACCATCTTGAAAGACAGCAGGCCTGGTTCCTGGAAGGGAAGCCGGCCACTGTCCTTTGTGATGGCTTCAGCGGAGGAGGAATAGGAGGAGGCAGCAGCACAAATTAGGGAGGCTATGGGGGCAGTGGGAGGGGGCAGGCTGTGGCGGAGGGGAAAACAAACCAGGCAGTTGGTTAGTTAAAGTTGCAAAAAAGTTTCTTCATTTTGGGTCAGTTAAGTTCATTGGTTTGGACTAACCAACGAACCAGTGATTTTTTTAAATAGACTTCCTGGTTCATTTTTGGGTTCGTGTCCATCTTTAGTCACAACTGAAGTACAATGTGCAAAGCAGAAATCTATATGTCTTTGATACAGTGAAATGCATGAGTCCCTCTCTTTGCTTTTCTACACAAATACACAGATCATTGGTAGTACTTCAGAGAATGCTCCTTTACAGGTTAGATCTTACAGTATTTTCGGGGAAACAGAGCATAAGCTCATCAACTGTCTTTTCATCTTTATTTAATTGTCTGAAATTCTTATTTATTTATTTTATTTATTTATTTGATTTGTATCCCGCCCATCTGGTAGGTCAGTACCACTCTGAGCGGCTCTTAGGGCACAATCATACATCAGTTCTGTGATAATTCTCATATGGGACTGACAAATGGGAAAATAGTTAGGAATTTATAAGTAGCAATGCACGAATCAATCACATTTTCACTATTTCCCATATTCTAACCTTTTAGATATTAAGCATTTTCTCCGTTTTGTTTATAATGAAATATATTGATTTTCATTAGTTCTTATAAAAGCAAATAGATATTCTCATCCATCTGCACTGGCCAAATTCAAGAGGTCCTACTATATCTACCCATGTAGTTGGTAAAGGGTTGGAAACCTGTCAAGAAAAAAAATAAACATTGGCCTTAATTTCACACTAGCATAGTTGAATGTGCAGGGATTTGATTGCAGAGTTTTCAGAACCAAGTAGTTAACACTCTGGGCCTGAATGGACAATTTTATTGATTTGAATTTCTTCCACTTTTATAGTTTTAAAATCTCAAGTTCCTTCCTCTACAGATATGAAGAAATCCATGAATTACTTAATTTTGATCCATCACAATCCTTTCATGGACAATGGATATAAAGGCGGGTTGTATAAATCAGAGGCCACAGAAAAACAGAGTAGAAGATGAATTTCTCCTTGGATCAAGTTTTTGGAAGCTAATTTGTGTAGTCTTTACGCAGTTGTGAAATTTTGTTGCCAAAGTATAACAACCGTAAGATGTGACTCCTATTTAACAAGGTCAGTGTTATCTGCCAACATTTGGTTCCTGGGGACATTCTACAGAATATATTTGAAGCATCTCAATTCTTTTCGATGCAGCTCTGAATTACAAAACTCAGAGTAT
Organism: Pogona vitticeps; assembly: GCF_051106095.1. Classification (NCBI taxonomy): domain Eukaryota; kingdom Metazoa; phylum Chordata; class Lepidosauria; order Squamata; family Agamidae; genus Pogona; species Pogona vitticeps. The sequence continues at coordinate 192,210,021 of NC_135783.1, forward strand.
GTGGATGCCTCTTTGCTCTCCACTTAATGTTCTTCAGCAGTTAATGTTCAGGAATGTTCTTCAGAAGACAAGTGAGTTATCACACTGCTGTGATTTGTCTTCTAATCTTCCCACACCTATTTTTCTTAAACTCTTATAAGACCTACATTGTTGCGAGTTTGCAGTGGTAACTCTTCATGGTGGGTTTCAAAGGCCACTGTTATATCTTTCTATATTTCCACAGCTTTGACTATGTATCACTTTGAAAAATCCAATTATGTCTGTGATATGACATGGAACTGGGGACTGGAAATGGAAACGGCTGAGATTTGTTAAATGTCACATAGCCAAGTGCATAACACATAGCCGCCTAGAGTGGTCCGGTGGGCCAGATAGGCGGGGTATAAATTAAATAAATAAATAAATAAATAAATAAATAAATAAATAAATAAATAAATAAATAAATAAATAACTATGGCTGAATACAGAGGTGTTCAAAGAGAAATTTCTAAATTTCATTTTCTCCTACATTCAATTTTTGCTTTTAATTGCAAATAATATTTCTAATCCCACACAGTACTGTTCTGCAGCATCAACCCAGATTACTCATAGGTCACATACTACCGTCGTTATTTTATGACTGACAGAAGATTTAGTCCCTCATCTGATGAAAACATGTCAACAATGCAAACAATGGCAAGCAAGGAAACATTTTTGATTCTTAAACATTGGGCAGTGTTCTGAAGCAAAATCAGGAAAGTGAAGGACTGGAAAAAAATCACAATGGTTTCCATCACACAGGGGGAAAAACACAGGGGGAAAGAATTTCTCCTGACTTTTTTTTCTTTTCCCCTGGGGTTTCATATTTCTAAGGTAGATTTTCTTGTAAGATATCAAATGCTCTCAATATCACACATATTCACAATTTTTGTGTAAAAAAATAAATAAGTGTTGATCTCTTACTTCAGTTTCTAGATGAACTACTGTGGCCCTAACATTTCTAGTAGAAGTGTTTTAATAATATTATTATGAAAAACTGTGATTTCACGTGACAAGAATTAGGGATCCACTGTTGTTCTCAGGTAGGCATAGGCAATTCCCGATGTTAAAAGGCCCAATTAAAAATACTTTGCAAGTAAGCAATTTCAGCCACCATTCCCAGTAATTATCCTTGAAGATACAGTACATAAATGCACTCTTGTGCCAGGATTCTGAAAGCCTTATCTTCCTTCTGCAGAATATCTGCTTCCTTTATAAAACACCAATTTTTTAATAAAAGAATTTATATGGCAGCTTATTAAAATGGCAAAATGCCATTAATTCCAGCATTAGACAAAGCCAAACTGGCTCATTCTGTGTTATTTAGGCCAGTGGTTCTTAACGTGGGCGATAATGCCCCCCAGGGGGCGATTTCATTTTTCAGGGGGGCGGTAGAACGAAAAGGGGCGGCAGGGGGGGCGCTGGAGCAAGCCAAACCTGTGAAGATGGCTGCAACCTTTTTACAATGTGCATGAATATATATTTTCCTCCAATCTTAATTTAGTTTCAGAGTTTTCGTCTTGAAATTTTTAGTTCCTGCATTGCGGTTTGTTTTTATGCTTTTTAATATTTCTTTTTCTGTCTTAAAATTCGCTTGCAACTAAATCATTAAATGTTACTTTTTGGGGGCATTTCATTTTCTTGGAATTGAATTTTGTTTTCAGGTGTCATTGGATTTAAGTGTCTTAAATAATAAATAAATAAATAACTAAATAAATAAATAAATAAATAAATAAATAAATAGATAGATAGATAGATAAATAAATAAATAAATAAATAAATAAATAAATAAAAAGATATCATCACCGCGGGGAGGGGGGGGGGCGATGATAACTTCCTCAATGGCTCAAGGGGGCGTTTCTTTCAAAAAGGTTAAGAACCACTGATTTAGGCTGCAGACAGATTTCAAAAAAAGTCCCGGAGTATAACAACACTTAGAGGTTCACACTGGGAAAAAATTGTGATAGGCCAGTTAGTACATTTACACAAAAAGCAGCTGAAAACTGAATCAAATTGCCTCATAACCTTATTTCTATTTTGAAATATATCATAATAACCCTGAAAATGTAAAATGGCACTGGCTCCCACCCTTCCTCTTTTTCCATGGATGAAATGCTTATTGGTAAGAGTCAGGCCAGTGTGCGTGTGTCCTCAGAGTATGCACTGTCTTGCAGTGTTAAACTGCAGTATTACAACCAAACAGCTTGAAAACCGTGCTTCTAGATTTTTTTAACACTGAGTCTTGCTAGAAGAGAATTTTTGGCTCCACTCAAATCCACAGACAGCACTGGATTTGCCCATTCCCATGTGAGTGACTACAGAGTTCTCACAAATGTGAACAATTGATGAAGTATTTTTTTTGTAAATTTAACATAGCCAGCTAAAACTGAACTAAAATGATAGAAGGATATACTTCTTGAGAAAGGGACTACACAAAAGGATCTTGAAAGTTCTATGTGGCATACTGTGATGTCATTATTCATGGATTAGCCCCTAGACAGTACTAAAATGTTCTCAACAGCACTTGAAAAGTACATCTTTCTAAGCATTAGAGGAAAAGGGGGATGATTCTTTTATTCAAGAAAATGAAGGTAGAATACCTCTAAATTATGTTGTGTCAGGCTGTGACATGATTGCATTAATCCTCTGTAAATATTTTGAATACTGCTACAGAGGTGCTGCAGAAGACACAACACTGTGGTATTATCCACATAAATAGCAAATGACTCCTGTTTACTTTGCAACATCTTAGCTGAGCTTTAGAAAGTAGTTTTCCAAGAACTATGATGCCCTGCCAGCAATGAAAGGGTTTATTTACTGGGTTGTGGAGCCCTGTGGCTCAGTGGTACAAATGCAGTACTGTAGCCAAAACTCTGCTTCCGACCAGAGTTCAATCATAAGTAGTTGGCTCAAGGTTGACCCAGCCTTCCATCCTTCTGGGGTCAGTAAAATGTGGACTCAGATTGCGGGGGGTGGGGGTGGGGAATGTGTAGTCTGCATAATTAAATTATAAACTGGCCAGAGTGATTTACACGCTAAAGGGTGGTATATAAGCAGCACATTTTACTTTGCTTTTTGGATTGTCCGGGGATCTTAAAATCTAGGTAGTGTGATCTCAAATGATCTGCTGAGGCACATCCTTGTTTGCATGTGTACTCAACTAGTAAGCAGATTTGTAACAAGCAACCGGGTTTTCAATCAGAGGCATAGTACACATAGAGTGGATTTTTATATTAAGCTCTCACTCAGATGGAGAACACCAACTGTAAACCTGACTAGCTCAAGCTCACTAATTAAGAATCCAAAAGCAGATTTAATTTTTACACATTTTGCTGATCAAAAACACATACGCTCACATTCATTACAAAAGAGAAAACTGCCTTGGCTGGCTGGCATCCTCACTCCCTTGCAAAGAAATGGGCATGGCAAAGTCCCCCTACCCATATCCCTTGGGCATCACCACTCAAGTACACATATATTACGATTAAGAACAAGATTAAAAACAATTTAAATCTGTAAGATTTAAAACAAAGTGTTTCTGAGACACCTGCTGCTGAAGAGCCTCCCTGAAGAAAAAGGTCTTTGCCTGATGATGGAAGGACAGGAGGGAGCGGGCCAGCCTGGCTTCCCAAAGCCTGGGAGCAGCTACTGAGAAGGTCCTCTCTCATGTCCTCATCAAATAAGTTTGGAAGGTGATGGGACCAAGATAAGGGCCTCTCCAGAAGAACTTAAAAGCCAAGAAGGCTCATATATGGGGTGATACAATTCTTGCAAATACGAAATTGGAGGTGGTGCAAAGGAAATGATAGAGCAGGGACTACGAAGCCGTATAATCGGGGCAAAAGAGTGGGCGATAGGGGCAGAAATGGAGTTGGGATGCAAAAATGTCAGTTTTGCTTATCCCCACATTTGACATTTCTAAACTTCAAGTTCTTTCTGTCCTAAATATGTGATTGGCAAATTTTGATAAACTCTTGTAAATTCTTATAAAGATGTAATAAATAAATATACTGTGCCTCCCTGACACAGGGCTGGACTCACTGATCCATTGGTTCCTTTACAGCTCTGCAGTTCTAAGATGATGATGATGATGATGCTTTGATAATTTACTCTTTATGGCATTATGGTGAGACCAGAGGAACGATGAGGCATTATTTGGGAATCTAAAGCCACCAGATTCTTAGTTAAAATTGGTCTACATGGAGACTCTTGTCATAATTCCAAAATGAATCAAGAGATGTTGTGCTCACTCAAGCTTGATTGACAGCCATTTCACAATATTTCTCACTCACTTCCTGAACAGCTCTAGATTCAGAACTGGATTAAGGACTGAGAACATACATGCTTACTTGTCATCATTGGTCATAATGTTGCAGTCCTGTGGAATGTAACAGCCACACTCTGGGGGTTTGTAAAAAGGGTTGATTGCCTAGACACCCATTGTCTCTCTAAGCAAGAAATAGGGAGGTTGAGTACAAAAGATCAAGATGATGTTTGGCTAAGAAATGTGGGCTTGTTGGCAGATAGAGTAGTGAAAGGTGCTAAGAAAAAGTCACAAGAGCATTAATAGAAACTAAGCAAATCAAATCCTGGGTTTATTTCTAGGCCTGAGATAGGATAGCAGAAGGGATGCTCAAGCAGAATGAATGAAAACTGATTACCTGGTTTCCAAAGTTAACTGGGTTTCTAAAAATGTGGCAAGTCAGAGGGTGTATCCAAAAGGAACTGAAGCGACAGGAAAAGAGGTTTCCATTTCAGTACTGAGTAAAGGGTTTTAGGAAGTTCTCTGCTTCTTAATTATGCATCCAGCTATCTATTCATGGGAGCACATCAACATATTCAAGTCCTAAGAAGAATAGTGAAGGAAGATTGTATTTGGGCTGGGTGCGTTATTGTTTCGCCACCCTGAAGTGGTAGTAAGATCACTCTTCCCATTTTTAAAGTCCCTTATGTTAGCTGGATAGATGACACGGCAATTAAGTAGACATCTGTAAACTCTGGCATGCAGAGAGAACAGCAATAGAAGAGATGACTGTGTGGGTAACAAAGGTAGGTGAAAAAGGACAGTAAGAGGTGACTACACAAGCATTTGGGCCACTGCTTGGTCTGCTGCGGGGACAGGCTAGTTTGCTCCTAAAGCTGGTGATCAGAAAACATTTTCTTAAATGAACCAGCCTGTCCCCAGAGTGGTCCTCCTGGCACCTTTTTGGCCCATCAGGGGCTTCTAGTGTTTTGGTGTGGGTAGGATCATTCTGTTTTGGTTTATTTCCACTGTGCGTTTTAACTGGAAACAAAACAAAATGAAACTTCAGAATATGCTATATCCTGAAGCAGCTTAAAAAGAAAATCACTTCAGGATATTTGCAAATTATCCCCAGTCTTGGCTTGCCTTCACTGGTTACCTGTTGCATTCCAGATCAGATGCAAGGTTTTGATGATCACCTATAAAGCCCTTCACAGTTTTGGACCACGCTACCTGTTGGACTGTCTTTTCCCAAGGTCATCCACCCACTCCAATAGGTCCTTCCCAGCCAATGATCCTCCAGGTTGTCACTCCAAGGGAGGCCAGGAAATAATCCACTAGAACCTGGGCCTTCTTTGTTGTGGCACCTACTCTTTGCAATCAACTGCCAGTGGAGCTGCATCTGGCTCTGTCCCTCCCAACATCCAACAGACATTTGCAAGCCTTCATGGATATATTCAAAAGACTCTTGAAAATAGTGCTGTAGAAAAAGACCCTTTTGGCAACCCTGCTTAATGTGTCCCTTGGCTGCTATGTTTGTTTATATTCTCTGTGCCTCATTTTATTCTGCAATTTTCACGTACACATTATTATTTTTGTCTTGTTCTCTGCCGTTTTTACTTTACTTACTTTCATTGTGTTTTAACTGACTGTAAACCACCCAAAGTAGTCCACTGCACAAAGGGGGCAGCAAACAAACAAACAAACAAACAAATGCTTAGTTCCACAGAGGGGCAGAGGAAGTGAAACATTTTAGGTGTATTAGGGCAGCAAAGATATACTGCATCACTTTTTTTAAAAAAAGAGTAATGAATGCAATTTGGATGGAATGATCAATGTCCTTCAGTCTATCCTTCAGAATCCCTTCACCCAACCCAGCTTGAAGTCAGTGCATTTATCAGAAATCATTTACCATCCTGTTTTAATCTGGTGCAGATTTAAAAACTTGTCTTTTTTAAAAACAGCAGCTCTAGCGCCTCAGCTATACTCAGCCTACGCAAAGAAGTAATAGGAAATGCCAAACATTTTATTGGCCATTTCTACTAGACAATTTTATTACCAATGCATTCAAATGCAATTGTGTTCTACAACCATTTCTTAAGACACCCTTATGCTGTTCCTCACTTGTTATCATTAAACTTTTGTCTCTGTTTGACAAATGCCTGCCATAAAGAGCCATCTTGATCTGATTGAGTTGTCTGGAGATGTGCACCTTTCCAAATTGCATAATTTTAAATAGGCAATTACTTCAACAGATCACATTTAGAGCTCGAATCGCTCTGTTGTGCACCATATTGATCAGGTTTTGCATAGGCCTTTAATTTCTCATGCCTGCCATTTGTAAAAGGCCAATACATTAAGCCATTCTACTTAATGTTGCTGTGCGTATCTTTCACATTATTTATTTATTTATTTATTTATTTACAAGAATTTTTTTTAGCCGCACCATTACCAGTGGTCTCTGAGCAGTGCACAACAATATTAAAACTTTAAAAATATTAAAACCATTAAAATAGGCAATATTATAATAATATCCTATATTAAAAACAATCATTAAAACATTAATATTAATAAATCCTGCTGTTCATATGGCCAGCTAAAGAATACTATTTAATCAAATTCTGGCTAAACAGAAAAGTCTTTGCCTGGCGCCAAAAAGCATATAGTGTTGGAGCCAGGCGGATCTCTGTAGGGAGGGTGTTCCAAAGTTGGGGGGCAACAGCTGAGAAGGCTCTATTTCGCCATGCCATCCCCCTCACCTCTTTCAGGGATGGCACCTTCAGAAGGGCCTCCTGGCCTGATCTTAGAGGATGGGCAGGCTCATATGGAAGAAGGCGGTCCTTTAGGTAACCAGGTCCTAAGCCTTTTAGGGCTTTATATGTCAAAGTAAGCACTTTGAATTGGACCCGAGCAGCAACTGGCAGCCAGCGTAAATTTTTCAGAACTGGCGTGATATGGGTCCGTGCGGCGGCACCACTTAACAGCCACGCAGCCCAGTTCTGTGCCAGTTGCAAGACACAGTTAGCAGGATGCAACTTGCTCCTACATATACAGATGAGAACCCCCCCCACTTCCACTTGGTGCTCCAAGGTCCAGTTTCAATGTTATAAGTGTTTGTTTGTGCTGCCCTCATTCTTATAATTGCTCTGTAGAATGTCAATTTGCTCTGCTGCACAATAACACATAAAGATGAAGCTGCTGTGAGAGGCTGTCCAGAGCTTTGGAGCCATAAACACTGATCCCTAATTCTTTCAGTGTCTTTTTAAAATATTGAAAGAAAGCAAAGGCTTTCTAAACCTCTGTTCACTCAAGTTCTATCTCATCTGAACTACCAGCAACAGGCTGAGAATCACTGGTTGGTTGTTTTTATCCCAGGATATTTTGGTTGGTTTATGTGTGACTGCATTCTTTACATGAGATGTGAAAATGGAAAACCCAAACGCCAGTCATCATTAAAGGTTAATTATATGTTGGGAAATGGTGGCGCTGCAGGTTAAACCACAGAAGCCTCTGTGCTGCAAGGTCAGAAGACCAAGCAGTCGTAATATCGAATCCACGGAACAGAGTGAGCTCCCATCACTTGTCCCAGCTCCTGCCAACCTAGCAGTTCAAAAGCAAATGTGTGTATACAAATAGGTACCACCACAGTGGGAAGGTAATGGTGTTCCGTGTCTACTCGCGCTGACCATGGAAGATTGTCTTCAGACAAAAACGCTGGCTCTATGGGTTGGAAACGGAGATGAGCACCGCCCCCTAGAGTCAGACAGGACTGGACAAATTGTCAAGGGGAACCTTTACCTTTACCTTAAATGTTGCGGACTGCATTTGAAGAAGTATAGCTCAAGACCTTGGAAACCTAACAGATAAACGTAGCGCAGTCTTTGCCCTACAGAATTTTCAGTTCCTTCTGTTCGCCTTTGCTTTACTCCCTCTGTGTGCTGGCTCATTTGCAATTTCTTTTTAACTATACCAACACCTACTGGCTTGATCTCAGGCAAATGAACATTCTTTAAAGATGTGCTGGCTTGGTTTACTCTGTTAATTTCTCTCCCTTCCCATTCCAGCTTTTGACATGACTTGAGATCGCCAGGATAACTCCATAGGAACCGTCTATAAACTGACAATAGGCACAATTCAAAAGCTCTCACTTCAGAGGAGAGCAATTGACTCAGCATTTTAATGGGCAACGTTTGCTTGCAATTCTTTGCTTCAGATTTCTCCCATTTGCTGCATTCTGTCTCTTCTTTGTAGCTATGAGTCTTTTGACCCTTTTAAAGCACAAGCCTAACAGCACCGTCTGCATCTTGCTTTTTTGGCTGCATTTTTCTCTTAGGATTGTGGCACTGAGAGTGCCATTAATGTCATCAAGATGTTGAGTCCAATTGTACTCTGGAGGCTGAGATACTTTGCTCTCCACACTTTCTTCTCTTTCCTTGGGGAGGGGGGGTATTATTATTCCTCTCTTCCAGCAGGTCTTTGGAAATTCTTGATTCCACAGGACAGATTTTTGAGAGAAGTGAAGCAGAGCTTTTATTATCTTTAGGACCAGGCAGAAGCAGATCTCTCACTAAAGTGTTCTACAGCTTCTATTAAGGCAGATGACTCAGGACTAGCTGAGTCATCATGCTAACCTTGGACAGGACTTGCTAACCTTGGACACAGCTGGTCAGTATTCTTTAACCATGGATAGGCTGCTTTTACATCTAAGATACAATCACAGGCCTTCCAAAGGATGGGGAGTAAAGAGCAAATTAAAAAAAACATGGTTCAGTGTGTTGCAATTAGAAAGTTAGGGCAAAAGACTGGTTGAGGAAAAATGGTAAATATTGGGAAGTTCCAAAATTTGAGGAAATGTCATTACAAAAGGAAAAATTAGCAGAAGATAAAGCAGTGAAAGGTATAGTAAGTAAAATTTACAAAATATTAATTGAAGCAGAGGATAAATAGGATCATCTGAGAGCTTCATAGGAACATGATATGAGGGAAGTGATAAACACTGAGAGATGGAAGAAAATATGGGATGTAAGAACAGTGAAATCCATGTCTATAAGAATTAAAGAGAATTTTTATAAGATTGTTTGGCGATGGTATCTAACTCAAGTGAAACTAAAGCAAATAAATAAAAATTACTCTATGTTGTGCTGGAGGGGATACCAGAAAACTGGCACATATTTTCATATGTGGTAGGAATGCGATAGTGTGTTGAAATTTTGGCAAATAGTATTTGGAGAAATAAGAGAAATAACCAAACAAAATCTAGATGTCCTAAAATAGCACTTCTATCAATATTTGATAATGTGGAATATAATTGGGCAACTACAGTATAGAATTAATTTCTAATTTATTCACAGCTGCTAGATTAATTATAGCTAAGTATTGAAAAATACTTCTTTAGGGCTTTCCAGGGCTTTTGATGTTGAGCTCAAGGATAAATAACTGAATATTTATCAACATCAAAAAAACCAAAAACAAAACTAAGATCATGGCCACTGGTCCCATTACCTCCTGGTAAATAGAAGGGGAAGATATGGAGGTAGTGACGGATTTTACTTTCCTGGGCTCCATGATCACTGCAGATGGTGACAGCAGCCACGAAATTAAAAGATGCCTGCTTCTTGGGGGGAAAGTGATGACAAACCTCGACAGCATCTTAAAAAGCAGAGACATCACCTTGCCAACAAAGGTCCCCATAGTCAAAGCATTTTTCCAGTAGCGATGTGTAAGTGAGAGCTGGACCATAAAGAAGGCTGACTGCCGAAGAATTGATGCCTTTGAACTGAGGTGCTGGAGGAGTCTCTTGAGATTTCTGTGGACTGCAAGGAGAACAAACCTATCCATTTTAAAGGAAATCAACCCTGAGGGCTCACTGGAAGGACAGATCCTGAAGCTGAAGCTCCAATACTTTGGCCATCTCAGGAGAAGAGAAGACTCCCTGGAAAAGACCCTGATGTTGGGAAAGTGTGAAGGCAAGAGAAGAAGGGGATGACAGAGGACGAGATGGTTGGAGAGTGTCATTGAAGCTGCCAACATGAATTTGACCAAACTCCGGGAGGCAGTGGAAGACAGGAGGGCCTGGCGTGCTCTGGTCCATGGGGTCATGAAGAGTCAGACATGAGAGACTAGCGAAATGTTAGGAAGAACAACCTTCAGACACAGCCAAAGAGCCTGAAAAACCCACAACTATTAGATCCCAGCCGTGAAAGCCTTCGCGAATTCATCGAATGCTTCTACAGGGAGGAAACAGTCAGACAGACCCAGAGACTGGAAACAAACTGCACCAGAGCACAGAGTTCTGACTCCTGGCCTCTGAAGATGCCGGCCACAGAGACTGGTGAAACGTTAGGAAGAACAACCTTCAGAACATGGCAAAGAGCCTGAAAAACCCACAACAACCAGTCGGACATGATTTAACGACTAAACAACAACAACAAATTGAAAAATAAAACATAATTTTCATAATTTCCATACAGAGGTATGGAATATAGCTATTAATGACAAATTAACATGCAATATTAAAGTAGAAAAAGGAGTGCTTAAAAGGCATACTTTTGCAGAAATTTTATTGAGATTTTATTGATTATGCATTAATAAAGGGGAAGGGAAGAACACAATCGCAAGAAACATTACAGTTTTGGAAGGGGAAGGTGAATCCTTGAAATAAAGGAAAATGTCTAGTTCTCCATTGGTCCCAGTGTGGGAGGAGCACTTTTGTTTGTGTATGATTACTGTATTTTATTTGTTTATTGTTTTGTTTGTTGTTCTTTTGTTTCTTGCAATATGTTTTCATTTAATAAAATAAATATTCAAAAAAAAAATCACACGCTTTCCACTTGACATTCCACATAGACAATATAGCCGTAAAAGTGAGGATGGGATAGGTGAATTTTCTTAAGGCAGTGGTTCCCAACCTTGGGCCTCCAGATGTTCTTGGACTTCAGCTCCCAGGAACCCTGGCCAGCAGAGGTGGTGGTGAAGGCTTCTGGGAGTTGTAGTCCAAGAACATCTGAAGGCCCAAGGCTGGGGACCACTGTCTTAAGGGATGCTACAGCCACATGCGGAACTTCTGTGAGTATATGCGAGAGATGGACAGGACCCACTTCTTTCTATAGCCCTCCCCTATTTTAAAAATCACTATTAATCTGCCCTAGAGACTGCAAAGCCCTAAAGCGCATAATTCTGCTGCTGGAGGAGGCTGATTGGGGATGTGGTGTAAAAACCTGGTGCTACCATAGATTTAGACCAGTAAGCAATTGCAGCTGGTTGAAAATGGCAACTAATTCTTCCCGTCTTACCCTTGCAGATGCAATGAAGGTGGAAGGGAGGGGGATCTGCAAGACTCAAGCTCATTCTTATAGCTCCAATACTTTCCAACCATGGGTCCCCCAGAGGTTCTTGGACAAAAGCACTCAGAAGCCTTCATCACCAGCTGTGCTGGCCAGGATTTCTGGGAGTTGTAGTCCAAGAACCTATGTGGACCCAAGGTTGAGAAGGACTGCTAAACCATAGTTCACTGTTAAATCTAAACAGCAGCTTTGCCTTTGTTATTTAAAACCTTTAAAAAACAAAATAATAAACTAGGCCTTTGTCTCAATTGCAAAGACTGATACTGTGTTCTGTAGTTAGGAAGGTAGGAATACTACGTGTCATCTACACAGCAAATAAATTCTACACACAGAATGCCATTGCTTCATAAATGGATGCATGGGGGAAGATGTTTCTAAAATTATTTAAATAGCTCTTCAACTAAGAGCTTAATTTAAAAAACAACAACACTTTAATGAATGAATTCCCTCTACAATACATGAAGAGCAATTCTCAAGCTGTTTCCCACACATAAATATTCCTGATGCTGTTAGATATAAGCCAGAAAAGACTTGATCAATGAAATCTAAATTTCAACAGATGTTTAGTAAGTCACAGTTTGAGTCGGTCCATTTGGATCAATGCAACTCATGCAGGAGTCGATTCAACAAATCCCTATTGATTCACTGGGCCTACTCTAGTGCAATTGACTATACAGTACTATGAAAAGCAATAGGACGTTGGCGATAAAAATATATAACAGAAAGGCACTTGCATTTCAAACATAATAGACAAATAGGGAAAATAAAGGCAATGGAGAATGGACTGGAGAATTTTATACCTGCCCAAGGGTTTAAGTAAAATGTCTCTCTCAATGAAATTCTGAAGAGGCACCTCTTATAAAGAAGACAAATGCCGAGCAATCAGCCCTAATTGTAAGCAGCAGGACAGGTCTTTATTGTTCCCCACTAATTCAATAATTTACGGTCCAATATTTTCTTATAGGTGGTTAAGAAAAGCTAAGTGTTATGATTAATGTGTTATTTTAATAAAAGCACTCTACCTGATACATTTTGCAAATGTGTGTTCTTCAGGGTCAGCAGTTCCGCATTCTCCTTTTCAAAAGGCACATCTTCAGTAATCCAATTTACATTCAACATTTCACCCATCCCTTGAACAGATATTTTATCACAAAAAATGGGCAATATCTTCTATTAATAAATATGCCATACGGCACCACTTCAAGGTCTGCCTTTCTCTTCAGCACCGTTCTTCTCTTTACTTTTCTAATATAATACAATTCAAGCTACTTACCTTTCTTTCGGCTAAAAGCACGATTCATGGTGAGAAATCAGTCTGTGTGACTTAATCTAAAAAAAATAATAATACATATGAGTTACAATTAAACATGGAATTAAAAGTGCATCTTCTCCGCTGTTTGCTTCTTATGTTTTATTCAACAAAACTTTGAAACCACAGTAGACCAATGAACATATGAAGGAAGCAGTTATGTTTGCAAACATTGTTAAAGATGGACTCTCAAAACAAATGAACAAAAAGATTACAGCTGCAGCCTGGAACACTTAGCTGAGATTTGACTTCTTTCAGTGCAAACATCCATATCCGTGAAATGGCTTTAATGCAGGGCTAATGAGTCTGTGGCCTTCTAGCTATTATACATCATTGGATTTGTCTTTCATCAGGAATGTTGGCAAGTCTTTAGGTCCGGGTCCAAGTCCTTGGGTCCAAGTCCTGAGTTCCAAGGCCCAAGTCTGAATCCCTATTAAAAACCAGTTTTTCCCCTATATATAAAAAAGGGTAGGGTGGGTGATTTCCAAGTCATGAGCTGAGTCTGAGTCATTGAAAAAAACAAGGCTCAAACCCTAGCTGAGTTTGGATTGAGTCACTGGCGCAACTTAAAAGTCTGACTTGACTGTGAATCCCATGACTTGAGTCCCCATCCCTAACTGCTGAATAGCTCAGTGTTTTAGGTTTCTGGCTGTGGAGCCAGAGGTTGGGAGTTCGATTCCTCCTATGTTGCCTCCTTAACAAGGGGGCTGGACTCAATGATCCAGAGGGTCTCTTCCAGCTCTGCTGTTCTAAGAAGATCCTTCCCTCAAACGGCACTATGGCAACTATAACGAAAGCAAACCAATCGGCTCAATGGAATTTACATCAGCGTTGATGAGCCATTCAACAATTGATTAAGTGGTCCTGCTCTCCAGTTGAGACTAGCAGTAGGACACTGGCCAGCGTATTTCGCAAAGAGGAATTTGCTATAACAATACATAACTGTATAGTTTAATGATCTAAACTGAGACGAATTAAGTTATCCACACTTTCACAGGAAATCAGGAGAAAAGAGAATGTATTGTAGCATTTTTTTTCAGAATGGCTGCACTTTCTCTAGCCAGAGATCCAAACAGGCTTGCAGAAGCATTGTGTGCTGGATGGTAGCCATAGTATTTGGACAAGTCAACAAATGACTGTCTTTTTGTTGGGCTGAGCAAACTGGACACCGATTTTTGATGTTCTGTTGTTTCTATAACTATATAAAAAAGGAGAGATTCCAACTACTATATATTTTGAAGAGACATTAAAATTAATAATACATGTAAGTGTTGTGGCAAGTTAAGTCAAAATAGTTCCTTTTTATGGTGACTTGGTACTTCCTTTGTATTGTGGCTACTGGTTTAACAAATTTTAAAGTTGCAACTAGAGTTAGGCCCACTGAATCGATGGAACTTAAGAGGAATGGACTCACCAACATAGTACAAACCTTTCTGGTTCTTTTTAAAGAACCACATTGGTTAAAAAATTATAAAGCCTTCAGTACCTTTTTTAGAATTTATGAACCTTACATTTTTTTTACTACCCATATCCTATCAAATTGTTCCTTGTTGTCCATGAAAACTATTCTTGTTACATATTTCAGACTTTGTGTTCAAGCATCATTACAGTATGGATTGAACATGTCCAGATCACTGATCTTCAAACATTTATATATCTAATGCATTAAGTTTGGCCAGTTTACACCTTGTGTAAATGGATGTGCATGCATACATCCATCTTCGTGTATGCATGTGCACATCTGTCTGTGTATCGCTGAGGATATGGTGTAAAATAAATAACATACCATGCTTGAAGGCCTATTGAAACAAATAAGTCTCACTACAGCGTTTAAGAAGAAAAACAAAGTTGCCAGATGCAAGGAAGCTAAATCACAAAAGGGCTGTACTCTCTTATAAACATGCAAAAAAACAAACAAACAAAAAAAAACCCCATAAAGCCAATTGAATTTTAAAATGGTTTAACAGTACTAAATAGTGTTGGAATAAAACAATTTCTTTTAAAGAACTTTATCCTGGATCAGTCCTGGGGAAAATGATTGCATGCCTTAGAGATCTCAGAGGCAGACAGCAAGATCCTGGTTGCTTGGCGGCAAATTAGTAAAGCCTTGCTTCTGATACGCAGAGAGCAATCTCCTTTGCTACCAACTCACATTTCATTTCAGAGACTGGTATTTAGCTCAAGTATTCAAATTGTGACAAGCCAAGCGTTGTTTTAAATATTTTGCCTGCAAAAAGCAGGGAAGCATTAACCGAAATTGAACTGATGTCAAACCATATTATCCAGTTTCAAAATGCTACAGATAAGCAGAGCAAATGACGGAGAAAAAGAAGCACCATAAGGCCACTATTATCAAGATTTCCTTAAGGAGTGAGTACCCTTTTTGAACTATAGCTAAAGATATGATATTTCAGAATGAGATCAAATTATTCTTGGAATAAGGCCTTTTAGAAAAAGAAGTTGAACTTTATTGAAAAATGTGCAATAAGACTTCAGAAGTCTCATTATGTTTTTATATCAACACAAGACTGCATTAAAAAGTCAGTATGAGAAACCCCAACCCTCTTATTATTTCAAATTGTTTGTGGAACAGATTTACCCCCCAAAAGTTCTGGAGCTCAGCTCTGCCGGAAATTATGTTCTTAAAAATTTCCCTAATGCAGGATATATTAATGCCACATATTTCTATGCTAAGTCTAGAAGGAGCATGCTCTGTTTTGTTTTATCAAATCTGAACTGCTGAATAACTCAGTGGCTTAGGACTCTGGCTGCAGAGCCAGGGGTGGGACGCAGTGGTCTATAGCAGCGGTTCCCAACCTCTGCAGACCGGCTGGGGGGGAGCGAGCTCCATGCATGGGACCCCCTGGCACAAGTGCAACATGGCCCCCATGCAAGAGCGACATGCCCACGCGGGCGCAACACCCCCCGTGCAAGTGTGACACGGACCCCTGCGTGCAGGTGGGAGGTGGAGATCCGTATCCGCGGCCCAGTTCTGGCAAGCCCATGGACTGGCCCCGGGCCATGGACCGGGGGTTGGCGACCCCTGGTCTATAGGGCCCCTTCCAGCTCTGCAGTCTAAGGCTATTACAAAGACTGTCAATTTCAGAATCGTGCAATGGCCACAACACAAAGGAACTTTGAGTAAACCTAGATTTTAAATTAGTTCAAAGATGGTTGCATCCTCTACCACCTTAACTGGTTTGTAATTCAAATCCAAACTCAACATTTCAAACTAAAACAAAAGAACTTCTAGAGAACAAGTGACTCCATCTTGAAGTGCAACAGGAGATGATGATGTGACTAAAGATACATCTTGGAAACAGAGAGTGTGGAAACCGTGGGATGGGTAGGTTGGTCTTTGAGCTTCCCCAGCTGAGAAAACAGAAACTAATTACAGTGGAGTCTTGACTTGAGAACTTAATCCGTATTGGAAGGCGGTTCTCAAATCAAAAAGTTCTCAGGTCAAATCTGCATTTCCCATAGGAATGCATTGAAAACCATTTGATCCGTATCTGCTCTTTTCCGTCCATAGAAACTAATGGGAAGCTGCTATTCTGCCTTCGACCACTAGAGGGGGATATTTTGTTTCTTTTTTTCTTAGGTCAAGAAAGGTTCAGGGAAGGCAGGGAAAATACAGTCCAGGCAGTCTGAAGACTGTCTCCCAATCCACTCTCTAAACGCTGGGAGGAGTGAGGAAGCAGACAGGCACCCTTTTCACTGGCCAACAGTTAACTGAAAGTTCACATTTTGCACTTTCCCTGCCTCCCACGTGGTTTTTTTTTCAGTTCTTAACTCAAATCTAAGTATGTAAGTCAAGTCAATATTTTCCTATGAGAGTGGTTCTTAAGTCAAAATGTTCTTAACTCGAGCCGTTCTTAAGTCAAGACCCCACTGTACAAGTTGGACCTAAACCTTCTTAAATTTCAGACAAAGTGTTCTATTGTTTCCAGATGGGGGAGGGTTCCCTGCCATCAAATAACCCACTCTGCCAAAAACTGACCAAAGAAGGAGAGAACAGAGAAAGTGTCTAAGGAGACCTTGCAACAGCATTAAAGGCAAAGGTCTGGATTATAGATGGATCAGAAATGAGAGAAGTTAAAAACTTATTTAAAAATGCTCTCTGGCCAAGATCTTGTACAATGGTTATTGCAGGTTTTTGGGGCTTTTTGGTCATGTTCTGGAGGCTTTTCTTTTTGCCAGTCTCTGTGGCCGGCATCTTCAGAGGACAGGAGTTAGAACTCTGTGTTCTGATGTAGTTTGTGGGATAGTTGAGTATTTGTAGCTGTGGGATCAGCTTTTTGTCCTTTTCAGGAGATTGGGTGATTATGGTGATCAGGGTGTTTTTTGTTATGGTTGCATTATTGTAATAAGGGGGGAGATGAGCTGTCACTGTGATTGATGGGCTAATCTATTGTGTACAGTGATCACCTGTCCTTGTGGCTGGGTAGAGTTCATTGACCTTTGAGCAGGCTGTATTTTTCAGTCTTGGGAGCCAGGCTTTGTCAACAAATGTACTTAAATGTGTATATGAATGGATGCTTGTTAAAGAGAGGTTTTCATGGCATTTTCCAGTGGGCACTTGTTCTTAAGTGAGATGCTAATATATGGTGGTGAATGTGAACAATGAGTTAACACGTTCCTTGCAGAAACTTGAAATTCAATTTTACCTTTAGGAAAGGTCTCAGTGATCCAATTTCCGTAATCTTCTATCATAAACATGCAAAATGAAAAATTATGTTGCTTCTTGCACATTGGCACCATGGGCTTTTTATTTTGGAAAAATAAGTCACCATGAAAGAAAAGTAAGTGGCCCCCAGAATTTGCTTCCTTCTACCGTAATGGAAGCCTTCAGGATCTGGCCTAATAGGGAGCCTCTATGAATTTCCATTGTGCATGCCTTATTCATTCATCCAGTTCACATTTGACATTTCAGCAACCTCATCTTTATACTTGTTATTACTTTAAAATATTGTCCTGGTTTTCCAATCCATCAAAAGAGTTTATGATCATGTTTTGTTTTGTTTTTAAAAGTCTCTCAAATAGTGGACAAAACTAACCTGCGAGAAAAGCAGAGCACACACTTTTCTTACCAACCATGTTTGTATGTTTCTGTTGGCATCAGAACAGTGGACTGATCGCAGCAAGGTATTTGCTACATGGTAGTGTTTATCAGCTTTCTTGTCCATAGCAGAGAGATATTTTTAAAAAAAAATAATTCAGGAAAATGTATTTAACTAAATGGTATATCTACTGCATGAATTTTGAATTGCAACAACTGGCTTAACTTTGGAGAACAGGGAAGAACCAAATTTCAAGGAGGCAGCAACAAGTTATGTGCTTTCACTATTCAATGTGGAATGAATATTTGCAATTCTAGATGGGCACAAACTGCCAGTTCTGCCGTTCATCCTGGTTTGTTTCCCACCACAGCAGGTGCTGGGCGGTTCAGCACCTCACCCTTTCCATGGGGCACCCACTCAAGATGCAGCACCCAACGGAGGCGGGGCAGTGAAGCTGGGATACTGCTTCCAAGTGGCCGATTGCCAGAGGGAGCAGGCGCCAAACTGCTGAATACCTGTTGCGGCCAAGCCAACCAGCACGAATTGCTGCTTTGGCCATATGTGCTCATCTCTAGTTGCAATCCTAGATGTCAACATCAGGTTTCTAGCCACAAGCAAACAGGCTGCAATCCTTTTCATACTGGCCTGGGAAGAAGAAAAAACCAATCCCAAATAGCCCAAATGGCTACAGACTGGCAGAGCTGATGACAAGCCAGACGAGTCAGTACTGTATCCAAACCAACAAAATCCTGATCCTGCCCTAACTTTGTTTGGGAACAGTAGCTGTGAGTCTTGAGTCTGGCCTAAAAGCAGTTTGGATCTGGCATAACATAACTTCTCCACTGCACCTCTCCTTCTCCAGCCTGGGTGGGGGCTTCTGTTATCAACCAGCAATCCAGATTTATTGGTAGGTTCGGTTGTATCAGCAGCCATGAGATGAGGCCAACAGACATTCTTCTTAGACCTCTCAGTGGCTTTTTATACCACTGAGAATGATATCCTTTTGGATCACCTAGCTGGAAAGGGACTTCCTGGCACTGTCTTACAGTAGTTCTAGTCCTCCTGTAGGGCCAAGTCTCAAGAGATGGTGTTGAAGGACTCCTGTTCAACAACTTGGACATGGGCTTACAGTGTCCCTCGGGGGTCTGTTTTGTCCTGTCCGTTAATTTTACATATACATGAAACCACTGGGGGAGATTATCCAGAGTTTTGGAAAATGATGCAACCCATATGCTGATAGCATCCAACTCACACTCCTTTCTGTCAGTCTTGAGCCAGTATCTGGAACTGGCAGTGGACTAGATCAGGGTGAACAAATGGAGACTTAATCCAGACAAGACAGAGGGCATTCTGGACAGTTAGATCGGAGAATAGGGACACAACTTGCGCTGGATGGGGTTACATCCCCCCTGAAAAACTGGGTTTGCCACTCCAGTGTAGTCAAAGTCAAATTTGGGTTGTGTGCAGAATCTTGACTGGTATAATTCTGCAACACAGATACACTTCATGTTCCTAGCCTTTGTAGAGGACAAGATAGGGAGCAAAACTGAACAGTCATTAATATTTTGCCAAATGGCTTACCAAGGAACAATTCAGGAGAGTGGGTAAACGTGCCCTTTCGAAGTCACTTTGATTTTTAAGGCTGCAGCTGACCCTACATCCAGATGTTTGTGAGTAAGCCCAGTTGAATTCAATGGTACTTAATTCTGAATAGACATTACACACACGGGTTTCTGAGATGCAAGTGAATTTATTGTAAAAATGTGAAGTCTTTCATGCCTGTTCAAACAACTGGTCCTCAGGTTTAAGTTTTGAGAACAAATGCCAGTTTTTGTGTGTGTAAGTAAAATACAGTGAAGAAGAATTCTTTAATTCAAACCTGCAACTTAGGAAAAGATATGTATGTTTGCTAGTAAAATATTAAAAATATTCAAACACACATACATTAAACAGGGCCTACTTCCACCTTTTGGTTTTATTCAATTATAGTTGTGTTTTATTTTTGCAGAATGGACAACACACTCACGACTCAGTAAGACCATTGTCAGAGCACAGAGTCAACTTTCCTCCTTCCTCATCCCCAGTCCTGGAAGCTATTCATGTTGTTTTGTTATCAGTTCTCTTGAAGCCAAACAATCACCTTGTGTAACAGCAATTTTAATGATTCCTGCATGTGATCTTACATTTCCTATCCTCAGTTCCAAAATGATTTTGCACATTCTGCTATAACAACACCACAAACCCTATATCACGTTGCAAGACATGGCATTTCTAATTAATTACCAATAAAAATTGAGATTAAGAGGAAATAATTTAGCAATACTCGAGAGCAGTGGTCCCCAACTTTATCCCAACCACAGACCAGTTTGGGGGGGGGGCTGGCACACTCATGTGGAGGTGTGTTGTGCTTGCAGGGGGCATGTCACACTCACAGGGGGCATGTTGCGCTTGTGCGCATGCGCTGGGGGGGTGTTGCGCTTGCAGGGGGCGTGTCATACTTGCGGGGGCATCATCTCACAGGGGCAGAGTGCGCTCATGTGCATGCACGGGGTGCGCTTGCGGGGGGTGCGCTTGCAGGGGGCAGGAGTTCTGTGTCCGCAGCCCAGTCCTGCTAGGTTGCGGACTGGGGGTTGGGAGCCCCTGCTCTAGAGCAATAGTTCTTAACCTTTCCTTTACCACGGAACTGCTTTAAATACCTTTTGTTGCCACGGACCAACAGGATTTATCTCAAGATTTAAAACCCTAAAGTGCATCAAATATTCATTTTAACATTTCTTGTGAAGAGTCTTCAAATTTGGAGAGAAGGGAGAAATAAATTACAGTGGGGTCTTGACTTGTGAACTTAATGTGTATTGGGAGGCGGTTCGCATGTCAAAAAGTTCGCAGGTCAAAATCTGCATTCTCATTGGAATGCATTGAAAACCATTTGATCCGTATCTGCTTTTTTCTGGCAATAGAAAGACACCCGCACAGGCAAGGAAAGCAGGGGAGAAAGAGCGGGCGGGAGGGGAGCCTGTACAGGAAGGAAGGAAGGAGAGAGGGAGGGGAGAGGAAGCCTGAAGCCCACCTCGCCCGAGTGCCGGGCGGGCGTCTCAGAGGGCAGAGCAGGGGAAGAGCCGGGCTGACAAAGGGCGGCGAGGCGGGCGGCTTCCTCCGGGGAGATCGGGTGCTGAGAGGGGGGGGAGGGAGGGCGCGCTGCGGAGGCTGGGAAGGAGCGGGTGGGACCCCGAAGGCAGCCCACCCGGCCCCGCGAAGCCTCTGGAGGGAAGAGCGTCTGGCCGAGGTCGCCTGAGGGAGGGACGGACGGAGGGAAAGGGTCTGGCGGGTCGAGGGAGGGCAAGAGGAAAGGACCGGGAGAGGAAGCCCGAAGCCCACCTCGCCTGAGTGCCGGGCGGGTGTCTCAGAGGGCAGGGCAGGGGAAGAGCCGGGCTGACAAAGGGCGGCGAGGCACGCCGGGGAGAGCGGGCGCAGAGAGGGGAGGGAGGGCGCGCCGCGGAGGCTGGGAAGGAGCGGGTGGGACCCTGAAGGCAGCCCACCCGGCCCCGCGAAGCCTCCGGAGGGAAGGGCAGCAGACTCACCTCGCGGTGCCGAGCGCGGCGGCGGCAGCACGGACTCCCCCTCAGCCGTCCTGAGCGGCGGCGGGAAAAGGAGGCAGCCGGTTCGAGTGGCCGCGTTGGCGCGCTGCCTCCCTCGCGTCTGCCCAGCCGATCAAGCTTTTCCCCGGTTCCTTACTGTTCCTTACCGCTCAGCCACCCAGCTATGCTTTTGCCCTATTGGCTCTCCCCGCCTCTCCTGCTTCCCCCCCCCCCACTTTTTGGGTTCGTACGTCAATTCTCCGTTCGCAAGTCAAAATGGATTTTTGCGGACGGAGAAGTACGCAACTCAAAAAGTTCGCAAGTCAAGCCGTTCGCAAGTCAAGACTCCACTGTAATCTGTTCATGCACATACCCCTATTACATTATTTTTATTGGAATAACTCCATACATAGGCATGTTTTACACAAACAAGCAAGGGAAATTAAGATTGTGTACTACATTTCCTTTCTTTCTTTCTTTCTATGCTAATGCCTTTGTGGATCCCTTGTGAGGACACTGTGGGCCCCTGGTGGGCTTGCAGGCCACAAGTCAAGAACCTACGCTCTAGAGATTGAAAGCCCTGGCCTCCTTGGGCTTTTCCCACGATCCTTCTTTGACTAGTCCATTTACAGGCCAAGAGCTAAATACCGCTTCTGTATTACTAAATGGATGAGTACATTTTACACGAAATAAAAATTTTCAGAAGTGCAAATATACTTGGAAAATTGTGTTTTGGAAATATACTTCATTTCACCACACCTTACTGAGCGTCTTTTCTTCAGGACAAGTTCCTGCCGGCTTGAGCGATGCTCATAAATCAAATGACGATAACCAGAAACGGTGACATAGCAGCATTCAATGTGTCAATTAAGGTCTATATTGAGACTTTATTCCTTTGTACAAGCTAGGGCAAGATTACCTGCATCATTTGACACCGTGATCTCCAAATGAGATTTTTGAAAGGAAAAAAAAAACCATAGGCTTTTGGACAGGATTAATCAAAGCTCTTCGTCAGTGTACAAGGGCAGCTGCTTGGCGTATCCTGAATCTATCCACTTGATATTTGAGAGAATTGGCACACAATGTATCTTGGACTCCTAAAAGATGAATTATTATACATGATTTAATTTCAATAGTTGGGGCAGACAATTTTGCCACTAAATACATTTAATATTTATGGTTGCAAAATAGTGGCAAGGAATTGAGAAAGTGCAGCACATATCTTTTTTCAGTGAAGACCTTGTACTTTCGTCTTCGTTCCAGGCACACTCATTTGGAGCTAAGAGCCAAGCTCAAGAAGTTTACACATCTTGTGTAAATTACATCTAAAATCTGAGCCTTCAGCTCAGTGGTGCTTGTGCTAACCCAATTCAGCACACAATCAACTGTAAAGTATTGTCGAATTTTACCATACCTTACAAGAACTGCATCCAACTATGAATATAAAGAACTATTTTGTAGGGGAATAATCACGATAAGAACAAAAATAGCCTTTAGGCAGGTATTATCTCTTGTTATGGTTTCCATAGTTTACATTAACTGTATCTATACAAACGTAGCATGCTTTTTCTTTTAGAATTAAAGACACAGCAATGACAGAATTATTGGTTGATTATTGAAAGAGGTGCAAACAAAGCCTGCTAATGCCTTTGTTCTGTTCAGTCGTTTAGTCGTGTCCGACTCTTCGTGACCCCATGGACCAGAGCACGCCAGGCCCTCCTATCTTCCACCGCCTCCCAGAGTTGTGTCAAATTCATGTTGGTTGCTTCGATGACACTGTCCAACCATCTCATCCTCAGTCGTCCCTTTCTCCTCTTGCCTTCACACTTTCCCAACATCAGGGTCTTTTCCAGGGAGTCTTCTCTTCTAATGAGATGGCCAAAGTACTGGAGCCTCAGCTTCAGGATCTCTCCTTCCAATGAGCACTCGGGGTTGATTTCCTTTAGAATTGATAGGTTTGTTCTCTTTGCAGTCCAGGGAACTCTCAAGAGTCTCCTCCAGCGCCACAATTCAAAGGCATCAATTCTTCGGCGGTCAGCTTTCTTTATGGTCCAGCTCTCACTTCCATACAACACTACAGGAAAAACCATAGCTTTGACTATTCGGACTTTTGTTGGCAAGGTGATGTCTCTGCTTTTTAAGATGCTGTCAAGGTTTGTCATTGCTTTCCTCCCGAGAAGCAGGTGTCTTTTAATTTCGGGGCTGCTGTCTCCATCTGCAGTGATCATGGAGCCCAAGAAAGTAAAATCTGTCACTGCCTCCATATCTTCCCCTTCTATTTCCCAGGAGGTGATGGGACCAGTGGCCATGATCTTAGTTTTTTTGATGTTGAGTTTCAGACCGTTTTTTGCACTCTCCTCTTTCACCCTCATTATGAGGTTTTTTAAATTCCTCCTCACTTTCTGCCATCAGAGTCGTATCATCTGCATATCGGAGGTTGTTGATATTTCTTCCGGCAATCTTAATTCCACCTTGGGATTCCTCCAGTCCAGCCTTCCGCATGATGTATTCTGCATATAAGTTAAATAAGCAGGGTGACAATATACAGCCTTGTCGTACTCCTTTCCCAATTTTGAACCAATCCGTTGTTCCATATCCAGTTCTAACTGTTGCTTCCTGTCCCACATATAGGTCTCTCAGGAGATGGATAAGGTGGTCAGGCACGAACATTTCTTTTAGGACTTGCCATAGTTTGCTGTGGTCCACACAGTCAAAGGCTTTTGCATAGTCAATGAAGCAGAAGTAGATGTTTTTCTGGAACTCTCTGGCTTTTTCCATAATCCAGCGCATGTTGGCAATTTGGTCTCAAGTTCCTCTGCCCCTTCGGAATCCCGCTTGTACTTCTGGGAGTTCTCGGTCCACATACTGCTGAAGCCTACCTTGGAGGATTTTGAGCATAACCTTGCTGGCGTGTGAGATGAGTGCAATTGTCCGGTAGTTGGAGCATTCTTTGGCACTGCCCTTCTTTGGTATTGGGATGTAGACTGATCTTTTCCAGTCCTCTGGCCACTGTTGAGTTTTCCAAACTTGTTGGCATATTGAATGTAGCACCTTAACAGCATCATCCTTTAAGATTTTAAATAGTTCGACTGGAATGCCATCACCTCCACTGGCCTTGTTGTTAGCCAGGCTTTCTAAGGCCCACTTGACCTCACTCTCCAGGATGTCTGGCTCTAGGTCAGCAACTATATTGTCTGGGTTGTCCGGGATATCCAAAACTTTCTGATATAATTCCTCTGTGTATTCTTGCCACCTCTTCTTGATGTCTTCTGCTTCTGTGAGGTCCCTTCCATTTTTGTCTTTTATCATGTCCATCTTTGCACAAAATTTTCCTCTAATATCTCCAATTTTCCTGAACAGATCTCTGGTTTTTCCTTTTCTGTTATTTTCCTCTATTTCTTTGCACTGTTCATTTAAGAAGGCCCTCTTGTCTCTCCTTGCTATTCTTTGGAAGTCTGCATTCAATTTTCTGTAACTTTCCCTATCTCCCCTGCATTTTGTTTCCCTTCTCTTTTCTGCTATTTGTAAGGCCTCGTTGGACAGCCACTTTGCTTTCTTGCATTTCCTTTTCTTTGGGATGGTTTTTGTTGCTGCCTCCTGTACAATGTTACGAGCCTCTATCCAAAGTTCTTCAGGCTAATGCCTTTAATCCTCAGAAATCCATGCAATAAAGCAGCAGTCATAGTAATGTCATAGCAATATCATGCACCCCCAAAACATAACTATGAGAAGGAGGGAAAGATGCACGAGCTCCCCCCCATGGAACAGTGCATCGTGACCTCCTTTGACCCACGTCAGCCCCTTGGTATGCCCTAGCATCTTCTGTGGCCTCACATGGAGCCACTATGCCAGGAGAAGGGGCCAGCTGGGTTGGTACCATTGGACCGGTGGTCTGCCACACCCTCAACAGCAGAGGACCTCAGTAAGCCCAAGACCCAACTTCTCAGATTACTTCCTGGAGATGAATAGCAGCACAGTATTTATTGAATATGCATGTATATATGTATTTATAAGGGGGCAGCACCCAAACCGTGCTGCTCGGATCCGTGCAATTCGAGGGAGAAGTGGATCACTCAACATCCCCTCTCTCATAGGTTAATGAAAAAAACTTATGTGATTTTTTTATTCTTGCAAGTGAGATGCAAGGTGTAGTTATGTCCTCCTTGCCCTTCATATATCACAGCAATCTTCTCCATTTTGCGCGCATACCCCTTGTGCAAATTTCCTAATATAGATCATACAGAAGCCACATCAACAGAGCAATCAGGGCAAACACAATACTGTGATGGTTGCTGCTGTTTTAAAAATGAGCTAGAAAAGAATTTGATAAAACAGTCTTCAAAAAAAAAAGATTACTTTAATACAACAAAAACCTTCACTGAAAACAGTGCTTTCAGGCCTTTTTTCAATGCATGCAGAAATTAGCATGAGATTCTGAAGCAATTTTCACTTGCTATAGTATAACTCAAACTGAGACAGCTCCTGTTAAGTAGAAAATACACTGTGACATTACCACAAGAATAAAGAGTTATTTCTCACAATTGAGAAGACAATTTCTATAGATTCTGCTAAATGTTATTCTGCTATATGTTAGTGGAGGTCACTACCTACTACATGCATTACCTTGAAGTTAGGATAAGAAGTCATCATCTGAACTGCTAAATGTATTCAATAGCTGTATACGCCAGTTCAAGATTACATTACAGTTTACAGTACTTAATAATTAATAACACTTCATTATCACTCTTAAAAACCAAGTGATTTTATTTCCCATTCTGAGTTTATTACAGTGGACCCTCTACTTAAGGAATTAATCCGTATTGGAATGGTGGCTGCAAGTCGAAAAGTCTGTAAATTCAATCTCCATTGACCTACAATGCACTGAAAACCGATTAATCCCACAACCAGTGGTTTTTATTCTATTGTTATTCCATTTTGGATTTTTTCTGGTTTGTAAGTCGATTCTCTGGCTGCAAGTCGAATCTAAATTTTGCAGCCAGAGAAGTCTGTAACTCGAAAAGTCTGTAAGTCGAGCCGTCTGTAAGTCGAGGGTCCACTGTAGAGTGTATCAAATACACTGTGCTTTGTTTCACTTGAAGGAGCACAGATTCTTGGGACCAGAGACTTTGAGGGGAAAACTGGAAGCAAAAATAAAATGTATTGTTGTGAAATTACGACAGATTTCCCCATACAATCCACACAATATTTGAAAAAAGGCCCTTCTTGTAGTCACAGGCTATAAGGGACAAATTAGAAAGAAAAAAAATGTATTGTGAACAAAACAATAGCAAAAAGAATAACAAAACGGAGAACTGAGGTAATTCTCTTGCTCAGTCTCTCTCACATTAAGTCTTACAGTGAGTGTGCCCACTCTGGTAGATAAAATAGAATGAAGAGAAAACAGCATGGCACATGTACAGGAGTGAGGCTATTTTAATGGTTCCTGATGCACAAAGGTAAGAGAAAACCCATTAGATTTTATTTTACTAAATCCATATCAGTCTAAGTAGGAGAATGGCGGACAACTGACAGACATTTCATTTGTTTCCTGCCCTAGAGAACCCCTTGTACAGATCTGTATTATTTGCTTCAGTCCTATATTCCAAGAGAGAAAGGGAAAAGCCTTCTCAGTCAACATTTTCTCAGATGGATTTTGCAGAAGTAGCTGTAACCGTTAGTACTCAGCACTCAATAAAAGCCAAAAATGCTTTTTCACCTTCATTTTTCAAGGAATGTCAAAATCCAACATTTTAATGAAAGCATACTAAAATAAGGAAAGAGAATAAATAAGGGAGGGAGAGAAAGGGAGGATATAAAGCTGCTTCCACATTACGCTACTTTAGAAGAGGCATCAGTTCTTCCACTCAAAGCTATGAGCAGAATCAAAAAGGTGGTTCCACAATGAACATTGTGATTTATCTCCATTAATGCCCAGCAGTACTTACTCATATAGCGAAAAAGACACAGTAGAAAGGAAAGCAGCAGATGAAGGAATATTTTTGAGGGGGAGGGGGAGGTATAAATGTTTCTCCCACCATTCCCCATATTTCTGTTGGAAAAATGCAATTTTGCATGTGTCTCCTTTAACACTGGATGTCTGTGGGAAGGATGTTCTGTATCTGCTACTAAACAGAGAAGGATTTTCCACCCACCCTCATGCTTTGGAGTCCTTGAGACCACCCATTCATTTCTGTTGCTTCCTTTGTTAGCCACCTTTCTTCCATAAAGCAAAAACTGTTTGATACACAATTTTGTTTGACAATAAGGGTCACAGTATTTCTCTACATGTTGGCAACAATCCTGCAGATGTCAATGAATAATTAACACGAAACTCTTACCGTGATGACAGCAAATATTCACCAAGGATCCAATTCCTTGCTTCCGTGGGAAATTAATCATTTGTTTGTCAACGTGTTTGACCTCATTCTGTGGTTTTCGATTTTTCAATTAATGCCGGATGTACTGAAAGAATGTAGAATAAATAGTCAGCAAAAAGGTAGCATGCCTCAAAGCAGTCACACTTGCTTGCTTCTTTTCAGAAAAAAACTATTTCCCCCCTAAATATTGAAGAAACTGGGCATTTCCCTCAGAAAAATAAGAAAACTTTTGATTCCGGAGAATCCTAAGATACTACTTTCTTAAATTCCCTTTGATAAGAGGCAGTTGTGCATAACATGAAGGACTGGGTTCTGAATCTTCTTTCTTATTTAAAGAGGCAAGGCAAATCTGCTAAAATTTGCAGTATGGAAAACAGATAGAACAAGTGGGACTTTTCTAGAAGCCTTGTGCATTTCCCCTAATGAGGCTCAAAAACATACTTGATAAAGTTTGCTTAAACAATTTGCACATTTTGCTAGTTCTGGAACTGCTCTTCACCTTGGCTCAAAATCTTGGCAATGAATTTCCAGCAACCATCCCACATGTTCCAGCCAGCCTTGGAGCACTCTCAGAGCCTCCCTGCCTGGCCTCCCAAACAACATTCTGCTGTGCCTAGCAACCAACAGTGGTACAACCATGAGTAAGAGCCCACAGGGAGGAGTTTCCCCATCTCCTCCTTCTCCCTCACTTCACATGCAGCATGGCTCTATGAAAAACTTTGGGACAACATAGATGTAAACAATGGTTCTCACCAACAACTGCCAGGTAAGAGAGTAAAGGGTGCACTTATGTTTCACGGTGTGGATAGTCAGGATTCACAAAGTCTTGGGGGACAGAAGGGAGCTTGATTTTCGGCCTCTTAGCTGGCTGGAGTCCTACCCTTTTGTAGTCATTCCAGCTTTTCCGGGTGGTGGAAGAACTGAGATAGTTTTCAACTTAAGCTGGAAAGTTTGCCAAACTTTCACACAGCATGTGTACCCGTTTTTTTAACATTTTGAAAGGTGTTAATTAGAAAAAGGCCTGCCTGCCTATCTGAAATGGGGAAGAGTATGCTGATACAGAAAACACATCTCAGAAAAGCTTGGATTAGCAATATAAGTGAATTATACAAATAATGCACATTTAGCCAAATATGGATGGTTTCATTTATATTATATAATTTTTTTCTATAGATTTTATTATCCTGATCAATATACTGTGCTTCTGCTGGTTACGGTGAGAGTAAAGGAATCCACAAGGCACTTAAAGATGCTGGTGTGTCACCAGTTTGTGTTACCAGTGCAACTATTGTTACTCTATTGGTACGGCCAATTATCAGGAACTACTGTATTCTGATATCCTAGCAGTCATGCAGCCCACACCCCTAACATTACCCTTTCAGGAAGGGAAATCCATGTAAAAACAGTCTAGCGTTACGTTGTCATTACACTAGAGGGGCATGGCTTGCCATTTAAAGGTTATTTCAGCCCTTGCAAGTGCACTCCACTGAAGTCTAGGGGAGGATAAAAAGATAAGACATTTGGCAGCTGTTCAGCCATATGGTGCCCAGTCCATATTTGCATCCAAATAAGCCAAAAAAACAAAAACATTTGCAGACCCATAAGGGGTGGGGGTGGGTGGGAGAGAGAGCATATGCCTATTATGAGCCAACTTGATTCTTCTTCCATTATGAAAATGTGACTGTGTTCTCATAACATGACAAGGAGATACAGTGGAGTGAAATTACAGCACAAACCACAATGCATTTGCATGTATTTGTTAGCTGTGATCTACTGTTCTCAATAGTTTTAGCTGGAGTAAAATGCATCTTGACTGCCATATGCACTGAAATTGTTTGGAAAACCATGAATATCAGGGACACATGGCAAATATTTTAAAAAAGATGCTGAGTCAAAGCAGAAACCATGCAGAAAAGAACATTTCTGCATATCCCTAACAACTCTGAAACTTTAACTATTTCTCTCTCTCTCTCTCTCTCTCTCTCTCTCTCTCTCTCTCTCTGTGTGTGTGTGTGTGTGTGTGGTGAGTCCACACCCAAAACAGAGCTGTGGGCAGTGTTATCTGAGGTGATAATCCTGCGCCATATTTGGTGGATTGTGGCACCGAAAGAAATGGCAAAGAAACCCCTCCCCTTTCTCTATTTTCATCTACTCTAGCATTATAATTTAAAAATATATTATCCTATTAAAAAATATTTTCCTAGCACTATGCTAGATTAAAGAGATAAATTTGTGATATTATATAGAGTGCATTTTCCTCCTTTTTTCTTTGACACAGGATGGAAGTGCAGGAGCCATAGCCAATTCTACACCCACCCACGCCCACACGCCCACACCCCTGGGGTGCTGTCTGGAGGATATACTGCATACTCTAACATCCGAACATTATTCTTAGATTGTAGTACTATCTATTTTTGAGGACTTATTTATCAGTTGTGAATATGCACTCCACCATTTATCCAATTATTTTATATCACTAGGCTGTTTACAGGAAATTCATTACATAGTTGATGCACAAGAGCTCAGTGAGTTAGATCTCTAGCTGCAGAGCCAAAGGTTGGGCGTTCCATTCCCACCACTGTGCCTCCTGTGAATACAGCTAGCTTTTGCAGCCTTGGGCAAGCTGCACAGTCCCAGAGCATCCCCAGAAGAAGGGCATGGGAAACCACTTCTGAGTAGTCTCTACTTAGAAAACCCTGGAAGGGTTCACCATATATTGGAATCAACTTGATGGGCACATAATTATTATTGTATTTTAATTTTTACCAACTAGCTCTAAGTCAGTGTTGTTCTTGCATTTAAAATGTGTTTTAGTCGTGCACTAAATATTCTTAGTCGGGTGATGCTGGAATGAAATGCATTTCTAGCTAGTGTGGTTGCTGATAAATTAGAATGGTCTAATCTACTCTTCTTACAAATGCAACAGGCAGAGGGAGGCCTGGACGTTAGATTGGCCACATGAGACAATTAAGTGGTGAAGCTTCTGTGAGTTCTTCAACCTCTAATCCTACAGGTTGCTCTGTCAGTTTAGGCCATGTTGGTGATGAATACCAAATGTCCATCATCCTTCATTTGATGGGGGGTGGCACAGCTGTCTGGCATATATTACTAAAACCTAGGTGGGGAACTGGGGGAGGGGGATAGTTTTATTTCAGGTTTGTCCATGTGGTTATTCAGTGAAGCACAAACAGGTCTCAATGGTCAAGTGGGGCCAGTCAACATGATCTAGAGGAATTCTGTCTCCCTCTTCAGAAAATCATTTTATAGAGACTCAGGGTCTCAACATCTGTACTTGGGTGTCTGTTTTGGTCACAGGTTGGGGGAGTCTGTTGGAACATGAACCACACAACCTAATATCGGGGAATCTCAGTATCTTTCCTAAAGGTGCTTCATGGGGCTATTTCCAAATTTCATAGCTGCCATGTCAAACACGGAATTGTACGCTATTGGCACAACATGTAAGATAAGTAATATAGCAGAATCCATTTTCTGATGCATAAAAAAAAAATTCAAATCTAGATCGGTAAGAGTTATGCTATGTCTGCTGTGGTGTTCTTGTTTGTACCCTCTGATGGGTGAGACATGGAGAAGCAATGTGATCCTTTTAGCTTCCTGGCACTGTAATTTCCAGGGTCCATTTCAAATAAATTTCTCTTCAGTGTGACTAATACCGTGGGTTGAAACTGAAATGGCTAAATCTGCAACTACTTGACTTCTTAGTTTGGTTTTCAAAGAAATGCCGCTCATGTGTAAAACATATTTATACTCTAATCCAGTAAACAGACTGGTAGGATTAAGGATAAGCAAGCCCTTTAATCCCCATCCTACCGTCGGGACATCTGAACCAAGTTTTAATTAAGTGATGCTCAACTCCAGTCCAGAATAAGTCCCTGATGCTGCCACC
Source organism: Pogona vitticeps (assembly GCF_051106095.1). NCBI lineage: Eukaryota > Metazoa > Chordata > Lepidosauria > Squamata > Agamidae > Pogona > Pogona vitticeps. Next base: position 192,241,850 of record NC_135783.1, read on the forward strand.
AGCTGCATAACCTGGAGACGGTGCCCTTGTTGCTTTCCTACGCTTACTAGAATACTGCACTATACTAAATATTAAAAATCTGATGTTAGTATGTATAGATCAGTATGTATACATTTCTTTTACCTGGTCAACAAATTAGTGTATCCTGCCTGATACATTTCTAATTCCAGCTGCTAGCTGGGAATCCTAGTTAAAAAAACGACACTGGTTTAGACTCGCATAGTTATCTATGGACACGCTCCGTCTCTCAGGCCCAGTCAGTTTAAACACACAGAGAAAATGTAAACCCTGACTAAGTCTAGCACTGATTGGACCACACCACACTATGTTGGCTAAGTTAGTGAAACATACTCTCCACCTGCTGAGCAGTCCATACATTACATCACTGTTGGATTATCAAGACAGAATAATAACTGGGAGCCTGTTCACATTACAGCATCAATTTTCCCGGCAAAAAGGCATGTACATTTGGTACTTGCATTGACATCAGCATAATGTACAGAGCTGAGGTTTACAGAGAGGGAGGGAAACAAGTAAAACACATATTTGGTGAGATGCAATTAATGGCGTGCTCCCACCTAGATGCTTTCAGCTCCAAATGGTTAATTTTATTCGCAAATGAACAGAGAGCATTGAAACACTTAGTATGTACTGAAAAGCACTAAAAGATAAAGCCTTAGAGTTGCTTTGAATACTCTAATAAAGAAAAATTCAATGATGACAATATATTTTCCTGGCAGGCAAAATATATATCTTCCTTTTCTAGACATTTCATTAGAAGTGGAGAAATATAGGTACTGTACATAACATGTATCACAATGAAAGCCACTTTACCAAGTTTAAAGATTTGGCATTTACTGTATTTAACTTTTCTTTGGTTTTTTAATGCACACATGCTTATTTTCCTTTTCAGAAAAGTATGTGGGCAAGGTAATAATACAATTGCCTGAGCTTAGTCCTCAAACATAGGAACTACGTTATGGAGTGGCAGCAGATGCCTGTTGCAAGTGGTGGGGCACCAGAGGTTGTCGGTGGATGTGAAAGTGAAGGTCTTGCTAACCGTATGTGTGTATTTATGTATGCATTCACATATATACATGCCTAGATTCAGGCAGACATTTTCATAGACCCAGATGTGCATACAAACATTCAGTCATTAAAGTGTTTTCTGGTCATGTACTTTATTGCTGTTTTTCTCTTTACACACAGTGGAACACACCACTACACCTCAGGAAGTGGTTCCTAAAGGTCCATTAACTTTAGACATCTATCCAAAATATAGTATTCAAAATAGGAAGAAACAGGAGTGGCAAGGAAAGGAGATTGAAGCAGAGGTTGAATTTCTGGTCATGAATTAAAGGAGCTATGGGGTAGAAGGGAAAAAAACACAACTTTGGCTGAAATCCTGTTTCACAAATTGCAACTTGTAACGTGTAAGAAGTCAACAGCTATGCCACAGTCATGTGGGAGGCATTAAATGAATCATCCGGCTGCAGATGAATGACATGATGAAAGTTGCGAGTCACAACTTGCAAAACAGGATTTCAACTTTTATCTCTGACTCCCTTAAGAACAAACTTTCTCTAACAGACACTGATCAACCTTTAAAATGAATTATCTTCATGATTATCATTTCACACGTATATTGTGATCCTTATTTCGACCAAATCCTCCACTGACTACACTGGGAACCCGTCACCCCTTTATACCAGCTTCCAGCAAAGAAATCACTTGGGAAATTTCCTTCAACTTTGAGACACAGAAGTTATGTTGCAATAATAATCCTATGCCGACTGCAATAATCAAAGTTGTCTACTGAAGAATAATAGGTACTAGAGCAATTTCTTCTCCTTTTCCCTGCCCCCAACGCATATCTACCCATCACCAAGTTCAGCTGATTTCTTCCTCTTGTATTTCATAATTATAAACTGAACTGCTTCTGTTCCACTCTTATGAAGTCTGAATCTTATGATGGCCCCAAGCTCCTCCCTTTCAGCCCACTCTAAATTATTTACTTGATATACGTTTAGAAAGACTTTTAAAATACACTTAATGAGAGGAAGCCTGGGGAAAAAACCCAGGAAGAGTGCATCATCTCTTTGGTTTTATCACTTTGGCACAGAGGTCATGGCAAATTACATGATAAAAACAACTCAACACAATACAATTCAAAGGGATTTGAATTGAGGTTTGATTTTTGTTTATATTCTGCAAACTTAGTGTATTTAAGGATAAAATGCCAATAATTATAGTTTTCAGGAAGTTTAATCACAGAATGGTGATTCAGTTAGGAAGGACTCTGAGTAAAGCAATTAGTTTAACTGTCCATTTTATTAGAGTAGACCATGTAGGCTTTGTATTTATGAGTTATGGTAACAAACCTTGCCATTCACAATGTGATAAATCTATCAATATCTGAAAGTAGTACCATACATTTACCATATTTTTTGCTCCATACGACACACTCCCTCCACCCCAAAAAAGGGACAACTGACAAGATGATGAGCTGGCTGGGGCGGTAAGGGAGCTGGCGGCTCCCTGTCCCTGATGCCTTTTTTCCTTCCTCCGGTAGGTGCATCTTATGGCCAGGTGTGTCTTATGGCTCGAAAAATACAGTATCTTGATCAGATCTTCCAGGGAATTGTTCCAAAATGGACCTCAGTAGTCTTGTGTGCTGTACTGTGAACAAGGGACAGTAAACTCTAACATGTGCCAAGCCCTCCAGGAGCAGAACTTTTTCATTGTTTGTAATCACTTACTGTATATCATCCTTCTTAAATGACAAGAGTTGGCATGTCAAAAGCAGGTCCTTCAGTATCGGGGTTATGTGATCATAATACCCTGCACAGTTTATCAGCCTACCTACCACATAGTAATAGTACCAATAGCAACTGCATGTTGCATCAATTGAAGATCCCAGATCAAGGGTGGCACCATATACAGTGCATTACAGTAGTCAATGCAAGATTTACATAACTGAGGCATAGATGACTGTTGCTACTCAAGAAAGGCTGCAGCTGGAGCATCACACAAAAATGTGTGATGGCACTCCTTGTCCCTACTACCTGGGAATCCAGCAACAGGGCAGGGTCAAGGAACACCCCCAGACTATGAACCTGACCAGTGTGCGCAGTTCAACCTTTCTAGAACAGGTTGAATCCCATTTCCTGAATCAGTCTTTCCATTGATCTGCAATACCTTTCTTTTATCAGAATTTAGTTTCAGCTTGCTCAACCCCAGCCAGTCTATTATTGAGCTCAGGCAATGTTCAAGGGCCCTGATGGCTTCTTCCATGTTAGGGACAAGGAGCAGCATAGCTGGGTGCCATATTGGTGACACTCCACTCCAAACCTCTGAGTGACCTCTCTCAGCTGCTTCAGGCAGAAACAAAATAATTCAGGGACAGCAACGGCCACGGCTTATAGTTGATAAAAACTTCTGGGTCAAGGGTAAGTTTCTTTCCCAATCTTTTCAAGACAGCTTCTTTTGGGCAGGAAGGGGTCAACTGTTCCTTTAAGGTAGTATTTATCACCTCCCTTAGCCATGGCATCAGTCTCACTTTGGCAGATTCCATGAGGCAGGAGGGGCAAGGATCAAGCGTTCTGTCTCCATTCTCAATATCTACAAGCTAACAAGAATCTCAACTAAAAGGACAAGCGGTCACTGGGTTACATCAGCAGGACTTGCCCTACTACCAAGAGTCCATATCAAGATGAATCTGACAGACATTGACTGTAAAACATAAGGAAAAATGTTACAGTGAGCACCTGACTGCTCTCTCCTTCCCTGCCCAGTACACTCTGTTGAAGGAGACCTTGCACAGTTTGGAAAAGCTTGGGGTAACTCGATGCCACATTAGAGATTGCCCCAGGTAGCTTGAGGAGGGCAGCTGGGTGGACAGTACGCTAACAGAATCCCTATGCAGTTCTGACCACTTAGCTGCAGCAGAATCCATTTAACATGGGCTGACTGCTGGATGGAGCGTTTGGCTTAGGCTGCAGTCGCACCATCTCCCTGTCTTTCAGCCCTGCTCTGCTGCATTGCAGAGCAACCTGGTGGGCACAGCTGCTCAAGACAGACTTCCCCTTGCCTTCCTTTCCTTGTCCCAGTCAGATTGGAATCTCTTCCTTTCTCTCTCTTTGGCCGTATTTACCTGAATAGGGGCTCCATCACTCCACACAGTGTCTCCACTCTCCTAAATGCATCTTCCTGGCCTATTAGAGCAGCAGTGGAATTAAACTCTTCTTCCTCAGTTCATTTAAACAAGGCACTGACTCTGGGCCTTTTGACACCTCTAAGTAGCTCCCTTGAAGGGATGGCCCCCTGCTTTGGTGTAGCTCCTTGGGGGATGATCCTGCCAGCAGCCACCTACTCCTTCAGCAGCCTCAAACCAATGTATTAATTAGATCAATTTACCATGGAGTGGCTTTCAATATGCAATTGAAATCATGATTTCCATATACAGTACTGTACAGTAATATCCTGACATACCACATATGCCCTTCTTACAAGAACAGATTACACTAACGGGTACAAGTTGTAAACATAGTTTTAACTTTGACTGAAGGAGTCTGGCTGGAGAACATAATCATAAATGTACATCCTGTCACTGAACACTACAGTAAATCTTCTCTCAGTGCTACAGCCAGGGCAAAGATAAAAAGATAATTTTACTAAAAAGCTATCACTATCCTCCTTCAGACAGGCATATCACTATAGAACACAAATTTGGCATCTACCAAATTATTACCAACAAAATTGCTCATATTTGGAGTTCTTAGCAGCATATGAGTTTCCTCAAGCAATGCATACTCATTAAAAAAACTACAGTGGAATTTGCAAGGCAGCCTATGGTCTCCAGGCATCACTCTGTTTATCCCTTCAGTCAGCGCCTCTAATAAAAGGCTGCCCGATGCATGCTAGTAGAGCAGAGATTTACCTCCAATCTCTTTTTCAATGCTGCACCCCAAGTCACACAATTGTTTAATATGGTGAGCAGAAGTGCACTTCCCCTTAAATTACATCAGGAATGTCTAATTGTGATGATATCTGTATACTTTATTTTAAATCAGCACATGCAAATTTAACGTCAAATTGTCCTCCTCTTTTCTGTGAAGAAATGACTAGATCACCACCCTTGGGCTCAGCACTGGAAGAAAGATGAGATATAAATCAAGTCAAGAAATAATGCATACTGTTTATTAACTCTCTGAGATGCCCTGTGCCTTTTATTTTCTCCAGTTTACTGAAACTGAATATATATAAAGAAAGAAAATAAACAGAGCTCACTGTAGCTGTGCATCATGATCAATTATTTTAGAGGAACGGTCTGAAAGATGCTTTCTGAATATTCACTTCTGGGACTGACCTCACATCTAAAGTTCACAGACAACTGACATGCCGTGCCATAACCTTCCTGCTGTGCATCAGTAGTTATATTAATGCATGCAATTTGTGTCTTTTCTTACACAAGGACCTTCCACCAGAACTATTTCATTTAAAAATGATTAAATACACTTACCAGTCAAAGACACACAAAGATCTAACTCAGTGTTTCCCTACTTGGGGTGTGTGAACCCCAAGGGGGGGGTGTCTCAAAGTGTTTTTTGGGGGGGTTGGCAGCATCGCAAATCACCTGGTATGCACCTGAACTGCTAAATAATTATTTCCTTGACCTTTCAGAGTGGGATGTTAAAATCAGCATGTTATATATATACGTATGTGAAACAAGCCCTTTGGGGAATAAAGAAGCCTCCACTTTCTGAGAAGGGATGACTTCATCCCCATTAAAAATTCCTTTTGATGCATATTTGGTGGTGGTGGTAGGTCACAGATTACCTGGCTATTATAAAAAGGGGATGCGACTCAAAACAGGCTGGGAGCCACTGATTTCATAACTTCATTATTTATAACAGCCAAACCTCAATGTCTGAGCAAGATGATTTTGGAGAGTCCCCCTCCCCCAATAAGATTTGCAAAGTCCACCCTGAGGAAGAGTTCTGCAGGATGCAAAATCAGTCTGTTCTTGAGATTTTACTGATCTAATTAACATATCATCTGATAGCCACTGTGGTGGAGTGCACACCGTGGCAGATGCAGAATCAGGAGACCTGGGCTCCAAGCCCTGTTTGGCCAGGGACACTCACCACAAAGGAGGGTGTGAATTCAGCTTCAAATGGAAGGACCATGCTCCCTAAAAGGGGACATGTGGCCACCCTATACCCACCACTGCAAAACAGGCTTCATAATGTGTGGATTTTTCATTTGTTATGTCATTATCATGTTTGTTTGTTTCTTCTGTGCATGCAATAGCTCACTGTGTGTAGTGTTGCCTTTTTTTAACCAACAGCACAAGGAGACCATCTCAACGGAGTATGCATGACCTCCTTGTGCACATGGAAGCCCCTTTGTGTTCAATACGGTATTTCTAACTTGTGCAACTGCAAGCTGGAGATCACAGGAGCAACTGCACAGCCAAGCATTGCAGTGAAGTTTCTCATTAATCAGTTCATTTTAATTGATGTTGGCTCTTTTGGGCTTTTCTCTTCACTTTTTGCTTTGCTTCAGATTTTTCAAGTCCATGTCACTGCCATCCTTGTGTCAATTTTGCTTAGCCTCCTTATTACCATCCTTTCCTTTTTTCCTTCCCTCCTTTCTTTTTATTGCCTCCATTAATGATATTGACAGTCAGGGCACTGCTGAGCCCTGTTGAGTCATTCATGGATTCCCCTTGTCTTTAAGCCGGAGGCGTTTCTTTACAACTGACTTCTTTCTAGCCCAAAAAAAGTGACAATGGATTTCATTATTTCTAGTGTCAAACACCACACTATTTCAATTAAGAACAACAATATTATTACAGTAATGGAGATCACTTGATAGGATCACTAAGTAGTCATGCTTGCCAGATTACTGGATAAATCAGAGAAAATAGTACTATAAGTGAAAAACATATAGAACAAAAGGAAAATATATATAAAGTGTATGTTTAAGAGCAGTACAGTGTGGTTGGAGGGGACATCATCCAATGGCACAGTTCCCGCTTTCCACGTGGAAAGTTGTAGGTTCAGGCCTTGGCATCTCTGGTTAAAAGGGTGTCAGGCAGCATGGATGGTCCCCTTGGTGAGCCCATCACAGTGGCTGAAATCCTGTTGCTCAGCATAGTAAACCACACCACAACATATGCCCATGGAATCAGTGGGGATTTGCTCAGTCAACTGTTCTGTAAATGCCACTGTTCCAAATGGGCCTACTCGCAACTTACTTTAGCATTGTAAGTGGAAGTTTGAGTAGTCCCATTTGAATCAAAGGAACTAACAGAGGTGTTGGCTCACCAAATCTTCATTGATTCAATGGGCCTACTGTAGACCAACTCATTATGCTAAGCAACAAGATTTCAGCCAGTATTGAATTAAGCAGATCCATGATTTGAGAAACAACCCCTCACATTCAAAAAAAAAAATACAATAGGACCCCATATCCATGGGGCATTATTCCCCGTAAGTCGGATGCTTAAAAAATGCAGATTACAGCAAATGCTAAAGCTATGTATAGCGTGATCTCTGGTTCCCTGTAGTGGCCATCTACGGCAACGACATTGTGAAAATATATTTCTCTAGCAAATGTTATACATAGCCTGGTCTCTGGCTCTCTCTAGTGAATAGTTCTGGTAACTTCATCTCTCTCTCTCTCTCTCTCTCTCTCTCTCTCTCTCTCTCTCTCTCTCTCTCCACACATGCACACACATATACATACTATATGGATTAACTCTACAGAATCAAACTAAGTGGCTACATATGGTCATGGAGGACCTTATTCCTCACCTCCAGTTCCTTTAGGGAGGAGTATGCCAAGAAGTGCTTATCTAGTCATCTTGCCCACATTTTAGTGAAATAGACAGTACCTTTAGTTCAGCACTAATCATGCTGCCTGCAAGTGGCTTCTTCAAAAGGTTGTTTAAAGGCACAGGGGACAGATGTATAATCATTTCTCAAAAGGTGCTTTTAAACAGGGCTTTGTGCTCTGGGAGGGATACAATCCCTGTGGATGTGACTATAAATACTTTCACGTCCAATGTCAATTGCGCAACAATTGATATGAAATTCCTACAGTTTTCTAACATAATTCTGCATTCTACACTAGAAAGTGGTTATTATTCTAAAAAAGTGGAAACAGATTTTAATAATCAGGATTCTGACTCCTCTGGAATAAAGAAAAACACAGTGAGATTATATTAAAATTAACCAGCAGTCAAATTAATCTGCACATAATTTGTAAACATAAAACAGACAGCTTTTTAAAAGCAACTCTTTCAATTGCACATCAAGTGTGTCCCAAAAGTCCTCATTAAACAGAAAGATAATTTACGTAAATGCTACTCAGTAAGAAGAAACATTAATTTTTCTACAGACACAAGCCACAATACCTTGATTTCATTTTAGTTAATTTCCTCTCGACGATATCCTAATGTCCTACTTCTAAAATAAAATAAAAATTAATTCCCTTTTCCAATCATAATTCTCTCCATTTCATGAGAACATCCCCTTAGGATTGGTGATAAGTGTACTTGATGTATTTTTACACACTTGCCAGATGGGAATTTAATTTGTTGTCGGATCTCTCTTTCAACTGAAACTAACTTGGCTTAAGGTGCAAGGATGCTGTTCATTAGCCAACTGACCTTTGTTTCCACAGCGGTTAACTCGTAAAATGCAGTTCCATGGCCAGGTCAAAGCGAATAAACTAAATATGAAAGCATGAAACTTGGAGAGCACTGTTGCTATTAAGTGCTGCTTGTCGGTTTCACAGAGGCAGGTGCTTGGTCACTGTGTGAAGAACACATTGGACTAGCTGGCTCTTTGACCTAATCCAAAAGGGTTCTTCTTTTGTTTTTAGGTTTCTTTAAAAAAGGGGGGGGGGAGTACAAATTTATCTTATTACTGAGATACTCAATTCTTGTCATCAAAAAACTCCTCCCTTTGGTGTAAAACAAGTGCTGACCCCTTTTAAAGGGTATCTTCATAAACTGTAAAGTGTATATTCTAATTCAGTGGTGCCTTGCTTAACGGGCGCTTTGTTTGACGATGAAATCGCTAGACGTCAATGTTTTTGCGATCGCAAAACGATGTTCCCTATGGGGGAATTTCGCTTTGCGATGATCGGTTCCCTGCTTCGGGAACCGATCATCGCAAAGCGATGATTTTTGGCCAGCTGATCGGCAGTTTCAAAATGGCCGCCGGGTAAACAAAATGGCCGTCTGCTCTTTTCTGGCACGGATTCCTCACTGCACAGGCAGCGAAAATGGCCGCGCTATGGAGGATCTTCGCTGGACAGTGAGTTTCAAGCCCCTAGGAACGCATTAATTGGGTTTTAATGCATTTCTATGGGCTTTTTAAAATCACATTACAACATTTTCGTTTTACAGCAATTTCGCTGGAATAAATTAACGTCGTAATGCGAGGCACCACTGTATATCTTCCTCACCAGGATACTCTGATTTGTAAAATTTACAGTAATCCAAAAACTTGTTTCAAATGTGAATGTTGTTGCTGTAGACAATTATCTGGAAACTTTCTTATTCCAATTTTATGTATCTTCTATACTGTTGTTTTATGCCATCAAGCAGCTTCCGATTTATGGTGACCTTCTGAACTAATAACCCCAAAGGGTCCTGTCATTAACAGTCTTGCTCAGCTTATGCAAACTAAAGGCCATGGCTTTATTTATTGAGTCAATCCATCTCAACTTAGGACTTCTGCTTTTTCTACTGGCTTCTTCGTGTCCCAACATTACTGTGTCCTCCAGCGAATCCTATGTTTTAATTATATGTTGAAATTATGATAGTCTCAGTTTAGCCATATAAGCTTCTAGTGAGAAATCTGGGTTGGTTTGATCAACCAGCATGGCATTTGTAAAGCTCTCCTCTGACATCACAGATCAAATGAATATACTTTTCCCTCATCAAACGTATTTACTGTCTAATTTTTGTCACAGTCCATAATAACTGGGCATACTATATCACAGATTATCTTTTCCTTACTGCCTGCAAGTTCCAGGCTGAGGAATACTGGAACACCTGGTCAGAGGATTCCCTGAAATTCTGCAGAACCAGACTGATCTTCACAGACACATAATGGGAGCTTCCACGAGCACCTTCTGTTTCCTGCCAAGGATGCACAACACCAGCAACTCCGGCTGTCAATTTTTTGGTGGGGGAAATGGCACCATTACGGGAACCTTGCTTACCAATTCTGGTTGTCATGCTTTTAGAAGATACAGTGCCCACCCTCCCTCCCTTTCAGTTTGTTGCTCTTGGTATCTGCCAGACTGCTCACAGATCATTTGACTTAGCACCTTTCTTTGGACTCTTCCACTATCTCTTTTTCCAGAAAACCAGGCAGGCCGCTGGCATTCCACTCGACTCAAATGCATTTTAGCCATTTACAGCTAGAGCTGTATCATCATGAATATGGGTGAATGATGAAGATGACTAATATGCAAGCGCAAATAACATTTTGAGCTTCTGGCTGCTGCTTTCTAATATCCATTTTGCCTTTGAAGATTGACTTTTTGTCCCTTTCCCAAACTGGACAACCAGGCAAGGTAGTAAAATCCTGTGAACATCATGGTACAACCAACAATATTAAGGTAGGGAGTGTTCCCCTACTTCATAATTGTTAATCTGAAATTCAGGGTACTTCAGAAATGGCTTCAACAGTGCAAAGGAGTAAGGCACTCCATTGTTTATGTGTGGAACTGCTTTCAAACACTTAAGAAATTGAATCCGTTTGAGTCAGGACTTAAATCTATTTTGTTCATAGAATTATAGTCCAATTCTATGTATCAAGTGAACTGTGTATAGGACTATATACACAAAAAAGAAACCCAAACAACTATATGTATGTAATACACTCACAGCTTTAGAGGTGACTTTTCAGCTCAATTTTACAGCAAGCAAACAAGGAGATGATACCAAAAATATTGAGTTTATTTTTTTTTTTTAAATTTTAATTTTTATTTATAATTAAAAAGTACAAAAAATAATAATAAAAAAAACCTAAAAAATACAAAATACCTACTACTACAAAAAAACAAACTGTAAGTTACGAGACTATAAATTACAAAACATAACAGTGAACCCATCACCCTCAGGACTAGCATTACACTTCTTTCCATCCATTTTCATTCCAAAATTTCAGTGTTTCTTCACTCGGTGTATACCCCCTCCCTCTCCGAAATACATGTTCTAAAAATACGTTCCATATTTTTTTAAAGTCATTATTTTTCATTTGGCCCCTGCTTATTTTCATATCGCATGTCAGTTTATCATTAATAGCCATATCCCACAATTCTCTATACCATTCCTCAAGGTTAAATTGATTTTCATTTCTCCAATTCCTTGCCATAATTATCCTTGCAGCCGTAATCATTATTATTATTAAATCCTTATTTTCATTCACCAATTGCTCTTTACTCAAATTCAATAAAGCTGTTATTGGGGACATTGAAATATTCAATCCCATAATTTCAGTTATTTCCCTAAATATTACTTTCCATTCTTTCTTTCTTTTTTCACATAGCCACCACATATGTAAATACGTCCCCTTCTCTTTTTTACAACTCCAACATAATGATGACACAGTTTTATCCATCATATTCATTTTGACCGGCGTTAAATACCACCTCCATATTACTTTATAGCAGTTTTCTTTTATCCTTACTGACATGTTCTTCATAATTCTCTGATCCCATATTTTATCCCATTCTTCTCCTATTACTTCTTCATCCAAATCATTTTGCCATTGCATTTTTAACCCTACAGTACCCTGTTCTACTTGATTTAATAATTTATATATTTGACTTACAGTTCCTTTTCTTTCTGTTTTTTCCTCTGATTTCAATCTTTTTTCTATAATTTCTTCAAATTTTGTCATTTTTCTACCTTTCCCTTCTTTAGTATACCATTCTCTTGTCCACTTTTCTAATTGAATTAGATTTAACCATGAATACCCTTCTCCCCCTAATATCTTTTTTATATCCCCTTTTTCTTTTATCTTCTCTGTCCAGTCTTTTAATCTACTTATCTGTTTGCTTTTTAATACATTCTTTAAATTTTTTAAATTTTCTGGGAAATTCCTTAAATCAACTACCTGAGATAAAGGAGATATCTGTGGACTCAATACCTCTCTAAATTCCTTCCAATTTTCCAACATGTTTCTTAAAAACGGATTTTTAATCTTTTTTATCCCTTCTGCAATTTTCTTTTTAAACAAGATACTTTCCACAGTTTCTCGTATTCCTTCCATCTCCATATCCATCCAAATTAAATTTTTATTATCCTTAATTATATCTGGGATATGTCTAAGCTGATTCGCTACATAGTATAATTTTATATTAGGTAATCCAAGACCTCCCTTTTTTTGTGCTACATACCATAATTTTTTATTAATCCTCCCTCGTTTATTTCCATTACAATAACAATTTATCATTATCTGCCATTCTTTTAATTGTTTTTCTGTAATCTTTATAGGGAGCATCCAAAATATAAAATTTAATTTAGGGATTATTTTCATTTTACATAATGCAACTCTACCAAACCATGAAATTTTTAATTTCTGATATTCCTTTATCCTTCCAGTTATCTCTGTTTTTAATCTATCCAAATTTATTTTGATTATTTCTTGTAGGTTCCAAGTTATACTAATCCCCAAATATTTCATAACCTTTCCTATTTTACCTTCAAATATTGTTTTCACTTTATTTTCCTCTTCTTCTGAATGGTTTAACAATAAACATTCGGACTTCCCCCAGTTTATCCTTAATCCCATTATACTCTCAAATTCCTTCAAATGTATTTTCAACCTTTCAATTGTTTCAACTGGATTATTAACTATTAATAATGTATCATCGGCAAATAAATTTATCTTACCATTCTCTTTATTATCTACCCCTCTAATTTGTTTATCTTCTCTAATTATCTGTGCCAAAATTTCAATTATCATTGTAAAAAGTACTGGAGATAGGGGGCAACCTTGTCTAGTGCCCCGACCTAAGTATATTGTTTCAGTTATACCATCGTTCACTATAACCTTAGCTGTATTCTGAGAATAAAGTTGGTGAATTATATGATTGAAATTAGATCCAAACCCTAAATACTTAATTAATGTCTTCAATGACTCCCATTCCACTGAATCAAAAGCTTTAAATATATCTAGTGATATTACTCCCGCCTTAGAATTACTTTCTTTCGCCAAGTTCATTACATTAAGTACCCTCCTCATTAAATCAGACATTTGCCTACCAAGTATAAATCCATTTTGGTCTTTTTCAATATATTTCCACATAAAACTATTCAATCTTTTTGCCATTATTGCCGTAAATATCTTAGCATCCTGATTTATCAATGATATTGGCCTATATGCATCCATGTTTGCAGGATTTTTATCTGGTTTCAGTATTAAAACTATAAGTGATTCTCTCCATGAAAGTGGGATTTCTTCTCCCTTTAATATCTTATTAAATAACTCTTTTAATTTTGGTATAAGGATCTTTTTAAATACTTTATAATACTCTGGGCCTAGTCCATCTGTTCCAGGGGTCTTTCCTACTTTTAAACTGTTTATAATTTCCTCTATTTCCTTTTCCGTAATCATCTGCTCCATAACATTTTTATCATCATCTGAGATTTTTTTATTAAAATTATTTTTAATATACTCTTCTATTTTTATAGTGGAAGGATTTTTACTGCTATATAAAGTTTTATAAAACATTTGAAAAGCTTCAAGCTTCTCCTTTGTTTTATTACATCTTTCCCCCTTCATATCTTGTATTACTCCTATATTACTTTTATTCTTTTTTTTAGAAGACGCATTAGCTAGTAATTTAGAATTCTTATTACTAAATTCAAAATAATTTCTTTTTAAATATATTAAATTTCTTTGTACCTTTTCTAAATGAATTCCTTCCAGTTCCTTTCTCTTTGCTTGTAATTCTATTATTGCTTTTTTATCCCTAGTTTTTATAACTATCTTTTCTAATTCCTTTATATTATCTTCTAATTCCTGTATTCTTTCCCCCTGTTTTTTCTTTATCATGTATGACATTTTACATGCATACCCTCTTGCCACAGATTTCATTGCATCCCATATTACCTTAGTTTGACTTCCCCCTTTCTCATTTATTTCCCATGTTTCATATAGATCCTTTTGAAATTTTTCAATTAGGTTTGGATTTCTAAATATACTCGTATCCATTTTCCACCTATTTGCCACTTTATAATCACATTTAATCATCAACTCCATTTTCACTCTGGCGTGGTCTGAAATTTGTATAACATCAATAACTGTTTCATTTACTCTAGGAAGCAAGTCATTAGACACAAATATATAATCTATCCTTGAATATGTGTTGTGCACCTGTGAGCTGAAAGAAAATCTTCTTTCATCCCCTTTTAACTCTCTCCATACATCTTTCAAATCAGTTCTACTTATTAATCTATTAAAACCTGTAGTTTTAGATTTCCTTTCCCCAGTCTGCAGCTTTGATTTATCTTTCGCCAAATCCATTACCATATTGAAATCTCCTGCTAATATTACTGACCCTTTTCTCAATTTGTCCAACTTTCCCAATATATTTTCTAAAAATTCTTCTTGTCGCTCATTAGGTGCATACACATTTACAAGCGTAATCTCTTCCCCTCTCACTTTCCCTTGTATTATCAAGTATCTTCCTTGAGTATCTTTTTCTATTTTTTCAATCTGAAATTCACACTTTTTTGAAATTAATATTGCCACGCCTCGAGATTTAGAGGTTCCAAATGATTTTTCATAAATTTGAATCCATTTACCTTTCAGTTCATTGACACCTTCCTGTTTTTGATGAGTTTCTTGCAGAAATACAATATCATTATTACTTTTATTCAAAACACTCTGTATCTTAGCCCTCTTTGAGTTAGATCCAAGGCCTTTTACATTCCATGTAAGAAAATTTAAATATTTAACCATATTTCAATTTACTTGTTACTATTTTTTTTACTAATACTAGTCCTGATTGGTGTACCCTTGCCCCCCTTATTACGAAACAAAACACTAAACACAAAAATAAGCATAAACATAAAATCCTACTACCTTTACCTACCCCCCCCACTACTAATATTTCTCCCCCCCATACTTCGCAAAATTTCTTCCGGTCTTCTCTACTGACCCTGGGGGGGGGGACATGTCTGTCTCCTCCGCCTCGGCTCTCTCCCTCTCTCGCTTTATAATGTTATATAAATCCATACTGTATATATTTATATACTCACATACGCACACACATACGTATATATATATATACACATACACACATATATGTATATATATATATCCTTACCCATACACTCGTATACATTTCATAATATGTACTGTTATCACATAAACAGGAAAGGCAATGTAACTAATAATAATAATCAAAACATTATTTTAAAACATAGGATGAGAAGGGAATGTCACTATCTAACTTTCATAGAATTTTTTTTTTAAATAAATATTTCTTCCCAGATTTTTTCCATCTAGATCTATACATCTATTTCCATATTGTTCCTCTATATTCGGTTTTCTCCTTTTTGTGTCTCATTTGCTCTTATTTATTCCCGATTGTTCCTCCCCTTCTCTTTTTTTTCCACTTAAATTTACCCTCACTGGGTATCTCCCTTTATATCCCATTGTATCTTCTCCTTACGATATCATTCCCTTCTCATCCCTTCTTCCCTCCTTTTCTTTCTGGTTTACCCATTGATTCTTGTCTTTTTTTTTTTTTCTACTAAGAATTCATCCTACCAGACCCTCTCCATTTATCTCAATTACATTTTAAATTATGCCTAAAAACTTTTACTCCTTTGATTTTCCACGTCCCCTAGTCTTCCTTGGTTGTTTTGGAATTGCTCCTTGTTTTTCCTTTTCCTGTTCTTCTTCTAGTTGTCGTTCCTCTTCTTCTTGATCTTGTTCTTGTTCTCCCTCGCCCTTATCGCTCTCAATTGAATCGCGCTCCATTGTTTCATCTTCCTCAGATTCCTGATTTGACCCTGATTTCTTCATCAGCCTCATCTGCTCCTCCCACTCTTTTCTTGTTAATATTCCAGAATCCTTTAAGAAGTCCAAAGCCATTTGAACGGATATAACTTTGTTAAATTTTCCATCGTGATGAATCTTTAGGAACAAAGGGTATCCCCAACTGTATTTCACACTTTTTTTTTGCAGAATAGCTGTGATAACTCTCATTTTTCTGCGAAATTCCATTGTCTCATGCGAAAAATCGTTAAAAATCTGTACTGGATATTTAGCAATCACCAAGCTTCCTGGATTCTCCCGTAACGCTTTCATTAACTCCTCTTTTTTTCTCAAGCTTGAAAATCTAATTAAAATATGACGGGGTTGATCTCTGCGTTTAGGGCCCACTCTATGTATTTTATCTAGATCGTAAACAGTCCAATCTATTTTTGGTAGTGTCTTTTTCAACCATTCCAGTACCAGCTCTGTTAGTTCCTTCTCTTTAGGGCCCAAATCTGGAAGACCTTTTATTCTGATGTTATTACGGCGATTATAATCCTGTGTTAACACCATCCGACGCTGTAGATCAGTAGTCACAAGCTCGTTATCCATGATTCTAGTAAAGTTCCTGTTGGCTTGACTCCGCAGCTGTTGTAAATGTTCTTCAGTTTCTTTAACATGAGAGTCTAATTTTTTACTAACTTCTTTACTTCGCTCTTGATTGGCTGAAATCTGCTTTGACATATCATCCACTTTTTGTTCTATATTGTCCACTTTTTGATTCATTTGCCGAATGGATTCAGACAACTTAGTAATTTCTTCCAAGACCAGCCTCATCTCTGATTTCTCCCCCTTCTGGGCCATCTCTGAATCTGCTTCTTCTTTTAACAAACTCTCCAAACGTTTATCTGAAGGCTTACTTCTTGAAACTGAAGATTCCCGCCTTCTAACTCCTTTCTCCTCAAGCCTCTGCATGTATTTTCAATAAGATTTCATTAGCTTTTTTTTTTTTTTGAAGCTTTGACTGCTATTTTCGCTGTTACCAGCAGATGGCGCTTATGTATCTTATTGAGAGTTGAGGGCTTGGGCTTCACTTTTGTGAACACGTTGCAAAAGCGAAAGTGAAAGAGTCTATTTTTATTTTACTCTTAAAGTCTTGCGATGTAGCTCTTTACCAAAAATATTTCACCATCGTAGCATTTATAACAAAGATTAATGAGTTCGCCTTTTCTCTTTATTGGATTTATTTCCCTCTACTCCCGGCTGCGTTTAATGTCCACTCTTTCTCTTTTTTCCCAAGATAATCTCCTCGGCAACTAGATAAAAGTTCCAATTAGTGCTTTCGAAAGGTAAAATGAAAACACCGCCTGTTCATTATGCCACTTTGCCAAGAGAAAACAAGCTTTCTTGCAAGCCTTGGTGGGAAACTCTCGTCCGCAGGATTCCCCCGCTGAGATTGCTGTTCCTCCCTCCACGGCCGGCTGTATAACTTTTTTAATGAAACAGGCTACTTTTACTTTCTTCTCCGTTGCCCGAGGATATCGCAAGATTAAAAAGTCACTTACATATCAGAAAGTTTGATTTTTTTGCAGCCTCCTTGATGTTCAAAGCGAGAGCTCCGGGAAAAGTTAGACCGCAGCCATGATAATCCAAACCACGCCCCAAAAAAATATTGAGTTTACAGTGTGAAAATGAAGATTAATTCATATGCTATTCAGCATTTTTTTGCAATTACCACTGCAACACTAAATTTATGACCCTATTTTTTGCAGTTGAAGATGCAATATACATAAAGTTCAATTTACAATCTCCCTGCTATGTTATGACAGATTGTTCTGAATATTTCCGAATTACATACAAATGCAGTGTTAAGATGATATTATTTTAGATTATGCAAGTAAAAGATAGAACTGCCAACAAATTATGCTTGTTAGAAGATTCTTGTTAAAAGATTAGGACCAGTGAGATGATTCCTTTTTATAAATATTTATGGAACCACACCAGTTTGTTTTTCTTCAAGAGTGTCAAGGGAAAAAGCCACAAATTATGAATGAGAAACAAACAAGAACGGTGAGGGAAAGGATAGCTATAGCCATTCAGTTTCCTAGAAGCAGGATCAACAACCTGGTTGACAATGAAATTACATGACAGCCATCTAAACTTAAAAGCGACAATAAAGGATAAAGGACAAAAAAATATAAACTTAAGCGGCTGATTTTAAAGAAGATAGTGCAATCCTGAAGCAGCTACCAAGCTTCAAACCCAAACAGATCGGTATTTTGATCGGTATTTTATTACTGGGTCATGCCTGAAAACAGGAGTTGGAGCTGATAAGGACAGAGACTTTCGTTATCTATCCCCTGTCCTCGGTGAGAACAACTCATAGTTACTCTTATGAACTTTTATAATAATAATTTTTTTAAAAGGAAAGAGAAGAAGGTTTAAGGAGATGCTGCAAGAGGTGGACTTTAACTTAATGGAAGTTTATTATGACTGATTCGACAATTTACAATTGAAGTTATTTGGTGAAAGCCAGAGTCTGGGACAGTATAAATCATTAGCTCTGCTGAGGAACTGACTTTTACTACTTATGTACTTTATGGCTTTCAGCTGGAAGAAGCAAATAAGCCAAGTTGGAGGGTATTTTTATAACAAGGAATGTTTCCTCAAATGAGGTGTATATTTGGAAATTAGGAAGCATCTTTAACCATCTACTTTGTAATCACGATGAATTTTACAGAAGATATAATAAATGCTTTTCAGAACTTGCAAAGGAACATTCTCAACCATCTTAAAACTCAATTTTCCGAACTCCAGACTGTGCTTTCAGAGATGAAGGAAACGACACGGACTATTGGAATTTTTTGGCAGAACAGCAGACTGAAACTGAAACACAAACAGATCAGCCCGCTTCAGCAGCAGAAGGAAGAGCAACAAAAAAGGGTGAAATCTTCAAAAAGGAGATTAGGGAAACTGACTTTTATTGTGAGAAAGAGATTCAAGTGGATGAAAAAGAGAGGTGTCTCAATTTAACGGGTGATTATGCAAAGCAAAGAAGCGAAAAGGTGGGGCTGAAAGGGAAACTAGATGATTACAAACTAGACATTGCTTGGCCTCAAAAGCAGAATATGATGATGATTGGTAAAAATCCACCAAATCAGAGAGAAAATAACTTAATAGGGTTTTATAGATGGCATTTTAAAACTAGTAAAAAAGGAGCCAATTCTAATTCAGGTTTAGAATGTTATAAATAAAAGGGGAAATGACAATTGATGAATACAACAATAAAATGATTCTGATTATGTTTGGGAATAAATGACAATTAAGAATTATTAATTGCGTAATCTGAAATATCATCTCACACTTAACATCAAAAAAACTAAAGAACTCATAATTGATTTTAGGAGGAAGAGAAATGTACATTTACCACTGTACATAAACGGTGAGGAAGTGGAGAGAGTTGGTAGTTTTAAATTTCTGGGTACTTACATCTCAGAGGACCTCTCATGGACTATAAATGGCAACATGCTAATGAAGAAGGCACAGAAGAGGCTGTATTTCCTGAGAATGCTCGGCAAGTTAAATTTATCTCAGCATTTACTTCTGTCATACTATCGTAGCACCATTGAGAGTGTCCTAACCTATGGCATTCTGGCATGGTTTGGGAGTAGCTCTGCAGCGGACAAAAAAGCTCTACAGAGAACCATTAAAATTGCCCAGAATATCATCGGGCTCCAGCTACCAACCCTGGATGACATCTTCACATCTCGCTGTCTAAGGAAATCACATAGCATCCTGAGAGACTCTTCCCATCCTGCTTATAACTTTTTTGAACTGTTACCATCTGGCAGAAGATATAGAACAATTAAGACTCGGACCATACGTTTTCTCAATAGTTTTTATCCCAGAGCTATAATTGCAATTAATAATGAGCTTAAAGACCACCAGTAGTGAATAATTAGTTGGACTGTGTTACTTGGCCTGCGGTGTAGATGTATTTTTAGTGGGGGACTTTTAGTGGGTGGGGAGTGTTTGGGGAATTTTATGTGTGTGCATGTGTCTGGTCTCTGGGTGTCTGTAAATTTCGTTGTATGTGTATATACTTACAATGACAATAAATAATAATAATAATAATAATAATAATAATAATAATAATAATAATAATAATAATAATAATAATAATAATAATAATAATAATAATAATAATAATAATTATTATTATTATTATTATTATTATTATTATTATTATTATTATTATTATTATTATTATTATTATTATTATTATTAAATATTAAATATGTAGAATGAATATAATATTAGAAATGAAGGATTTTAAGGTATACTTTAAGATGCAAATCAACTGTAGGTTAATAAGGTCATAAGAGATGTGGATAATATTCAAATTACTGATGAAAGGTGAAATTTGGGTATGTAAAATAGAGTTTAATAGAGCATTGGCGATTATTACGCTAGATGAATATACCTTGTGACTTTGTTTATGATATATAACATCAGAAATTGATGATTTTAAGGCACATACACCCATGAACTGCAACATGCTTAAATTTATAAGGTGAGATATATATAACACATTTATTCTCTCACGTATTGATACCATGTGAAATTTTGATATGGAATACATATTTGCATAGATTGTAAACTGAAGCTAATATAGTGTAGGAGATCATTTAATACATTTATATGAAGACATTAAGCACATATGAAGTATAATATGATTAAGCAGCCAATGTTAGATATATTATTTTGTGGTTTTGCTCTGGTTTGTCTTTCTTATGGTGTTGTTTGTTGTTGAAATGCGGATCTTTCATGATGGTAGCATGGATATTCTGAGGAACAACTGGTGGCCAAGGATGTGAGAGAAATAATTATTAGAATTAGTACAATCTTAGGACGGATCATACTTGGAATTTTTATAGAGCAATAAGGTTGATGCAGACAGATTTTTAAGAATGGATAATATTGTATGGAAATGCCTCCCCCCTGCCTACATGTGTGGGGTTTTGTTTTGTTTTTTATTTTATCTGTATTGTTTTTGTTTTCTTGTGTGTGTGTGTGTTTTGTATGTAGAAAAAATAAAATACTTAATTTTTTTTTAAAAAAAGGACAAAGATCTTTGTAGTGGAAGACATACTGTTAAACTATGCAGTGCACATTGACGTACACGTGATTAGGATAAGATGGGTGAAGAGAGAAAAATACAACTGGAGATTACAACCTAAGAATAAAATGAGATCAACCCTCTTTGTATACAATCCAATCTTTCTATGGAAACCTATGTACTCAGAATTAAAATCCACTGAGTTCAACAGACATATTCCCAAGTAAATATGTGAGGATTGCATTCTTAACCTGTGAAGCAGTGTTGTGCAAAGCAGAGAAACAACCAGCTTGATGAAACAGTATTTATTATGAGGTAACAGGACACTAACTTGAAACTAAAAGCCAAGGAATCTTGGAAGAAAATAAAATACATCCCCCTTAATAAATTCTTGGTTTGTTTGTTTGTTTTATCATTGCAGTGGACCACAACTCAAGTGTAAGGAAGCAGCTATGAAAATCTTATCAATGTGATGCAGGTGCCCAGCAACTTAAAATGTTCTTTGTCAGCTGAAGAAGTGCCTAACAATTTTGGTATTTGTCTTGAAGAAATTAATCTTGAGTCCTGGAATTTACAACACAGCTCCATCCCACACACAGAGGTTACCACCAACTTTATAATGATGGAGACTCTTCTTGACTGGTTCTCAGAAGGGGCTATTACTCTTTACTAATCATCTCAGATAGCTGAGCCAAATATGGACAAGGTTCAAAAACACCAAACAATATTCTACTCCCCAAAGCTAAAACCCAGCAAACGTTTCATTCTAAAACTTAAGCAGCAAAACTATGAGCTTGGAAGTTACATTTATATCCCACCTTCCCTCCAGTGAACGCGAGAAAACATATATGGCTCTCCTCCTCTCAGGTCTCCAGAGCCCTAGTCCAAGGGATTTGTATTTTAAGCATATCCAAAGTGCTATACCTTCATGACAGAAAATTCACAATTCTTCCCCTACCAGCTGTTATCATTATAAAAAAACATACAAAAATGTTATGCTCCAGCACCTCTACACAGATGAAACAATAGTGATATTATACCTAAGCAAATGTTTCAGTGGCTGGTCTCAGCAGGACATCCCAGAATAGAATCTTCAGGCAATATTATTGTTACTTACACCCCACTTCCTAGTTCTTACAAAAATTCAAAATAACAGTTTACTTACTATTGCCATAAAGTGGGAGGGGGGTGTCTTATTCATCTGTGCTAAAATGCTGCACTGTTCAACATTAAAGAGGATTTGTACAGAAGTGTTTTTTGGAAAAGTGCTATACTTCTTCCTGTCATTGCTAGAAAAGAGAACATAAGTCAGTCTCCTTGACTTCAAAAGGAACTGTGCAATCAGGGATCACTAAGTCATTCTGAAAATCCTGTTTTAAAAGCTCTTAACTTGTGTAATGAACATTTCAGGATCTTCTCTAGCTATCCTTAACAATCCTTTATCTTGTCACTTGGCTTCTATTAATCAATGCATTTAAGTAAGGAATCTAGGTAGTATTTCAGGATACAGTCTGCACGGTAGCATTTATTTCTGATCTAACTAGACAAAGAAATTGTAATCCATGATGAATAAGGATAATTATCTATTTTACTCAGATCCATTTATTCAGCATTCTTTTTCTTTTCTTTTTAGGTTTCCAAAGCGGCGCCTCTGGGAGGTCAAAAGCAAGGAATGTTCTGCTTCCTATTTGTGATCTATATAATATTGTGAAATATATACATCTATACATACAACACAAGAAACTGCTTTTCCCAAGTGAAATAAATAGCCTATCCAGCCTAGCAGTCTTTTCAGTTTATTTAAAATTTATTTTCAGATAAAAATATTAGCTCTGTAGTACATCATACAAGCTCTGTGACCTAAGACAAAGTTGGAAAAATATGAAGTGCTTCTGTTTCCACCCAAACTGAGTTCATTACATCAAACTGTCAAAATGTCCTCGATGCTAAATCGCTGGGCATTTATCCACTCCAGCAATGAATACATTCCATATTTTTTTTCCCTGAAAGATTTATCAGTTTCTCCTTCCCCACAAATGTCTATATGAGTACTAATCTTTTTTCATTACTCCATTTTAAAAAACCCACTGTCCAAGATATAGGCAGAACTCTTTCCTAGGCTTTTGCTAGTTACCTATATCCTATATCTATATCTATATAGATTAATACAGATTTGACCATCACTATATATTTTCTTCTAATTTGTCCATTTATTTATCCTAAAAGCATTAAGTTATATCTTTGTATATCTAATAGCCTGTGAGATATTTAACCATATAGCACCACAAACGTACCTCTTTCCCTTTCACAAGAGATGGGCATGAACCATTGAACTGGCATCCTTTGACAAGTTTTCAGCATTTCCCAGCCCTGCCTCCTCTGGTAGGTGCCCACTCAGAGGCAGTGCCCAGAGGAGGTGCGGTAGGAAAGCAAGGGCACTGCCTCTGAGTGAGCACCCGCTGGAGGAAATGGGGCTGGGAAGTGTTGAACACCTGTTTGGCCAAAGGACGAACCAGCACAAACTGCCAGTTCGGTGGTTTGTGTCCATCTCTATCTTTCACATCTGCAATATATATCACACAAACTTAGATACAGGAATACATTACTACATCTTGTAGACGTTCTTCCTTAGAACTATAGTTACTTTTAACTGGATGCTGAAAAAGCATTTGATAAAATACATCGGTGATTTGTTAGTTTAGAAAAATCTAGGTTTCTGCAAGAATTAATAAACCAGATTAAATTTTTATATAAGTAAGGATTAATGGATGGCTTTCCGATCCTTTCATTTGGGGAAAGGTACAAGATGGAGTTGTCCCTTGTCTCCACTGTTATTTATGTTTGGAACCATCAGTGTGTGCTGTTAGACAAAATCGGATGATTTGTGGATGGTTTTGTTCATGAACAAACACAATTTAAATTAGCTGTATATGCAGATGATTTATTACTATTAATTAACAAAGTGTAAATATCTATAGCAGAATTAATAAAAATAATTATAATTTTCATAGAATCTCAGGATGTAGAACTAATTGGTCAAAGTCTGAACTAATGCCAGTGGGTAATTATGGAACATTTACATTGTATATTAAATGTCAATTTTGTTGGTTTCCAGATACATTATTTAGGCAGTTAGGTATTTAGACTCCAAAAGACCTCTCTCAAATGATTACATTGAATTTAAACAAACTACAGAAATTTCTAATGATCTAGAAAGATGGGCATCACTCAAACTTTGGGAATGATAGGCAGGTGCATATGCAGAGACAGCTGGACTGGCTCCGAGAAGGGAAGGCAGGGCACTGTCTCAAGATGGCGGGGGAGGAGAAAAAGGAGGAGACAACAGGAGCAGCTAGGGAGGCAACAGAGACAGTGGGAAGGGGGTGGGGAGGCAGGCTGTGGGGACAAGGAGGACAAACCGGAATGTTTGTGGAATCACAAAAACAATTGTGGTTTGGGTCAGTTCACATTCCTTGGTCTTGAAAAACCTGAACTGACCAGAACCAATGAACCAGTGATTTTCATGAAATTCCTGGTCTGTTTTTCAGTTCAAATATTAATGCAGACACCGATTTCATGAGGACATTTACCGGACATCTGGAAGGCCTTTATTAATTTATACGTATAAATTGAAAGTTATGCAGTAATGGTTACAACTATATGTTATTGCAAATTTAAAATGGTGGTGCATAGTGAGTACTAACATTATTGTATTTACAGTGGTACCTCGACTTACAAACTTAATCTGTTTTTGAACAATGTTCCCATGTTGAAAGTTCATAAGTCATAGTACCATTTCCCATTGAAATGCATGGGAACAGAATTAATCCATTCCAGCATTTCAAAAGGCAAAAAAAAAAAAAGGGGGGGGAAGGGCTGGAAATTCCAATTTCCCACCCTTTCTCCCTGCCTTTTTTGTTTCAGAGGTCTCAAACGGCTTTCTCTGACATCTGGGGAGGGGGGGGAAGCCCTTTGAGAGCTCCGAAGCCACCGATCGCAGTGGAGGGGACCCCCAGGGAGATCTCCCAGGGCTTGCTTGCCACCATAGGAGACCTCCCTGGGGATCCCCGCCGCCGCGATGGGCACCTTCGGAGCTCTCAAAGGGCTTTCCCTCCAATATCGGAGGAAGCCCTTTGAGAGCTCCGAAGCCAAAAAGGCAGGGAGAAAGGGCTGGAAATTCGAATTTCCAGCCCTTTCTCCCTGCCTTTTCGCAGGGAGCCATTTACAAATGGCTCCGCTGGCAAAAGATGGCACTTAACGAAAGGAGTCTCAACCTCATAGGTTGAACTCATAGGTTGAGCTCCGTTCGCAAGTCAATGCCAATTTTTGCCAACGGAGCCGTTCGTAAAAGTTCGTATCTGGGGACATTCGGAAGTCGAGGGTTAACTGTACTGTTCATACTGTTAGGAGTTTTTCCCCTTCCCTTTTCTATATTAGTTCAACTTATTTTATTAATGTTAAATTCGTGAAAAAGCCCATCTATGTACTTGGGGAGTCAGGTTCATCTGGTATACTGGCTGTTGTGGACATCTCTATTATGAGGTGGTTTAACAAGATGGTTTATAACAAAAGAAACAAAAAAGGTGCTTTTTTAACAGAAGGATCTGATGGGAAGAAAGGATGTAGTAGCTAGCCATCTTGCCACAATAAAAGAACATTAATGAGACATTGCTGTTGCAGGTGCTCTGGGATGGTAAAGAAACCTCAATTAAACAACAGACTCCACAAAAGGTACAACACTCAATATTATATTTACTTGATCTTATTTGCTTATAACATGCATGTATACCCAATCTTTGCTAACATTAATATTAACAACAGCATTAATCTGAATATTAAATTATTTCTCCCCACTTTCTTCATTCATATTGGTAGCCCAGTGATACTTACTCTGACTTATCTTACAAGATTTAAATACGAGTTAATTTTAAACCCCGAAGCAAATAGGCAACATTGAATGCTGTATCTTTTGAGGGTGTATGTTTCTTAATTGAACTTTCTTCACCATCCCAAAGCACCTGCAACAGCAATGTCTCATTAACATTCTTATATTGTGGCAAGATGGCTAGCTACTACGTCCTTTCTTACTACGTCCTTTCTTCCCAACAGATCCTTCTGGTAAAAAAAGCACACTTTTTTTGGTTTCTTTTGTTATAAGTCACTTCCTTTCTCCCCTCCCCCATAATAATGATAACCCCAACAGCTGGTGTAGCAGATGTGCTTGGCTCCCCAAGTACATAGATGGGCTGGAGTGGGGATCAAGCCAATGGCACTCCCTAGAAACACATGGAAGAAAATGGTGTTATAAGAGATGTGTTTGGTGAATGCATCTTATACAGCTATTATGAATTCCAAGGAGATTGCAAGGGAAAAAAAAAAGGCTTAATGGAAGGCAGGAAAGTAACACCACTTGGCTGAGCAGTTTTTGGCAATGAAAGAGAAAGAGGTTCTCTGCATAGCCTCCTTCAGGTTTCAGTAACCTTCAGGAAGAATGCCAGCCAGTCTGAAATCATACACAAGGACAGGAATAAATAATTCCGACAGTTCACTGTGCTATCATGCTGTGCATTCAATAGAATGTGCTTCTGTGCAATAGCACAGAAGCCTGCCACTATACAATAGCCGTGTTGTGCTATTCCCCCTCCAATTATAATATAATTTGATTTTAACACCATTTGGTCTTATGACAGGTACTCCGTATTTGCCAGGAACATTCTGAGACAACTTAGAGAATTATTTTGAGAAATTTCCTAAATCGTGAAGGATACATCTGAGTGGCCTTTGATCACTGAGTTTTAAAAACATTTGGAGGACAACAGTTCAGAGAATCTCTGAAACGTACTTTTAAAGCACACGAGCCTATGTTTTGCAAGAAGACTGCTGGCAGAGGCATCTTGACAATGGAACCAGTTCCATAATTTTACAAATGGATCCAAATTTTTGCACTGGCACCACCACCAATTATGAACTTCAACAACAAATTTTATACAGTAAGTAATATTCATGAATTATATTCTCTTTATTATTATCACTATTTTCAGCTGCATCATCATACAGCTGGCCACCTTTTTTCTGGTGAAGGGATCTAAGGTGAGCTCATAATGTTAAACACGCACAAAGGAAGGAAGGAAGGAAGGGAGGGAGGGAGGGAGGGAGGGAGGGAGGAAGGAAGGAAGGAAGGAAGGAAGGAATTAGATGGCAAAGAGAGATAAGACATGGGTGTCATCTGCATCCTGGTGAAACTGAACCCCAATATTCTGGAAAACCCCTCCGAGTTGTTTCATGTAGCTGTTTAAGTAACATAGGAGAGAACCCTGAGGGACATCAGAGGCCATTGGCCAGGGCACTAAATATGAGTCCTCCAGCACCACCTTCCTGGAATGACTAGAGCCACCATAAACAATGTTTCCAAGTCCCAGCCAAGAAAGATATCATAGCTGATAGTACTGAAAGCTGCCAAAACGTCCAGAATAATGAACAGGTACACACTCCCCCTGTCCAGCTGCAGGTGCAGGTCATTCACCAAGGCGACCAAAGCTGTCGCCTTGGTGGCCAAGTCTGAAGCCAGACTGAAATGAATATAGACCAGTGACTCCCAAACTTGGGTCCCCAGATGGTCTTGGATTACAGCTCCCAAAAATCCTGGCCGATACAGCTAGTGGTGCAATTTTCCGGGAGTCCAAGAACATCTGGGAACCCAAGATTGGGAACCACTGGTCTAGATAATCCACTTAAGCCAGGAATCCGTGGAACTGAAAAACTACCACAGAGACCTTGCCCAGAAATACAATATCTACGAGTAGCCAACAGCTGTCCAGTAAAGCAGGATTCAAAGAGGGCTTTTTCAATAATGATCTTAGTACAGTACTGCCTCATTTAAACATGCTGAGATCCTGCTCTGCTGCAAGGCAGCATTCACTACTCCGCTGACCAACTTGGCCACTTTCTTTCTGGCTACTTTTATAAGCCAGGAAGGACAAAGATCTAGCACACATGTGTTGGCTTTCACCATGTCCTCTGGCTGCACCAACTGAAATGTATCCATTATAATGGGACAAGCAGGGGCCAAAGTTCTGTCCGCATGACTTGTATCCACTATGGCATCTAAATCACAGTGGGTCCTAGTGACTTTGCCTGGAAAGTGTTGTGCAAATCCCTCACAGCAGGTTGGGAGATTTAATCTTAACCATTTTCGCCCAGCCCCTTTAACATTTCCAGTACCAGGCAGGATGCCAGATCCAAAGTTCAGGGTGAGGAAGCATCTCAACTAAAAAAGTTACTGGCAGGCACTCCTGCTAATTCATAAGAGGGGTCAGTTATAGAACCTCATGGCACAGTGGTTAAACTGCAGTACGGCAGCCAAAACTGGACTCATGATGCAGGGTTCTATCCCAGATAGTCTGTTCCAGGTTCACTCAGCCTTCCATCTTTCTGAGGCCTGTAAATGAGCACCCAGCTACCTACACAGGCAACGTGTAGCCTGCAAAATTAACATTTAAATCTCCCCAAGAGTGCTTTAAGTGCTATGAAGTGGTGTGTAAGCAGAACACTTTGTTTTTGTCAGTTCTAGAAGAAGAAGGATGCAGCTAAAAAGTCAGGAAGGGATCTGCCAGCAACTAAATGCCACAAGGGAAAGACTGGGTCTCTAGTTCTATTCCACCTTTCCCCCCTCAAATTTACTACTCTTTCTGTGAAGGGTGAAGGAAAAGGAGGAGGAGGAAGTAGAAGAGGAGGAAGAACAGCTGTAATCAAATAAATAATTGTTCTGAATTCTCCATTTGGGTCCCTCTTAGATCACATCTACGATCAGATATTAAGCATCCCAAGCAATTATCTGGTACACATCCTATTTTTAATGCATACAGCATCACATCCTTGATATTGTGGCCACAATTTTAGTACTCTTCAAAGTACTCTTCAAACACAATCTATGGGCCCTGGTTCAATTTGACAGCCTCTTCTGACCAGTAACTTCTAACATCATTTGTGCCACTGAATAACTCATCTCATGTTCATTATTTAAGCTACACTGACAGTAATTGTGTTATACCCAGGGCAGAAAAACATAAATTCCTAACTACAGCAGCTGCTAAAAAATTTAGGCTCTGTTGACTCAACAGTTTGATGATTGCCAAAGCAACAGTATCCCCTCCCTGTCTAACACCTGTTTGCATCTAGTTTGAAATGCAGCAACATGCTTAACTTTCTCCAACCTCATTACTTCTACTGAGTTGCAATTAGCCTGAGGATCAAGCTTCCGATATAGGTCTTCACAGTTATACATTCTTTGCATTTTAAAGTGCCCCATTATTCTTGTGCCTGTTTTCTCTGTACAGTCTGGAATTCTTAACATAACGATCTTTTGTGGTGCCTACAAAGTGTATGAATATTGATTGGGAACGCGACTTTGGATGAGGGAAGATAGCAAATCTCAACTGACTAAACAGCGTAGAAATTAGTTCAGCCACAGTGCACCACTATACGAAAACAATGCCAGCTATGTTCTTCACAGATTATTTATCTTTTTAAAAAAATCTTAGGAACATCATACATCACCTCATATCAGGGCCTAAGTGATACATCTCAGACTCTCATACCATTCTGGTGCTTTCATTTAAGCGTTTTGTCTCGCCTCAGGACAATTTATATCCTAGAGTGGTTCTAATTCATGCCCTCATCCTTAAGTTCTGCATTATTTTATTAGATTTACATCCCTCATTTCTGTTAAGAAAATATTTCAGGTTATATACATGTTTTTCATCTTCTGGTACTCCCTATTTACTATTGTTCCATCCTAAGGTGATAAGCAATACTCATAGATGTTCCCATTCTTGATGAAAAAAGGATATCTCAAAATGATTGGGGCAACTGCAAGATTTCTTTTTTGTTCATAAGCAAAAGCGTAAAGACTCTCTTTTCATCAGCAAAAGACTTGCAGGTTGGCATGTAAAATTTTGCACAAAATAAATTTTTGGTATAGAATATGGGGAAGAGAAGGTTGCACACTAAAAATGCCCAAAAGCTTTTCACAAAAAAAGTACAAAAGTGTGGGGAAAAGGCATGAATATTCTCATAATCGTGTCCAGTAAGAAGAAAACATTTCGTACTTTTCATTCCTGCCTGTTAGAACGATATAAGTGAAGATTTACAGCTCTGTGTCACTTCAGTATAGTGCCTAAGAAACAGAACCCAGGAAAAGATGGGAAGTAAGGAAGAAGATACATGTCTGATTAAACCTGTCTAGTTCAGCAGTTGATCTACAGTGATTAACCATAAGTCACTGAAAAGCTCACAAAGATTCACAAGGACATGAATTTCATAGGATCTCCAGCCAATGGTATTCAGAGGTTTACTACCTCTCATGCGGGAAATGATACACAGAGACAGATATCATGCAGGAAAAAAAGTTGTCTCCTTCACTCCCACTGAGATGTATTGGAGAGTATAAACAAGAGGTAGCTAAGATAAAATGTAATGGTTGTTGTGGGTTTTTCGGGCTCTTTGGCCGTGTTCTGAAGGTTGTTCTTCCTAACGTTTTGCCAGTCTCTGTGGCCGGCATCTTCAGAGGACAGCACTCTGTCCTCTGAACATGCCGGCCACAAAGACTGGCAAAACGTTAGGAAGAACAACCTTCAGAACATGGCCAAAGAGCCCGAAAAACCCACAACAACCATTAGATTCCGGCCATGAAAGCCTTCGCGAATACAAAAAATGAAATCTCATTCCTGATGTTGAAATAGCCAGAGGTGTGTTAGACTCCCACCCATTACAGCTTTAACTATTCAACATAAAGACTACCATGATACTAATGAAGTCTGTAATTCACACATAAGAAGAAAAGTAGGAACAGGTCATTTTCATGCAACTGTGCTTGTTCAAGAGGTCATTTGTGAACCCACATATATAGATTTCTTCTGTGCATGTGTTTGCCCTAAAAGGGACACTATAGGAGTGCAGGACATGTATACACTCCTTCTGAGTTAAGCCATCACATATCAAGAGCTGCGCTCAACCAGACCAAAGGTTTATCTTAGATCAACTTTCTTTTCCCAGACTGGCTGACCAGATGCCTGCAAGCAAGACATGGCACTGGTAATCCTAAGGCTGATGAGCATTTTGTTGATCCCTTTCATAAGGGATAATGCAAAGTCCTTGCTACAGTACTATTTTCTGGTAGGATTACATTGCAATGTATATTAAGTCTTAGAAGCAGGGGAAGAACATAGGTACCTATAAAATTGCATGGGCAGTAAGACACAGTCAAGAGAACATTGTCCTATAAAATACATTTTGGTCCTAGCAAATTTCAAATGGGGATTCTGTTGTACAATTTATAAGCTCATTTATAACACAGATAAGATAATAGTATTTGACAAGTAAGGGACCTCTGCTACGGAAACAGAACATTGAGCTGGGAAGCCATCTCCCAAGTAACATTGACGCTTGTGCGGTTTCATAAATGAATATGCCACATCCATTCTGAAGGCTCCTGTCGTGTGCTACTGCAAGCTCTTAAACTTTTCAAAGCTAAAATATTTAGACCCCTTGGATCAGCAGTCAGGTTTGCCAGGGTGCCATTCCGTTAAGGCTTTGCATGTGGGTGGGGGAACACGACTCTAATTTACCATAACAGAAAAGTATGACTATATCTATCGCTAGTGAAGTTACTAGATTAAAGCCAAAAGGATGTGTGCAGAGGCAAAAGGAACGTCCAGTAATACATGACACATACAATTGGAACATGAAATGTGAGAAGCATATATCAAGATAAACTGGAAACCATAAAGCAAGAAACAGAACATTTCAACATTGCTGTACTTGTTGTGAATTAACAAAAGACTGGACTGGAATAGGACATTTTGACCATGACATTAATGAAGTGTTTTACTCTGGAAATAAAAAAATTAAAAAAACAGAAGAAATAGTGTGACTTTAATATCAAGGCACGACATCGCACACAAAGTTAGGGGCTATAAAGCAAAATTTGACCAAATACTGTCAATCAGATGTATCAACATAATCATAATTCAAGTCTATGCTCCAGTTACAGATGCTGAAGATGAAATTTAACAGTTTTATGCAAACATTCAGAAATAAATTGATCATACATCAAAACAGTATGTGTTGATACTCATAGGTGACTGGAATGCAAAACTAGGAAGCAACCCAGAATGAAATACTGATGTAGAATTTGGCCTAGGTATCAGAAATGGAACAGAAGAAAACACATAGAATTCTGTGAAGCCAATAACCTGCTGATTACAAACACATTTCAGGCAACCAAAAAGATGATTGTATACATGGACATCACTAGCTGGCCAATATAAAAATCAAATGGAACATATAATTGGAATCCATACATGGAGAAGCTGCATTCTGTCTGCCATGACAAAACCAGGAGGATACTGTGGTACTGACCACAACTGTTAACATAAAAAATTAAAGCCAGAAAACAACATTATATAATTTCAATAACATTTCTGATGAACATAAGGTAAAGGTTCCCCTTGACATTTAGTCCAGTTGTGTCTGACTCTAGGGCATGGTGCTCATCCCCGTTTCCAAGCCACAGAGCCAGCGTTTGTCCAAAGACAGTTTCCGTGGTCACGAGGCCAGCACGACTAGACATGGAACACCGTTACCTTCCCACCGAGGTGGTACCTATTTATCTACTTGCATCTTTACATGCTTTCAAACTGCTAGGTTGGCAGGAGCTGGGACAAGCGACCGGAGCTCACTCTGTCACGTGGATTCAATCTTAGGACTGCTGGTCTTCTGACCCGGCAGCACAGAGGCTTCTGCGGTTTAGCCCGCAGCACCACCATGTCTCTAGATGAACACAGAGTTCATAAAAAGAACAGATTTGCATTACTAAGCTCAAATGACTGTGACGCAAAAGAACTATAGATTGAAAGCAGAGACATTATGCAAGAAGCATGCAAGAAGACAATTCCAATAACCAAGAAAAGGGAGCAAAGCCTGAATGGACGACTGAAGAAACTGAAAATGATTAATGACAGGTGAGAGGCAAAAGTAAAAAGTGACAGAAATAGGGTGATAATCCTGAAGTGAACTTTCCAGCAACAATGAAAATGAGACAAGGAGAATTATTACAATAACCAGTGCAAAGAAATACAAGAGAAAAGAAGAAAAACATAAATTTCTTCCATAAGATTCAAGAAATCAAAGATCAATGTAAAGCTAGATTAGGGATTCTGAAAGAACATACCTTACAACCAAATAAAAAGAAAGTAGAAACAATATACTGAAGAACTATACAGAAGACATGAAAGAACAGACTCCTTTGAAAAATGATTGTCTTTAAAATCTCATTGCATGCCTTCTACCTGGAAGGGAAGTGGCTGGCAATCATGGAGCTCATAGGTGTGGGCAAGCTGGGACCTCCAAATGTTCTTGTGCTAAGTGGGACAGCAGCTCAAATGACCCTTCCCCACTGGCTATGTTGCCTAGGACCAAAGAGATTTGAATTCAGACAATATAGGGAGAATCACATCTTTGCTTATTTCAGGTATATAGCAAGAATAGGTCCAGGGAAAGCAAGAAGGTAGCTTGAACCCTATATCCTGAATTCTTGTATCCTTTTCAATGTATGCAGGCAGATGTTCTGGGGTACTTGCATTATTTGCAAAGTATGCTAGCTACCACTATGTAGCTTTTTTTTCACCCCTCTGGTAAAGGTACTCCTAACATGCTTGATTTTAAAGAGGAAGAACAAACAAAGCAGGAATTTATGTTTATTGAAATGGGCAAAGTCTAGAGGTGTGAAAGCTGCACATACCAGTCCTCGGATCACAGATGGCCATGCCCACTCCCACAACTGCTCCCATAACATCTCACAAAAACCATGGGGCTTGAAAAAGCCCCCTGTTGCCCCATTGCTGCATGTGGCGTTCACCCTTTGTGGCACCTGCGTGTTTTGCCCTCACAAAGGTTCACGTCGCGTCTTCCTCTTGCTGCCACCAGTGGATTACCTCAATCCACAATATAAATGACGTTTGCCAGAACACTTGTCTTGTGAGTACAAACAGAACTTATCGAAGTGAAGCAGTTTTAGTAATCACAGAAGTTCTTCAGATAAACCTTGTATACAAGCAAATCATTAACAGTTCTCTCAGTACAGTACATACTTTTCTCTTGCAATATCATTGCCACTTTCTCTATCTATTTTCAACCAGCCTTATCACTCAGTATCTGTTCCCTCTCTCTCTGACTAACCAGCCTTTATCTCTATCTGGATCTCATCCCAATCTCTATCCTCATCTTTATCTTCATCTCTATCCGACTCCTCCTTCTCCTGCCAAGCCTTCATATATCTGCTGACTCCGCCTCTCCAGTCCTCTCACAGGCTCAGGCAAATTAGCTCATGACTATGAATGGCATGAGTGAAGTGGGGCAATTGTCACAATGCATTTTGAAGTGTTTTTTTTTAAAAAAATTGATATGAGAGAAACAGCATGCTGGGGGCCCTTCAAATATGGCAGAATCGTTTCTGATGCTCCTTAGAAGACACAAGAAGACTTTTTAAGCCAACAGCCTTTCTTTTTAAAAGATTCAGAAAAAAATGGGATGTCCTGAGATACTGGACATCACCTATGGTCCCTTGAGGGCCACATGCCACCCACCTCTAGCTTATAGCATAGGTCTCTAGCATGCTGTGGACAGACAGTGATCTCACTGAAATCCAGTATTCACTTCAATTCCTGAACGCATGAAGAATGTAGATATGCACAGATGTCTGTATCCTACTAAAATGTTGTGCTTCTCTATGTTCACAACGGCATCTGCCTCATATCTTCATAAAAATTCAAGGATATAATTCAATCAACAGTGCCAAGTTACCATAAGGCTGCCACCCTAATCGCTTTACTTAGAATTAGGCCTGGAGCCACTTCATACAGCTGTGTGGGTATCCATGTTTCAAGTACTGCATATGTCAGCTCCCTGCCCAGCGCCAGCCAATTACTGGCAGCTGCCACACACTAAATGGTGGGATTTCTTTTAACTGTCTGGAAAATGGTCTGGATGGAGGTAGGTAAAAACTTGTGCATGCCATTGATTGGACCTAACTAGCTACAGGCACAAAAACAAATACAGTAATTTCATGCGTACAAACGGCAATGCACACAATGTGGGCATTCACTCTTTCTCCCATGGCAGATGCACTAAGCAGTGGGATCGGAGAAGAACTACTTGGAATTTTAAGTGTCTTGAAGATATTATAACAGTAGAGAAATATTAAGTAACCAAATATTAACTTCAGGAGGAAATTTTGTAGATTATTAGGGATGTAATGGTTGTTCTGGGTTTTTCGGGCTCTTTGGCCGTGTTTTGAAGGTTGTTCTTCCTAACGTTTCGCCAGTCTCTGTGGCTGGCATCTTCAGAGGACAGCAACAGATATAGATATATAGAGAGATAGATATAGAGAGAGCTGTTCCAAAACAATACAATAAAACCGGCTACTCCAGGTTTTTTTTGTGTATTATTTCAGTGCCACAGTTTCAATAAAATTGCTACTTGCTCTCTTTTATACATTTTAGAAAGAAGCTCTAAAAAGTAGCTTCAGCCAGCCCTACAAAGCAGTTAATTTATGTATGTTGTTCTCATTTATTGCAGTCACTGCTTTTAAAATTGGACTGAAGTCCTGAACTACAGGCTTGTCAAATACTACTATGGATGTGAAAAGGAGATCAAAATAAAGTTTCAGTAAAAACTAAAACAGTCAGACATTTGATTTTGATTCTACAGATTAAGAGTATATTTCTTTTAAATGAAAGCAATAATTGCAAACTGTTTTACCTGGTTTGAAAAAATGGCTGTATTTGTCTATGATTAGTTTTAGTTAAATGGTAAACTTCCAAACCATTGCGATGCATATGGTTTGATTTCATTACTTAAAGGTGGTTTCTATGTTACTGAATAGTCAGGAGTCTGTGGTGACCCGCAACTTTTTAAAAAACATACTGCTTAAGAATACAAATATCTCTTTATTTTACTCTTCTCCTAACATAGGTTGGAAATCATCATCATTATCATCACTATCCTGGCTTTGGATGAGGCAACTCTAATTTTCCTGTTCATACTGCCTTGAATAATCAGATATGACAATCAGTACTGTACTCTTATTTTCTTGTTACATGAAGTAGTTCAGCTTTCTTATTTTTTTCTCAGATTTTTTTTTTTTAAAATTCATTAATTTGATGTAGTACTTCTTCACTGGTTATCGTCTCAATTCAGAAAATTCTTAACATCCTGTGATAAATCTACATTTCAAATACTTGTAATTTTGTGTCTATGTTAAAATCTGCAATTTCACGCCATACAGTAAAACCAAGAATTCTCAAAGCAAATGTTAACTTTTGTTGTTGTTGTTGCATGCTGCATTCTTCATCTTATGGAAGCTGTTTCAAATCATCTCTCTTCTACCTTTTATTTGGGTGGCTATGGTCTTATTAGCTGGCTGGATAGCTCAGTGGGTTGGAGCAGAAGCCATGGTTAGGGATTGAATTTCTCTCCCTGCATTCCTGAAGAAAAGCCAACCTGTATCCCAGAGCACCATCGGGAGGATGGAGTGGAAAACTACTGTTGAGTACTGGGATGGGTTGCCATTAGTCAGAATTGACATGATTTTATTATGCAGTATGTTCCTATTGTTCACTCCTGCTGAAATGCTAGGATATCTACAATCATCAATAAGTGAAATTTTGTGGTCTGCATCATATGCAGCTGCAGTGAGCTGAAGCAAACCACACTGTGAATTCTGTGAATGCAGTACAAGATTTTTGCAGCCAGATTTTGTTTCAGTGCACTGAAACTGCAGGCATCGGGGTTGGAGTGGGGTGGGATGGGGTGGGCTGACCCAGACAGGAACCAAAGTAGAGGAGAACAGATCTTTGAATCAGACGGATGGAGGATCTGAGTGGGTCTGACCTCAAATCAACATAGTTAAGTCCTCAGGAAATGTCTTTACAATGGAAGTGCTTATTTACTTTTCTTTGATTCTGACAGAAACTGATAGGATGCTGACAATCCTTCTTTACCTAACCAAGTGAAACACCAGGAGAAGGAGCTCCTGCGCCATGTGGGGCTTTACTAAAGTTTTCAGAGTATTCCAATTTGCTTTAAAAGAAAAGAAACCACAATCTTGTACTCTAACCAAAAGTCATGTGCCAGCAACCTTCTAGTTGAGGAAAAGGAACCAAAAAATAAAACAAACAAACAAAACAAAAAAACTCCAGAACTCTGAAGGAAGAGTTTGTCTCTCAGAGAGGAGAGGGCAGAAGGGTAAGAAACCTGACAGGCATCCTCTCTGCCTGTTAAGACAGGAGCTTGAAAGAAGTGGTGGCAGCTATCATAAATCATTCTCATCCCACTTGGAAAAGAGGTTAAGGGAAGATCAGCGGGTTGTCCCTATTTCCCTCAAAGGAAATGTCAGAGGTTCAGCATTCATTGGGAGTTATGAGATTAACTACGGTATTTTACCTCTGATTTTTTCCCTATTTATGCCTACATGAAATGCATCTTTCTTATAGCAGCCACCCACTGCACCAGCAATTTCATTAAGCTATCCACCAAAACGCTAACATTTCTTTACTTGGTCAGTCACCACCCTTTCAGATCTTCAGTGCCTAGGGTGAATATGAGTGGATTTTTAAAATTCTTATTCTTGTTTTGCCCAAACATCCACCATTGGGCTTTGGTTATTTTGAATGCAGTATAAATTAAAAAAGCACCCTCATCTAAGTTTCTAAGTATGAGGCGAGACCTCAGTGGAAGTATACAGGCAATTAAAGTGACCTTTGAAAACACCAGCGGCCTAGGCAACAGTGGCCTTCAGCAACAAAACTGAAATAATCATGTGAATTCAGCCAGAAGGCTTACACATAAGTTCCATTTAGCCAGGAAATCAAAATCTCATAACACATTCCCAAGAAATCTCACTATAGTACTTTGTTTCTGCATACCAGCAGGCCTAAAAATAGTACTTTAGTTCTTAGAGTACACTTTCTAACCTTTATACCCTTTCAGAAACTGTGATTATGTAACATCAAACACACTTTCCCTGCCGGTAAGGATACCAAAAAACATCTCAAAGGCATGATGTTCAGATAAAAGATACTAGCATATGAAGTAAGCATTGGGCCATTGTGTTTTAAAAGTGCTATTTACACAGATCTGAGCAGTAGTACACAATACTTAGTCTACTTTGTAACAATAGTTCGATGTGAAAATAAACGATGTATGTAGATAAATTACTGCACTGGTTCTTGCAGGTACTGTTGCATAGAGATTCCCTAAACACATTTTTGAAGCAGCATTATCTGCAATTTTTTACAGTTCTTCCTGGAAGGCAGATATTAGAAAATGAGGTGATTTTATTTTCTCACATAAACAGTTTTTAAATGCTCTCCCCTCACTGCTCTATCCGTAATATCCTTAGAGAAGGGTTGAAAGCTTCAGTCTGTGTCTGGAGTCAATGTTTAATAAAATGATCAAGCTAGAACTTAATTCAAAGAAGATAAAAGTTATACAGATTAGGAAGTTGGCTGATTAGAAAATGAGAAAGCATGTGTGGGATAAGATTGTACCTACCCTAAACGTGAGGCCCTAAAAACTCAGGGTCCAGTGGTTCCTGTGAACAACAATATAATGTATCATTGCCTTTCATAAATCTGGCCTGATTTTAAAGAGGAGGAGGAGGAAAATAGTCAGCAGTAGAGATGGGGGTATTCGTATACTAATACCACTGCACAGCTGGATGTAACGAGGGTGCAGCCCCCTGGGGCCAGACTGTCCACTCAAATGTCCACTGCTGCTGCTGGCTCTGAGCTCCCTTCCTATCTCTCCAGAGCTCCTGATCAACTATCCACTCCTGTCAGGAGGAGGGAAAACGGGTCTCCCTGCCAGACTGACAAGTGGATAGCTGACCGGGAGTTCTGGAGTGATTGGAAGGGAGAGTGGAGCTGGTGCCACCGCCGGCCCCTCATCACGTCCAGATGTGCAAGGGTATTCATATTCACATACGAATATCCCCATCTCTAGTCAGCAGCAGTGACAACATTAATTGATATTAATATTGGAGCCACCACATTGTTGGTTAGATTTGACTACCTGGAAGATAATCCACCAATTCTACATTAACGGTTCCCAACCTTAGGTGCCCAGATAGTCTTGGACTACAACTCCGAGAAATCCTGGCCAGCACAGGTAGTGGTGAAGGCTTCTGAGAGTTTTAGTCCAAGAATATCTGGGGAGTGAAGGTTGGGACCACTGTCCCAGATGATCTCTGGGTTCTCTTTAAAGTGCTCTAATTAACGTTCGTGATGGTTTGGATAAGAGATATCTGAAGACAGTTCCTCCTTTATATGAGCATACCACATATTAAGATGTCCCTCAGGAGCACTACTTCAGTTGTCCTCACCCTGTGACACACTGTGGGGTAGGGTCTTCTTTACAACACCAGCCCTGGTTAACTGCCTCCCCAGGAATTTGTGCCAAAGTTATCTTCTGGTGTCTTTCACACCACTGACTTAAGAATGACAACTCCAGCAGGCTGTATGGAATCAGCATGCAATATCCAAGCGAAACAAATAGCAGGTGAATTCAAACCTATACCAGGAGTTTTACTCTTTCACTTTTGAAAATGTATGTTTTCCCCCCTATGGTGTAGCTGATATTTGCCTTCTTGTTCTGATTATTTTGTGACAGGATAAAAAGTTTATTTCCATGTTTGTGACTGGCAAATTACCACAAATTCAGAAGCACAAGGAACAGTAATGCAATTTTAGATGGGGAGGAGGGAGACGTTAAGGTTCAAAGGCCATTGTGGAATATACTGCGGGTGGGGAAGTATCAGATTAGCAACATATTTTTAAAACATTGATCTGCAAGGTTGTCTAGATCAGTGGGCCTCAACCTTGGGTCTCCAGATGTTCTTGGACTACAACTCCCAGAAGCCTTCACCACCACCTCTGTTGGCCAGGATTTCTGGGAGTTGAAGTCCAAGAACATCTGGAGGCCCAAGGTTGGGGACCACTGATCTAGGCCAGTGGTTCTTAACCTTTGTTACTCGGATGCTTTTAAACTGCAACTCCTAGAAACCCCAGTGAGGACAGCTGCTGGTGAAGGCTTCTGGGAGTTGCAGTCCAAAACTCCTGAGTAACCCAAGGTTAAGAACCAGTGGTCTAGATCAAGGGAACTCCACAAAACTACACGTATCAGCCTCTAACTGCAAATACCTCTGCAGCCGTCAAGAAAGCCGAATATGACTGCAACTGCTAAATAAAGTAATATTGCCTGAGAAGGTTACCATAGGAATTTATCCAGTCTATCAGGAAGCCTGCCTAATTCTTTATGACAAGTATTGTGTATCGCTGCTGAATAAATCAAAGCTTTATCAAAGGCTTAGCAATCCTCACAGCAATGTGCTCGCAAAGCCCAACTGTACTAAATGGAACCAAAACCAATGCAGAATGTCCAAGTGAGAGCTGGAGCAAGATGCTGCCACCTTGAAGCTACTTAAGAGTTTGGCCACAAGTAGCCCTACTCAAGGCATTGTTACACATGAGTAATTAGCTCCTGGACTACTCAGTATGCATGTAAAGCTCACTGGTACAGTTTCTGATAGAATAAATGGAGCAAAAAAATAATGTCCAGCCGTTCTGTGCTGCCTGAACAGCAATTAGCATAAGTGCTAGGAAATAATCCTATGGCGCGTCACACTGTCCTCCTGCCTGCAAACAGTTCCCACAGGGAAAGCGCCTTCACGCTGGACAATTTGCTGGTGTAGCATTCACAGTCCGGATTAGCTGGCAAGGGCCAGATCACACATTAGGCATTTCAGCGCTGTCAATCCTTAGCTCAAAACCTCTTAAGCGCTGCCAAGTACACATCACACCACTCAGGAAGATGTCACTCACTGACAAAGCAACATGCAGCCAAAAAATGAGCAAGGGTATTGGTGGGTTTGTTTGAATACAGCATTTGGAGTAGAGAGGAATGAGCAATAAGGCTGCAAACGAACTGAACTGTGTTTCATTGGTTGCTGCAGGGAGTATTTTTCGAACGAGGTTAAGGCATTTTGTGCTAGCCATGAAAAATGGCATTGTATAATGGCTAAAAGTGTACATTACTGACCTGAGAAGTCCTGGGTTCAAGCCTTAACTCAGCTATCAATTCATGAGTTTGCCTTCCAAAAGCCAATCTATCTCAGCTTCTGCTTCCCTCTATAATCATGAATAATGATATTGCCTAACTATATAAAGTAAATGTTAAGACTAGTGAGATTATATGCAATGTATTAGGAAGCCTGCCTAATTTCGTCATGAATCTTCGAAGTGCTACCTATATACTTAACAGCTAGAGCGCCATGAAACAGAGAACTTTCTTTCTAAGGTTCACACATTAAAGTACATCCATATTTGCACAGCCAGCAATGAGAATATGTCAGCAGGAGTTAAAAAAGGAGTGCAAAAAAAAAAATCAGTAAAGCGTAATTCCTTCTAAAACTGCTGGTTTCTCACTACTGCAGTTGGGAAAAAGGAATGAATGTTTTGCTGTAAACAGGGGAACCTCTCTCTCCTGACTTTCTCTCCGGAAACTGCCACATCCAGGGCACAAAACACTTTCCTCCTGAGATGACCATAGCTGGCTAAACAGATAGGAGAATGATCTGCTCTTTCTTTGCACAGGGGCAGGGGCGGGGGAAGGCAGGCTGAACAGAAGAGAAACTGCACCAGCCTTCCTCTTTCCCAGTTCCTCTAAGTCTCCTTTCACACACACTAGCCCCAAACATCATTATTTCTCTAGTCCAGTGAAGCCAAGCAACTGACACCAGGCGTCACTACCGGTTACTGTGCGAAGCCTCAGATCCATTCTCCTGAGAGCCTTTAAGCAGAAACTACTAGGTTCTTCCCAGGTGCTGTCCTGCACTTACACAAAACTGGCACAGGTACCAGGTACTTTGCTCTCTGTTCCATCTTACCAGCAGTTCCTCTTACTTCCAG
Organism: Pogona vitticeps; assembly: GCF_051106095.1. NCBI lineage: Eukaryota > Metazoa > Chordata > Lepidosauria > Squamata > Agamidae > Pogona > Pogona vitticeps. The sequence goes on from NC_135783.1 coordinate 192,284,014, forward strand.
TTGTCCCCTCTCTGAAAGACCAACTGTCACTTCAGTCCTCTCTGGTTCCCATGGTGATGGTAGTTGGCCGCTTCTGTGGTGTGAAACACCTAGAACCAGGTCACAGGCAATACGGCCAGGCCAGCTTTTCTGTTTGTGCACCTGATTTCTCTTGCTTAAATGTAGAATTTTACATTTTCCTTGTTGAAACGCAATCTGTTTCATTTGACCCAGTTCTCCAATCTGTTAAGGTCATTTTCAACCCTGCTTTTCTCTTCGGAGGTATTAGCTACCCATCCCAGTTTGGTGTCCTCTGCAACTCTGATGACCATCTCTTCCAAGAAACCAAAGGGGGAAAAAATAAGATGTTGAAGACTACTAACAGCTATATTTTAATGTGAGCTTTTGTGGATCAAGTCCACTTCCTCAGACATAAGAGTGAGAGTATATATCAATCATTAATGCATGTCCCCATGACCAAGGACAAAGTAACAATGGTTGACTAGTATATCAGACACAATTTGCAAACTGTGTGAGTCAATGTGGCGTTTCACGCTTGGTGATGACTTAAAACCCCTGATTGATATTCATTCTTTTAGAGAGGGTTTCTTTCCCTTTGAAATCTTGTTCTGTAAAAAATGACATCAGATCAGATAGCAACAGCAGAATTAAGACAATAACTGTAGCATTTCACACTTGTTAATGACTTAAGAAACCTTAAGTAATATTTAACCCTTTCAAATAGGTCCCCAGCATCCGTATCTCAGCTGTTTCCCTTTGAAATATGGTTCTGAAGGATTGTTTCTTTTCCAGGATCACAGCTTTATAGTTCAAGTTTGATTTTCAATGTTCTTTCTTTTTATAAGTCATTCTGACCGTCTTATGCATTTTTCAGTAAACTTCAGGGATTGTAACTCTGCATCACACCATGAAGGCAATTCGTTCTCTCAGAAGTACCACATTGTTTCCCAGTCTGCTAGGAAGTAACCTTTAGTGTTCTGAGGGAGAAGCAAATTGGATGATTAAAGGGATTTAACCAAATACATGGTCCCTATGACATAATATGCATCCTTAGTTTTTAAAAAACTGCAATTTTGGAATCTTAAATATTGTAAGTATGCTACATATGACAAAGTAAGACAGGGTCAGAAACCCTTTGTAATTTACCATAGTTAATTTTGTAACATGATTCTGTCTGAAACATTGGACAAGCGGTTATTAACCCTTTATTTACCACAGACCCCCTTTAAATATTTTTGTTGTCACAGACAACCAAGACTTAAGATTTAAAACTCTAAAGTGCATAAAATATTTATTTAAAGTTTCTCATGAAGGTTCTTCAGATTTGGAGAGATGGGACAAATGTTAATCTTATTTGTCCCACTCCTATTACAATATTTTTACTGGAATGATTCCTAATAGTAGTAAGGTAAGGTAAAGTTAAAGATTCCCCTTGACAATTTGTCCAGTCATGTCTGACTCTAGGGGAGAGTGCTCATCCCCATTTCCAAGCCATAGAGCCAGCGTTTGTCCGAAGACAATTTCCGTGGTCACGTGGCCCGCGCGAGTAGACATGGAACACCGTTACCTTCCCACCAAGGTGGTACCTATTTATCTACTCACACTTTTACATGCTTTCGAACTGCTAGGTTGGCAGGAGCTGGGACAAGCGACGGGAGCTCACTCTGTCATGTAGATTTGATCTTACGACTGCAGGTCTTCTGACCCTGCAGCACAGAGGATTCTGTGGTTTAACCCGCAGCACCACCACATCACTTCCTAATAGTAGTAGCAGTAAATTCTTGCTGGAGAAACTGAAATTACAAGCCATCCATTCCGAGGTTCAGCCAAAATGTATTGTTACAAAATTCACTGTGATAATATTGAAAAGTTACTTTACCCACCAATAACCAAATGGTTTTATTAGCAGAAATCAAAGAAGAAACACAACCATGAAGTTTGTCCGAACACTCACTCACAATGACACTGACTCAGACTCTCTTCCCGCAGCTTCTGATTGCGCAGTAGTAAGAAATGTCACATGCTGTCTCAGCCACTCAGTGTAATTCACGTTCATGTTCTCATCATGTGCAGAAATATCAAACAGTTATTTGCTATCAAACTGTTATTTTCATAACCAGTTTTTAGTTTTATTTCTTTTTAATAGAGGTGATAGGTTAGAAAAGCCAAATTTTACACGATCAAGCAAAGGAAATCAAGATTTTGTTCTACATTTTCTTTCTTTCTTTCTTTCTTTCTTTCTTTCTTTCTTTCTTTCTTTCTTTCTTTCTTTCTTTCTTAACAGCAAAAGATCACAACATATCTTCAAGCCTTTACAGACCCCCTGTGAGGACATGACAGCCCCCCGGGAGGGCTGCAGCTCACAGGTTATGGACATATACATTAGATAATCAGGTAACATCAAGAGTCTTAAATTTTGATAATTACTTGGTCTGTATCACTCCTCCTCCAATGCCTTCTCTGTATGATATCCTGACAGCATCCCTGTGAGGTGGTTTTATTAGCACCTACCTGCTGTTTCACTTTGGGCCAGATAGGAAAAGGCCTCATCTGCCGCCAAGCAAAGCAAGGGGCAAGGAAGCAGTGGTACCATTGCCATCACAGCTGTAATTTTTATTCAAAAGTAAACTCATGTTAGTGATTACTTCGAAGAAAATAGTAAAGCAGACTTGATAATGTTAGAATATTATTTGGCAATGAGGGCTGTCCAATACGTTTATACAGCTTGCTCCTGAGCCTGTCTATTCAGGAGCAACACTTACTGAGTTGTGCAGGACTCCGTTTATGGCATCCTACATATGCTTCTTGGGAATAATATCACTGAACACTGTGGTATTTACTTTCAAATAGAAGTGGATTATACAGTGGCTCTAGACAATGTAATTACTGCTGATAAGATGTTTCCATGTTAATCTCCCTTATAAAAATAAATGGTGGCAACCTTCTTTCTATTATGGCTATCATTTACTGATACTTTATTTGTACCTCTCAGTCCCGACAATTCCTGAAATCCTTAAGTCTCTACTTCAGCTTCCATTAACAGCCTGGAGTGGCAATTGCATGGTGAAAATTGTATCATATCTTATCTATCTATCTATCTATCTATCTATCTATCTATCTATCTATCTATCTATCTATCTATCTATCTATCTATCTATCTATCTATCTATCTATCTATCTATCTATCTACCTACCTACCTACCTACCTACCTACCTACCTACCTACCTACCTACCTACCTACCTACCTACCTACCTACCTACCTACCTACCTACTTACTTACTTACTTACTTACTTACTTACTTACTTACTTACTTACTTACTTACTTACTTACTTACTTACTTACTTACTTACTTACTGCCCCATTAGTGCAGTACACTATTCTGGGCACTTTACAGCAAAATAAAATATAACTCTGTAACAACAGGATTTTAAATAAAACCAAGATACTATAAAACAGAGGACAAGAGTCTTAATATCAGTTACACATGATTTATCTCTTAAAGAGGGAAACTCAACTTATAGCTGTCCTCCTCTGTAAATGGACATGGTTTCTGTAAACTTATTACATGGTTTCCTTAAACTTATTTTCTTCTTATTAAGTGTTTTGGAGGAGTTGGTGAGTCCAAGTTCCTTTGCTGCCATTGTAGATTGATTGATTGACTGATTGACTGATTGATTGATTGATTGAATTGGATTGAATTTTGGTATTACAAAAATCCTGTATTTCTAAGTTTTACAAACAAGAGAAATTCCCAAAAGAACAAAAACATTGGTTTAAAACAAAAAGTTATGTTTTAAGCTCTTATCCCTAAAAACATGGACACTGACAGTTCAGCCCCTCCTCCTCACTGAAAACATGGCCATACTAATGTAATCTTCATGTACATTAACTGTTCCCAAAATAAACACTACAGCATATTTCAACTACTCTATTCCCTATCTAGCACAACAGTACTGTAGTGGCTAAGGAAAACCAAAATGAAATACTGATAGTGACAAGATCTACTAACAACAGAACTGCAGTGCAGTCCTGCACGGTTTCTTGTGGTGTTTACTCTTGTCAAGTTGTTTTATGACAACCCTATGAATTAACGACTTTCTCTCAATCACAACCATACTCAGTGTTCTGGCTTCATCTCTTCCTACTGCCTTCAATTGCATCATCTTGGCTACCCAATCCAACTGATTTATATTTGAGGCAAAGAAGACTTGTAGTATTCAATGGGCTTACTCATAAGTAAGCAGAGCTTTTTGCTCTTTTAATGACTTGAAGAGTGGAGATCACATCTTGTGTTTACTGGGTGGAAGCTAAGGTACAAGAAGGGTGTGCCCATGTTCTGATTAAGGGAGGGTGATCTGGAGTTTTGAATGTCCTTACTTTTGAGGTTACAGTTTTAATCATAACATTTTGCACCGAAGTAATCTCTGACATTTTCACTGTTAATAGATATAAATAGGATAGATTCAAAGCTAAATATATGAACAAGCTTTCTTCATAACTTACTACAGATTGTATAGTAACAATTTTGTGTGTACATGCATGCACAGGCCTAATACCAAAGATGACTCATTAATTACTCAATTCATTTAATTGCCTCTAAATGGCCTTTAAAATATTTTGTTGGCTAATATATTTTAACAAATATTGATACTGATTACTTCTATTTTCAAAACACAATTTATAGTGTAGTTCTCTATAATAACATCTTAAAAAGTTATCCAATTCACTGTGGATTGTTAACTTAGCCAATTATGGAAAAACACTACCTGGCTATAAACTCATTTTATGTGTGAATGTTTATTACTACCTCCTTCATTTTGTTAATTGCCTGAAATATACAGCAAATGACTCAATTCAAATTATAAGTACAAGAGCTAATACAGCCCCAACAGTTTGTGTATAACAAACATTCCATTTAGGATTATTTCATGTTACCCTATGCTTTTATTATTTATTAATTACAATATACTGCCTTTCCTTCAATGAGCTGGTGACAATGTCCACATGTATTCTCCTCTATCTTATTCTCACAACAACCCTTGCGAGGTTGATCAGACGGAGAAATTATAACTTTTGTGTTGTTAGCCTGTGTAACTCCTTGCCACAGGATGCCATCTGGTCTAAATGTTTTTAAAAGGGGATTGGACAGATTTCTGGAGGAAAAGTTCATCACAGGTTACAAGCCATGATGGGGATGTTTAATCTCCAGGTTTAAAATGAGGGTGCCTCAAAATGCCAGATGCAGGGGAGTGGTATCAGGAGACAGGCACTGTGTTTCCCTGAAAATGACAGGGTCTTATAATAATTTTTGCTCCAAAAAAAAACCCACAACACACACATTAGGGCTTATTTTCAGGGGATGTTTTGTTTTAATTTTTTCATGTACAACTATCTACATGTATTCAAATACAGTCATGCCATCTTCTTCTGGTTGCTGCACAAGGGTGGAGGGCGGGATTTCACTTAAGTGGGGCTTATTTTTGGGGTGGGTCTTATATTATGAGCATCCTGAAAAATCATACTAGGGCTTATTTTCACCGTAGGTCTTATTTTAGGGGAAACAGGGTATCTAGTCCCATGTGCTCCCAGAGGCATCTGGCGGGGCCACAGTGAGATACAGGAAGCTGGACTAGATGGGCCCTTGGCCTGATCCAGCAGGGCTCTTCTTAGGTACTCAATTAGCTTTGTGGCTGAATGGCGATTGGAACCTGAAGTCCTTAGGCCTAGTCCAGCCCTCATCACTTGTGAAGTGCAGCTTTCTCAAGGCTGCGCAAGTAGCTTCACTGTCAAAAGCAGTGTTGAGGAAAGTACCAAAGAAAACCCTGATTAGGAAGTTGCCCTTAGTTTGTCTTTGTTTGCTGGATTTAAGCAACAGTGCCTCCAAGAATCCAAGGAATCCAGTCAAGCCAAACGATCTTGTCTTCAAGAGTTTCGTTTCAGAACTGAAAGTCCACGGAAGACTTACCTTTTCTGAATCACAACTTTCAGAATCCCCATCCGTAGCCTGAGGGTGGGTGGGTTTGGGGAGTTCCTAGTCCAGAAAGCAACTACTTCTAAGCTTTGAAGGGGAGATGGCCTCTTCCCAAGAAGCCAAAGTTTTGATTCCGATGGAAATGCTACCCAGATAGAGGAATCCTCCTCTTTTCAGAAGCAATGAAGGTGGCAGAGGTAGAATGCGGGACTGAACCCAAAATTGTCTGCACACAAAGTATATGCTCGATCACTGAGTTATTACCTCTCTTACTTCTGGCAATCTATGGTAGCTTCATCAGTGTGGCATGTGCAAGGAGGGCGAGGAGAAGTGCAAAACTCATACGCAATCTGCTAAAGTATCTTCATTACGGCCAGAGATGGGGGTATTCATATTTGCATATCCCCATGCAGGGTGACTGACTGGAAGGGTGGGCGGGACAGACCCTCATTAAGTCCAGCTGCATGGGGATACAAATACGATCACCCCCATCTCTAATTACAGCTCAACAAAGCCCAAGCGCAGATTTCTATAAGCAATAAAATCGGTCTATGCCCATGCATGTGTGTTCTAGAAAGACATATAACATGGGGGTGGGGAGCTCACATAAATAGCAATGGTATTTCTAACAAAAGCCTCTCTAGTTGTTTGCTGCTGTGAAACACAAGGTTAAAAAAAGATGAAGCAGATCCAAGGCAATATAAGCGAAACAAAACCCTCTTGCTCACATTTCACTGCCACTAGTACTGAAAAGCATACTGCCTCTGATTCTGAAGGCACCCTCTGGCCCTTATGGCTACAAGCCACAGATTGTGTGAGAGCTTTATTATTTTGATAAATAATAACTGCAATCGCTTTTCCATTCTGTTCCCCTTCCCTGATTACACCATTTGGATAATCCACTAAATGTCAATGTATACCAACTTTTCAAAGTGAAAGCATCTGCAACATTTCCACAGTGCTTCCAGGAGTCCAGTCGCTCTCCAAGACCCCTGCAATTAGTCTAAAACCACTGCATCTGTGCCTATTGCTTGCTTTGCTACCACAAACTTCCATCTGTCATAATCAAGCCTCTAATTCATTCAGTGGTATAGCCTGTGTTTGCCAGGAGCCATTTGTAAATTTAATCAAGTGCCAAATGAAGCTTTCCCATCCTCTGGTCACCTTCATTATCCCGGGTACCACACTGATTGGAACTGCTGTGGCAATTTATATTTTGGAATGTGTAGCACCCTGAGATATCCTCACAAGGGATTTCAAAGGCCTACTAAGAGAATGCAGAGCTGTCAATTCTGGCACATAAAATAAGATATTTATATGATTATTCTTGGACCCCTTCTATTCCAAGGTAAGTGTACCGCATTTATGCTGCATTGCTGACCATTCTGCTCTGATAAATATTTGCTAAAGCTATGTATAAATATTAATGCTTGCCTTCCAATAGAATCTGAAGATCATCCAAAACCTTATTTTACTTGACTTGACTTTGGCATCATGAATATTATGCACTTGTGAAGCAACAGCTGAAGTCTATGAAGTCAAACAAACCACAGCAGTTATCGTATACACCTTATTGGAAGCCGCCCAGAGTGGTCGACCAAATAAATCAAATAAAGAAATAAAGAAATCGGGCCTTCTCGGCGGTGGCTCCTCGCCTCTGGAATAACCTTCCCCCTGACATTCGCGCGGCTCCCTCGCTGGGTATTTTTAAAAAACAATTAAAAACACTGATGTTTCGGCAGGCCTTCCCCTCAACCAATTCCTGATTTTCCCTCTTTTTTCCTCTCTCCTAGTGTCTGTTCCATCTTGTCCAAAGTTTGTCCCCTTTTAAAAATTGTTTTAATTATATTGTATCACGCTTGTTGTAAGCCGCCTAGAGTGGTCTTAAGTGACTAGAAAGGCGGGATATAAATAAAATAAATAATAAATAAATAATAAAATAAATAAAATAAAATAAAATAAATAAATAAATAAATAAATAAAGCAGCACCGAAATGCAATATAAATAGAGATGGGGGTATTTGTATTTGTATACGAATATGAATATCCCCGCACAGGTGGCGTTAATGAGAGTGCAGCCCCATGGGGCCGAACGGTCAATTCACTGATCTGCCGCAGACGCGGACGGCGCAATTCTACCAATGGCTCTGCCGCTTTTTGATCCGCTCGCCACTCTTTGACCTGGCAGCGAGGCTTGTCCTCCCGCCTCCTGCCAGGATTGGTGAGCGGGGTCGCGTGCTGTGGAGCCATTGGTAGAATCGCGCCATCCACGTCTGCGACAGATCGGTGAATGGACCGTCCGGCCCCATGGGGCTGGAACCTTGTTAACACCACCTCTGCAGGGATATTCGTATACGAATACCCCCATCTCTAAATATAACCAGTCAAAGAAAAAGAAGTTACTCAAGGCCATCTCCTGCCAAACAACTTCTTGTTGGTAGGAAATTTGTCCATCTTTTCACTAAACACTGCTTTTGAAAACAATATTTGATTTCAGAGCCTGAGGGCTGGATGTGTCAAAAACATCATTTCACCTTTAGCACCTGGAGTTTTACAGTATTCTTTTTTATTTTGCATACCAAAGACATTCTAGAAATACATTAAGGCCAGAATCCTATGATTCGTATGTACCAGCCTAAGTCCAGCAGAAATAAATCTCACTAGCAAATTGCCACTAGTGAAGAAGTCAGAGCTTGCCAACACTAGGCAAAAGGCTTACCACAGAAACAGAAGCCTGGCCAGGAGGTAGTGGGAGTGGATCTTCCGTCTCCGATAAACAATCAGGAGCCTCTCTGGAGGACTCTTCCAGAACCAGAGAGGGGATTTTTGGTTGAGGTTGAGTAAGTTGAGTAGGCTTGGATGACTTCTTAGCCTTTTTTGATCCATCCTTATCTTTTTTTCTTTTTAGGTAAGTGATCCTGAGACCAACTTGAGGAGGTTTTCGACACTGATGCCTATGTCAGTTTCGAAGAGGGCTTGGACTGCTCCTTGGTCTTTGGAGATGGAGTGGCTGAGCTTGATATGGATCTAGGTACTTCTTGTGTAGGCACCATTGAGGCAGTGGGTGGATGAAGGGGTTTCTCCCAGAGGAAGGAGCAGAGACATTGGAGACGGAGTTTGAGGGCAGGTTTAGTGAGTTTTAACACTCCGGGCAGGAATGAATTTGGTGTTGTTCCCCGAGGCAAAAAAGACAGTGGTCGTGGCTTTCTGAAAGTGGGATCTTGTTCGCGCACAACACACACTGCTTAAACGGGCCTGGGGGGGCATAAAAAGGGCGGGAAGATAGAGAAGGAGTGAAATGGCAGGGGACAAAAGCAAAGGGAGCAAAAAGAAGCCACAGGGAGAAAATGTAGAACTGAAAAGAACCTACGGGGAAACGTCAAATCAATGAGGTGAAGAAGCCTGAGAAGGCACGAAGGGAAAAATAGCAATCACGATCAAAAGTTGCTCTAGTCATCGAGATACATCTGACCTAAGTAGTGGCTAAAAGGAACTGAGGGGACTTCAGGCGGGTGGAGCATGCTCTCCACGGGGGAACATCCCTCTAATCACAACTTTAAGCTCTAGGAACTGCTGAGATGTCCTGTGCAGGCGCAGAATAACCTATTTGTGTGCATTCACAGAGACCAGAAAGAAGAACCAATCCAGCACAAGCATTATCAGTAACAAACAAACAAACAAAAAACTGCACAGAAAGCTATATAGTTTAAGGGGAAAATAAATCAGAGTGGGCCAACACCTTCTCTTTCCACCATTACAATTGTGTAGGGAAGTTCTACATTAGGGTCATGTAGCCTCAGATTCAAATAATTGCTCCCTGGATGATCTTAGGCTGTTTGCTCTCTCAGCATTACCTACTCAACACAGCTGTTACAAGGGTTAAGCAACATGGCCTAGTACAGGCGTCTGAGCAACTTGGAGAAGGGCTCCAGAAAGAATCATAGCTGTTCTTTTTTTATGAAGATATGTGCTCTTTTTAAAAATTCTAATGCAGCAGACATTGTTCATGAGTTTTCTGTCCAGGAAAAACAAGAACATCCAAATCTTTTCTAATACAGTATTCTGTTTTTTAAATGTTTTCTTTTATTGAAGAGGGGGGAAAGAGGTTCTCCTTATATTTAAGAAATGACTTCTATTCATGTATTTCTTTCCTTAATCTTCTAATTGAAGATAAGCAACATGTGAAAGAAAGACACTGCTTCTGAGAGCCCCATTATCTAACACTGAAGAGTTGCTAACACATATCAAGCAGAAATTTTAAGTAGACTAATGAACCAATGAATGCTTGTGCAGGGTGAAAAACCCAGGCTGACATCAAGAGCTCTCTTTTAATTTGATGGAACAGTAACTTTGTGAAATACTTGTAAATGAAACACAGGTGTTATGGTAATTTAAGGAATAACATGAAACTCTGCCAAACCTTACTTTAAAACAGATGAGATGTAAACATATGCTTAGCCTGGCTACTGAAAGTGTTGACCTAAGCCTAAGAGTCTCCCTCTAGGTTTCACAGTAGCCAATTTCTTTCTAATTTGTCTATTAAAGCTCGAAAGAAACAAAATGCAGCACTGCGCAATCTTGTTAAGACTTGGCATGTATCACCAAAACCTGGGAGGTGGCAAAATGACTCATCTTTGGCCACCTGGGTTCTTGGTGGAGCATTAGCCTAGGTGAGCAGTTTGGAAGGGTCAATGTGACCTACAAGGATACCAAACTGATCACCAAGGCTTTGAAGCAATGGTGAGCTTTTTGGGAATGCGCCATCTACTCTTAAAAATATTTTTTTAAACATTTTAAAACTGTTTTTAGTGTTCCTTCAAAAATATTGTTACATGCTTAATTGTGTGTGTATTTTTTTAAAATAGTGTAGTGTTTTAATAGCAGTTTCTGGCACTTTGCAAACTACCCACTGCAGTTCCGTGCAACCCTGAACCTGCTCTTCAGGAGATTCACCAGATCACCCAAGAAGCTTTTCAGGGAACATAAGAGAATGGAGGAGACAAAATTATTCAGACTGCCTTCTGCTTAAACAACCACAACCCATGCCATCTGTAACATTTAAAAACTCACAATTTTAAGCTGAAAGGCATCGAGCGTTCCTAGATTTTGGGGGGGCCTAGGTGAAATTGTTGTTGAAAACTCTGCTACAGTCATTTTTGCACACAGATTATCTTAAGCACTGCTATAAATTTTACGTGTGCATTTATAAATGCTTATCTAAAGAGACGGAAACTCATAACAAAAATATCAAAAGGGAACGATCAGATATAATGAATATGCCCAGGAAAAGTAATTTTTATGGCATTTAGAAAAAAATTATAGCTCCCTCACTGTCTATTATAAATGTAGATTCTTCACTATAGCAGGAAGATATATTCTCACTCATAATTTTGGTGAAAATTGTGGTTTCAAAGGTTTATGAATCTCAAGAAGAATTATCATCCTCTCCTGTTTTTCTTACCATGTTATCAAAGACTCTTGGAGAATTTTAAATCAAATCAAAGCAAGAGAATGGAACACAAACGTTTTATTTAAGATCGTTTATAAGGCAGGAAAGATTACAGTCAAACAATACTCCATGTGTTCAGTGAAATATGATTAAAGCATAATGTACAATCATTACTTTTAGTGGAAGCAGAAATGTAAATAACGCTTCTCTGTTATTTAAAAAGAGCTGAACAAAAGACCATGTCTCAGAGAATAAAGGCTGAAATCCTGTGGTACAGCTCTACATGTGCAAAAAGGACGATGTAATCACCAATGACAAGTTACCACTGATTAAAGCCAATTTTGGGAGGCACATGACTTACACATGATGAAATGAAGCTGCACTATGTGAGCCCCAAAACTGCCAAAGGAAGCCTTCATTCAGCAGCAAAGTGCTGCCGCCACCGCCAAAATAATCCCTATTGCATACACTAAGCCATGCAACAGGAGTTGATAGTATGAACTAATCTGATTGAACAAATAATAAGAAAAGTACTTGAAGATGGTGTATTATGTTGCTAGAAGGATGATCACCGTGTTCAGCAAGACAGTCAAATTTACTGCCTCAGGATTCCAAGCAGAATTCAAAATGCTGGTTCTAACTTATAAAGCCCTAAATGGCTTAGGTCCAAGCTATCTCAAGGACTGTGTCTGCCTTTATGAGCCTGGTCCAATGTTAAGATCATCAGGAGAAGCCTTTCTCTTCGTCCTGCCACCTTCACGAGCATTCTTGGTGGGGACACAAGACAGGACCTTCTTCATCCCTGCTCCCAGACCGTGGAACTCCCTCTCATGGGAGGCCAGGCTGGCCCCATCTTTGCTGTCCTTCTGCAAGCAGGTTTCTCTTCGGGCTAGCTTTCCCTCAGTGACTGGCTATCTATGTGGAGTTTTAAAATGGATTGTTGTACCTTGCTGCTTTGAATGCCTTCTGGTATTTTTTTAGTATGGCATTTGTTTGATCATTTTAAAAATATTTGTATACTCACTGTTATTAGCTTCCACATTGTCTTTTAATGCTGTAAGCCACTTTGGGTCCTTTTAAGGAGAAAGGTTGGGTAAAAAATAGTTTAAATAAATAAATAAAAATTTAAAAGTGCCATGTTTTCTAGTGATGCATTCCACTTCTCCAGCTACTTCCCTATATGTAGATTCTTATCGGAGACTTGGGCTTCTGTCTACACATGCAGAAAGACACAGTGGCAAGAGACATTAGATAGCGGAATTTACCAATTTATGATTCAGGAACAATCACCAGGTTCCTTGCCCCTGCGCATGGTTCCCCCACCCTAGCAACAGTCACTCAGCATTTTGTGGCCAGTGAATATGCTCAGCTGTCATTCGGCTGCTGAAAAAGTCCCCCCCCCCATTTCACCTCTGAAGTCATTCCCCCCCCCCCCCCATTCTGGTACATCTGCGAACCTTGGGATTCTCTCAAGCATTTTTACATTTTCTGCTTGCTTCTCAAGGAAATGGCGTTGCTTTGGCTACATAAGGATTTATACTTAGAGAACTAAATTTACCATTAGTGGGGTGGGGTAGGGAATCTGATCTTGCATTCCTATAGTGTTTCTAGATTAGGCTTTTATGAGGCAATCACCCAGCATCATTCACAATATTTAATATGGCATCTAGATGATCACCTCGAATCTATAACCCTCCAGTGCTTTACCAACATTTCGTTTATATCTTTTTCCTTATCACACACAAAAAAAACCCTGTTAAGGAGGGGAAGAAAGAACAGCTGCACTACACACCACCCCTTGATTTGCGACACTAAGATTTGCTTGTGCAGAAGTACCCAGTGCAACAGGGATGTCATTCCCAACTCAAGTGGGCAGATCTAAACAAGGAAAACAACAAGCAGGAGCAAAGAGCATTTGTGTGTTTTTTTAAAATAGGCCTGCTATTATTTCCAGAAGAATTCATTACAATAATATATTTCATTTTTAAGAAGCAGGCAAATGCATATAGAAACAAGCCCTCAGGTTTTCAATATTGAAAAGCCTCTTGTCAACTAGGAATGGAAATAGACATTCTATGTTTATGGTGCTTCACTGAGCCCTTAGCAAATGTGTTCCGTTTCCAAGAAATCCAGCTGGCTCACACAAAGACGTAGACAAGAGGGCATAGCATACAAAGATGCAATTTATGCCTGTGGATGGAATCTAGTGAAAACAGTCTTTATGAAGTTAGAGACTCGTAATCTAGCTCAAGTAGCATTACTTCCTCCTCAGTGTCATAGACACTGGCCTCAGAAGCATTCAATCTCTCATTTAGTAAAGTCCAAGTCTCCGAGGCCCCAACATACATCAGGAATGATAAGAGCATTGCTGCTGCTTTGAGTCCGGAAAATGAGACGATCCAAGAAACATTGAGTGGCTCGTTGACGGAGCACATGCTTTGCAAAACATCCTTTACAGATCCATCACTGTCATTTGGCAGACAAACTGATCCTTGGTGAGGCTCACTCCCCTGTAATGAAGAAACTGAACCATGCAGCTTCTTCAGAACGAACAGATGCAAGGAGGAGGAGAAAGAGAGTAGCACTAAATGTCAAAAATGGGGAAAACGGAGGAATTTGTGAGCAAAAAGCCGGCCTTACAGAGAACCTCTGGATAAAAACAGAGAAGGAATAAAACACTGTGATCAGAGTTTAATACAAAAAACAGATTATGCCCTCCTGGAGCAAACTGCAGATGCTTTAGCAAAGTCAGTGTGGCTGGGATGGAGCAAAAAACTTTAAAAGGAAACCAGAATGGAAGGTTGGAGTTTATGGAATTGTAATTTATATCTTCTGTGCCCTGAATAGGAATAAAGATGCTGTTATTAGTTATCATGGACACACTGTCTTACCCATTGTCAAGATATTTGGGTTATCAGTTAGTAGCTGCTTTTTTAATGGGCCCTATTAATAACATGATGGCCAGTGGGACAGCATGAGTTGCCAGCATCCAGGCCAAGGCAAATATTACGCTCCCTAACCGGTGGACAATTAGCACTCCCTTCCACCAGTCCAGTATTGAAACCATTACCCCCCTACAAGCACATGTACTGTATTTTAAGAAAATACTGATGTAATTAAAGTAAAATGCAATTAATGCCAGTATACGCAAAATTATTTGTGCAATTTCTTCAACAACAATATTGAAATCTACATCGAAATCTCTCTCAGTTAGAGGCGGGGCTTCGTCGCAGCGGGATGGGTCAGATTTCAGGAGAGCTCCTGAAACTGACCAAGACCACTCGGTTTTGACCCATCCAAACTTGATGGGGGGAAGACTTTTACTAAGAGAAGTGAAAGTCTGAAGCAACAGAATCTGACTGAGAAGGGAGGAGGTTTGGAAGATTCCTGGATTTGCCTCTCTTTGGAGTCGTATCTGAAAGCAGAAACTGTCTGGCCACCATCTTGGCACAGAGCTGTGAACGCCCCAATGACAGGGAGCAGAAAAGTGCACAAGGATTTTGGAAAATAATCTTGACCAAATCTTGAACTAAGTGGCTTGTTTTATATATGGAATTTTTAAGGACCCAAATGATGAGGAAAGTGGGTGCAATCTGTCAGAGAAGTGACTATATCTACGTATATTTGGGCAGACCTGTGAGCATTCCCCCCCCCTTCATCTGAGGCTTGACTGGGAGAAAGGAGAAAAGGAGGTGGGGGGGAGAAAATGACTTTGCTTGAATTGTGGCAAGAAAACTTGATTCCGCAGGACAATATAACCATAAACTACTGATGGATATAAATTGGTGAAGCAGTCAGAATCAGTCTTGAGAAAAGATCTGAAGAGGACGGCACTTCCCCCTCTCAACCATTGCTAACTACGGAGATTGGAGAGAGATAGAGATTGAATTGTAATGTTTTCTGCCCCAAGACATAAGATACCACTGTGAACATCTACTGCAGGGGTCTCAAACATGCGACAAGAAATTAGCTTTTTAAAACCACAAACAGAGGCAGACAATTTTATATTCAAACCCCAGAAGCCTTTAGAAGAAAAAGATGAAGACACAGCACAGCAGAGAGCCAAACTCTCAACCCCTCTTATGGAAAGTTCAGTAGTAAAAGTGCAACAAATGCTTAACTATACTACAAAAGTTAGAGGAATGGAAATGATGGGACATGCATTGTGGCAGATGAGACAAAAAAGGGAACAGTACATGGAGTGTATGAAGCTCTTGGGAGCAGATCTGCGTAAACATAAATGGTCAATAAGATGGAAGATGGAATGATAAAAGAGGCACAAAATATTAGCTAGATTAGAATACTGATGTAGAGCAGTGGGTATACATTTGACAGAATAAGATAAGATGTTCTATAGATGATCAAAAGATGGAAATGTTAAATTTAAGAGGGTTTTTTTGGTGAAAGAATATATGTATCAAAATGGACACAAACTAATGGTTATATAACATTGATTTTGAGCAATAGTTATAAACTTTATTTTATTTATTTATTTATTTGATTTAAACTTGGAAGAATAATATCAAACCTATATAAAGTCAGTAAGTTTAATGATAAAAAGAAAGATGGTACAAGAAAAGGGAAGGTTAGTATATCTTGGAAAATTGCTATGTTTCTTTTTTCTTTGTATGATTTCCCTTTTTAATATAATTGCATAAGTGGATGCAAGAACACTTTTTGCTCTCTGGAATGTTACCCTTTCCTACCCTTCCCCTTCTACCTAGTCCCCCTATTCCTACCATAACTCCTATCCCCATGAAAATCAATAAACAACAACCAAAAAAAAAACCCCCTAAAAAATCTCTCTCAGTTGACAGTACAGTATTGATAGGTTGCTACTCAGTCTTTCATTCTAGATCTCACGTGGGTCTTGCCGATTGCCAGCCTCAGGTACTGCTCCAGGCAAGCCCAGCAGGAGATCTGGCCACAGGCTAAGAGCAGCAGGAAAGCTTAGGGCAGCAGGGCCAGCAGGCAATCCAGCAAGCCCTTCGCCTCTGCCAGAGACACATACCGTAGGTCTCCCCAGCTGGGGCGGGTCTGGTCCACTGGAGGGCCCATCAGCACTGGTGGCTCCTGCTCTGGTGCGAGGGGAGCCGTGGGCATCAATCTGAACAGGCCTCAGGATGGCGCTGACCAGGGAGGATGGAAGCCCCACCTTCAGGCTGTCTGTTGTGGATGGGTGTGCCTCAGGGAATTCCGCTGTCCAGCTCAATGGGCAGGCAGAGGAGGAGCTGGCAGATGGCTCCAGCCCCATGCCTGGCAGTGGCAGCAGAGACAAAGGAAGGATCCCACTGGCGACTCTCTCCAGCCAACCTCCTCCGCTCAGCGGCACTCGGCCATTGGCCTGCCACCTTGCCACCCTGGCCTGCTTCCTTTCTTCCACTCTGCCACCTCCTTGTGTTCCAGGGAAGATGGCACTGGGCAGGAAGCATAAGGGAGCTCCGCTTCTCCCTCTGGGGCTGTGCGCCATGCACCACCCCTCAATGGCCTCTACACCAACCTGTCAATCACCCTGCTCCAGTAGGGATGAGGAGCATCGGGCCAGGAGCTGCCCGGCTCTCCTCTTTTCTGCTACCTCCCAGCTGAGCGCCCCCACCTCCCCAGCTCAGTCACTGCATGGCATCCCAGTGGCGGGGGAAAGACGAGGAGCAGTTGGAATCGCGAATGGAGCCATGCTTTGAAAGTAAATCCAATCAGCGATGTTAAGTAGTGTGCACGAAGGGCGTTCCCACTGCACTGGCCCCCAAGACAAGAAGGCCCACGGACCTCTTCTGCCCCCCTTCCACCTATGGCACGCCAACTGTAGCGGAAGGAAACCTGAGGTTTCACCACTGTCCTGCTTAAGCACTCAACTACCTGAGCTGGAGGTTGTAGAGACTCTGCTCTGGGGCAGAGAAGGCGCTGAGCCAAGCAGAGGCTGGCCCTGCAGGACCTGAGCCCAGTGTTTCTCCAGCGACACCAGCACCAGCAGTGCTTCCCCAGGTGGGGTCTGAACTTCTGAAATTTTATGCTCAGGGCAACTGCCCCTGTATGTCTCCCCCCCCAATGATACACCATTGCCAGTATTCATATTTTCTGCCTTTCATATCTTCCTTTCTCCTTTTTCCCATCATTGGAATATAAACCCATAACTCTGGGCAGCAACTGAAGTGGGTTATAGTTCATGAAAACATATGCCATAATAAAAGTGCTAGTCCTTAAGGTGCCACAAAACTCTGTTATTTGTTCCAACTCGATAACTGCTTGAAGACAAACGAACTAAGGATGGCCTTTGCAAATATAATAGACTGACCAATGGTCTCACTCAGGATAAAGCAGCATCCTGTGTTCTTGTGTCAAACACTGGACAGATAATATCACTGTCCAACTAAAGAGTTTTGAGAGGGCGCTTCCTATCCAGTATTTTTCAATATTTTTAAATCAGTATTTTAGATGAATGGATGAAAGGAACATGTGTCATATTGGTAGCTGAAACAAACCTGGGAAGGACAGCATACACAAAGGAAGTAAATTCAGACTTATTTTTTCACAAAGGTTTTCACGGCCGGGATCTAATGGTTGTTGTGGGTTTTTGGCCATGTTCTGAAGGTTGTTCTTCCTAACGTTTCGCCAGTCTCTGTGGCCAGCGTCTTCAGAGGACAGCACGGCCAAAGAGCCCGAAAAACCTGCAACAACCATCAGACTTATTTTATTTTTGTAGGTGAAGCATAAAATGTTGGACAAGTTAGTTAGTTAGGCATCCTTCAGTCTTGAAAGACTATGGTAACGTGCTCTGTATGGAGGACTTGGAACAGTGTCTAGTGTGGCTGAGAAGGCCAATTCGAGAGTGACAATCCCTTCCACACTGAAGAAAATACAATCTGTCCCCTGTCCAGCTCCCTGATTTGGCTGCTTTTATGACTTCCTCTTTGCCTCAGCCTGCTGGATAATTGGGAGAGGCCGTGATGCAACGCCTGCCTCCAGGCTGAATGCTCAGATGTCAGGGTTTCCCATCTGTTGAGGTCCATTCCTAAGGCCTTCAGATCCCGCTTGCACATATCCTTGTATCGCAGCTGTGGTCTCCCTCTGGGACGATTTCCCTGCACTAATTCTCCATACAGGAGATCCTTTGGAATCCGACCATCAGCCATTCTCACGACATGCCCGAGCCAACATAGATGTCACTGTTTCAGTAATGTATACATGCTAAAAATTCCAGCTCATTCTAGGACTACTCTATTTGGAACTTTGTCCTGCCAGGTGATACCAAAAATCAGTTGGAGGCAATGCATATGGAAGGTGTTCAGCTTCCTCTCCTGCCGTGCACAAGGGGTCCAGGACTCACTTCAGTACAGGAGTGTGCGCAGGACACAATGCATGTCCCACCATTTCCATTCGCCTAACTTTTGTAGTAAAGTTCAGCATTAGTTGCACTTTTACTACTGATATTTCCATAAGAGGGGTTGAGAGTTTGGCTCTCTGCTGTACTGTGTCTTCATAAAATGCCTTTAATTAAGATTTAGATATCAGCCAGATCGCAGTCCATTGCCAATTGAAATCCCTAGAAATTGGGTGTGTAATGCAATTCTTCTTGGATAGCAGAAAACTATAAACTGACTGTGGAGCCAGAGGTTGGGAGTTCAATTCTCCACCATGCCTCCTAGGAGAAGAGCCAGCCTGTACGGCCTTGGGCAAGCTGCACAGTCCTCAGAAGAAGGGAATGGTAAACCACTTCTGTGTATTCTCTACCTGAAAAACCCTGGAAAGGGTTGGCATAAGTCAGAATTGGGTCGATGTCACATTATTATTATTATTATTATTATTATTATTATTATTATTATTATTATTATTATTATTATTATTATTATTATTATTGAAATGTGAAGGAGACAAATTTTATTTTGATAATTTAGAGGGAAGGCTTGTATTCTAGCTGGAACAGAAGGTTAACCCACTTCTCCGCAGATGTGACTGCAATGTGCCAATAGCTAAAGATAAAACTTTAGCAAAGAAATTTGGATCTGTTCCAGCTCCTGAACCAATGATCAGCTAATTGAGCAATTCTATCATTTCCAGTCTGCTATAAAGTGAACAGACCGCAATTACACTTACTGTAGTTGAGGGGGCTTACAATTGCAGTTGAATGTTCCTAAGCTTAGTACCACAGGACAATGTTAGAAAAAAAGACTTTAAGAGCTGCATTATTTGGTGTAAAATAACTTCGAAATGGCTCCCAGAGTACACTTTATTCTGATGGAAAGAGCATCCTTCTGGGCTTTTCAAGAAGAACTAGCCACCAGAACCACAAAACATTAGACAACTATGTGACTTCACTTGCTAAATGAAATTACTAGAATTTGATCCGTTAAATACAAGGGGCTGTCATGGTGTAATGGATAAAGTGGTGGACTAGGACTCTGGAGAACAGGGTTCAAATCCCCACTCAGCCATGGAAACTCACTGGGGGAGTGGAGCTGGTAAAACCAGTCCTTGAATATCTCACTTACATCGAAAGCTCTATTAGGGTCGCTGTAGGTCAGTTCCAACTTGACGGCACAGAACACATGCACACTTATCAAACACATTGAATGGCAGGGCAGTAAATGTGAAAACTACAGCCATTCAGGGCCTGATCCTGCATGAGCATGCTGACCTGGCTTGAATTACAGAGATTTGGTCAGATGAGGCTGGGGGTGTTAATCTCACTCAGCTTTGCCCACCAGGGTTCTCTGGGCGGCAGCAGGCAAGACCTGAGAGGCGGGGAGATGGAGTTGCAGTGGTTTATCCTGATGCCATCTCCCTCACCAGATTCATATCCCCCCAGTTTTCCTGGTTTGAAGATTTGTATCTGAAAGTGAGAGCCCAAGATAGTCTCATGTCCATCCAGTCTTCTTTCCTGAGCTAGCCAACCTGTTCTTGGGGGTTCGCATTGGGTGTTTCCTCGGCATGTGCTGGGGGAATTCAATGTGCATGCAAGGCAGCTTTGTCAAGAGTGGCTCAGTACGTCATGTTCTCCATCACAACCACAGGTCTGTCCCAAATGGTTTCTTGCCCTATCCATGCCACAGGGCACACTTTAGACCTAGTTTTCTGTACTAGGGTAGAAGTAATTTGTATGTGGAGGAATTATGTGTTGTCATGGACAAATCATTATGTGATGGGGTCTAGACTCACTGAAATTCAGAACTTCTCCAGGGGTGGGGGACTGATTAAGATGGTCCATTCCAGGAGGCTGATGGATCTAAATGGTTTCCTGATGGCTCTTGGAGAATTTCCTGTCACCTCAGCAATGCCTCCCTGTAGCAGGGTAAGTTCCCAGCATGCTTTAAAAAGGCAGTAGTAAGAACACTGCTAATATCTCTCTTTGCCTGGACTGCTGTTATTCTTGTTATGTGCTGTCAAGTCAGAACCGACTTACAGCAACCCTAACAGGGCTTTCAAGGTGAGACATTTAAGGAGTGATTTCACCACTTCCACTCCCCCAGTGAGTTTCCATGGCTGAGCGGGATTTGAACCCAAGCCTCCTGAGTCCTAATCACTCAATCCACTAAACCACCCTGGGTAGTCCCAACTGTAGATGCCTAGTTTAACACCATGGTAGCCTTACTAAATTCCACACAATTATACTGAATCACTCAAATAATGTAATGTTATACTGTATTTCCCTTCCATTCTGAGTTTTCCTTCTACTGTGATGTGTGCAGTAAAGCATATGCCTTAATGAGTATCCTTAACATCTCTTTCTCACTCAACCGCAGCTGGCCTTGATGTCTTCCCCCCCCCCCCAAGTCATTTCAAAATAGTGTCCTAAAGCACATCTGTGTTACCACCAATCTGCACTCTTCCTCTACTACCCCCTCAACATCCTGGAACCCTCTCTGCATACGGTTTATCAAGAACTAGAGGTGGATTAGTTAATTACAAAGAAAAATCTCTCCCTGCATAAATCAATGTAATCAGGAATGAAGCTTGCCCTTGCCTACAAACACTTTAGCTCCTATTTTACAGCAAACTTGTCCCAGAATCAATAATACAAAAGCTTATCAGAATATTAGTGAGGGGGGAAAAAAAGGAAAAGACCACTGTGGCAAACTGGAAAATAGGAATGCACACAATAGCATGAACAGAAAGGGCACTGATAACCCTCCCTAATGTTTCTTAAAATCAAAGGCCCAAAGCTGCAAATGAAATTAGAAATTAGGAACATGATAACAGCAAAGACAAAGGCCTTAAAAAGCATCGCCTCCTCATGATAGCTCATGAAAGGCTGTAAACAATACTGGATGATGACCCTAAGGATTGTTCTTTCTGTACAAACTAGAACTACGTAGGCACATTCGTCTCCTTTTGTTTATATCCATTCTGCCCAAACCACTATTATTCTTTGGATTTATTATCTCCTGTTCCTCATAGTACACACTTACTGTAGCTCCACCAGCTTTTGGCCACAGCAGACAAAGCAAAGCACTGCACACACTTTTCTCAGTCTCCAGAACCTTTCTCTCCTTTCGGCTTACCTTAATAAACTTCAGAGGGATATATTATTTATGAAACCAGGAGCTTAAAGAAAGACTAATATGGGTTTAGCAAATATATTAAGAAGAGAATCAAGCAAATTTCTTCTATTTAACAAATTAATACTGTCTCAAGAAATGATTACATTTAATTACAATGTAAAACTTGAGAGAAAAGGGGAACACTTGTGTATTTATTTGTAGTCCTCCCAGTCCTCTTCTTAACACAAAAGCCTGTTTCTGTCTAATTCAACCTAGGATAAATTCTAATCAAAACTCTTTGAAGGCAGCACATATAATTATCCACCTTTCAAAGCATTAATTCAAAGACAGGTCTCTGTGGCTATTCTGTTTTCAGGATTCAATTGAAGGAACAAACCAGATGACCATATGCATGAATTATCTATGAGTAACTTTTCCAATTGAATGCCAGACTAAGAGCAGCTAAGAGGTAGAAGAGTTTACCCCACCTTCCTGCTGAGAGTTCAGAGATTAGTGTTGTCAGAAAAACTCCAGATTAAATGCAAATATTAGCCACTCAGCTCTACCCTAAGTGGCGCTGGTTTATGCATAAAAATCTATTGATGCATTCAAGCATATCCCCCAAGTACCACATTACTGCCAAAAAGAATACTTTGACATATAATATGCATAATCTTGAGCCATCTCAATAAGAAAATGCTTTTGGAAAGATTTAGAAAGTGGTTTATAAGTTGGCAAAGACAGCAAAGTCGCTTTGGGGAAATTATTTAGCGAAAACTATTTCCTCTGGAAATTCCCAACAAATAAACATGGCTGAGCTTCAATCTAGATCCATGTCCAAGCTCAGTCATGGACTTTTTGATCTCACCATCCCAGTTCCTTGCCTACAAATAAATTACCAATTGCCACCCATACTGTAAAAACAATACTGTCAGGCAGGAACACTGCACAGCCGTGGGTCTCTTTGATAATCATTTCTTGCCATTTCCATTAAAATATTGACTTTTTAATTTAAAAGGATCATAGATCTGCTCATACTACTGGAAATACTTCTGTTAATATAGACATATTTTGTTTTCTGATATTCAGAGGCTAGTGGGATGTCATGCAGTGGGGTGGGGAAAAGCACACTGAGAATGTCAGATGCAGCAGAATTCCTACTTTCTGGATATTACTCCTCTCCCTGGAATTATACATCACGTGATAACCATAATAATATAATCTGCCAAGTATTTTGAGAACTGGCGATTCAAGGCTTACCTTGCCTATCCCTCTCAACAATGCTGCTTGGAGAAGCAAAACAATAAAAAGGCATGTATTAATTAGGCAGGTACATTCAGAAATAATGCTGTATTCAGATAGTTCCAAATATATCTGAATCCGAATTTGGTAGTTCTGAGTATCTGTAATAATAATTCCTAAAATTTAAAGTCCCATTTACTTCTACAGATTAGAGAGCAAAAGGCTGTCTCTGCTTGCTAGTGGTAGAAGTGAAAGCGAAACCTATTTCTCAAGCATCCTGGACTGATTCCTTGAGAAATTATGCTTAAGATCACTCTGGCATCAAGGGGAGTGGGGGGCAAAGAACTCTGTGTCTCTTGACTGAGGTTGTCATGGTTTCCCCCAAGGGAGTAGGGCTGGGGTGAGAGCAAAACCTGATGTCTGTCTGCACCAATGAAATCTAAAGGCAGGCACAGACACCAAAAGGTATTTTTTCGCATTTTTTTCAGTTGAAAAGTGAACATAGCTGCTTATAAATTCCCTGAGTATTTGCAAGCCTGCACTGCAGCAACTTTTCTCTGTGTCCTTTTCTGAACCCTCAACTTACATTTACATTCTCCACAATTCCCACCCACCACAGGTTATTTGCTACTCCAATCTGCCGGCCAGTGCTGCCCAGGGTATCTGCCCACTGCCACCTGTGCTCTGCTTTCACAATGTTGCTATAAATTCCTGCTGGCATCTCCACTGTTCAGGGTTCAATCAGTATGTCTATTACAGTCATTTCCTAATGATTAGGCACTGCTGGCTGTTAGTGCACTCTTTTTGTTTGGCACAGTCACAGAGAGATCCTCCAAAAATGTTTTCTCTGTGTTTTTCTAAAGGGAAAACAGGGACTGAATTTTGATGCTATTGCACATCCCTAAAGAAGACTATGTATACTGATAAAATTAAAGGGGAAACAAGAAAAGTGGGGCACCAAAACAGGATGCCCTAAACAAAATGGGAATCTTTTGATGAGTTTCCAGCCATGTTGTATTGAAAACCCCATGCTGAACCAGCATACACATCATCACCATCTGGTGGCCCACCTGCTTTGCAAGCAAAGACTACTCCTCTAGAAAGAGAGAGAAAGATAGAAGGTTGTAGTGTTTTCTCTCTTGGATATCTGTTAATAACACATAAAGGATTATCTCCGTATGCTTGGGGTAAGTCAAAACAGAGAGCTAATTTTTTGACTGGAATTTTTCCTTTCCAACTATTACACTCTTAAGATCTAAACTGGTACCACAGATCCACCTGAGTCTCATGTTTTCTCCATTGTGTCGTCTTCCTAATACTTATCCCCCACCATATGACCACAAAGGTGCTCTATTTTGGGACAGGTGACAAAAAGTATATGAAAAAAACTTTGAGACATAAATATTCAGTGTGACAGTGTATAGAAATTATTTATATAACGAATACTCTCATTCATATATTTACATCCAATTGTGTCAACAAAATGAACACTTGAATATAGCAAATACTGCTGTCACAAAACAGATCTGTAATAACGTAACAGTCCTTTTCACAGAATTGAAAAGGAATCAGGGCTCCACGATTGCCAAAAAATAATAATAATCATCATTTGCAAAGTGATCCCACTGAAACTCCGAAGGATCATTCCAGATCCAGCACTGCGTTTGTGAAGTCAGTCAGCAGTATAGCACCTATGCTAGGCAATGTAATATTCAGGTCGTTTGCAACTATAATTTTCAACCTGCATGTGAACCAGGAAAATGTAATCATGTTGGGCAAGGGGGGGGGGGAGATAGCTTCTATTGAAGTAATGTTTTAAATTATGCAAGGAATTAAAGAAGACACGCATGAAGGCCTTGTGTACTTCAAAGACACCTGGAGTCAACTACTCGGAGACATACAGCATAAGTCAATTTTGGCAGGAGCATCACTGAGTACAAAGCAATCCAGCATTAGGGCTGGAGACCAGATGCAAAGTCACATCAAAACATGTTTGTTCCTGGGACAAACGGCAAAGTCTTCTATCTATTCTTTCTCACTCACTAGTGTGAACCCTCACCACGAATAAAAGGGAAGCAGAATGTGGTGCCCAGAAAAGTTTATGCTTTCAAGAAAAGGGGATGAGAACAGAGACAGGCCTTTCTGTTCATTTTCCTTTTACCAACCAGTAGGTTCACAAGCAACCAACATGAATTTGACACAACTCCGGGAGGCGGTGGAAGATAGGAGGGCCTGGCGTGCTCTGGTCCATGGGGTCACGAAGAGTCGGACACGACTAAACGACTGAACAAACAAACAAACAAAGGTTCACATGATTTTAGTGCTCTCCTGGAACAAAGCTCTAGTTTCACTATCCTAACTGTGGCCCCTTATGGTTAGCTTTATGGAAAGGCTTTATTCTTTCCCACATAAATGAATGGCAACCAGCGGCATAATATAAAGCCATGCACTGACAGTGCTGGGGTATATCACCGTTTTTCCCAATTAATCCAACCCTTGAAGCAAAAAAGCAAAAGTGTGCTGCTCATATACTGCCAAATAGCACTTAAAGCACCCTCTGGGCAGCTTACAGTTTAATTATGCAGGCCACATATTGCCTCCCCAAGTGAGCTGGCTACTCAATGTAACAATCTTGGAAGGATGGAAGGCTGAATTAACCTTGAGCCGGCTATCCTGAGGGTCCAAACTTGGGTCATGAGCAGAATCTTAGCTGCAGTACTTCAGTTTAACCACTGCATCATGAGGCCCCTCTCAATCAAACACGCTCTTTGGTTCAGGCTTCAGGTTTCTAAATCTGTGGAACAAATAGACATTGTGATGATAGTTTCATATAAGTACAGTGGTGCCTCGCTTAACAACGTTAATTTGTTCCAGCGAAATCGCTATAGAGCGAAAACGTCATAAAGCAAAATTTAAAAACCCATTGAAATGCATTAAAACCCGGTTAATGCGTTCCAATGAGCTAAAACCTCACCGTCCAGTGAAGATCCTCCATACGGCGGCCATTTTCAGTGCCTGTATAGCGAGGAATCTGTCCCTAAGCACAGGGGGGAGCCAATTTGAGCACCCGGTGGCCATTCTGAAAACCCGACGATCAGCTGTTTTGATCGTCGTAATGTGAAGAATCGGTTCCCAAAGCAGGGAACTGATCTTTGCAAAGCAAAAAAAAACCCCATTTAGACTATTGTTTTGCAATCGCAATTGCGATTGCAAAAAAGATCGTTGTGAAGCGGATTCATTGTAATGCGGGGTGATCGTTAAGCGGGGCATGACTGTAAATGTGGAACTGCCCATTTAAGCAAAATTCATGAGAGAAGTGGAGATCCCTCTGTTCAGCTTTTCTTCAAAAACTTCTTTGCTCACATGTTCTTAATCATCACCTAAACTCTGATACCTGAAGTTAACCTGGGGGAGAGATGGAGGGAGGAGAAGCACCTTAGGAGATGGGAAAAGCCATAGAAGGGGGAGTGGTTACATATTTAAGCACGCACTTACTTGGCTCTTAAAACTTGACCAACCATGCCTTTTGTTCCATGATTAAGAAGTTCCATACTTAAACACCATGACATCAAGCTGGACTCTTTCTCTTGCTAGGATGTGCTAGAAATGTGAAAACTCTCACATGGAACAGGTATGGGGTAATGGAGTAGGATGTGGGACATCTGGGTTCAAATTCTTGCTCAACTATGCAACTCATTCATTGGGTGACCTCAGGTCAGCCACACAGTCCCAGCTGAGCCTAATTCACAGGATGGTTGAGAAGATAAAGTCAAGATGCGAAGAGCCCTGTATGCTACCTTCTGTTTGCTGAAGGAAAGGCAGGGTAGACGCATGCAATAAAGACAATAGGCAAATAACAAATAAATGGATCTATGATTGGCACATAGCTCAAAGGATTCTCTGGAATCTCTCTCTCTCTCTTTTAAATGTTGTGCCTCCAGCGCCCCTGCCTATTTTATGTGTTTTGTTTTATTGGGTTTTTGAATATCCAGACTCTCAGCGAGACATTAAAAATCTCCCGAGGGATATTCATTATTTCTTTCTCCATAACATGAACACAAAACACTTGTGGAAAGCAGTATCAATGAAATGCATAATTTAAAGTAGCACTTTTACTTAGGTGTCTACTGACACAGGCTTTTGGAGTAAGGTTCATTCAATGCTTAAAGTACCAGTGCTCAACCATGCTTAGAAATGTAAAGTCCTGAAATAACTTTTTAACCTTAAACCTAACCAGGAATTGAAGAGAGAGATCTATTATAAAATAAAGATGGGCATGAACCAGTTCATCCCAGTTTTCTCCCACCACCACCTCCTCTGGCTCAAATAGCCATTCACCCGGCCCAGCATGCCGGCTTCTCCTGCACCTCCTCAACTGATCTTCCAGTCCTGGCAAGAGCTCGGTCTTCTCTGCCCCTCCCCTCGTGGCTGATCTCCCACTCAGGCAAAAGGGTGGGGAAAAAGGTCTGCGCTCCTGCTGGTGACTGAGAGATTAGCGAAGGAGGTTGGGAAAGGAAGCATGCAGGGCCTGGTGAGTGGCTGGTTGAGACAAAGGAGGTGGGGAGGGGAGCAGCAGCACCTTGATGAACTGGGACAAAACACTTGATGCTCATCTCTAAAACAAACAATTGTTTTTAGCATGAACTTGGTAAATATTTGAATTACGTTACAGAGGTGTTCAGCTATGAGAGTTTTCTGTTGAGAGATTTGACAATGTGCTCCCCATTTTCAAGTGCTGAAATGAGGGGGCATTTCAATTGGTGGTGAGAGTTACATGTTTTCAAAAATGTTGCTGGCAGTCCTTGCCACCAGGTGTGGCTTCTCTCTCTCATTCTTTCTTTGCCCCTCTCTCTCTAGAACTGGTTGACACTGTCTATAGGCATGATGATGCCTTTTGGTGATATCAGCTAGCAACCATTATCTCATCTGCCCCTGCTGGGCGGAAACCTCTGGCCAACACAACAGGCTGCTGAGATCCATATATTTTCCCAAAGTCTAACTAAAACAAAACAAATCCTTTGCAGTTCCTTCCACTTTTGTCAACTTACCTGGAAAAAAAGTGCACTGATTTAAATATATTTACATTTATCTTCTGCTTTTCTATAAAACCATCAGTACACAGACATTTAAAGCAGCATAGAAAAAGATGAAAAATATTAAAACCAATGAAATCATTAAAAAATACTTTAGTAAGGTTTTAATAAATCTTGCAAAATAATTCAAAAGGCCATTTCCAAAAACATTTTAACACGCCATTTTTCAAAAGTAGCAGCAGTGCAAAACAACCAAAATTTCCAAAGGAATGATAGTAACTATGATAGTTACAATGAAAGAAAAACTCATGCATTATGTAGCTCTCTATAGACCAAATGGATCCTTCAGAAGGCTCATCCTAGGTTCACGCTTAGCATGCCTTAGAATGTAACAGGTTGTAGCTCTTAACAGCAGTGATTATATGCCATTATTTACATAGATTACATGCCATGTAACCATTGTTACATGCATTAGTTTATTAAAATACTAAAGAACGTTGGAGCAGGCTGGATCAAGCTAAATAGGGTTGCTTTGTCGCACAGAGGCACAGAATGCCATTAGGTGTGATACTTGCATTCACATGCAAGGATTGGTGGTTTGGGGTCAGGAAACCCCACACCACACCTCAAGTGACCCTTATGTGGCCCACCTGCCTTTAAAAGGAAAGAGAAAAAAGGGGAAAAATAACAAAACACCAAAAAAATGATCATCATCCCTTCCTCTCTTGTCCGCCCTTCAGGAGGAAGCATTCAATGTTTATATTTAAAAGCCCCATTCTGGGTGATTTACAAGTTTAATGAATACAGACCTCTTTCCACTAATGGTTAGAGTTCATGCTTTTGCTTCCTCTACGACTACTAATTTACTATGTGCAAGCTTCATTAAAATATGACACATCGCCAACAGTCTGAAATTATTTTTGTTGTTGTTTAGTCATTTAGTCGTGTCCAACTCTTCATGACCCCATGGGCCAGAGCACACCAGGCCCTTCTGTCTTCCACTGCCTCCCGGAGTTGTGTCAAATTTATGTTGGTAGCTTCGATGACACTGTCCAGCCATCTCATCCTCTGTTGTCCCCTTCTCCTCTTGCCTTCACACTTTCCCAACATCTGGGTCTTTTCCAGGGAGTCTACTCTTCTCATGAGATGACCAAAGTACTGGAGCCTCAGTTTCAGGATCTATCCTTCCAGTGAGCATTCAGGGTTGATTTCCTTCAGAACGGATAGGTTTGATCTCCTTGCAGTCCAGGGGACTCTCAAGAGCCTCCTCCAGCACCACAATTCAAAGGCATCAATTCTTCGGCGGTCAGCTTTCTTTATGGTCCAGCTCTCACTTACACATCGCTACTGGAAAAATGCTTTGACTATGGGGACCTTTGTCGGCAAGGTGATGTCTCTGCTTTTTAAAATGCTGTCAAGGTTTGCCATCGCTTTCCTCCCAAGAAGCAGGCGTCTTTTAATTCTGTGGCTGCTGTCACCATCTGGAGTGATCATGGAGCCCAAGAAAGTAAAATCTGTTACTGCCTCCATATCTTCCCTTTCTATTTCCCAGGAGGTGATGGGACCAGTGGCCATCATCTTGGTTTTTTTGATGTTGAGCTTCAGACCATTTTTTGTGCTCTCCTCTTTCACCCTCATTAAAAGTCTCTTTAATTCCTCCTCACCTTCTGCCATCAGAGTCGTACCATCTACATATCTGAGGTTGTTGACATTTTTTCTGAAATGATACGATCCATAATTCTACTGCCTAATTTTATACTACGGAGAGTTTCACTCTTGTGAATCTGCCATTATATAGGTAATTCACAGTACACTCTATTCAACACTGATCAATAAGCGAGCAATATTTTTAACAGGCCTGTGGTGGCATTTATTTCCATTTGGGTGATGGACCTTTTTGAGTCATCATAACGTCCACTCCGCAGGGATTCTCCAACTCACTGGAGCAGTGCTGCCAATGAGGGTAACGATGCAGAAAATAAATCATTCACTTTCTTGCTCTGCGAACTTCAACACTATTAGATTCTGCCCATAAGACTGTAGAATCACATGAACTTCTAAACAGAGACAACACTATAATCCTGTAGACAAAAGTTCTGTAGCCCACCCTGATCTATACATTACCTTATAAAAAGGCTCACATATGCCTCCACATATAGACAACATTTGAATTAAACTAAAATTACTATCCTAAGTTCTTCAGCGATAAGTCCAAAATCCCTTCACCAAATGACAAGTGGTTCCAGACACAGTTTTAATTATAGCATCACCCTGCCTCATTCAATAAATTTTACAAATGCTTCAAAAAAAATGCACCTGGCTTACAAACTCCCTTATTTTTCCATCACTTCTCCCATCTTTTTCCTTCTTGCGGAAAATCCATTGGGGGGGGGCGGGGGAGGCAGCATAGCTGCATGGCTTCCTTCTAACTGCTAGCATGAGAAGCCCTTCATCTGGGAATATCCTAATTTATAAAAGTCCTTTTTGCTGTTGTTACCTTTGAAATTAATGTTCGGAATCTCCGGCAAGAACAACAGGCTAAGACACAAGACAGCTGAACAAGCCAATTTTTATTTTAAAAAGTACAGCTGGACTCTTCATCTTAAAAGCAGAGAAGAGCCCCGATTAGAAGTTGCATAGGCATTTTATAGGGCTTTACACAAAAAGCAATAAAGCAAAACATTCCCTTATTGGTTCCCTGAACCCCAAGTTTGGATCCTGCTTCTAATTGGATTAACAGTGCCAATTAACTCCAAGCATTGGTTATGCGTAAATATGCATTGTGCCCCCGTGTTCCCTTGACCTAAAGTCAGAATGTACCCAGGGTGTGCAAAAATATTGCCTGAATGTCTGAAGAAATATTTTCCTTTTCCCTCTTATCTCATTATAATGTTGATTTCTCTTATTGCTGGTCTGACAAGAATCAAGGTAATTGTGGTGCAGAAATGTGGGAAGATGTTCTAAGACTATAAGGGCAGGAAATGTAATCTTATAGCATGGAAAGTTACATGAGTTCTGTTACAAAGTTTACAAGGTATTTTGATTACAGACTACATAACCCATACAGTGCTTAAAACTCATTACAGAAAAATCTATCATAGAAAATATACATCAAGCATTAACTATAAATAAAGCATAAAGCATAAAAGAACAAAGCATAATATTGCTTGTTAAAATAAGGTTTCATCTTGGCTCACTCACACTGTCTTACATTCATATAGGTGCTTCCAGTGTCCAAAAGTTTTCAATACTTTCCACATGTTCTTCAGCATGGCAGTAGAAAAGATTGTCTATATAATTATTCCACATGCTAATGAAAACATACGTAAAACTATAATTTACAGAATCAGTTCAAAGAACATATCACACAAAAGGCCATTCATGGAAAGCATTGCCAAAATCTTTGGGGAACCATTAAGAGAAAAATTCAAAGATAAAACTGCCTATGCTAATCTATGGTACAATCACACGTGGAACACAGAGTGCAATTTTGGGCAGCGCATTTTGAAAAGGATATAAAGCTTGAAAAAAATACAGAAAAAGGAACAGCAAATGATCAAGAGAATAAAGAAACTCCTCTATGAAGAAAAATCACAATTCTGGGTATTGTTTGGCTCTTTTTAAAAAATCCTATCAGGAATCATAAAAGTGGATTAAATGCATGCATGCTGTGCCAGAGTGAATAAGGAGAAATTTTCCATAGTTCAGCCTCACACCAGTTTTCCGCAGTGGTGGTGCAGAAAAAAACTCAACAGGTCCAAAAATCATGCTTAGATATGAGTATCAAGTCCTCTGCTACAAGCAAATTGAAAAACAGGATCTACAGGTAAGAGGTGTAGGCTTAGATTTTCACCTCTAGCGTTGTGGATTGGAATGCCTCTCTCAACTTAGTTAGATAAACTGCTCCCAGTCATAGATTCTCTTTGGAGTCAGAAATTGAGAGTATAAACCTCCACTGTGAAAACAGCCAGACTATGTAGTTTTGGACAAGCTGCACAGACCCAGGATGCTCCCCAGACAAGGAAATGGTAAACCATTTCTGTATATTTTCTGCCCAGAAAACTCTGAAAGGGCCACCATAAGTCAGAATTGACTTAACAGTACATTATCATTATAATAATCAGTCATTCAGCATCCACATGTGATGAAGACTAGCTTACATTTTAGATTTTTAAAGTGAACTAATAAAGTTATCATCCGCCATTTGCTTTTGGAAGGAGAAACTGGTTTCCCTCTCTCATACTAATAGAGCCAAGGACTGTCCATGGGAGCTCAAGGGTGGAAGAATTAAGATTTTTTTTTTAAAAAAAAAACAATTGATATTCACACAACACTTGCTTACATTATGGGTTTTGCTGCCACAAAATGCAATGGTGGCTGCCAATGTGGGTGGCTTTAAATAGGGACAAATTTATTGATGGTTACTAGTAATAATAACTAAATGAACACTCTCCACTGTCAAGAATCAATATGTCTTTCAGGACTAGTTGTTGGAGAATATGGTGGTAGATCATGGTAGCATCCAGCTTGCAGTCTTCCATTAAACAACAGGGTGCCTCTTGTGTGATCAGGATTAAGCTTGAATGTGGCTGTTCTTTTCTAAGGAAAAGATGTTTCCCAGTGGAATGTGTTAGCTTGATCATTCCTGTTTATATTTATACACAGTATCTGGATTTCTCTCTTATGTTCTTAGAAAAACTTCTGAATATGTGGCCAAATCCTTACTGGAAATCATAGATAAACTTTAAGCAACTTCTAAAACCAACTTTTAAGAATTCCCGGTCAATTGTGATATTTCAGCACAGAATCTTTACAAAATGCAATTGTTTTGGAAACAATAAAATAATTAAAAATAGTTCAAAAGAGGTTATCAGAAACTGAGGCCATGCTATTACTAGAAACTCACATAAAAAGTTCTTCCGGTTTGAATGACAGATTAAAGGCAACATTATATTTCTCCAAACCTTCTCATTATGCTCACTAATGTTGTCATCTTGCCCCGTTAACATATTGCATTCACACACCAGAAGACAGAGCAGAAACAGCTAGTACTAATTAACCATAATTACTGCATGGTACAGAGAGATAAGAGTATTAGTATTAGCATCAAATCTGGCTACAAAATTATCTTTTCAGAACCCCTTCCCTTACCACTGGCACAACAGGTGCAACTGGATGCATTACAGAATTAAAATATTAGTGCCAGAATTTGTAGGGTTTTTTTCCCTCCAAAAGATTTCTTCAGACTAAAGCCGCAAGCAGGCAAAAATGTTTACAAAGACACAGCACTCTTTCAAGTAGGTGCATGAGAAACAGATTAAGGGGCACTGTTGTGGTCTTGGGTTCCTTGGCTACCTCTGCTTATGAGTGACATTTCCCTTTATTCTCTCTGTAGCAATTATCCCAGAAAACAGTTTACTCACTCCTAGCTGCATTTTTTAATGAGCTCCAGTACTACGGAATGTCTCTCTCTCTCTCTCAGATACTGATGTAATAATTTGTTGCAGTGACTTTAAGGTATCACCAGCAGTTGGTTTTTTTTCCCCCCTCGAAAAGCCTCACTCATAGTGTGAGGATGTAAAGCAAAACAAGTGTGACCAGTTCTGGCATTAATTTATCCCCTAAAAGTAAACACAACGCATTATGTTTTTGTATTCAAAGCAGGTTTAGAAAACTTTGACAGAGCCAAGGGCCTTTTTTCAGAACATCCAAATGTTCAGGAGTCTCCTTAGCAGGAGGAATGTCAAAGCTGAAAGAGTCGTGGCCAAAGTGGTTCATGAACAGGGCTCATCTTTGGTTTGTGACTGGTTTTGTTTACTTGTTTTTAGTTTTGAACAAAGGATCAAAATGTATGGCATATTTGTATGGCATATTATTTTTATTTCATAAATAAAAATGTATGGCATATTATTTTTATTTCATAAATACAGTATGTTATGTGTAAATAAAAATAAAACCTGTCCATCACATGTAAATCCATTAAATTACATTTGTGCAGCAAATCTATTTATTTATTATTCAACAGAAAAAGCACAAAAATAAACTGCATCAATAATACTTAATGTTTGGCAGGTCTGTGGTTCTCAAATGGTTAACAACAGACCCCCACCCCCACCCCAAACCTTAAAGATCTGGAGCAGGAAAGACAAAAGTGTGGAACTAGTAGAACTATTGCACTGACCTACAAGGAAGGGGGAAAGATTAAATCGCCACCTAGAGTGGTCCTGAGTTGACTAGATAGGCAGGATATAAATAAAAAGGAAAAAAATTAAACACAGCTGAACACTCTTTTCTTCAGTGTGGTTGAAAGAAAATATATCAAAAGAAAATTAGTGGACTCCTGAAGTCTGTTAAATATAAAAACACCTGTTTTTTAAACATTGTGGGTTCACAGTGGACTTTCCCTTTGCTACTGATCTTTGTGAAGAATAACACTGTTAATTTTCAGCAGTAGTAACTTCTTAATGATATTTTTCCAGGGGTGTTGAGAAGTTATTTGGGGCCCACATATGACCTAAGGATCAGAGTTTGGCCAACTGAGTTTAGAATAAGTTACATCCTTATCCTTCAAAACATTCATTCATTCATTCATTCATTCATTCATTCATTCATTCATTCATTCATTCATTCATTCATTTCTAATGATGGTTTACTTTTTCCAGCAAGTAGTGTTACAAAAGATGGTCAAAATTAAATGGAAAAAAACATGGAGACATATATAGCAAGCCTGTTGTTAAAATCAAGTAAAAAGTGTGTGTGTGGGGGGATACACATAGGGCTGTATGTGTGTCTGTGATTGCCATTCATTTGGACTGTGGCTCTATAGTTGGTCCAAAGCATGGCTGCAGCAATAGAACACAACAAGACACAGCAAGAAGAAATGGCTGCTCTTTTAAAAAAGCAGAGAGCAGTGTGGCACCATTAGTGGTATGTTTTTATTTTATTTTATTTCATTTTGTTTCTATGCCATCTTTCTCCCCTAAACAGAACCCAAGGTGTTTGTGTGTCTTTTTGAGACCATTTGTTTCTTTTTGCTTTCCTGGAGTCTATCCTGTTGCTGTAGCTGTGCTTCATATGGGAACACCTCTTTTCCCTTCCCCTTCTCTTTCTCCCCCCCTTTCCCCATAACCACCCTCCAAATCCTCCTCCTGACTGATCTCCTGCTGGGGCAGCAGGTGCTTTTCCTTTGGCCTCCCTCAGTCTTTGGCTGCGACCATGGATCTTGCTGAGATGCCTCCTCCTGCTTCCTGCCCATCTTGGGCTCTGCTCTCACAGAGAGTAAAGAAGCATCTCACCAGCCACAGGAATACCTCTTTCTTCTATAAAAACAAACAAACCCAAAACCACTTTGTGCTGTTGGAGGATGGGGGCACGGGAGGAGAAGACCACTTGTTTTAGGCTAGGCCTCTCTGTGATGACTTACTGGCCCAGTTTCCTCTCATCATGCAGTTCTAATGTAAGCATCCCTCAGCCGACCCTTGACTGCTGCATCATTTCTTGCCATGGGCACAGGGAGTCAGAACAGAAAGAGGAGCAGCACTGCCAACTTCTCTGCCATAGAGGAGTGAGAGGGATTACAAGTCCATAAGCCCTTCCCAAGGACCTTTCTACAAAAGAAATCCAGAACAAAAGGGATTCTTTGGGACAGAAGGTTAATCCCTCTAATCAATTTATTTCAGTTCTTCCAGATCAGGTAACTATCTTTTTTTTTTTTAACAAAAAGATTCTCTGAAGATAAAACACTCCTAGTGTGTGTCACTGAAGCCTTCACATGAATAAGAATGCAGGTCACTGGCCCTTTGTCTTGATTTTGATGCAGGCATACTATACAAAGGAGCCCAATGCAGCACACATCTATTCGAGTTACAGTAATCATGTGTAATTAGATCAGAGTTGCACTTAGTAGCGTAAAGTAACATATTCAAATTTAACATAAAAATGTGTCCTCCTTTCGAGTGACGAGTGTCCTCCTTTTTGGCTCACCATGTCCTAATTTTCGGTGATGTTTTAACAGCTGTCCTACATCTATCATAAGGACCTGCAATACAATGCCACTTGCATTTTTCAAGGTCCCAACAAGTCATGCAGTCTTCCACCACATGTCATTCTGTTTCCTTCCTCCTCCAAAATCCTCCCACTCAGGGCTAACTGGGAATGATCAGTCTTCATTGGATCGTACCTGAATTCTCCCCATCATGTTTCTTCCCTAAAAAAAAATACTGCATACTCAAAAAGCTGAAGTTGCACCATAGCTTTTGGTTCAGAGATTGCATCATCATCATCATCATCATCATCATCATCATCATCATCATATCAGAACCTAAACACAAAAAAACTGGGAACATTACTAGTATAAAGATTGTCTTGTCTTGTATTGCACTGCATTGATACAGTGACTATGTTAGCTACAGTATATCACAGAAGTGAGTACACCCCCTCACATTTCATAAATATTGTATATCTTTTCATGTGACAACACTGAAGAAATGATACTTGGGTACGATGTAAAGCAGCGAGTATACAGTAAATGTGCTATCCCCTCAAAATAATGCAACCCACAGCCATTCATGTCTAAACTGCTGGGAACAAAAGTGAGTACACCCCTAAGTGACAACATCCAAATTCAGCACAAAGTGTCAATACTTTGTGTGGCCACCATTATTTTCCAACACTGCCTTAACCCTCTTGGACACAGAGTTCCCCAGAACTTCACAGGTTGCCACTCCTCCATGAGGACACCACAGAGCTGGTGGATGTTAGAGACCTTGCGCACCTCCACCTTCTGTTTCAAGAATGCCCCACAGATGCTCAATAGTGTTTAGGTCTGGAGACATGCTTGACCAGTCCATCATCTTTACCTTCAGCTTCTTTAGCAAGGCAGTGGTTGTTTTGGAGGTGTGTTTGAATACTGTCCTGCGGCCCAGTCTCCGAAGGGAGGGGATCATGCTCTGCTTCAGTATGTCACAGGACATGTTGGCATTCATGGTTCCCTCAATGAACTGTAGGTCCCCAGTACTGGCAGCACTCTTGCAGCCCCAGACCATGACATTCCCACCACCATGCTTGACTGTAGGCACAACACACTTGTCTTTGTACTCCTCACCTGGTTGCCGCCACACATGCTTGACAACATCTGAACCAAATAAGTTTACCTTGGTCTCACAGGACCACAGGACATGGTTCCAGAAATCCATGCCCTTAGTCTGCTTGTCTGCAGCAAACTGTGTGCAGGCTTTCTTGTGCATCATCTTTAGAAGAGGGTTCCTTCTGGAACGACAGCCCTGGAGACCAATTTGATGCAGTGTGCTGCATATGGTCTGACCACTCAGAGGCTGACCCCCCCCCCTTCAACCTCTGCAGCAATGCTGGCAGCACTCAGACATCTCTTTCCCAAAGCCAACCTCTGGATACGACGCTGAGCACGGGCATCCATGGTCGACCATGGCGAGGCCTGTTTTGAGTGGAACCTGTCCTGTTAAACCACTGTATGGTCTTGGCCACTGTGCTGCAGCTCAGTTTCAGGATTTTGGCAATCTTCTTATAGCCTAGGCCATCTTTACGTAGAGCAACAATTCATTTTTTAAGATCCTCAGATAGTTCATTACCATGAGGTGCCATGTGGAACTGAGAGAGTGAGAGCAATAACACCTGCTCCCCTTCACACCTGAGACTTGCGACACTAATGGGTCTCATGACACCAGGAAAGGAAAATGGCTACTTGAGCCCAATTTGGACATTGTCACTTAGGGGGTGTACTCACTTTTATTGCCAGTGGTTTAGACATTAATGGCTGTGTGCTGCATTATTTTGAGGGGACAGCACATTTACACTGTTATGCAAGCTGTATACTCACTGCTTTACATTGTAGCCAAGTGTCATTTCTTCAGTGTTGTCACATGAAAAGATAATACTAAAATATTTATGAAATGTGAGGGGGTGTACTCACTTCTGTTATATACTGTATGTGTTACTCCTCTCTGAAACTCCTAAAGCCATGTACAGTACTTATTTTCTACACAGGCAGAATTTGTTCTAAATGTGTTCCTGTAATGATAAAATTAAAAGATCTATCTGTCTGTCTGATTAACTTTCTCTGACATAGCTACAAAGCCATGAAATCTAGGCACCAGATCTTGGTATATATTCTAAGATATGTCTCTCTCCACATAATCAGTTTTAAATTTTATATTTATTTTTTAAAATGTATGAATTACTTATGATTAATCTAAGTGTGTCTGTAGTGCCAAAGCAAGCTCCTCTGAAATAAGGGCTCCTAAAGAGGAGGACTGTTCTCAAGAGCAGGGCACCTTGCAATTTGTCCCAAATGCTTGCCGCTTGAGAACTGGGCCATTTAAACCATCACTTCTTACCATTCCACTGCTGGAACAAGAGAGGTCCATCCTCTGTGTAACCCAGATACCCTATAAACCTTACATCCGGTTGACTCTATGTACACACATGTATTATGGGTGGGTGGGTGTTTGTGGATGCACATTTATGCCTATAAAGAGACAAAAAAAACCACCCTGGTTCTCAGTGGGTGGGGGGGAGAAGGAAAAGCTCAGTGAGGGGACTATTGTTGTCCATTATGGTTGAAGTCTGGGGAAAATAAGGTGTAGGAAAGTAAGAAAGAAAGAGTGAAAGGTAGGGTGGCAGCATTGCTCCTTTGGTTTTAGGCGGATTCTAGCCATGAAACCATTGGCTTCCTTCGGTACCTGGCTCCAATTTAAAAACTAAGCCTCTGGCCACTGTAGAAATCAACCTATGAAGTACAGTGGACCCTCTACTTAAGGAATTAATCCGTATTGGAATGGTGGCTGCAAGTCGAAAAGTCTGTAGGTCGAATCTCCATTGACTTACAATGCATTGAAAACTGATTAATCCCATAACCAGCAGTTTTTATTCTATTTTTGTCCCATTTTGGGTTTTTTCTGGTCTGTAAGTCGATTCTCCGGCTGCATGTTGAATCTAAATTTTGCAGCCAGAGAAGTCTGTAACTCGAAAAGTCTGTAAGTCGAGCCGTCTGTAAGTCGAGGGTCCACTGTAATGTACATGGCCACTTTTCATCCAACAGCCTTGTGAGAAATAAAACTTCCACTGCCCTTCTGTATACCAGTAAATGAACAAAATGACAGCTGCCATTAATGTCCTATTTGGACCTCTTACAGACTTGAAACTCTGGACTCGCACATTGATCTCTGCACCGCACAGACACTGTGTGCATCCACACTAAGTGGCATTTCTTCTAGGCACCCAAAGTGACATCATCTGTAAGGGCCAGAACAATCTCAGCATCCCCCCCACCTCCCATGAAGCATACTCCTACTGACGATGCTACTGCTCGGGAGGCTGAACGATATGCCAATTGCTGTCTCTAACATGGTATCCTAAGGTATGATCAGATGCCAGCACCACCACCACTCTCCTGGAAGCAACGGAAAGCATGTAGAAAGAAATATTTTTCCTCTCTGCATCAGTGAAAACACAGGAAAGCAAGCAAAAGACATTGGTGTCAAGACAGAAAATCAACTGGCAAAATATTTTGTGCCAGATTCTCTTCAAAGCAGACCATATCCTTGCACACACCCACTCATTCAATGCAGAGCTCTGCTTAATAATCATTACCACATGAAACCCTTTACAGCTTCATGGTAATTGAAATCATATATCCCAATAAACAGCTCCCCCTACAATCTTTTGCATGGACTGGACTCTCTGCCAGACCCTCCAAAGATGGAGGTGAATGATACCTTTATTAGACCACAGAAACAATCACCCATACCTGCAAGAGTTCAGCCTGGAAGGAATCTTCTCTTCTGCACATCACAGTAAATGAGAAACTATCCATTCAGACAAAGATATGTAATCTATCAACATTCCTACTGTTAATTACTTTTGTCAATAATACCACTGCTGCCACTCTATATCTACCATGCATATACAAGCAATTTCATTTCACACCACTCTAATATAGGCACAAATCCTGCCCTTTTCTGGATGAGGGAGGGAGGAATCCCTCCTAGAACTCAAAAGAAAAGGAAATGGAATGAATGATAAACACAGGAGAGCCATTCACACTTTTTTTCTTGCAGGGCAAAGCAGCCTGTTATATTGACTCTGCCAAAGGATGAAACAGAGGGCAAGAGGCAGCTATGCTGGGGAAAGCAATCTCCATTCCCTGCCCCCATTTAGAGAAGCAGCTAGAGGCAGCCTTGCTCCATGTTGGGGAGATGATATCAAGGGAATTCTAACCGTAGTTCTAACATTCATAGGAATGGGGCTTGTTCAAGACAAGGGGACAGACGGGAATAACAACTCTGGAAAGACCTGAGCTGCACAGAAACTCCAGGTCTCAAGAGAAAATAATCTGGAAGTTGATGGGAAGAGGAAAAGGTTGACTCAAGGCTCAACTAATGTCATGTAGATCTTTTAAACTATTCTGAATCAATGTGTGACTGAACCATCTCACCCCCATCTGCCTTCTTTCTACATTATTAACTCTTTTCACTCTCAGCAACCTGCCAAGGATGATGTTTATTTGCTCTTTTCTCTAGTTTCTCGAGCGCCACTTTAAAAAAAACAAACAAACAAAAAAACAGACCAGTAATTAGCACTCATACTAAATGTGATGGCATCATACTGCTTGCAATTCATTATTCTTAATCCATGTTTTAATAATTTTTATATTAAATTTACATTCCCTTCGCAAAGCTAAAGCATAGAACTTCCTATGAGCTTCAACTTATGGTCCAAATCCAATTCTTTATCGTAACTAGAAGAGACCTGTTGAGTGAGTGAATAGGATGGGGTGTTTTGGAGTTGTTGTTTTTTTTTTTACACCAATCATGGCGTAAGTCTTGATGTCTTAAATCTCTTCTCTGTTTTGTTTTTTTAAGTTATTCAAATTCCACTAGAGTTCATGCTGAAATCAGGATCACTTCATGCAGCGCCATGGATAATAGAAAGACAATATATTTTGTGGAGAGTTAGCCCTTGCTTTATCCACTGACCATACAGATACAAAAGTAATTACAGTAAAGTTAGTTATGTCCTGTCAAACTGGAACTTACTTGCAGTGACCCTAATAGAGTTTTCGAAGTGAAGATATTTAAGGAGCAGTTCTACCCCTTCTGGGACGTGATGGCGCTGCGGGCTAAACTGCAGAAGCCTGTGCTGCATGGTCAGAAGACCAAGCAGTCATAAGATCGAATCCACATGATGGAGAGAGCACCCGTCGCTTGTCCCAGCTCCCGCCAACCTAGCGGTTCGAAAGCATGCAAATGCAAGTAGATAAATAGGGACCACCTCAGTGGGAAGGTAACAGCGTTCCGTGTGCAAGTCGCACTGGCCATGTGACCATTGAAGATTGTCTTTGGACAAATGTTGGCTCTATGGCTTGGAAATGGGGATGAGCACCGCCCCCTAGAGTCGAACACGACTGGACAAAAATTGTCAAGGGGAACTTTCTACCCCTTCCACCCCCCCACTGGCTAAATATGTAGCAAAATAGTCTCTAGGTAATAATGAAGAAAATGTAGGAGTACAGTGCAATTCATGCTGCAGAGGCAAGCCAGAGAACCAAACTGAACTTCAGAATATTAAGAGCATAACATGTACAACCAGGTCTCCACCCACTGGCTGCTGCTGTAAAGCCCAGTATGGTCTGGGTGCCTACCTGCATGATGCTTCCCCACTCCCAGCTCATAAGAATGTAAATAAAGCAGATGTTACAGATCCTCCCTCCAAGTTTCTGTATTCTTTCTCCAAAAAGCTGTGTCATCATTCTCATTCCTGCTACTCAAGAAGGAACAGTGACTTCCAAAGCATTTCCACCACTATGAATTGTAATACAGAAGTTTTGTAATACAACAAAATATTCCTTTATGAAATACAAACAGCATTTAACTCTCATGTGTGTCAATGATTTATGACTGCATGTACAGAGACTCCTTTTTTACTGTATATACACCCCGTCTCCCTGAAAAATAAGACCTAACCTTAAAACAAGCCCTAATATGATTTCTTCAGAATGCTTGTAATATAAGCCCTACCCCCAAAATAACCCCCAGTTAAGTGAAACCCTGCCCTCCACCCTTGTGCAGCAACCAGAAGATGACATGACTGTAAAATAAAACATCTCCTGAAAATAAGCCCTAATGCATTTTTGGAGCAAAAATTAATGTAAGAACCTGTCTTATTTTCGGGGGAAACACGGTACAATCTCACTCCTTCCCAATGTTCCCTACCGAATTGCCAGGATGGAATATAGGCATGAGATTACTAATTCCAAAGTGTTTATAATTTCATGATTAATTAGTTTAAAAGTGATAGTCAGTATAAATTTAAAATGATTTTTGCCTGATTGCACTCCTTACACAGAACTGAACTGAGCAAATTTGCTCTGTTTTCAATTCTGTGCTAAGGCGCATCATGCAAAAATGTGTGATACGGCCAGTGCTGATGTGCATAATTTTAACTGAAAGCCACTGACCAAACAGAGCAAGCAAGCCCTGCATGGAGGTGACAACAGAGTGTGCACCTGTGCATGACCCCTGCTTACTGACTAGCCTCTGAAGGAAGAATGGAAAGACCCAGGTAAGAGTCCAAAGGCTTCAGAAGACCAGAGAATAGGTAATCAATGCACTATGATTTCAAAAAAAAGCATCCACAATCCAATCACATCATTTATGCTGTTGTGCTGCTTCCTCCAGGCAGTGTGCGATGGAATGCAGCACAGCTATAGAGCTATAGCCATGCAAAACCAATTACTACTTCTATGTGACATTTTGAAAAAGAGAACAGTGCCACATTTTTCCATTGAGACTACCTCTTGTTTAGTCATTTGTTTGCCTGAGGGCTACAGACCCTTCCTCAATGCACGTGCACAGCTGAATGATTCTTCAGTGGCTAGTGGCTGCTTGGTACAACATACCACATCTTTTTCTTTTTAAGGAGAGGAATAGAAAGCAATAGGTTCGCTTGCTGGAATGGGAGGAACATGAAATGGACATCTTGATTTCCTCCTAACACCTTTGACTTTTAAGACCACTACTGTCTGGGTGGTTGATCACTCTTCCACCTCCCACTCAGCTTTTAGCAAAGTAAACAAAAGAGACTTACAACAAAATCACACTAATTGCCCTGTTCTCCTCTCTAATGGTGGATGTGTTCGCCACTCTAATTCTTGTTTTCAAGAGAAATGCTTCACACAACAGAATTACTGTGGTTAAAATGAATACGACCTCCATTTAAAAAACTTTTTAAACTATAAAAACTTTTCAGAAGTAGATATATTGAAAATAATGCCATCCATTAATTCTGCTAGTCCATGGCTTCTTAATAGCTGACTGGATAGCTCAGTGGTTTACTTATCTGGCTGTGGAGGCAAGGGTTGGGAGTTCGATTCCACACTGGGCCTCTTGGAAGAAGAGCCAGCCTGTGTTTAAATTTTGTTTTCACAAGTTTGTTTCAGTAGATCTTCTTGATCTGGCAATAACAGATCACATATGGCACTAACAAAATTAAAGAAGTATGAAAGAAGCATAATTTCTTCTATGCTTTAACTCCCCCCCCTTGCTACCCCCTTTGTTCTGGATACAATTCCAGAAAACCAAGAGCTCAGGTTCTTTCCTGCAGCCATTCTTGAATGAGAAACCACTGCCCCATTCCACAAGCTCTATGTTTTATATAGCATTGAGTCACATGGGCAGCACAGTTGTCTACAGCTGTACAGCAGGCTGACTTTGCAGAACTATCCTGTGTTCATTAGTTATTGCAGCAATTG
The DNA here is from genome assembly GCF_051106095.1 of Pogona vitticeps. Lineage (NCBI taxonomy): Eukaryota > Metazoa > Chordata > Lepidosauria > Squamata > Agamidae > Pogona > Pogona vitticeps. The sequence continues at coordinate 192,327,972 of NC_135783.1, forward strand.
TTATTGTCCTCAAACAGTGAAATTCTTTGGCTAAGCCAGCAGAATACTGTCACTGTAGGACTACCAAAACACCCAAACCAAAACCAAATCTTATTATATTTCCACTTCCAAATCATGAGCCTTTACAGCTTTTTGTACTTTTGAGAATTTAGGAATTGTTTTCCTCCTTCATATTGTGGTTCAGATCACTCTCTCTTTCTGTCATTGTTTCCCCTGAATTCTAGCCATTTTCACTATTTAATTAGGAGAATATTGACTCAAGTAAGTCTGATACATTCAGAGCATGCTTGCCAGAAATTAAGTATTACTGGATTTAGAAAATACTGATTGAGTAAACATGCCAAGGACTAGAATATCAGTGTCAGATTATTACGCCTCACTAAGAAAAATTCAGATATTTAGGAGGGGAAATGCATACCCAGCATATCTTCCTCTGCACAGAATTTTAAGATTAAAAGCATATCCCAGTTGAAGGGACACATCGTTCATCATTCTCACTGCCACCATCATATGAAAGGGATTACACCGAGAAACGAGCTGCAGCAGCAGCCTATAACCAACCATCGACGAAAGTTTTACGTGATAGGAGAACAACCCTGGACCTTGATACTCGGAAGCAGGGCTCACCGATTTCCACAAGGGCTGGCGTCCAGGTAAAGCGACATCTGATCGCCTAGGTGAGTTGCAACCCTCACTGGCACATTTGCCAGGTAGTAACTCCCCCGACCTCAGTGGGGCTCACGTCTCCATAAAGCATGCACGGGGCCAACAAGCCTTCCTCCCTCTCCTCTCAAGCATCTTCCCACCTCCAGATTTTTCACAAGCACTCCAGGGACATTACTCGCCGGGTTCTGTCGCCTTCCTCCTCAACCCAAGGTTTCTTCAGTAGGCGGCGGGTGTGTGTGTGTGTGTGGGGGGAGAGGGTAACCTGTCCCCCCACACACACACACACCAGCCACCCTGAGAGGCATCCAGCCACCTACTGCGGAAGCCCCGGGTCCCTGCCCTGCCTTCTCGCCCTGCCTCCGGCTCAGGGAGCAGCAGGCGAAACTCGAGCGCCGCCGGGCTCTGCGGGCGGGCAGGCGCGAGTCCCCAAGGAAGGAGCACCCGAGCCTGCTTGCCGGCGCTAAAGCCCGGGGCTGCGGCCGAACTCGGCGGCGGCTCTTCCCGGCCAGGCGGCGGTCGAAGCCTCTCCGTGTGGCGCGGAAAGAAACCGCCGCGCCTTCTTGAGCGTATCGCGGAAGGGCCGCCCCGAAGGGTCCCCAGGCGGACCGGGGAGCAGAGAGAGGGACAGGAAGAAGCTGGGGGACCCCCGACCCGCCCACGCACCCCAGCCCCCTCATTTCTTCACCCTATGTATGAGGAGTCGGCCCGCGCCGTCCTCCACCGGGATGCGACCCGGAGCAGCCCAAGAAGTTTCTCTCCCGCCGCCGAGAACCGGGCGCGAGGCAGAGAGAGGGCGGAGAGGGGCCGCGGGGCTTCACATCCACCCACCCACCCCGCCCCAAGGCTGCCTCCGAGCGGGGGCCTCCGCCGAGCAGCCCTCCCGCCCGCCCTTCGCGGGGGATCTCCAACTCTCTCACTGTCTCCCTCCCCCCCCCCGCCTAGCCGGCCCAAAAGTTTCGAGGCCAGCGTTGCGTGAGGGGAAGTGGGGGAGAGCGAGCGCCCAGGGCGAAGGCACTAGCGGCGCCGGCCCTTCTCTCGCCCCGCGCAGCAGCATCCCCGGCGAGGAAGCGGGCCCTCCGGCGCTTCCCTCCGGGCCGAGGCGAGAGAGGCACTGCCGCCGCCACTACCGTGCAGGGCCAGCCCGCCCGCCCGCCCGCCGGCTTCTCTCCCGGCCCGCTTTGCTTTGCCTCCCCTTCCCTGAAGGAAACAATGTAAGTGGACGAGACGCGCGTGTGTCCCCCCCCCCGCCCCCAAATCCTCGGCCCCGTCTGGCCGCCCGCCTCTTCCTCCTCCTCCTCCTCCTCCCGTCGGGGCCACAGGAAGGCATTCCAAAGGCGCGGCCAAGGCAGCGCAGCCGCTCCCCCCGCTTCGCCTCCAACTAACTCCGCGCGGAGTTGCGGCGAGCCAGCGAGTCCACCGGCCCAGCCTGGCGAGGCGAAGGGCTCGGGCGCCCCGGGCGGAGGAATGCGACCCCCCCCCAAAAAAAGACGACACACCCTCCCCCTCCGCCACGCAGAGAAATGCGGCCTCCCCTCCCTCCACAAGGCGCCCCCCAAGCAACCCAGCCCGGACAGGCTGCCCGGCTTACCTCGCCCAGGAGCCGCCGCCGCCTGGAGCCCGTCGGGCGGGTCGCCGTCTGCGCGAGAGCGGAGGGAGCGCCGCGCGCTCGCCGGCAGCCGCCTTGGCTCGAGCCTCGCGTCGGAGGCGCCGAGGAAAAGTTTCCTGACGTCACACGGCCCGGGCGGGCGGGCGGGCGGGCGGACTGGCTTCCCTCCCCCCCCCCCTTCGCTCTCCCTCCCTCCCTCCCTTCGCCGGCAGCCCCGAGCGCCGGCTGGATCGGCTCCCTCTCGTGCCGACTCGCCGGCGGCGCCCCACTAGCCCTTGGCGGCCCCGGGGCAAGCGCAGCGGCGGTGGCGGCGGCCCTCCCCCGGGGAAGGAGAAGGAGGCGCCTCTTTCCCTGACTCTCCCTCCCCCCCCCGCACGGGGGGCCTCCCTGGGCCACCTTCCGCCGAGTGTCCTGTCCGGGGCCTCCCTCCGCGGCGCTGAAGGCTAGAGGCAGCCCGGCGGGACTCGACGCCTCCCGCGGGATTGGCAGGTGGATCCCCGCTGCACGTGTGCAGGAAGGCGACGGGATTTCTGGGGACGATGCTGATGGCTCTCCCTCTGCCCTGCGTGACGGGGTTAAACTTTCTGAGGATCACTTGGAGGAAGCCTCCCTTCCATCCCCCGGGTGCCAAACCCAGGTTCTTTTTTTTTCCTTTATTCTTTAAACGAGCCAGATCCTCCGCCGCGAAAGCCATCAACTCAAGTGGCAGGGTCGGAGGAGAGCTAAGGATCTGTGGCTGAGGGACAGGCAGGACATGGCAGGGTCTAGCTGGTCAGGGAGCCTAGAATGCCACGCCATCCTACCGAACACCCAAAACTTTTCTCTTAAGGCGGGATGTGTGATCCTGTTTGATCACTAAATGGCATCAGACTTAGTTGCCTGGATCAGGAGGTTTATCCAGGAGTTCTGTTCTGGTTGGGAAACACAACACATCTTGTATGGCTTTCTGGCTGGTGTGTCTTTTACTTCAACTCCCACCAGCCCCCACCCCAAAAAAAGCCAAGGGTATGAGATCATAAGAGTTGAAGTCCTAATTTATCCAAAGAAAGGCTTCTCACTTCTGTTCTGAGCTGTCTGCGCTGAAACGTAGCAGCCTGCATCTTTCTTTTAAGGGCTTTACTCCCAAATTACGGTGTTTACCGTTAAAGTCATGCAGCCCAGTCCCCTTCCATGTTTTGTCTATTCAGATAAGTGTCCTACTGAGTTAAAAGGCACACATTTATGGTCAGCCTGATGGAGAAGGAGAATCAGGTTATTTGGAATCAGGTACTTTGGCACAGGTAAGTGCCTGAAGCTGGGTGGATGGTTCGGTGGGTTCAGAGTTTGATTTCCTACTGTGCCTTTCAGGAAGGTGCAGCCAGGCTGTGTAGCCTTGGGCAAGCTGCACAAACCCAGAGTGAATTTGGGGGGGGGGGGGTGAAAAACACTTCTGAGTGTTCTTTACCTTAGAAACCACAGGTAGGGAAAGGGTTGCCATTAAGGCAGACAAGTTAATAGTTATTAAGTATCTGAGCAATGCTGTTTACCGTAGCCGTAACCTTATTGCAGTTGTGGGATGGGTATGGATGTGCTAAAGTGAGGTCAGATATTACGAATGAGTAGTTCCATGTGAACAATTTTCACCGCTGCGAATCAACAGGCATTCCAAAGCTCTTCTGTCTCTCCCTCCCTTACTCTGGGGATTGGAAATATTTTGTTTCCTTTGTCTGTCTCCGCCTCTTGGGGTGGGGGAACAGAAGATACAAGAATTGGTGGGGAAACATGGAAGGTTGGAATTGGAAGACATTGTACTTCCGTAAATGTAACTGAGCAATGGCATGGCAAATGTATTGTCTCGAAACAAATCATCAACAACACATTACATTACTGTAGGCACTGATGTGATTGCATGTTAGATGCTCCTTAGAAAAATGGTTCTTATCCTTGATTAGCTCACCAGATATTTTAGACTTCAGTTCCCAATAAACCGGACCATTGATCTGGGGTTTCTGGGAGCTGAAGTCCAAAACAAAGAATGAGAGGTAGAGCCCCCACTGCTTACAATATGATCAGGGAGATTCAAGAGAAAGCAGACATGTTTCAGTAATGGATGTGGCAGCTTTGTTGTTGTTTTACATTGTTGCTTAGGGATACCAAGGTAAATTCATTTCCATTTAAGATTGAAAATGTTGATAAGATTATCATTTTGGTAAATTGATTTGTTAATTCACATTCCTGTACTGTGCTCGAATAAATGCAAGCTGAATCACGTTTGATAATGTATGGAATATATGTCTTTACAGTCTCAGTCTAGAAGACAATTACATCATTAATGACCATTTTTGCTTTCTTGTCCCCCATCAACAACCTTGTAAAGGAATTTTGCAAAGATAGGTGTTTCTCTGTTTCAACATACCTAACAAAACAAAAATCACTTAAAAGACTAAGAAATTTATTTCTGTGTGAATTTTTAGTGGATTACAATCCACTCCCTCAGTCCTCAGACACATCTGAGAGGGACTTCAGATGTATATCTGTGGAAAAGGACTGTATTCTATGAAACACACTGAAGTAACTCTCTTCGTTCATAATATGACACAATAGTCTTATTTCACAATTGTTGCTGTTGTTGTTTGGTCACTGTTGTCTACCATGAGAAATGGGAAATTTTTTATTTGTACAAAGCCACCCCATGCATTCCTGGCTGACGTGAAGTGTGATTGGAATTGAAGTTACATATTTCCTCATAGTTAGAAAATCTTTCTGTTGGTACCCACAGGATGGCTACAATCTAAGGGAGCATTGTTCCATGACACCAACGCCCAGGGCATCTAGTATTTCTCTGTTCCTTATAAATGACAGCAGAAACTCTCTAGAACATAAAAGGCCTGTATAGTCCTTCCTCCCCTTCATGGATTGCTGCCTTGTCGTGGCGAAGGGGCTTGAGCAACTCAGAGAAGCTATGGGCTAAGCCATGCAGGGACACCCAAGACGGACAGTACATAGTGGAGAGTTCCGACTAAACGCAATCCACCTGGAGTAGGAATTGGCAATGCCACTTTAGTACCTTTGCCAAGAATACCCCATGACCAGAAACAAAAGGCTAAAAAATATGATGCTGGAAGATGGGACCCTCATGTTGAAAGGCGTCCAACATGCTACTGAGGAAGAGCAGAAAACAAGTACAAGTAGCTCCAGAGCTAATGAAGTGGTTGGGCCAAAGCCAAAAAGATGCTCAGCTGTGGACGTGCCTGGAAGTGAAAGGAAAGTCCGATGCTGCAAAGAAAAATACTGCATAGGAACCTGGAATGTAAGATCTATGAACCTTGGGAAGCTGGAGGTGGTCGAACAGGAGATGGCAAGAATAAACATTGACATCCTGGGCGTCAGTGAACTACAATGGACAGGAATGGGCAAATTCAATTCCATTGATTATCATATCTACTATTGTGGGCAAGAATCCCGTCGAAGGAATGGAATAGCCCTCATAGTCAACAAAAGAGTGGGAAAAACTGTAATGGGATATAATCTCAAAAATGATAGAATTATGTCAATACATATCCAAGGCAGACCTTTCATCATCACAGTAATCCAAGTTTATGCACCAACCACCAATGCTGAGGAGACTGAAATCGACCAATTTTATGAAGATTTACAACACCTTCCAGAACTGACACCAAAGAAAGACATTCTTCTCATTCTAGGGGAGTGGAAAGCTAAAGTAGGGAGTCACGAGATAAAAGGAGCAACAGGGAAGTTTGGCCTTGGAGTTCAAAATGAAGCAGGGCAACGGCTAATAGAGTTTTATCAAGAGAACAAGCTGATCATCACAAACACTCTTTTCCAACAACACAAGAGGTGACTTTATACATGGAAATCACCAGATGGGGAATACCAAAATCAGATTCATTATATTCTCTGCAGCCAAAGATGGAGAAGTTCTATACAGTCAGCAAAAACAAAACCTGGAGCTGATTGTGGCTCTGATCATCAGCTTCTCATAGCAAAATTCAAGCTTAAACTGAAGAGAATAGGAAAAACCAATGGGCTAGTAAGGTATAATCTAAACCAAATCCCTTATGAATACAGAGTGGAAGTGAAGAACAGATTTAAGGAAATAGATTTGGTGGACAGAGTGCCTGAAGAACTTTGGGTGGAGGGTCATAACATTGTATAGGAGGCAGCAACAAAAACCATCCCAAAGAAAAGGAAATGCAAGAAAGCAAAGTGACTGTCCAACGAGGTCTTAGAAATAGCAGAGAAGAGAAGGGAAACAAAATGCAAGGGAGATAGGGAAAGTTACAGAAAATGGAATGCAGACTTCCAAAGATTAGCAAGGAGAGAAAAGAGGGCCTTCTTAAATGAGCAATGCAAAGAAATAGAGGAAAAGAATAGAAAAGGAAAAACCAGAGATCTGTTCAGGAACATTGGAGATATTAAAGAAACATTTTGTGCAAAGATGGACAAGATAAAGGACAAAAATGCGAGGGACCTAACAGAAGCAGAAGATATCAAGAAGAGGTGGCAAGAATACACAGAGTAATTACAGTGGGGTCTTGACTTAAGAACAGCTCGAGTTAAGAACATTTTGACTTAAGAACCACTCTCATAGGAAAATATTGACTTGACTTACATACTTAGATTTGAGTTAAGAACTGAAAAAAAAACCACGTGGGAGGCAGGGAAAGTGCAAAATTTGAACTTTCAGTTAACTGTTGGCCAGTGAAAAGGGTGCCTGTCTGCTTCCTCACTCCTCCCAGCGTTTAGAGAGTGGATTGGGAGTCTTCAGACTGCCTGGTACTGCCTGGACTGTATTTTCCCTGCCTTCCCTGAACCTTTCTTGACCTAAGAAAAAAAGAAACAAAATATCCCCCTCTAGTGGTCGAAGGCAGAATAGCAGCTTCCCATTAGTTTCTATGGACGGAAAAGAGCAGATACGGATCAAATGGTTTTCAATGCATTCCTATGGGAAATGCAGATTTGACCTGAGAACTTTTTGACTTGAGAACCACCTTCCAATATGGATTAAGTTCTCAAGTCAAGACCCCACTGTATACCAGAAAGATCTGGATGTCCCAGACAACCCAGCTAGTGTGGTTGCTGACCTTGAGCCAGACATCCTGGAGAGTGAAGTCAAGTGGGCCTTAGAAAGCTTGGCTAACAACAAGGCCAGTGAAGGTGATGACATTCCAGTTGAACTATTTAAAATCTTAAAAGATGACACTATTAAGGTGCTACATTCAATATGCCAGCAAGTTTGGAAAATTCAACAGTGGCCTGAGGATTGGAAAAGATCAGTCTACATCTCAATCCCAAAGAAGGGCAGTGCCAAAGAATGCTCCAACTACCATACAATTGCACTTCTTACACATGCTAGCAAGGTTATGCTCAAAATCCTCCAAAGTAGGCTTCAGCAGTATGTGGACCAAGAACTCCCAGAAGTACAAGCTGGATTCCGAAGGGGCAGAAGAACTAGAGACCAAATTGCTAACATGTACTGGATTATGGAGAAAGCCAGAGAGTTCCAGAAAAACATCTACTTCTGCTTCATTGACTATGCAAAAGCCTTTGACTGTGTGGACCACAACAAACTACAGTATGGCAAGTCCTTAAAGAAATGGGAGTGCCTCACCACCTTATCTGTCTCCTGAGAAACCTATACGTTGGACAGGAAACAACAGTTAGAACTGGATATGGAACAACGGATTGGTTCAAAATTGGGAAAAGAGTACGACAAGGCTGTATATTGTCCCCCTGCTTATTTAACTTATATGCAGAATACATCATGTGAAAGGCCGGACTGGAGGAATTCCAAGCTGGAATTAAGATCGCCGGAAGAAATATCAACAACCTCCGATATGCAGATGATACCACTCTGATGGCAGAAATTGAGGAGGAATTTAAAAAACCTCGTAATGAGGGTGAAAGAGGAGACTGCAAAAAACGGCCTGAAGCTCAACATCAAAAAAACTAAGATCATGGCCACTGGTCTCATCACCTCCTGGCAAATAGAAGGGGAAGATATGAAGGCAGTGACAGATTTTACTTTCTTGGGCTCCCGGATCACTGCAGATGGAGACAGAAGCCGCGAAATTAAAAGATGTCTGCTTCTTGGGAGAAAAGCTATGACAAACCTCGACAGCATCTTAAAAAGCAGAGACATCACCTTGCCGACAAAGGTCCGCGTAGTCAAAGCTATGGTTTTTCCAGTAGCGATGTATGGAAGTGAGAGCTGGACCATAAAGAAGGCTGACCGCCAAAGAATTGATGCTTTTGAATTGTGGTGCTGGAGGAGACTCTTGAGAGTCCCCTGGACTGCAAAGAGAGCAAACTTATCTGTTTTGAGGGAAATCAACCCTGAGTGCTCACTGGAAGGACAGATCCTGAAGCTGAGGCTCTAATACTTTGGCCATCTCATGAGAAGAGAAGACTCCCTGGAAAAGCCCCTGATGTTGGGAAAGTGTGAAGGCAGGAGGAGAAGGGGACGAGAAATGACGAGATGGTTGGACACTGTCTTTGAAGCTACCAACACGATTTTGACCAGATTCCAGGAGGCAGTGGAAGACAGGAGGGCCTGGTGTGCTCTGGTCCATGGGGTCACGAAGAGTCGGACACGACTGAACAACAAAACAACAAGTACAGTGGTACCTCGACTTACGAACTTAATCCGTATTGGAATTAAGTTCATACATCGAAAAGTTCATAAGTCAAGGCAAACTTTTTCATAGGAATGCATTGAAAACCATTTAATCCGTATCTGCTGTTTTCTGTTCATAGGTTGAGGCGCTGTTCGTAGGTAGAGCCATTAGTTCTCAAAGGAACTAATGCAAAGCTGGGTAATCCATACTCTACCACTAGGAGGTGAATTTTTTTATTTTTTCTTATTTTGATCTAAGGTGAACTTAGGTCAAAAAAGGGCAGGAAAGTTTTTTCTTCTTTTTGGTTCGTAAGTCGAGGCTCTGTTTGCAGGTCAAAGCAACTTTTTGCAAACAGAGCCGTTCGTAACTCGAATCATTCGTAAGTAGGGATGTTGTTAACTCGAGGTACCACTCTAATGATAATGTAGAAACCAATTCTCTTTAGCACATATCTTCTCATATACCTGAACAGGGGGCCCTGAGAGGAGAAAGCAAGCAAGCAAGCAAGCAAGCAAGCAAGCAAGCAAGCAAAGAAAGAAAGAAAGAAAGAAAGAAAGAAAGAAAGAAAGAAAGAAAGAAAGAAAGAAAGAAAGAAAGAAAGAAAGAAATAAAGAAAGAAAGAAAGAAAGAAAGAAAGAAAGAAAAAGCAAAAGAAAAGCATGTTGCTTATATATTGCTCCAGAAAGCACTCCCTGGGCAGTTTACAATTTGATTTTTCAGTCCACACATTATTCCCATGCCCCAAAATAAGCTGGGTACTCAAATGTACTGATTTCAGAATGATCAAAGGCTGAGTGAACCTTGAGATCGCACCTGGGTTGTGAGCAGAGTTTTGGCTGCGGCACTGCAGTTCAACCACTGCACCATGAGGCTCTTCAGCACATTCATTGGAGCAAAGTTTCCCTTATGTGATTAGAAAAAGCCCCAAATATTTCTACGTTTGGAGAAGCCACCATCTCAAATAATTTCCTTCCTATGTGTAATGATGTGTGTAATTATATTATAAACCAGAGCCAAGTATGATAGAATGTAAATACTGTAAATACTGTAAATACCCAATCTCTTTCTCAGCTGTGTTTGTCAGCTTATGTTTTTTTAACCTGCAAATTCTGCAAAACCGAAGGAGAACCTGTAACCATCCAGATATTGTTGGAGTGTGTCCGTCATCATCCCTGATAAGGGCACCCATAAATCAGAATTTATTTGATGGCATACAGTTATACGCTACCCACTGTGGTGTAACAAACTAGAACTCAGGAGGCCTGGATTCAAATCCTCAATCAGCCATGGAAGCTCAGTGGGGTAGTGGACATGGTAAAACCACTCCTTAAATATCTCACTTACCACGAAAGCCCTATTAGGATTGCTAGAAGCAGTTCCAACATGATGGCACATAAGAAAAAAATTACACACCTAGTTTATCTGTAGTGAGATGCTCACCTTGCATTGTCTGGGATAAACAACTTCTTAAGATGCAGGTTATATACCAGTATACAGTAGTTTAATTCTGGTTTTATTGAAACAGAAAGCATTGTCTCACAATGCTTAGAGAACAATCCTCTCCTGGCAGCATCTCATTTCCAGATCAGGAAAAGATCGGATAACAACTAGGCAAAAGTGGCAATCTGCTCCTACAGTCCTTCACAAGAGCGAGTTGACAATGGCAGTTGGAATCCGTGCATGAGGGAGCTCAGTATGGGAGCAGCCTCTCTTAATAGTAAAGTTTCTGTCTCATGGCCCTAGCAAAAACCCTTCCCTGGGATGATGTGCCCCTTAGATGAAAGCTGAAGGAAACTTTGAATCGACCCAGCTCAACTGAGGAGAGGTTCCCTGTGGAGTTGCACCCAATGTTAAGAAATCTGCAGATTTTCAGCCCTAAAGGTGCAGCAAGCTTGCGAAATATCCTGACTTGGAGACCGACTCTCAAAATCTACCACAGTGCCCTGTAAGCAAAGGGCGATAGGAGGATAGGAATCTCAGTATACAGTATTCTTAGTGACAGTGTGTTTGTTTGCTAATTTGTTAACTTTTTATGCCCCTATCAATGTAGAAAGGCTTTCCAAGTACCCAAAGAACTAGTTGATTGGATCAAATCATCATGAGCCAAATTATCCACAATTACAAGTCATATGACTAACAAAACATAAGTATTAGAAGATGCATTTAAAGAAATGAAGCCAAAAAATGCTACAAAGAAACACAGAAACCATACTTTTGTTGTTACTATTTAAAAGTAGATCAAATTATGTAAAATTCAATTTCTCAAACTGGATTCAACAAATCCTCCTGTTTTGAATACCATAAGTCTCAGTCTAGCATGTTCAACGATAATCCTTTATCAGTGACCATACTGTCTGGGAGTTCTGGCATCTTGAGTCCAAAGATTTGGAGATCCCAATTTCTCCCTCCTGTCCTAAGCCATACTGTGCTATAATGGTGGAGTGAATTGATATGGGACACCATCTAGTTCCCCCTTTGAAGCAATTAAGCAGTGCTGTCAATAAGAAATGGAAGCTCTTCTCTTTCACACACACACATTAAGCCAAAATATACTGTATATGTATTCTGGCTTAATGTCTGCAAAAGCAGCAACTCTTACAATAGCAGTCATTAAAAGCAATAGAGGACAACCAGTAGATAGAATTAGTGAGAGCTCTGGAAGGATGCTATAAAAATGGTAGTCAGCACATTGAGGTCACCCAGTGCAATCAGTAACTGCTGAGATGAGACAAGAGTCTCTGGTTTGGCAATATTAATTAGTAAGAACGGTTTCCTTGCTGTTTACTCCCAAGAGAGGATATGAAGGTTGCAGATGGGAGAATCTGTCTGCAGATTTATACAGCTAATGGTTTGGGGGTTAATGTGGGAATCTGTCAATTCACAATAGCTCTGTTCATTTGGTTGATTTTTAAAAGATCCTTTTCATGATTCTGTTGCCTGTTTTTGAAGGCTGCTATGAGCAGTAATATCTTGGGGTGGCAAGATACTGGGCAGTAGATGAACGGGAAGGTACTGATGAAATGTTTACAGAAAAAAAATACACACACACACACACACAATTGAGGGGGTTGATGGTCTAGGTACAGTCTGGTCTGCTTTAGAATTATCCGTCTCTCAAAGAGAAAGTTGCCTCTTCCAGCACGGAAGGGGCCAACAGCCGTCTTCTTGGCTGCCAGCAGTATCTTGAGCCTCTAGCATGCTGCTCTTCCAGATGTGGTAGAGAGGTTTCGGTTGCCTTTTAAGAGAAACTAATTGTACTGTATTTATGAGGATATTTGTTCAGATTTCTAACAGTAGATAGAGTTAGGATACGCAGCAAACACATCTTTCGTATTTCCACCTATAAGTTTTCCTCCTAAGACAAGTAAACTTAAGGAGGTTCATTGTAAGCATGTGGTGCAGTGAGACCAGGGCTCACAAGGTACAGTGGCGCAGTGAGACCAGGGCTCACAAGGGCTCACAAAGACCCAGGGCTTTATGAGTACAACAACAACAACCACCTTAGAACTGCAGAGCTGGAAGAGATCATCAAGAGATCATGGAGTCCAGCCTTGTCAAGGAAGCACAGTGGTGGGGAATCGAACTCCCAACCTTTGGCTCTGCAGCCAGAGATCTAAACCCTCTGAGCTCTCCAGCAGTTCTTTTAGTAGGGATTGTAATATAACCTGCCACCCACCTCAAGCTTCCTTGTTCCCTCTTGAGTTTAGTTGCAGTTCCTGGGAAATGGGATTTTCCTAAGTCCAGTTTTATAACCTTAACCTTAGAACTGCAGAGCTGGAGGAGGATCCTCTGGATCATCGAGTCCAGCCTCTGTCATGGAAGCACAGTTGGCAACTGAATTCCCAGCCTCTTCTGGCTTATTGCTGCAAATTAGCTCTGTTGTAATGTAAAATATTCGAGAGTGGTTTAGGACTTAATGGGTATGTACATAAGTAAGAGCAATTAGCCTTATAGAATATTTCTTCCTCTTTTGTTGATCAGGATCTATTCGGCTGCCCACATTTTTGCAATTTCTGGCCCTGGCAGGCTGGCCCTGAGGACTATCATAATAAGCGCTGGCACTTCTAAACTAAATAGTATGCCACTGGACTAGCAAGATCACTACTCCAGTGCTCCATACCAAACCTATGTCAGTTCGAAGCCTGGGAAAAAGGAAAAGCGATGGCAACTACTGCTGCCAGGCCAAACTGGGAAAGACTGCTCTAGAAACACTGCCAGTCACCGTAAATGATTCTGAGCTGCGTGGACCAAATGACCTGACTCAGTGTATCAATTCAATTCCAGCATCCCTTTTGCTAGAGGTGATGGCATGGGCCATGCACATACCTTATCCTTTTCTCTATCAGAGGAAGGGAAACATTTCTGGCGGCTATGGGTGTGAAGAAAATTGCGTGCATCCCAGAGGCATTCTAGTTGGCTGGAAATCAAAACAATTCACAGTGGTCTGAAACGATCACAAGTGGTAGCTGTTTATTAGAGAATAACCTCCTTTAAAAAAAAGATTACAGGAAAAGACCTTGGATCTGTGAGTCTGTTCCTTTAAATATGGGTAATGTGCATAGCATGAGAAACAGAAGGACGCAGGGGTGTGCGCTACACGAGGAGTTTAGATTATCAGACAGGATGAGCCTACAGAACCTTCCTTCTGTTCACCAATCCCTTATTATGGATGCAAAAGGAGGAGGACTGTTACAAACCTATGTTTCCATCCAGGGATTCCTCACCCCCAAATTTCCTGGGGCACCCCTTGACCCAACTCATGAGCTGTCTGTGGTGTCTCTCCATGCATAACGTGTTAAACAGAATGGGGGACAAGGTGAGAAGCTGCCCAAAGTTCTGGGCTTTAGAGCCCGCTGATAGGTTCATGAGTCTAACAATAGCCTAACTGTGTATCTACATCCAAACAGGCTTTTCTAGAGCAGGAGCTGGTGATAGCAATGGACTGGACGAAGATAAATAAATGCAAGGTTACTGACTCAGGTATTCTTGGACAGCCAGAAGGCAGATCAGAAGACAGAGCCTCACTTTGGGTTGGATGGAACCACATTCCCCAGTTTTTGTGTACACCTGGATTCATTTCTGAACCTAGATACCCAGGCTTCTGCAATGGCTAGAGATGTGCATTGGTACTACTGCACCACTCTTGGATGTGGTAGATCCCCATGCCCCACTTACTATTTGGAATATTGCAATATTCCATACATGGGGTTGGCTTTGCAAATTATACATTCAGTAACCTTGGCTGGTCCAGGGTTTCACAGCCATACTGTCCATTGGAGCCATTTACAGTGGACCCTTGACTTACAGATGGCTTGACTTACAGACTTTTTGAGTTACAGACTTCTCTGGCCGCAAAATTTAGGTTTGACTTGCAGCCTGAGAATTGACTTACAGACCAGAAAAAAACCAAAATGGAACAAAAACGGCCTGTTACGGGATTAATCAGTTTTCAATGCACTGTAGGTCAATGGAGACTTGACCTACAGACTTTTTGACTTGAGAACCACCTTCCAATACGGATTAAGTCAAGTCAAGACCCCACTGTACATGGCATGTGTGACTCCCTTCTCACAACAGTTGTATTCGCTACTGGTGTGTTTCCATGGACCATTCAGATTATTGATTATGTTCTAAAAAGTGGTACACAGCTTGGGATCAGGTTATTTCGAAAACTAGATTGTCCTGTACAAACAAGACCAGCATTGGAGATAGGTGGGCAGGGCAATAACCCAGGGTATTGGACTGAGAGGGCACTAAGAAGAGCTAAGGGGTGGATTTGTCAAACTGATCTGAGGGAAGGTGCCAAACTAAGCTCAGGGCCTAATTTATATAGAGACAGAGCTAGAGATATAAATATAGATCATCTGCTATCAAAACTATAGGAGCTGCTATAGAGCAAGAGGTATTAAAGGGGAAGCCTGTCCTAATTCTGTTGTGTCGCAAAGTGCCTTGCCACTGCTCAGTGTATGACTTTCTGAGCTTTCACCTGTGTAAACTGCAACATGAGGCTTTAAAAAATCAAACTTTTGAGCCATGCTCAGTGGCTAGTCATTCTTTGAGAGTCACCCACCCCACATGGCAGAGACTCCCATGGGATCTTAGAACTGAAGAAAAGAAGACTGCTGTGAATGTAGAACCACATATAATGGATAGCTAGTTCTGGGTCACTTTCATAGCAGCTTCTGGGGGAAAAGCTGCTGAGTAGCAGAGGGTTAGGCTGCTGTGCTCTGCAGTCCTTCGCCTAACCTGGTTGCCTGGCAAAACTGCAGGAAATGCTGTATTAGAATATAAGAGGACACTAAATCACAACATGCAGTTGTGACATAATGGGATAAGACACCACAGCCATGATGTAGTTATATAGTTATCTGTGATACCGGATCTATTTTCATTTGAGGCTCAAGTGATTGTTTAAAGTGGTGGTGTACATTCACTCTTGTCAAAAAGCAGATTAAATGAATTATATTTGCTTCTTTGCTCAAATTTCAGCTGGCTGTAAAATATATCCTTGGAAGGGCAAAGAGGGGCTGCATATTACCTGGGCCCTTGTACTATCTGTAAAGGAGTGTAAAGCCATCACAGTGAAACAGAGTTTTTCTCTGTACCTGGGCAACAATATCGGTCAGACAGCCTTCAGGTGAGTCCAGGCCAGGTACCTTAGTTGCAGACTTTGGACAGAGGAACAGGGAATGTTTGAAGGGTGGATTTGATGGCAGGGTAGGTGGCCTGTGTTTGTCACAGAACAGTCTCCAGGGAAGAGAGGGAATATGTTAAAGCCATGAGTGAGTAGGTGGATCCAAGCAAGGTATCACTCAAGAGTACTATTCTGGGGCAAAGGAAAAGGTGCTGGAGTGGGGTAAAGCCAGTCCTTCAGAGAGATATTGTTTATGTAGTGGAGAAGGCCACAACCAGAAACAAGCAAGCAAGCAAGCAAGCAAGCACCATTTCCCCTGAAAATAAGCCCTAGTATAATTTTTCAGGATGCTTGTAATATAAGCCCTACCACAAAAATAAGCCCCAGTTGAGTGAAACCCCACCCTCCACCATTGTGCAGCAACCAGAATAAGATGACATGGCTGTCTTTGAATAAATGTAGATTCTTGTACAGTACTTGAAAAAAAAATCCCCTGAAAATAAGCCCTAATGCAGTTTTTGGAGCAAAAATTAATATAAAACCCTGTCTTATTTTGGGGGAAACATGGTAAGTAAGTCAGTCCTGCCAGAAAGTGGTTGGAATTTGAAGAACGTTCTTGGGAGAAACACTGTCCAATTCCTATTCTCTTATCCATATACAGGGGGAGGGGGAGGGGGAGTACACCTGTTGTTATGCTTGATTCCAAGGCAAGGAAGAGCTGCTGACCAGAATTCTAACTTGCAGTCCATGTGTTGAATAATTTTTGCATGTGGGTCCAAGCTTTGTATATGCATGCATGGGTTCTATAGTCAGGGATCCCAGCAGCGCGTCTGCCCCAGCTCCCATGTACTCTCTGTGTGGCCCTGCAAAAGTGTGTATGGAAGCAGAATGACACCAAAGGCACTCTTTTGCTCAAGGTGCTGTTTTTCCCCATAACCTGCTTTGCATTGGAGCCTGTCCATGTTTTAAGATAGTTAAAACATACCTTGATCCTATCGTTTACAGAAGCACGTTTGATGGGGATGTAAGAGAGGGCCTTCTCAGTGCAAGTCTAGGCTGGCTCCATCTACAGTCCTGTTCAGGTATTACTTATCCGAGTGAAATCACCACACCTAGAAAGAAGTATGCAGGCCACTCCTCTCTATCACCACTTTTTCCATGTAGAAAGTCACTGAAGATGAGACATTTGTGCTCACATCTAGAGTGAAGATGTAAGTCCCTGGGAAAACTGGAGCTCTTGGTCACTTGTAGAGGCTACATGCAAGCAGAAACATCTCCTCTACGTATGTATGACTTTCCATGTGGAGAAAGTGATGAGAGAGAAGGGGAGTATATGTCCTCCCTCTAATCATGTGAGTCTGTCTATGGAAAGAACACTTGAAAAGGGCATTTATTGCCCTTGTGCCATCAGATAAGGGCATATTTATTCAGACAGGACTTCAACATTTATGCCGTTCCGTTGTCAAATAAAGGTTTTAGTCTCATTTCTTTTCATTGTTGCATTTTTAATTGAATTTATACATGTTTTAATTCAGATTTGAACTGAGTATTTGCTTTATTGTCAAAAGCAGCCTCGAGCAAGATTCTTGGCAGAAAGTCAGGATATACATTTAATAAACGAATAAGCATGGGTGACAAAGGCACAGAGTATTTGAGAACACATCACCATATAATTTAATTGAGAATTAGAGAGAGGGAATTGAATGCAGCATTGAACGTTGACATCCTGAGCCTCTGACTGAGCCAAGATGTTCAATGTCATAGGGGAAATAAATGAACGAATAAATAAATATATCTTCCAGCTGTTAAAAACACTATGGCCCACTGTGCACTTAATGTTAAGGTCATGGAGGTCACTTTCAGATCTGTCTAGCAAAACTTTATTTCAAATAAGGCACAATTAACATTTGTTTCTTATTTCAGGCCTATGTGATCATGGAAACTGGCACTGAAATTCCCATAGTATTTGTAGAAAGTGGTTAAAACTCGTTCGGGATTCACATTCAGCTCTTGGAGAGTTCAGCCATCAAGCATAGCCATGAGGTTCCCAGCTGCCCTGAGAAGCCAAAAGTCCATATAGTCTGTCTTTTTTCTAGCCATTTGGGCTACAGGTAGACCGTGGAGGATGAAATCACATATAAAGGGAAAGGCATACAGTACTCAGCTTTTTCTCTGGGTGTGCCTTTCCTTTCCCCTACATTTAGACTTGTAAATGAAGAAGTTTTAACTCCTAATCACCGATCACAAAACTAATATGCAAAAGGAGGAGTGAGGTGAACTCAGCCTAGGATAGGAGAATCAGATGTCTTATATCATTTTCAGGAGCTATGCGCCTAGTGATGTGCTAACTGTATCGTCTAGTTTGGGCCTAAGAATAAAAGTGGGAATATGTGGAACACAGAAAAAAAAAGGTGAGGTAGCAGTCAATGAAAATGGAATAATGAGAAGCAGAAGATGCTGTCTTGGAGGTGTGCATAACTTTTTTTTCAAAAGAGAGCAACTTAGCATAAAATGAACAAAGAGCAGCACAGGGCAGAGAGAAGCAAGGGAGGATTACTGTGGCCACCATACAGAAATTAGCCTCTCCTTAGACCCTTCACCTCAGCCTTGTTGTTCAAGCCTGCAGGCATAGACTTTTGCAAAAAAACAAACAACATGCATTATTTGATGTTCCTGCATTATTTGGGGCTCTTGGAATTTTGGAGACCACATTCTGTGGTCTGGAGGGCCTGAAATATTACCTCCTTTGCTCTATTTACATCCTGGTGTAATTATCACTGTTGAGTCTTCCACAGGGAATCCTGTGTCTGCCTGAGGAAAACAGAGTTTATGCTGTTCCTTGCCTCCCCCAGCTTTCCCGCAAATAATTTACGAGCTTTAGTCACCTGCTGGGGTGTTCTAAGTAGCTTATGAGGGCTTTTTTGTGTCAGGCCAAAGACCATCCATATACCCAGAAGGTGGACGACGTGTGAAAAGTGTCCCTGTGTGTATGTACACACTGGGTTTTGTCAAATCCTAACATTGTTTTCACTTACAGCGGAGTTCTTACGTGACTTAACTACCAAAAAAGTGCTGCCACTTTAAGGAAGAATACGAAAGGCCTGGAAATAAAATCAAGAGAATAGAAAGCAAGCTTGTGGGCAAGCTGAGGGAGCAATCGGCGGGCATCATATTTCTTATTCTGTCTGTAGCTGTTGCGGTTCCTGGTTAAGTCCTCACAGCACTGAGCTCCCAGGCTTGTGATCTGCAGCTCTACTGGCAGAGATTTTTATTGCCGACAGCTGGTCACCTGTCTGCACATGAGATAAAACTAGCACAAACTGCTCCACCAGCAGCTTGTTAGCAGGATGACTTGACAACATCATTGCTTGCCATTCCGAGCCGCTTTATTTTAGTCTGACAATGGGAGAGTTATGGTGCTCAAGAACTCAGGGAGGAAGGAAGAATAATTAGCTTTCCTGGAGGCTACATTCCCTCAGCATGTCCACGTGGAAGCAGAACTCATCAGAATGTATTGTAAGCTATAATTGTCAATAGGGAGAAGTGAGATGCACAGTAAGGTTACAGCCTCACCTTCTTTATACATGCGGATTTCTCTTCTGGGTTTCAGCTAGCCAGTTATCCACGCCCATCTCCATCCAGAATGCTCCATGTGACTTCCTCTGTCTGGTTTTCCCTTATTTATTTCCCAATATATAGTGTACGTTCCACAGCTGCTGAACATACTTAGTTTTCATTGTATTTTTTTTTAAAGTTTCCTTGAACATGTTGACACTGCCCTCTTGTTTCTCAAGGGCACCTTTTGAGCTCTATTCTGTCAGCACCCATGCCACACCCACGTTTGGTATTGGAAGGCCTGATGCATCCAAAATTTTCATCAGAATTTATGCTTGAATATAGGAATTGCATATTACTCCAAACACTGAACCAGAACTGATGATGTTGTTATCTGTGCATATTCCGTATCTGTTTTTCTGGAACATCCTTGTTATATCTGACAGAGCAGAGATGTTTTTGCAAAGCTGTAGAAAATCTGGGAAAGCGTATTTATTCACCACCGTATGATCCTAGCTTCATCTAGTTTAGAAACCCATCAGTTCCACTTGGCATCCTGATGTGTTACTGCTCCTCTTCCTCTAACACTCCTCTCCAACCACTTCTCTTTTTTCTCACTGTCAAGTTTCAAAATTTGGAATGTATAGAGTGTTAAAATAGTTAAAGGGACTGTAAAAAATGCAGTACTGAAAATCCTGTACATTGGACTTGAAAAATGAGGTTTGAGCTAAAAGTCAGTGCAAAAGAATCAGCTCTCCATCCGAGTACGAAAGTAAAGTCAATGTAAAATAGCATTGCCTTGCAAAAGAACTTCTTCCATACCTAACACTTGAGCGTGGAGATAAACATATAAGGAAATACAAAAAAACTTGAGAAAAAAATGCCTAGAGTCCTAAAATATGGAGAGAGCAAATTGGTACCTGACCAACTTTGTTCACCAGCACTTGAGATTCATGACAGTTGAAAGCTATAATGTTTTTTTTTACCTTTTAATGATGAATATTAGATATTTTCTATCCTTTTTAGGCCATAATTTCCTGCATTTTTAGAATATCATTAAAACAGTATTTTTATATATTTTTATTGTGTTTTTTTATGCTCCTGCATTTTGGATTGAAATTTGACTGCAGTATTTGCCTGCAACGTAAGTTTAGTTTTCATATGTTTTTAAAGCTTTTGTGCCTACAGTTTTTCCATAGATCTAAGACTGATTGTAACTGAAGTGTGCTTGGAGCTTCTCAGAATGTTTTCAGTATTCTTGGATTTATATGCATAGAAGCAATGTAGATGAATAATGCTTGTAGAAACGGACCAGGTGATATTGCTTGGAATTATTCCAACAATGGAGCAAGTTACTTTACTTGATACCCAGTAGGCTGTACTTACTTGATACCCAGATGAATGTTGATATGATTGGAAATGGTTATCTGATTTACACTGGAATTAACCCTTTTTCAGGAATAAATGCCAGTTGTGCAAGCACAGGCTTCTGATTTGAAATGGGCTCAAATCACTGGTTTGGAAGTTCATGCCAGTTCAGACACCAGCCACACAGGTGTTCCAAGGTTTGGTTCCCTGCCTCTCTGATGGGCGCCCACTCAGAAGCAGTGCCTGGAGGAGACAGGACAGGGAAGCCGGGGCACTGCTTCTGAGTGGGAGCTTGCTAGAGGGGGCAGGGTGCCAAATCACAAAACAGTTGTTTGGCCAGTATCTGAATTGGCCTGAACCACTGAAATCATGGTTCATGCCCATCTGATTTTTCTTAGAGTTGTATAAAGGTCTATAGTGTTCATAGGAAGGTGTACAGGCATCAGGCTTTCAGACCTAACACCACAGTGTTTTCTCTGCCCATCACTCACAGGGGAATTAAGCTTCCTTTTCAGAAGTCTAGCGCTATTGATTGCAGAATTGCAATCCTCTAATTAGGATAGTTAAAATCGACAACATTTTCAGCCTATATTGTGTGAGATTTGTTTATAGACATAGCATATTGACACTCAATTTTGTGAAATGTTGGCTACAATGCACACGATTGTGGTTTTTTTAAAAAGGAGAACTGACAGAAGGTCAAAAGTTAGAAGAAAGGGGTCTCATGGAAGAAATATTTAACAAGTAGTAGCCCACCCTTGATTAAGCACTATTCAAAGCTAATGATCAGCAAGTCCAATTTGAGCTCTAGGGAAAACAGTTTCAATATACAGTGGTGCCTCGCATTACGATGTTAATTCGTTCCAGCGAAATCGCTGTAGAACGAAAACGCTGTAAAGCAAATTTTAAAAGCCCATAGAAACGCATTAAAACCCGATTAATGCGTTCCTATGGGCTTGAAACTCACCGTCCAGCGAAGATCCTCCATAGTGCAACCATTTTCGCTGCCCGTGCAGTGAGGAATCTGTCCCAGAAAACAGCGGGTGGCCATTTTTTTACCCGGCGGCCATTTTGAAACCGCCGATCAGCTGTAGGAAAATCGTCGTTTTGCGAGAATCAGTTCCCGAAGCAGGGAACTGATCATCGCAAAGCGAAATTCCCCCATAGGAAATATTATTTTGCGATCGCAAAAACTTCATCGTTATGCGATTTTAATCGTAAAACAGAGCGCTCCTCTTGAGAGGCACCACTGTATCATTAATCTAGTTGTTTCATTTGGGGAATCAGTAGTATCCATGCAAAATTTTGTGTTCCTAGGGCTTACTTTTCAGAGACTTTTCAGGGGAAACAAATAAACCAAGAAACATTTGATGAGATCAAGATATTATCAACCCAATTATTTAAGCTGGGAAATCTACTGATCCATGCAAATATTTATGTGATTTTAATATCTTCAGATTAAATACTTGTTTGTTGCTTGTTTTGATATCTTCCTATTAATGACTGAAGTGGATTGCATGCCTATGCAAATGCACAGATTCCAATGCTGATTTGGAGAACTAGAATGGATGGTTGTTGTGGGTTTTTCGGGCTCTTTGGCTGTGTTCTGTAGGTTGTTCTTCCTAACATTTCACCAGTTTCTGTGGCCGGCATCTTCAGAGGACAGCACTCTGTGCTCTGAAGATGCCGGCCACAGAGGACAGTGCTGTCCTCTGAAGATGCCAGCCACAGAGACTGGCGAAACGTTAGGAAGAACAACCTACAGAACACGGCCAAAGAGCCTGAAAAACCCACAACAACCATTAGATCCCAGCCGTGAAAGCCTTCGCGAATACAACTAGAATGGAATTCAAGATGTAAGCAAGATGTAGAACAATAATTGAGTGCAGCTGGAGAAATCCACTGAACATTTTTATTGTTATCAGCGTGTACAGAGAGCTTTGGTGGATGAGTGAGGGCCACGGCAGACAAAACGGGCAGATTTGCAATTCGGAGATGGCAACACCTCATCCTTCCAGACATGCATTTTTAAAGCTGATATGTTTGCAAAATCATTACTTAAGCAGAGCCCCTTGTTTCCTCCTGATGATCAATCAAATTAAAGAAAACTAATCAACTTGCAAACTTTGTGAAAGAGAACAGTGACACAACCTTTATTGCATAAGGCCACTGTGGTTCTGATTGACAACCTCCTTGGCTCTCCTATTTTGGCCCTCAGTTATTACATTGTTATATGGAGCAATTCTAACACTTATTCCACTGTGTAAAAGTGACTCATGCAAAGTGATGTGTTGGGGGAATCTGTCTGCACACATATATCTCCCCTGCACACACAGAGAGAGACTAGTACCCTGCTTTTCTGCCTAACGACAAGTCCTTTATTACTGCTGACAATAAATGAGACCACATTATGAATACATGGTGATGCCTGATAAGATTTTCTTTCTAACAGGAGCTGTGAATTATGAAAGCTGTGCTGGGACATTGAAAGAAAATATTCACTCCCCAGGCCTTAAAAATGCCTGGTGATGGTAGGGCTGTTTTCATTATATTATTAAGAGAGTGTATGTTTTTGTATGTATGAGTTTCTGCACATACAGATATCTACACATATAGACACTTCCTATGCAGTCATTTATTTGAATCAATAGTATAGCTTTCCTGTTATCATTGACTTGAACCAGAGATCTGGAGCTCCAATTCCCATCTGCCTCAGAAGCTCACTGGAGAACTTAGATCCATCACTCATCCATCACTGAAATACAGTGGTGCCTCGCACAGCGAGGTTAATCCGTTCCGGATTAACCCTCGCTGTGTGAAAGCATCGTTGAACGGAACGTAAAAACCCATTGGTTCCAATTGGGCCAAATACTCACCGTTCAGTGATGCTTCAGGATGGCCGGCAGCCATTTTCGCACCCTCCCCTCGCTTTACAAGGGTGCAAAAACGCTGCGTGTGGCCATTTTGTAGCCGCCGAACAGCTGATCAGCGGGTCGCAAAGCGAAGGTCGGTAAGCGAACCGCTTACCGACCTTCACTCTGCAATTTTCGCCCTATGCAGGCACCGTTTTGCCATCGCATTTGAGACCGCAAAACCGGCCTCGTAGAGCGAATTCATCGCTCTATGAGGCACCCGTTGTGCGAGGCACCACTGTAGTAGTATTCTGAATGAGAGATAGGCACAAACTGCCGATTCAGTGGTTCATGCTGGTTTATTTCTTGGCTGAACAGGTTTTGATGCTTCCCAGCCTCACCTCTTCAGGCAGGTGCCCGCTCAGAAGCAGCAACCCGGCTTCCTTGTCCCACCTCCCCTGGGTGGTGCCTTCGAATGGTCACCCACTAAAGGAGGCTGGGAACCATGAAACATTTGTTTGGCTGAGAAACGAACTGGTACGTTTAGCAGTTTGCGCTCATCTTGATTCTGAACATTTTGGAGGAAGGATGGGCAGTCTTCCAACACAGTCTACTTCATAATAAATCCCCATAAAAATTAAAGCACAGGATTTGGTCACAGGAAATGCAGGCTCACAGTGGAGCTCTGAATATCAAGAAAACGAGCCAGTGGTGTGTCAGGAAAGAACCTTTTCATTCATTCAAATACTGCCCTTTGATAGATTTGCTGAACATACTGTCTAAATCAGTCATTCTCAATGGGCCCCATGGGGGTCCCTGGCACATCTGAACAGGGCCACAAACTGGAAACAATTCTTCACATGCCACCTTACAAGGTTCATTATGCAAATTATACAATCCTGATTCAGCCAAATTTCATTTTTTAATATTGTGTTTATGGCCATGGCCAAAAAAAAAAAAAAAAAAAAAGGTGAGAATGGCTGGTCTAAACTGCACTGCAGCATAAAACAAAAAGTGCAACTTGTACTGATATATTAAGGGCACAAAGAAGACAGTTAATTAAAACAAATCCCGATGGGTCACAGAAGTGAATTGCAGTTCACATTATGGGAAATGGAAACTCTCAAAGACAGGAAGAGTGGAACAAAATGGCTGCAACCTGGCATTTTGTTGAATTCTACTCATCCTGTGACCTGCCATCCTAAAGACAGTTATATATTATGGCGAGTCAATTGCTCAACAGCTTTCCAGTTTTGTTTTGTTTTTCAGAGCTAAAAGGCAGCAAAAACTGGGGATTTAAAAAGCCAGGAACTTATTGTGTATTAAGCTTTTGGCAATACATGACTAGTGAGTCCCATTTGGCTTCCGGTTTGCAAGTTGTCTGAGCCAGGTCTAATTACAGGTGTTATAAAGTCCTTGAGCTGCAATCATGCAGTAATATGTAATACATGGTCCAACTAGCCTTACTCGGGTAAAGACTGCAGTGAGGCCTGGCTGCTCATTCATTAGAATGAGGTAGCTACCTCAGGCAGCAGCTAGTAGGAGGCAGGAAGTCACTGGCAACTATGAACTAAGGAGCTGCATGCCCCATGCCAATACAACTCTTCACTTGCACTACCCACATAGTAGTTGGCTGCCCTTAGAACTTGTCCCATCATAAGTGTTAGACTAAGAATCAACTACTGTATTAGTCTCTCCTGTTCAAGTTAGGAGAGGCACATCTTGTTCTCTACCTCATGCTTGTGACTGGGATGGTGCCCCTGAAACCTTGAGGTGAGATGTCCTGCTCAGACAGCAAAACACCTTGGGCTAGTCAAGATATCAGCCATTGATCTGTGTGGAATTCAAGAGTATGGAACAGCAAGCATCGTGATATTCTGAGTGACTCTATTTCTACATCCTCATGATTGTTCCAATAAAGGTAGGGTGTGTTAAAAGTACATTTTCAGAGCTTCTGTGCCATCAAGTCAAAACCAACGCATAGCGACCCTTATAGGGCTTTCAAGGTAAATGAGATATATGAGTAGTTTTACCAGTTAGACACACACCTCAATGAGTTTCCATGGCCAATTCGGGATTCAAACCCTCCAAAGTCCTATTCTGTCACTACATCATACTGGGAATCTTATTTCCTTTTAATCAATATAGAATAACAACATACGCTTGTTCCATGCATTATTTCACAAAGTTACAAAAAGAAAAATGTCAGTCGTGAACAGTCAATGCAATAAACCATGATGGAATATTTTTCTGGAAAAGAAATAGGCTTTAGTCTCAACCTTGAGGCTTCTTTAGGGGGGAAAAGAAGTGAAATATTGATCGATAACATTTGCAGCCAGTGATGGCTCAAGTATAAGACGCAAAGGACACCATGGCATGAAGAGTGATGCATACCAGAAAAGCACTTCTCATTAATTTATGGTAATAATAAAGCCCAGTTACTTGACAATAAAATAATGGAACAATGTGTTCCATTTCTTTCAGGTAATGCCTTTTAAGTGAGGAAGTACTCAGAGCTGGGGGACTCCTTAAAAACATACTCAAGCATTTAATATTCTACTCTTTTAATTGCTACCCTCCTTCTATTGCCTTTTATTTTTTTTAAACAGGGATATAAATAGAGTAGGATAAATAAATGGGCTTTGTTGCCTAAGACCAAGGGCTTTTATGATGTTTCTTCCAAGTGGAAAATTTTGCTACTCTTGTTTTTCCCAAGTTCAAGACTCAGCTGGCTTCAGGAGTTGGTCTCGTTGGGCACCTCCCAATGTCCACACTTCAGAGGGAGTCCTGCTGTTAGACCTTTGCCCTGACCGAGCACCTTTTCACAGCTGCCACTGGCTCACACCCTTTCTTCAAGCACACAGGTATGAGGAGTTCAAGGAGAATGATCTGCAGCCTCCACACCTTGTCTTTTATCCCTGAGCAGGGCTGTGGATTGAGCTAAGTGGGAAATACTGGGTGGTGAAATGGGCAAAGACAGGAGTTCACTCATAAAAGCCCACCCGCCCGCCAAACTGAATCCACACACTTACACATTCCCCAGTCATTTCTCAGAGGTCAGCACACAAGTGAAGACCACGACTCCTCAGTAGCAGTTGCAACAGTCCTGCAGCACAAAAACACTGAAACTGCACTCTGCACCTCATTTCAGCATGAGTCTTACAGAGCTCAGGGAAAATTAGTTCTGAACACACATGCCTAGGATGACACTGTCCAAGTCCAAAAATATTAAACACTCTACATTTTTAAAAGAATGTGAAACTGTTATGTCTCAAGCAGACAGAAACAAAACAGATATCATGCACGCCCAACCTGTAACCCAGCCATTTGGTCAGCATTGTTACTGCACGGCAGTGCAGCAAATGATATTGTGCAGCAGAGCAAATCAACAGTCTACAAGGCAATTCTAAAAATGGGAGCAACCCCAACAAAAAGGTATAACTTATAAACTGAGGTTCAGATCAGCACCAAACATGGTACAGGAAGAGTAGACAGTTTGATGTTGCTCTGTACCACATTTAGTGATATTTGGTTAAATAATTTGAGAATTAATGGGTTTTTTAGAAGTATAGATGTGATTCCCCCCCCTTCATTCACAGATAATATTTTTTGACAGCAGATAAGAAATTGCTAAAATATATTTCAAACACCTAACTTTTTACTTTTAAAAATAGTAATTACCTAATCTCCTTTTAATTTTTTTTTGTATCAAATCCATCCAATAGTTGTAAAAAATTGTTAACTAAAAAGGCTCTTCAAGCATGAAAAACAGGCTTTCAGCGTGCTCAGTAGAAGCTTGCTAGAAAGAACAATGGTTCACAAGCATTTACTTGCCCTTCATTTGCTCCATCATCATCTGGCGAGCTGAATGAAGACAGCAACAGAGACCTGGACTTTTGTGAGTTTTTGCTCTTAAAGGGCTAGACTCTGCTGAACAGTCTTCAAAGTCTTCTCTTTCTCCACTTTGAACAGGCAGAAATTCAACCAGAGCAGCTCTTGTTTTATCCAGCTGGAAGACTAGCATTTCCTTCTGTCTGTCTTTGCAGTTTTTTTAAAAAAATCTTCATTTCTTTTGATATTCTCCCCGCCACATACACACCTCCAATTATCACATTTAGAATCATATACTTCTGGACTGTGGGATTATTAATGGCATTTTAACATGTTAGAATCAATGTTTCCATATTTTTAGGCAAGCTTCCTCAAATGTGAGTGGATGGGAAAGAATAGAGCACATGGGGAAGAGTTTGTCCAAGCAAAGCCTTCTAGCCCAATGAGATAACACCCGTTATAAATGGGAGGGGTTTTTATAGCCTAATGTGATTGCCCTTTGCCATTAACTTGATTAGTAAATGATACAGTCATTGAAGTCATACAAATTTCGGATCATGCCAGATTGAATATGGAGTTGATGCTTAAATGTGATTATAAGGAGGTAAACAGGTGGAGAATTGATACAAATATATTTAGGTACCCAAACCTGATTGAAAATTTTCAAAAAGGTTTAGAAGAAACATGGGAAATAAATGAGAAGGGAGGAGGTAAACCTAAGGTAATTTGGGACACAATGAAATCTGAGGCAAGAGGGTATGCATGTAAGATGTCATATATGCTTAAGAAAAACCAGGGGAAAAGAATACGGGAATTAGAAGATAATATAAAGGAATTAGAAAAAATTGTTATAAACACTAGAGATAAAAGAGCAATAATAGAATTACAAGCAAAGAGGAAGGAGTTGGAGGGAATTGATTTGGAAAAGGTACAAAGAATTTTAATTTATTTAAAAAGAATTTTTTTGAATATAGTAATAAGAATTCTAAATTATTAGCTAAAGCGTCTTCTATAAAAAAGAATAAAAGCAATATAGGTGTAATACAAGATATGAATGGAAAAAGATGTAATAAGGAGAAACTGGAAGCTTTTCAAACATTTTATAAAGCCCTATATAATAGTAAAAATCCTTCCATAATAAAAATTAAAGTGTACATAAAAACAATTTTAATAAGAAAGTCTCAGATGAGGATAAAAACATAATGGAACAGCTGATTACGGATAAAGAAATAGAGGATATTATAAATAATTTAAAGGCAGGAAAGACCCCTGGAAAAGACGGATTAGGCCCAGAGTACTGTATTATAAGGCATTTAAAAAGATTCTCATACCAAAATTAAAATAGTTATTTAATAAGATATTAAAGGGCGAAGAAATCCCACTATCATGGAGAGAATCACTCATTGTTTTAATATTGAAACCACATAAAAATCCTATAAATATGGAAGCATACAGACCCATATCACCGATAAATCAAAATGCTAAGATATTCACAGCAATAATGGCAAAAAGATTGAATAGGTTTATGTTGAAATAGATTGAAAAAAATCAAAATGGATTCATACTAGGTAGGCAACTGTCAGATTTAATGAGGATACTTAATGCACCTAGCTAAAGAAATTAATTCTAAGGCAGGAGTAATATCGTTAGCTATATTTAAAGCATTTGATTCAGTGGAATGATATTCATTAAAGATATTAATTAATTATTTAGGGTTTGGACCTAATTTTAATCAGATAATCCATCAACTTTATTAACAGAATACAGCCAGAGTAATAGTTAATTATGATATAACTGAGATAATACACCTAGGCCGAGGTACAAGACAAGGTTGCCCCTTATCTCCAGTACTATTTACAATGATAATTGAATTATTGGCACAGATAATTAGAGACGATAAACAGATTAGAGGGATAGATAATAAAGAAAATGGTAAGATAAATGTATTTGGTGATGATACATTATTAATAGTTAAAAATCCAGTTGAAACAATTGAAAGACTTAAAATACAATTGTATTTTGTTGAACCATTCAGATGAGGAGAAAAGAAAAATGAAAATAATATTTGAAGGTAAAATTGGAAATATTATGAAATACTTAGGGATTAATATTGTCTGGAACTTACAAGAAATAATTAAAATAAACTTGGATAGATTAAAAACAGAGATAAATGGAAGGATAAAAGAATATCAGAAATTAAAGATTTGGAGGAGGAGCTACGTCCTGGTGAAGCTAGCAGCTCTTGGGAACAGCTCCTGGAGAAGCTAGAACCACTTCGGTCTGGGATCCCCCTAGAAATGGGGGAACCGAGGGGGGGTCAGGAGAGACCCTTCTGCAGCAGTTGGTGAGCTACAGAAGCTAGAAGATTGGGCAGCAACTCGATTTTTCTTTCTTCTGGAAATTCACATGAGCACGGACCAAAGATGGGAGCCATTTTTGGCAATCAGCCAAGACAGCTCCGTTCGCCGAGAATAAGAGAACAAGAAGCATGGTGAAAATATATAACAAATTAAGTGGAAGCCCTTGTTCTATGAAAAAACCCATTAAAATGAAGAACAAGTGATTGTGTGAAAATTTATGACCGAAATGAGATAAGGAGCGGCGTATTTAGCTGATTCAAGGTCGAGTTGATTTAAGGGAACAGTCCGGCAGAAATAGCTCTTGTCTCTATTAAAGAAAAAAAAACTCCTGGAGAATTAACACTGGACAGGCTTTGAAAGAATAAATTCTGCTGTAAGCTGTTCACTTTGGACCTTTTCTCCTTTTGGATATATATCTTTAGACTGTGTGGGACTCTGTTTTCTGTGGATAATACATTTGCTGGGACTCGGATTGCTGGACCTCCCTTTTTTGGGGGAGGAGAAAGAAGCCTTTGGAAGTAAAAAAAGAAAAACAGACTGTGAGCTGTAAACTGAGAGCCATATGGCTTGAACTGAACTATTTTGATAAATGACACTCTGAAAATACAGTCTTGCTGGTTGAAGGTAACAATAAACTTTGAGAAGAGAAAAGAAGAAACAACCGGTCTGGAGGTTGGCGACGAGAAAAGGGATTGGACTACAAAGACACTTGAGAGATTCATGTTTTAAATTTCATTTCATGTTTGAGTGTGCCTGCTATTTTACTGTTAACACTGTAATAATTGTAATGCGAAATACTGGACTCGAGGTTGATCTATATATTATCTATATTTGGGCAAAGGGGAGAGGGAATTCCAAGTGAGGGATAAAATAGTGGAAACTGAAGAGTATTTTGTATATATAGATCAGATATACTGGAAAAATGGAACCTCTCCCTGGGAAAATCAGAGATCAATGGCTAGAGTGGAAAATCTCCTTTCAAATGACAGTATTGAAAGAATTTACGCAGGTAAATTATTATCTTGACCAGATGCAAGATGTAATTAAAGACGCTAAGGAAGAGAAAAGAGCAGAGGTTAAATTACATCTAAAAGAAATGCTAGAACTGGATGTATTGATGGCAATACCAGATAATATAAAGGGGATGGTGTGTCACCCAGTAAGCTACGTAGCTATAGCAGCTAGGAAAACTGAGGCTGAAAAGCGAACTATTGCTTTAGGTGTTGTTTTCCCCTCCAAAATACGGAAGAAAACAGAGTCACAGAAACAAAAGAAACACATGTAGAAAAGGGGGGAAGTGAGCAGAATCTATACTATTTCAGGCCTGTCGAGCATACTCTCAAGACAAAAGGAGGGTGAAAGAGGGGATATACAGTGGTGCCCCGCATAGCGAGGTTAATCCGTTCCGGATTAACCCTCGCTATGCGGAATCGTCGCTAAACGGGTAGGGGAAACGTATTGAAACGCATTAAACTAAGTTTAATGCGTTCCAATACCTTGCTTACTTACCCGTTCAGCGAGGATTCCCCTTGCCGGCAGCCATTTTCGCGCCCTCGCTAAACGAGGGCAGGGAGCGAAAATGGCTGCCGGCAGCCATTTCCGGGCTTCCGGCGGCCATTTTGGAACCGCCGATCAGCTGTTCGGTGGCTCCAAAATGGCCACCGCAATACCCGATCTTCGCAATGCGGGTTTTCCCCATTGCGAAGATCGGGTATGTTTCCGTATAGCGATCCCGAAAAAGGGATCGCTATACGGAAACATCGCTATACGGTGCACTCGCTAAGCGAGGCACCACTGTACCTCACAATTGGACGTGGTGTTCTGATGGTGTTGGAATAACTTAGACTTAAGCTGTGTTATAAGTGTAAGTTGAAAGCTATAGGGGTAAATACATAGACAAAATAGTTAGAAGAAGAAGAAGAAGAAGAAGAAGAAGAAGAAGAAGAAGAAGAAGAAGAAGAAGAAAGATGAGCTTTTACTGGAATATGAATAGATTATATGTTTATATACTTGATATGAAAAGATTGAATGATTGTATATCTGATGTTCTCTTATACTCAAAACCCTTTTCCCACCCCTTCCACTGCCCTTTACCTTTTGTATTCCTTCCCTATTTCCCAATAGTTTTGAAAATAAATAAATAAAAAAAAGAAATTAAAGATTTCATGGTTTGACAGAGTGGCATTATGTAAAATGAAAATAATTTCTAAATTGAACTTTATATTTTGGATGCTTCTTATAAAGATTACAGAAAAACAACTGAAAGAGTGGCAGACAATGATAAATTGTTACTATAACAGAAATAAACAAGTGAGGATCAATAAAAAATTATGGTATGTTACACCAAAAAGGGAGGTCTTGGATTACCTAACATAAAATTATATTATATAGTGAATCAGCTTAGACATATCCCAGATATAATTAAGGGTAATAAAAATTTAATCTGGACAGATATAGAGATGGAGGGTATATACATGAAAGAGTGGAAGGTATATTCATTAAAGAAAAAATTGGAGAAGAGGTTGAAAAGATTAATAATCCTTTCCTTAAAAGTATGTTAGAAAATTGGAAAAAAATTTAGAGGTGTGTTGAGTCCACCGATCTCTCCTTTATCTCAGGTGGTGGAATTAAGGAACTTTTCAGAAAATGTAAAAAACTTCAAGAATATATAAAAAGTAAAGAGATAAATAGATTAAAAGATTGGAGAGAGAAGATAAGAGATAAAGAAGATATTAAAAAGGTACTAGGAGGAGAGGGGATTTCATGGTTAATTCAATTAGAAAGGTGGACAAGTGAATGGAATACTAAAGAAAGGAAAGGTAGAAAAATGACAAAATTTGAAGAAATTATACAAAAAAGATTGAAATCAGAGGAAAAGACAGAAAGAAAAGGAACTGTAAGCCAAATATATAAATTATTAATGCAAGCTGAACAGGGTACACAAGGATTAAAAATGCAATGGCAAAATGATTTGGATAAAGAAGTAATAGGTGAAGAATGGGATAAAATATGGGATCAGTGAATTATGAAGAACATGTCAGTAAGGATAAAAGAAAATTGTTACAAAGTAATATGGAGGTGGTATTTAACACCAATTAAAATGAATATAATAGTTAAAAGTGTGTCTACATTATGTTGGAGGTGTAAAAAAGAGAAGGGGACATATCTATATATGTGGTGGATATGTGAAACAAGAAAGAAAGAATGGAATTTAATTTTTAAAGAAATATCTGAAATAATTTGATTGAATATTTAAATGTCTCAATTAATGGCTTTACTGAATGTGATTAAGAAGGATCAATTGTTGGAAGAAAATAAGGATTTAATAGTAATGATGATTACGGCTGCAAGGTTAATTTTTGCAAGAAACTGGAAAAATGATAATCAATTTAATTTAGAGAAATGGTATAGAGAATTATGGGATATGGCAATTAATGATAAACTGACATGTGATATGAAAGTAAGAAGAGGCCAATTGAAAAATAATGATTTCACGAAAATATGGAATGTATTTTTGGAATATGTATTTCGGAGAGGGAAGGGGTATACACCAAGGGAAGAAACAATGACATTTTGGAGTGAAAATGGATTGAATGACGTTTAATGCTAGTCCTGAAGGTGATAAGGGCACTAGTGTAATTGTATTTTATTGTTCTGTATTTTTTAATTGTTTTTATAGATTTTTTGTGTGGTAGTAGGTTTATGTTGTATTAATAAAAAATTTAAAAACCAAAAAAAAAAAAGTTTTTTCCCTACCTTTGGCATTTCAGGGAAACGTCCTCTGCCTCCTCATGTTTTGCCTGCTTACATTGCATTTCTTGTTGATAGCCTTCTGACTTCCAACCAAGCAAGAAGCATGGAGGTCTCTTCACATGGCGCAGACTCCATTTTCCTTTTTTTATCTTCTGACTGTAATTACCAATGATAACTGTAAGTAAAGATACCTTTTTGTACTTTAAACACTTTCTAGAGTGATTCGATCATGCAAAACATTAGTTAGTGTGGAAAAGAAAGCAGAGGTGACGAGACTGAGCTGATCTCTCCATGTGTCCATGTTGCTATTTGTTCTATCTCATACTCCACTAACTAAAAGGAATAAATGACATTCCCAATAGAAATCCAGCCATGCCTAAGCAAAATTAATAGAATGGGTAATTTATTTGGCATAGTAATAAAGGATTCCTTTCAAGTAAGCACAGCTTTAATGCATTATTTAATGTTTTTTATCCCAACCTTTCCCTTTGGCAGGAAATGAGGATAAAAAAGGATTTTAAAAAAGGAGTAAAAGGGGGATGAGAGTGAAAGAAAATAGAATAGGAAGAAAGGGCACACACCCCTGTACTACTTTTGCACATTAAACATCTTTTGCCAGCAACCTATACAAAAATCTTCTGTTTTGTAATAAAACAAAAATATTAAGAAATATTTGAGGTTTATCCAGACCATTCCAACAAGCATGGAGTTGAACTGGAATGTATGAGTGTGCACAGATTAAGCATGATGGGATTTATCTGGGGTACAATGAAAACAAGGATCTGATGGTAGAGTAGGGGAACCAATCAGGTGGTTCAGAAGGAGGAATGAGGACCTGGTCAGGAAGAAGGTGTGTACTTAGACGTCAGCAACCAGTAGGACATGTGTGTAGCATATCATCACAGCCAGAATCGGAACACAGACACAACGTTACCAAGATAGCATGTTGGGAAACCAAATGCCCTCAGGTTTACTTAAGTACTTTATCATGCTGCTTCTTGATGGATAAAAAAATAGAGTGAAAAAACTGCAGTTCACAGCAGTTCACTCCTGAAACATCACGTGTGTGTTTAAAGCCAAAACACTTTGCAAAGCTAAAGCATAATAACCCTCCCTCTCAGCTACTTTCCTGCTATATTTCATTTCTCACAATATATGCCACACATTAGCCAAGCAATAAGGAGCAAGCCTTTTGGCAATACGTTTTCAGGCATAAATGTATGCCTCCTGAAACCATTTCAAAATATGATATGGGAAGAGAAAATTGACAAAGCCTGCCAGGTAATAAAATAAAATAAAGGAAAAAAATAAAATTGTGTATGAATAATCAAGCAAGTATATTGACTCTTAGAAACAAAAATCCTAGAAGTAGGAATGTAGAGGTGTTGTGGGTAGATTAATGGACTTGGATTCAGGAGGCCTGGGTTCTAATCCCCGCTCAGCCATGGAAACTCAGTTGTAGAGGGTTGTAGAACTAGTAAAGGTAAAGGTTCCCCTTGACATTTTTTAGTCAGTTGTGTTTGACTCTAGGGGGCGGTGCTCATCTCCGTTTCCAAGCCGTAGAGCCAGCATTTGACTGAAGACAGTTTCCGTTGTCACGTGGCCAGCATGACTATACACGGAACACTGTTTACCTTCCCACTGAGGTGGTACCTATTTATCGACTCGCATTTACATGCTTTTGAACTGCTAGGTTGGCGGGAGCTGGGACAAAGCGACGGGCGCTCACTCCGTCGCGTGGATTCAATCTTACAACTGCTGGTCTTCTGACCCTGCAGCACAGGCTTCTGCAGTTTAGCCCACAGCGCCACCATGTCCCTCCGCAGCACCACCACGTCCCTAGAACTAGTAACTAAGTAAGAACAAGTAAAACCACTCCTTAAATACCTCACTTACTTCACAAGCCCTCCTAAGGTAACTATACATTGGTTCTGACTTGGTGGCACCTAACTGGGACAGTAAAAGCTATGTAGGCAAATAAAACTTGTGAAAAAATACAAAAAGAGTGTGGAAATTGCTGGAACAATTTTAACAAAGAAAATGTTTATTCCAGGATAACCAGATTAAGTTTGGAAATGCTTATCTATGCTTGTCCGATTTCATTGTGGTATTAACTCTTTACTGGGATATTGTCAGCTAGGACGGACCTTGAAAATGTTTGCCAGCTGTAGTCCAAAAGCAGGTTTCTGTGATTTGCCCTGTAAATCTGCCTTTGGGTTGGCTTGTAAGGAGCGCCTCCCAGTGAAGTCGGATAGAGAAGGCAAACTTGGTGGGACCAGATGTAATTCTTTATAGTTTGAATATTATCTCACAAAGTATACAAAGCATAGCTCAAGTCTCTGCAAGCCTACTCAGGAGGAAACCTTAGTATCACAGCTGTTGTCTATGCAGTAGCTTTCCTGTCCACAGCCCAGCTCAGTTCTAGGCAGAATATTTAACACTGAAAAGGATTTGAAGACCTTCATAGTGACAGTACCCTCTCCAGCTGTGGATCAGACATTATACAAAGCTTGAGGGCCCAGTGTTTAAACCCGATATGAGTCACATCTGCCCTCTGTATGCCATGCCCAACATACTCGGCCATAGCTATGATTTGCAACAGGAAAACGGAGCAAAGAAATAGAGGTGCTACTGGAAGGTTACCTACCAACAAAAATATATATCAGTCCCTCTGAAATAAAAGTTTGTAGGGTTTTGAGAGGATGCTTCACGGGTGGTTTTATGAATCCCTTACTAGAAACTCATTTAATGCCCTAATACTGTAGGTTAAAAGAAAGCAAGCTAGTACCTCCCCCCCCCCCGGATGTTTTTGAGCACAATTGCAACACTGCAGACCATGTTGGTTGGTGTTGATAATTCCCAAAGTTTGGAGGGAAAGGCATACATCTCTGCTATAAAATCCTGGAGCCCACTGGAATATATTTCTCTCTCTCTCTCACACACACACACACAAAGTATCTGGATGCAAATTTTGCCATCCAGTAGCAAAATTTCCTACTAAAGATTTTGGTATTCCTCCCACCCAGAATGCACATTTATTCTATAGTGAGTAAAAGAGAGGCTTACGAAACCTAACTCTATTTAGAGCAAGTTGCTTCATAGCCACTCCAGACCATTAAACATTCAAAGCGTTAACAACAGAAAGTATACCCTAGACAACAATGATGATTGCTTGAAATTGTGTGGAACTCCACAGGCTCCTGTCTGCAGCAAAGCAAGTGTTGGTGAAAAGCACAGCACAACTAGGGAAGACCAATAATATAGCCATCATCTTGATGCAGCTACTTTAAGAAAGAGTTCTGAGAAAATTTATATACATTTGTTTCATAAATAAACAGATAAGCTGGCTGGGTAGTTCAGTGAGCTAGGCATCTGGCTGCTGAGCCAGAGGTTGGGAATTCAGTTCCCCCGCTGCGCTTCCTGGGCCACCCTCTGTGGCCTTGGGCAAGTTGTACAGTCCCAGGATGCCCCTAGAAGAAGGGAATGGCTAACCTCCTCCAAGTCCTTGATACCCAGAAAACCCCGAAAAGAGTACCATAATTCAGAATTGACTTGGCAGCACACAATTATTTAATGAGATATAGGGTCCAGACTGACTGATTTTTTAAAAACCAATTTAGCTATGTTGTTATATTTGAACCGTGTTTCTGCAAAAATAAGATAGGGCCTTATATTAATCTTTGCTCCAAAAAACGCATTAGGGCTTATTTTCAGGGGATGTTTTATTTTATTTTTCATGTACAACAATCTACATTACTTTAAATACAGTCATGCCATCGTCTTCTGGTTGCCGCACAATGGTGGAGGGCAGTGTTTCACGTAACAGGGGCTTATTTTTGGGTTAGGGCTTGTATTACGAACACCCTGAAAAATCATACTAGGGCTTATTTTCAGGTTAGGTCTTATTTTCATGAAAACAGGGTAATAGAACCTGCCAGAAAGAACCTGCTTGCTCGCTCATACTGCTTTCCCTTTCATATTTCAACTTCTAAGCAGATACTCTGACTTTCCTGCTCTACCTTTGTTTCATCATTTACCTCATCCCTTGCTGAATCATCCCCATCGTTCCTTCCAGTTTTCTACTCCAGAGTGACCAATACAATAGGATATTTCAGCCTTTTCCATTTTCCATCCAGGCCTGTTAACGTCTAATGTAGGGCAGTGAAAAGAACATTTTCTTTGGCTGTTCTAGCTTTAGAATACCTTCTTCCTCGCATTTTCACAACAGAATGGAAAGCTGAAATAATTAATTAATCATCTCATCAAATACACAGTGTTTGCTATAAAATCCTGGGACAAAATCCTGTTTGGAGAGAACATGTGCAGAAGAATAACCGTGCAAACAGCTTCTTCTACATTTTATATTTTTAAAAATCCTTCCGTTTTCCCCATGCCAAACATGCAAATGTTGGTAAATTCTCATAAAGAAATGGTCTGAATCAAAATTCCCATCCATCCCTTGATCCAACTTCAAAAGGAAAGGAATCACTAGGAAATAAAACCAAGGCCATATTCTGGTGTTCAGAAAAAAGCTGCTTTTGTTAACATGCAAGGAGGAGAGCAAGCATGCACACACCAGCTTCACTCTTCTCTGCCCCTGCGTGCTCAAAATTGAGAAGAGAACCTGCAAGAAGAAAACACTCTCTCCAATGCAGTCAGCTACCCCCAACACAGAAATAGTACCATCAGAAGGAAGGGTTGAACCTCACACGTCTGTTCTCACTCTACCCATTGAGAGGGATCCTAGAAAATTAGAAACAGGAACACAGCACCTCATACCAAGTTGGGTATTAATATATATCTCAATATGTGTGAATGCCCCCAGCTGCCCCAATGTGTCCTACCAGGCTGTCCTACCTTATGGGTGCCGTACTCAGAGGCCATGTGCAGTTAATAAATGGGGTTTACTGGTGACTAATGGGGAAAAACCAACAGTAAACAATATTAACATATTCTCAAAGGCTTTCACGGCCGGGATCTAATGGTTGTTGTGGGTTTTTTGGGTTCTTTGGCCGTGTTTTGAAGGTTTTTCTTCCTAATGTTTCACCAGTCTCTGTGGCCGGCATCTTCAGAGGACAGGAGTCAGAAAACTGTCTGTGTTCTGGTGTAGTGTGTGGGATATCTCTTGGGGTTTCCCCTGCCTATGCTTGATGGACTTCTCAGTGTGGCACCTGCTTTGCATCTTTCCAAATGTGCTGACTTAGTTTCCTCCCCTTTTTTGTTCTCCCCTTGTTCCCTCTCATCTATGGGACTCTTGTCCTGTTCTGGAACTTTCTCCTCTTCCCCCTTCCATCCTTCCAAGTCAGAACTGGCCCATCCTTTATCTATGGGGGAGCTGTCTGTGGGGAAGTCCCTCCTGGAGGTCAAGAGGTATCACCTGGAAGGACAGGAATGTCCTCATCACCATCTTCGCAATATGTTAACCTGAATATTCTTGAATTTAACTACAGCAAAGTTGCTAGAAAGAGTACTGGTATTGTTTAGGATATGTATTTAATGTTCAATCGTAAATGCCTTGGTATTCACATGTGTTTCTAGAATATACTGTTTCAAGGATAACTTGTATGCTAAAAAGATCAAATGACTTCGAGAGGAAGCCTTTCAGACCTTCTTTAAAGGGATTTTCTGGAGCAAAGTACTTCTTAAAAGCTCCTGTCATTGTGCAGGAGACCCAGCTGACTACAGAGTACTAACTTCATGGTGCCAAATCCTTCTTTTGAGGTGTAAAATGTGTCTCAGGAACAGTATCTCTGCTCATGAATGTTCCTCAGGTACAATAGACATGGAAGGAATAGGAAATGCAAGGCGCTGAAGTGGAAGCAGACTAACAGGAAGTGGAAGTATGACTGAGGATTCCACCTTGCATCTGAGCTTTTCTATAACATCTGAAGAGGGGCTTCATGTATGGTGTTTACACGGAGAACACACAGTCCTTGAAAAGCTGCTTGAATAACTTTGCAAAGAAGCCAGTGTAAGAAAATAGGGAGAGCAGTTTTCACCAGTTAATTAAAAAAAAAAAACACAAGTGTTGACCCAGTCCAAGGAGGCCCAGGAAAGAATTGCTATGAAAGGATTTTTGTTGCCCTAAACGTAAAAACCTCCCAACAACCCCAATTTGCTGCTCTTTCCGGCAGTATTTTCTTCTAGCTCATGTCCTAGGTACTTGTGCACAACACTGCAACCTCCAATAAAACTTGCAAACAGAACCACTTCGGGAAAATACATTCAAATAATTGTACATAAACTGATAAATTCAAAGTACATAGAGAGCTGAAGCTACCGAAAGCTGTTCTAAGGGCAACCTTGCATTAGACACAGAGGTTTTCAAAAGACTGTTTCCAAACCCATTCAAGGGTGTATATGTCTGCATTTAAGGAGGAGACAGGAAGACAGCTGTTTATCCACTCTCCTGTCTCAGACATCAAGTGATTATTTCTTCAGAGTGTCTGTCTGTCTGTCTGTCGATGTAACACAAAGCTGCGGAGCTGGTTTGGGATCTAGCAGCACAGTGGAAGTACTATTCACAAAGCACGTTTGTGTGCATGCTGCAAAACAGGCAGAATCCAATGGCAGAATGCCTGGGAAACTCACCTCGATATAACTTTACGCTATACAAAGACAAACAATACTTCAACCATTTAGTCAGTTCAGTGAACTGTCATGCTGGGTGACTATTGTTTCAAGTATGAGATCAGATTCTCGCCTTCCCCTTTATTGTACTAGTTTGGGGGGGGGGTGCCTAAATCAGTCCAAAAGTACAAGAACAATTACAATGGATTATCAAATCTTTTGCAGCCTTAAAGGGTATATATAGGAAGACAAAGGGTGAATGTCAGCAGTCAAAAGGAGGCATGATCTGAGTACACCATGTAATGGAAATGGGGTTTATATCCTTGGCGGCTCATGGGCCAAATGAGAACCAGGAGGGCGAGGCACACCCTCGGTCTTAGGCCATGAGATGCTGGGCTTTGTACATATGCACAAAAGGGCATTCTTAAACTTTATAAAGAATCCCCCCCCCCCGCTGTAGCATGCTTATTGTGGAGCAAAGAAAATACATGCTACAGATGGGGCATTAATGATCCTTGCTGGAAGATGAAATCTAAATTTATAGTTGCAACAAATGAGCCTCTGCTTATGCTGCATAGCTCATTAGCTAGAACCGCTGCTCACTAGAGATTTGTCTCAGTAAATAACAGCGAAAAGTATGCATTGTAACATTCTCTATGCAATGTTCTCCCTTTAAAAACTGGCAGACACGACCCCTTGCCCGAAACATATCTGGAAAACCTCACACATTCGGTAGTGCAGGGAACCGCTCACAAAACCCTCCCATCCTCCATTTCAGATCATTCCTAGTGATAGCTGAAATTAAGAACTCTTTTTTAACAGTCTAATTTTAAACTTTTATAAATAGCAACAACAAAGGCATTATTTAAAAACATTGCTGAGGAATGGGTATTTATTTCCAAGAGAAATCTAGCCCTGGTAGGCGGAAAACATTCATAAAGCACACAGCAGCCCACAGGTTTACACAGCTGCTTTTAGAAAGGCTGGAAGTAGGTGTGCTTTACTTCAAAATATTTGTGTTTTAAAAATAACAGTTCCAGAATAGAAGTGCCTGCAGTTCTAAATCAACAGATTAGATTTATGTTCTTATGGTGCCCAAGCTTTGGCCGTCATGTGGTGAGAATCATCTGAACACGCACAATCCCTAGAAATGAGAGAATAAGATTTTGTTGTTGTTCTCATAACAAATAATTCTTTTAGCAGTTCAAATCCACGCAGCGGAGTGAGCTGCTTGTCCCAGCTCCTGCCAACCTAGCAGTTGTAAAGCATGTAAAAATATGAGTAGATAAATAGGTACCACCTCGGTGGGAAGGTAACCGCGTTCTGTGTCTGGTTGCGCTGGCCATGTGACCATGGAAACTGTCTTTGGATAAACGCTGGCTCTATGGCTTGGAAACGGAGATGAGCACTGCCCCCCAGAGTCGGACATGACTGGACAAATTGTCAAGGGGAACCTTTACCTTGAGGCAGATTTTGCCTGTTATGAGCAGTCAGCTTTCTTCATCCACAAAATGCTTCTGATGAAGTGGAAAGAGTGGAATGGAGAAGACAATTTTAATTACTTTTATCCTTTCTTTATCCCCCCACACTTCTTCTGCAGAAGATAGGGCAGCCCTTCAGAGTGCTGCGGACTGCAGCGATGCTATGAGCTGCAAGGCCCACGTGACCTTCCATGGGTGAATGCTGTAAAGAGAATCAGGCAGGACAGACGTCTGTGAGGATGGTCCTTGACACCTTCCTGAGGATGACTCATGGTGATACTAGGCAGGCAATACCTGGAGATCTGACACAAAACTGTGTTAGAAAGAGCCATGGGGATTGTTAGCACAGAGGAAGCAGAGGTTAAACAGATCTCTTGCAGATTCAGCCTCCAAATATTGGAATGATTAGCACAGTGTATTTCCTGCTTTGGAAAGAAAAAAGACATCTATTTCTTATTCT
The DNA here is from genome assembly GCF_051106095.1 of Pogona vitticeps. Classification (NCBI taxonomy): domain Eukaryota; kingdom Metazoa; phylum Chordata; class Lepidosauria; order Squamata; family Agamidae; genus Pogona; species Pogona vitticeps. Next base: position 192,369,725 of record NC_135783.1, read on the forward strand.
AAGAAAACAAGGAAGCCATTGTTTATTGAAAATAATACACTGAGATAAAAAAGGCAACAGGAATGTGAATTCTAGCTAGCTAAAGGGGAAGTGCAGAGAGCCTTGGCTGCCTCCTCATCTTTCAAGAACAAAAGGCAAGATGTCTCTATCCTCTTCCAAGGGGAGTCTTAAAAAAAGGAAATGTTAGAAGGAAAGGGACATCAGCAACTCTATGCATGTGAAGGAAGGTCAGCATAGGTCAGACCAAGTAAAGGCAAGGCAAAGGAGTCCTCTGTGTGTGTGTGTGTGTGTGTGTGTGTGTGTGTGTGTGTGTGTGTGTGTGTGTGTGTGTGTGTGTGTGTGTGTGTGTGTGTGTGTGTGTGTGTGTGTGTCTTCATGTGAGTTGCACTCAGTCACATCCAGTGTTTGAATCGGAATGGGGAGCTTGATGAAAAAAAACAAAACAGTTGCTGTAGCCTGCAGGTGAGAAGTCTCACAGGGCTTGAAAATTCCTCATCAAAATGTCACGTTGTTCAGACAGCTTAGACCAATAATAATGAATAATCGAGCAAGTATTCTTGTCTTCTCAGCTCACCACTCCAATCCCTCTCTTGATCCACCCAGGTGATTCTTGTCAACAGTGTCTACCCACCTCAGGTGACTCCCATTGTTGGTGTCTGGTCCTCTCAGTTGACTCTTATTACCTATGAGCAGGTCTTTTTCTGGTGCATCTGAGGCTCTGGCACCTCCTGGGCCCAGGGCAGGCCTTTCCCCAGGAGATGTCACTGCGGATTAGGTAGATTGATTTGATAATTCGGTCTGAGACAAAAAAAAAAATTCTTCCCTGCTCCTAAATGCAATTCCCATCATCCCAACCATTATAGCCATTAAGAAAGGAGTTGGCACTTAGGCTGGCCTTGGAATCAAATGTTTGCCCTGGGAGAGGGTTCAGAGGAGGCAAAAGAAGAGGAAACGGGGGGGGGGCACTGAATGGGCGGATGCCCCTTAGTGGGCAAGTGGTGCTGATAGCCCATTGAGCTACACCTCCTTTTCTGGATTTGTTTTGTAACTAGTGAGCCTTACCCAGTTGCTTCCCAAGGCAGCAAGGGCTAAACTGGAATATGTGCCTACCCTGAATCAACATGAGGTCCTACCAACTGTGCCTGGTGAGACACTGACCTCAACCCAATTTCTGTTCAGGCTTTTTAAAAATCAGGTTCAAGTGACATTTTATTTAGACCGGTGGCCGCATTCACACACACTGAATGTAAATCAATTTATTCCTGGCTATTTAAACTGATTCTGGCATCTGCATTGCTGAAATTGACTCATTTCCTTAAATCCACATTAAATTGAATCAATTTTAGAAGAGGTGTTTTTTAAAGCTGGCTGGTTGAAAAAAACCCTCATAAATAGATGTCACCCTTATATCGTGTGAACAATAAAATCTGAATCAATTTAAATGGCACTTAAATGTTGTTCTTATTGCGGGTGTGACTTCAGCCTCAGATGGCCCGGGATTTAGAAAAGGGAGAGATCATATCATGCGCTGTTTCCCTCACCCCACTCCACTTTCTTTGTGTGCTTAAGGAGCCAAACCCTGAGAAAACAATCCTGAGGAATTTTGGATTGATCACCCTGTCACATCAGAGTGTGATGGCATCAAAAGAGTTTTAACCAGCATCAAAAGAGACCTGGATTTACTCTCAAGGTAAACATGGAGTTCTTCTCAGGCAATATTCTGGCTGTTTGCTTTTGAAAGGCAAACTGAACCTAAGGAGAAGCGAGAGAGGAAGTTGATATTCTTTAGCAGACTCATTATTCACAAGAATAACAGCATTTGATCTTGACGTGTGGGGAGGGGGAGAGGGGGAGTAACAGATAAATTTCTGCACAGAAGTAAAATCCAGTCACCTCTGATCATTACCTTGCAGAAGGAAAGGATGGAGTGAATTTTAATAAGGCTCACCAGCTGAATCATAAATGGATCTAGATATCAAAGCTCACCACTCCCACTGTGATTTGGAAAGACAACGACATGCCCACAAGTCTAGCTGGAGGATAGCTATTGCCTCGGAGGATCTTAGACACAGTCCTTCTATAATGTATTTCTTCACTGTGGAGCAGCATGCAGTATTTTTTTTTAACCTCACAGGCAAATGTTTCCTCATAGAGTTTAGAAGGAAAAAAAATCAGATGAGATAATGGTTCCTTCCTCCTCTTCCAAGACATCTGTTGTGTACTATATTTTCATGCGGACCTTGACACCTGCATCATTTAAGAAGGAGACAAAAACAAACTGAATAGCCAGATTGTTTTCTGGAATACTAAGAACAATATAACTCCTCGGCATAAACATGGCACCAGTACGTGATTTCTGGCCTCAGTGGCAGAAAATACTTTAGCTGCAGAATAGCATCTTCCTTTGTTGTTCCTCACTGTAGAGTGTTCCCTTTGCAATGTAGAAACTGGACATTAACAACTGAGCACTTACGAAAGACATGACATGAATATGAAACACAATAATTTGGATCTTGATGGTGGTGATGTTCCTGTTATGGGATTCCACTCAGAAGGGACCCTAAAATGGTAGAAGTTTCATTGATTCCCCCATTTCTTCTGAAGTCTTTTGCTCCCCAATCTACAGAGAATTGGGGGCTGGGTTCCAGGCAAGCGTTGCCATAAAAAGCTGCAAGGGGAAGTTGCTAGAACCCCTCCCCTTTTTTCCCTAGTGGATGCTTCCACTGAGGTGGAGTTCCATTTGTAGAAAAATAACTCTTATGTTTACAAATCATTACCCAAGTTCTTATTAAATCCGAAGTCCTGGTTAAATTACTATAGGGCATTGTAGGAAATTTTCCAACATCTCTCCACCTCCCCACAGCCAACCAAAACTCTGAACACTTCTCAGAAGGACAGGGGTTCTTCTGAATATTGGATTTGGTGGGCTGCTGAGAGACAGATGATTTAGCTCTCTTTCCTTCCCAACAAATAAATCAAGAGAAAATTTGGAAGTTTTTTTTTTACCATAGTGAACTAGTACTTTGGTTTGCAAAAGTAGAAATATATTCCTAAAATAGGAAAAATAGTCCTCTTAAGATTGTTGTTGGTTCAGTATTAAACAGGGCCCTCTAAGTATGTCAACTTTAGAAACGTTTTGTGGTATTAATTTTACAATTTGCAGTGATAACTCAGGGGAGATTCTCAAGCGAGTCTTTTTCAAAGTAGAGACATTCTAAGTTAAAACTTATTGAAAAGCATCCCATTTGAAAAACAAATGAAATTTAATTCCATACACAGATAGACTTGTCAAGGCTCTGCCTTGACCCTGCTGCTGTTCCTTCGAACTGGCATTGTCCTTCTGAAGTGCTGATTTTAGCAGCCTGCCTTCCAGGAATCCATAGTAGGATACTCGGTTTGGGAATGGATGGAATTTATTAACATTCAGTATATATGCCAGAAAGTTTAATAAGCACAGGGAAGCTGGAAATGTACAATGCTTCATACTGTTCAGAAATTGGATCCAGATGTAGACCTATGCAATTGTGTTGTTATAAAAGTAAGTCCAGCTCTCCTGAAAGTGATACACACAAAGTCTGTGGACCCTGCTGAATGGGAGCAGCATGGATGCAGAGTGTACCAAAACACAGACAACAAGGCCAGATTTCTCATCTTCTTGTTAATGACTCTCCAACTGGAGGCTGGATATCATCACCAGTGTTTCAAAGTTATATATGGTTGCTCTGAGGAATGATGTTGTGTTTTATCTAAAACAGTTTTCCAGTTCTTCAGTCAATAAGTTGTTCTCTTTCTTCTACCTTTTCCCATTTATTTTGCTTTGAATTGTCAGCTGTAATAACCCATACTTTTCATTTCTCATCACGCAACTAAAGTACTAAAGCTTTCTGCATTTTATCTGTTTACAGTTTCCTGCTCTTTCTTCATTCAGTTCTCTGTTTCTTCACTAAGTGTTCAATCAGTCCTAGGAATACATAGAATCCCGGGAGAAATCCATGTTTCGAATGCTTTTGTCTTTTATACTGTAGCTTATGCTAAGTTCACATTCCATCATAGTAGAAATTACAGTACATAGGTAATACAAATGAAACCCAAGGTGTAAAAATCCAATGAGTAGAAAAACATATCTGGTGTGTAGGTGTATTTGGATGGGTTTGTTTTCTGTTGCAGTAAAGTTTTCTATTCTGATTTTCCTTTACATTTTTTTGTAGAACAAGGAAGGCAACTCACAAAAGTCCGAGTCCACAGAATGGAGCTAGTGATACTAAACATCCGGTAGAAGACACACAGAAACGACCACAGAGCATTCAGAGAAAAGAAGTGGTTGAGGCTTAGATTCATGAACTGCATGTAATATGTAATTTGACCTGTTCAAGAACTGATTTTTGTACAGCTGAACTCCTACATGTATTTAATTGTTAATCAGTCCCATGAACATCAGTAGGACTTGCTTGGGGGCAAATGTGGTTTGGATATGTTCTATAAACACACTCTAACGTGCAGTGGACAACAAAGCTATATTGATGATGTGATAGGACTCAAAGACTTCTCCCTTCCCCCCCCCTCTCTGTGTGAAGTCTGTCTTTATTAATGTGTTGTCTACTCCACATTTTTATGGACCCATATGAATGCACATTACAACAAGTCAGTAGTGCTGTAACTAGAGACGGGCACAAATTGCTTTGTGCTGGGTTGTCCTAAGTCATCAGCAACACACCCCAGGCGCTGCACATTCCCTTCCTCTGCCCCCCACCCCCAGCCTGGCTTCCCCACTTGCAAGCTGGCACATACTGCCTGTTCTCTTCTTGTCACATGATCTTCCAGTTCTAGTAGGATCATGGACTTCCCTGCTCTGCCTCCTCCAGCAGGCAGCCGCTCAGACAAGGAGGTGGGTCAGGGGATGGGGGAAGGGAAAGTGCAGGACCTGGGTGCTGATGACATAGGACAATCTGGCACAAAGCAATTCATACCCATATCTAGTTGTAACTACTTTTGAATGGATTCTTTGCCATTCAGCATTACTGAATGTGGTTGTTTAATGGCCTCTCACAATGCAAGGTAAAGTGCTGCCACTGGCTTGCTGGGATTGCTAGAGTTGTGCAGGTACAACTGGCCACCTCAAGATCAACATGATGGTAAATATTTAAACACCATCGTTCATGCTGGTTTAATGAAAATGATTGTTTCTTGTAGCCTGTGGAGCACACCTAGTATATGCTCATAGACCTTACAATAAATGGCTGAAATCCTGTGGCTTAGCATAGTTAAGTGTTCTGCTTATATACTGTTCCATAGCATGTAAAGCACTTTCTGGGCAGTTTACAACTTAATTATGCAGCCTACTCATTGCTCCCCTCCAGCAAGGTGCACATTTTACGGCCTTCAGAAAGATGGAAGGCTGAGTGAACCTTGAACAATTTACCTAGGATTGAACCCTGGTCGTGAGCAGAGTTTTGGCTGCAGTACTGTAGTTTAACCACTGTGCCACAAGGCTATCTTTTACATCATAACTACAGTAGGCTCATTTGAATCAATGGAACCTACAGGAAGTTGCCCCACCAAACCTCCATTGATTCAATGGGCCAACTCTAGTGTGACTTGCTACATGAAGCAACAGGATTCCAGCCAAAATGTTGTAATAACTTTGCCCACTGCCCCACCCATTCTTATTTTTTATTCCTTCTACAAGCTTACATAACACATTGTACAGTACCTTAATTCTGGCTCCTAAGTCACCCCATGAGTCTGTAGCTCTGCAAGGAAAATATAACACCTCTCTGAAAACTATATTGCTTTGATCAAGCCTCGGTTGACATAACTAATAGACTTAAGATTTAAACAATCTAAGTCATGTCTGGTCATTCACATTCTTTTATTTGATGAGTCTGAATGAAAACAAGGCAGAATACAATTCAGACAGGAGAGTAATGTGACCAAATACTTTCTGAGAGATTATGATCTCGATATTTACCAAGGATGGAAATGTTAGCCTGTCTACAGTCAGCCTTCTGGGAAACCCTATCCAAAGAACAGTTAATGGAATATTGCATACCTCATTGCTTTTGGTAGCTGTATTTACCTTCATCATTGCATTTACCTTCGTCACTAAGCAAGTCAGAATTTTGCAAAAGCCTTGAGTCCTAAAAGGGAACACATCTCCTAGGTATCAACACTCATCACTTTTCATTGGAAGTCACCCAAAAGCTTTAGTAAAATACTCTCCGATTTTTTTAAAAAAAGTAGGAGAATCTGTGTAAGTCTTTCATAAAAACAAACAAAAAATAGAAAACCCAAGAGATAAAAACATTGTGGCACTGGCTGGAAAGGATCCAAAAATTATGCAGACCTTGAAAATGTTGTCACCTGACTCACCAACCCTTACGGGGTTAGGTGTGATTGCCATGGATATAGGAGGTTATCATCCTCAAAAGCCCAGCCTCTAAAAGTCTGATTCTAACTCATTAAGATGGCCAAGAATTAGCTCAGCCAACACTAGGCCAGCTGAAGTTGTCCTGAATCTGAACTTCTAGCCTATAGACGTTGGGAATTTCTTTGCATTCACTTCACTCTGGCTGAACTCTGTGCTCGCATAGTGATTATGTGCCTGGATTAGAGGAAGCCTTGGCCCCCCAGAACCCAACTCCTCACCAGCCCTCTCTCTTATCTGCTCCCCACTTTCTTGTTCTTCCGTTCGCAGATCTTAGCAGTTCTACTGGCTGATCCCTCTGAGATCAACTGGCGGAAGAGGGATCTCTCAGCACAAAGGTACTCCTGCTAATATAAGGACAGTTCTGTTACTAGAAGAGATTTCTTTCTCTTTCTAAAATCTCAGAGCTGGCACATATTTGAATTACTGTTAGCTCTGTTATTCTCTGTTCACACCATTCTCTCCCTCTCTCCCACCCTCTGTTTTAATATCCTTTTGGGCAGTGTATTTTTATATGATTTTATTTGAAATCTTGTATTTTTCATAAAGGAAACTTGAGGTCTCTGTGTTCTCTTCTTTTCAGGGCTATCCAGAAAGGAGGGTTTAATTTCAGCCCCAAACACCTTCTTCCCCATAGAAAAGGGTTTGTTTGCTTAGTAATTTGAAGAAGGCTTCACATGCATCGGTGAGATTAGCTGCTCTTTTTTTCTCTGTTCTTTGCCTAACCCAAACATGTAAGAGGATTAAGTTATACTAAAAAAATCTAAGATGGAAAAACAGCAGTGGAAAAAAAAGAGGGAGGGAGAGAAAAGGCTACCGCTTCCAGAAAGGAATGCCAGCAATACACCGCAGAGAAGCACATGACAACTCTTTTAAATATCATAACATTTCTGTCCAGAGTGGATCATATTTTCATCATGAGCTTCAATGACTGCAGACATTTGAAAGAAAACCAATATGAAATGGTGTAGCTTTGATATTTAACATTTGCCCAAGTTATAGAGGCAAGATTCAAAAGCAGACTGGAATTGTGTGAGCCCTGTGGTTGACTCCTTTTCATGTTTCTTGGGCATGCCCGCTGATAAATTTTTGGAAATAGTTTAAAAATAGAATTGACCAAAGATTGGAATGCAGGATTGCATAAGATTCCCCCTACTGGGTTATGTGAAAAGAGGTTGTCTGTCTGATCTATCATGAGTTAATGCAGGTCTGTTGCTAACTGAAGACAAGAGGCAAATAACTACAGAAGAAAGAAAGAAAGCATACAGTATGGTTCACTAAGATATGGCAAGCAGCAACATTGTCAAAATCTCCATCGTCAACAATAGGGGAAAAGAGGATCCATGCTACTACATGTTGCTCCTAGTCTGACATCAAACAGATGAAGCAGATCATTTGAGACCACTTTAGAAAAAGAATACAGTGACTGCTGAGAGCCAGCGCATATTTAGCAAAAACAAATAATCTCAGATGAATTTTGTCACTTTTTTTGATAGAGTTACAAGTTTGGTAGATGACGGAAATGCTGGGGATGTGTAGGCATCCTTCAGTCTCGAAAGACTATGGTAACGTGCTCTGTATGGAGGACTTGGAACAGCGTCTAGTGTGGCTGAGGCCAATTCGAGAGTGACAGTCTCTTCCACACTGAAGACAAATCCAATCTGTCCCCTGTCCAGTTCCCTGGTTTTGCTGCTTTTGTGACTTCCTCTTTGCCTTGGCCTGCTGGACAAGGGTCTCTTCAAATTGGGAGAGGCCATGAGGCAACACCTGCCTCCAGGCTGAACGCTCAGATATCAGAGTTTCCCATCTGTTGAGGTCCATTCCTAAGGCCTTCAGATCCCGCTTGCAGATGTCCTTGTATCGCAGCCGTGGTCTCCTTCTGGGGTGGTTTCCCTGCACTAATTCTCCATATAGGAGATCCTTTGGAATCCGACCATCAGCCATTCTCACGATGTGCCCAAGCCAATGTAGACGTCGCTGTTTCAGTAATGTATACATGCTGAAAATTCCAGCTGGGGATGTAAGGTTTGATTTCAGCAAAGCTTCTGACAAGGCTGCCTGTTTTGTTTTCCAGAAAAGCTGGTAAAATGTGCAGTGGGCAATGTTACTGTCAGGTGAACTGGTAGCTGGTTGAACTGCACCTGCTTTTGTTTGTGTTTTTGTTTGTTTCCCACCTTTCTCTTTAAAAGGTTCCAAGACAGCTATAAGTGCTCACTATTGGTTCTTCATCCTGGAGAGAAGTAATAAATGAAGGTCACCAGGTCCTCTTTTAAGCCACTGTTGTTCAATATCTTTCTGTCTGCTGACTCCTAAGAAGAATAAGACTGAGAAAGACCACAGAGAGCGAACAGCTATGGAAAGTGAACAGGACTTTGAGCGGAAGGTCCATAAAAATATTTTTTTGCTTTCTGGGCATAATTATAAAAGAGTGGACTTTCCTAACATCCTTCAAAGCAGAGAAGACAAAAGAAAGAACACTCGTAGACAAACAGAAGAAAGTAAAAAGATAACAGGGATTACAGAGGGGAGAGAGACTTCCGTTGTAATAAAGTGCAAACTGTGTGCAATGTTTGTCTTCATGCCTGAGAAAAACAAGGCATACACATGCAGCAAGTGCACTGTTGGAAGAAAAAGTGAAAGAAAGCAAATGGCCACACTTAAGTCTATAAGAGAAGATGAAGAGTACATAGACAGAACTCTTAAGCAGCAGCAGAAGCAGCCAAGGGAGGCACTGGAAACGGAAGAACAGCAAGGCAAAGCAGAGGTGGAGGATGCTGGGGAGAGAATGAGCTTAATGGAGGGAGGACCATGGAAAAGAACCACAGGAGTAAAAGAAGGAGAAGAAGACACTCTTCACCAGTGGAACCACAAAACTGTTTTCAGATTCTTGAAGAGGTCAATATGCAGAGGGAGAGACATACATACAGGAAACCCTGTGAGAGGACATGAGAGAGACTGAAGCTCAGCGAAGCAGATTCACTAAGCCCACACCTTACAAAAAGGACGGAAGATTCATTTTAATAGGAGACTCCCTACAGTATTGTGCTGAATGTGAAATATGCCAATAAGGTCCATGTACCAGCCAGGCATACTGTCTCCCTAGAGGAGAGATTAGGGATGTGATAAAAGGATTGTCATTGCTCATAAAACCCACGGATGCATATCCCTTTCTTCTCATCCATGTGGGAAGAAATGACACAATCAAGAGGAAGAACAAAGAAATCACATCAGACTTTGAAGTTCTTGGAATGAAAGTCAAGGATGCCAGGTCCCAGAGAGGCTTCTCGCCCATCCTACCAGTACTCAGAAGAGAAATAGAAAAAGAAGATACCATTGGTGAATGACTGGCCATGAAGCTGGTGCCAATGTGAGGGATTTGAATTTTGGGACCATGGACTATGCTTCCTGCTAGATGGACTGCTGGCAAGTGATGGGCTGCACCTCACAAGAACTAGGAATATTATGTTTGGCTACAGCATGAAGAACTTTCTCAGGAGCGCTTTAAACTGAATTCGAAGGAGGAGAGATACAAGCTTAGAGACAATAAGGAAGCCTTATGAACCATAAGAGGAGCAGAGCAAACAGCTCTAATGGGGCACAATAATAGTACTCGAAAAATATATGAAGAAAAGCAGGCCACAAATCACACAATCTCCGGTCTCTATATACGAATGCCCAGAGTATGGGAAATAAACAAGAAGAACTGGAAATCTTAGTTCAGGAGGATAAATACGACTTGATAGGGATAACTGACACTTGGTGAGAAGACTCCCATGACTGGAATACAGCAATTGAAAGATATGATTGTTCTACGTGGGACTTCCTTTGAAGCTGATGCAGAAACTTCAAGTGGTGCAGAATGTGGCGGCCAGACTCCCTACTGGAGTGAGAAAATACCAACATATCTCTCCTACTCTGGCCATGCTGCACTGGCTGCCCATCCGTTTCCGCATTGACTTCAAAGTGTTAATGCTTACATATAAAGCCCTAAACGGTTTAGGACCTCGATACTTGGCGGAACGCTTACTCCCAACTAGTTCTACCTGTGTCACCCGCGCGAGCCAGGAGTTGAGGCTGAGGAGTCTGACGCTGAGGGAGGCCTGGAAAGAAAGAACTAGAAACCAGGCTTTCTCAGCGGTGGCTCCTCGTCTCTGGAATAACCTACCTCCGGAGATTCGTGCTGCACCCTCGCTGGGTACTTTTAAGAACCCACTAAAAACATGGATGTATAGGCAGGCCTTCCCTTCCAGTTAATTCCTGTCCTCTTTCCTTTTTTTCCTCTTTATTTGATTTATTTTTAATTTTCTCATCTTATAGAATCATTTAATTAATTAATTGTTATAATTTTTTTTAGAACTTGTTATCCTTATGTTGAAAGCCGCCTAGAGTGGTCGAAATGACTAGATAGGCGGGGTATAAATACAATCAATGAATAAATGAATAAATGAATGAATGAATGAATAAATGAATAAATAAATAAATAAATAAATAGATAGATAGATAAATAAATAAATAAATAGATAAATAAATAAAAGAACAAAAAGAATAGCAAAAGAAGGTGGAATTACAGTTTATATCAAAAATACATATTCCTGCATGGAAATAGAGGAGGATGAGGCTGATTGTCCCACAGAGAGCATATGAATTATTATAACTGGAGCAAAACCAAAAGGAACATAGAAGTTGTAGACAAGCTGGAACATGTCCGGGGGGGGGGGGGGCGTAACAATGTGTTCTACTACTCCAAAGGGTAGGACTCACAGCTGTGGATTCCAATTATGAAAGAGGACATTTGGGTTAACTACAGTATTAGGAGGAAGTTCCTGATGGTAAAAGCTGCTCAACTAGTGGTTAACTTGTTCAGTGTGAATAGTAGACTTCACTGTCTATTACGCACACTTATATGTGTTCAGTATTTTTTATATTAGTCATGATGGATGTTTCAATGATATTTGGTTCGCTCATCTGGATATAAGCATGCTTTATAAGAGCTTGTATTTTGCGTAGACAATCCAAAAATGTATTTTTTTTTTTAAAAAAGGTTAAAATTAAAAGAAGCTGAATTTAAAAGCAAATTAAAGCTAAAATAGATTTTTTTTAAAGGTCAGTAATTGTTTTTTTCAGTTTCTGAAACAGCCTATTTTGTAGAAGTTATGCAATTTTGTATCAGGACATCTGAAAGAAAGTCCCCCCCCCCCATGATCTCAAGCAAAAAAAAAAAAAAATGACTTAAAGGTCAAAGATCAACACTGGATATTGTCCCAAAAAGCTGACTGGCAGCTAATGAAGATGGCCATGATATATATCACCCAGGTCTAGTTAGCCATCTTGAGACAAAGTGCTGACCTATTCTGAAAGACAGACCTATATACGATCCATTGCAATTTTCCAAACGGGAGGGTTGCAATATCTTTGCCTCATAAGAACGTAAGAAGAGCCCTGCTGGATCAGGCCAAGGCCCCATCTCGTCCAGCTTCCTGTATCTCACAGTGGCCCCCTCACCAGATGCTTCTGGGAGCACACAAGACAACTAGATAGCTATCTCCTGATGCTACCCCTCGGCACCTGGCATTTTGTGGTACCTTCCCTTTAAGCCTGGAGATTATACATCTCTGCCATGGCTTGTAACCTGCATTGGACTCAGTTTCCCATTAGCAAAACTGGGGCAAGTATCTGCTATACAAGGTGATTCAAAGAAGGGAACTGAAGCACCTTGAAAAATTTGAAATGTTCAATTCCAAACCCTGGAAAAATTAATTTCTTTGGATTCCAAGATTGAGATTCCTCAAGTCAGCGTGGCCACTGGTCATACTTGCTTGAGAATTCTGACCACTGTAGTCCCCAGAGGTAACTTTCCTGAGCTCTTCAGTTCTAAGAAGTACAATGGATTATCAAGAAATGGGGAAGTGGCACTTTAAGAAGGCACAGGGCCATTCCTAAGGGGTGTTGCAGAGGTCTGCAGAATAAATAGTGCAAGAAGGAAAGGAATCAGAATCTTTTGTTGCCTTTTTAAATACAAGGAAATGTGCAATTATGCTGAAATATCGCTTTTTTAAAAAAAGCAGAATGGGCTTTTCAGTATTTCATTTGTAATTTACCCATTGAACTTCATGTCAAAAGGTAATCAGAATCCAAGAGCTTAGCAAAACTCAAAGTATTAGGTGCTCACAGAGGTAATGAGAACACGCCTAGCAGTATTAGATGGGATATTAAAACCAAAAATTATGTAAAATCAAGGACTTTGGACCTGAGCTAGCCTCTGGTCATAGTTAAGAACTCTCACCCATAGTATTACTATAACGTAATAACAGTACGGGGTATATTTACATTTTTGAATGCTCTGAGGAACTATTATGGCCGCACAAGAAACCTCTGAGAACATCTTGACTTGACTCATATTTCACACTTCCTAAGATAAACAAGCAGTGAGGCACCCTCTCATCTCTATTATTTTTTTAAAAAAATATATATTTTGACTTGTCATTCTCAGAATAACTGACTCGTGGAGAGGTTCAAGAGTAGAGATGCTTTGTCACATTCAAGCAGATTGAAAAGGCAGGGTGTCACTGGGCCTGGCCTGGCTAGCATTCCTTCCACTGGACAGCTGAAGCAGCAGTGAGGTTTCGTGAGGATGACAGGAGCAGGCCTTGAGTTAAGAGACCTGCGGGTCACAAGAATTAAAAGGTGTTTTCATTCCTTGGTAAAATAAGCAAACAAGTCTGAATGCTCTTTGCTACGGTATATTTCTAAATATTGACAACGAGATGTCTTGGTTGCACTAAAAGCAATGGAGAAGGGAAGGGCATGTTCAAGAGAATCTCCTGGCAGAATGTCACACCCTAAAACTACTTCATCTTAGTTTTAGCCCAATGGAACTCCATGTTGCTTTCAAAATACCAACATGGAGAGGCGCTCCATGCTGCCCCATGAAGCACCAGAAAGAGATGCCTTCTTCTTAAATGGATGCAGGCAAGAGTTGGTTGCCACTCTTTAGTCCAAATCAGTTTGTTTTCAAACAGATGAGAATGATAACAGAGTGTCAGGTTTGTGAAAGAAGATGCATGCCTGCTTTCCTGTTTCATTTCCCTGAAGTATGAAATGGGCTCCTCTTTGCTACAGACAATTGATTATAAACAATAAAAGGGCCTATTGTCACTTTTGACTAAGGAAAGGGGAGGGAAAAGAAAAAGAAATATTATGCTAGACATCTTGACATATCCCCTCAAAACAAAAGAAGATTAGAATCAACATTAGGCAGAATTAATGGTGGCTCGACTGGCTTCTGTGCTACGGTTTTTCCAACTATCTGACAAGAATCACTGAACAATTTCAGTTTTATTGGGGCACATATCTCTAGCGCACATTCCATTCTTGAAAGAAGGTCAGATTTTATTTGCCAGGTCCACACATTAATCTTCCAAACAATACAGACATGAAGCTGCTTTTGGAAAGGTATCATTCTTGTGGCATTACTCTGGGTGAATGACATGATGTCATTACAGAGTGCACCAATTAGCTAAGAGAAGCTCTCCATTTTCCTTTGTAAAATAAAGGCTACTAATTTTTTTAACCGACACATATTCACCTTCACATCATTTAAAGTTCTAATTCCTTCTCTCTTTGTTCTGATTAGAGTCTTTTATTAGCTTCTTTCATAAACAAGCCAACAAAAAGTAAGGCAGCCAAGTTCCATTGAAGTGAATGGTCAAAACTCTATTGAGGGAAAACTTGACAGGTAAAAGTCCCACCCCACCCCAGTTTCCAGCTTTCTGTCCATCACATGGCTAGATATGTGATTGGCTGGCTGAAGAAGTAAGATTGGTTGAATGGTTGGCCTTCAGTCAGTTGCATACAACAGTGGGATTCTAGCCAATGAGACTTAAGGCAGGCACAACTAAATCTCATTATATGATGTCCCGTAGAATTTATACAGAACTGGATGTTGAACCTACTGCAGATTGCTTGCAAGTAATCTCTGGACAATTTGTCCCAGTAGTTTCTTCACCTAGATGTTAAACAACATGTAGATGGAGACATAAATTATTGGAACCCCATAGCATAAATGCCAACAGTTCAAGAGAACTGCCAACAGCCTGTGAACCTGACCCACGTGTGGAAAAACCCCTTTATGTAGTGCCTTTCCTTCTTAGGGGAGGAAAAATCTGTCAATGTTGCTTCCTCTGACATTCCAATTCTGTGAATGTTGTTGGATTCCAAACAAAGCTGGACAGTACCCTATGATTGCTTTCAACTAAGAGTAGACCCATGACATCAATTGCTGAATTGAACACTTCTGTAAACCCCATTGAGTCAATGGGTCTACTTTGGTTGGGAGTAGCCATAGGACACTGGTCATTTTTCTGAAATGAGGATATAATCTTTCCATTCCCATTCTTGAAAGGCAGTCCAAAAGGATTTAATGACAAATGAAACTAAAAGACCGTTGCAATCCTTCTGCTGCGTCTCAGCAGGGGCAACCAAGTGTAGAAGGGATGAGGTAGGTATGGACTTCCTTATGTAGTTGAAATAGAATCCCCATCATCCATCACTACTGCTTATGCTACTGATTGGATTTTCATACCAACATGATGTGGAGGGTCACAATTTTCCTATAATTCCACCCCAGGACTCTGACCCAACAAAAGGGGATTCATGCCAATAGCTGAAAAGATTGAAGAGGTCTAATGTTGGGATCTTTGGGACTTGCCTTACAACAATCTCTGAATGGTGGCTGAGGTCCCACACAACTGCTGTGCTGACCCAGTTATTTCAGCAGACATATAAATCTCAGGGCAGCAGAAAAGGGGAAAATCTGATGTTGCTATACAAGGTTGTTTTAAATCCTGGGGAGCCATCTTCTCTCTATACTTCCAAATGGTGTCAGGGCTTAACGGCACGTTAATATATGCAAGGGTGTTTATGTATGTGTTGCACTTTGCAGTGCAGGGAGGGCTCTGTAGGGAACTGAGTGGGCATATGGACTTGAGTCCATCCAACCGTTTGGAGCTAGGGACAGAATGGAACAGCAGCGTGCAGCTCTTGAGTCTTGTTGTTGCATACATTCGTTCTCAGTGGTTGCATATGGACTCCCTCCTTAGCATCACTGTGGTATTTCCTATGACATAATAAGTCTCTGCCTCTGTGACATCACAAGGACCCACCCCCTTCTGTCAGGTTTTGGTTGTGAAAGCTGAAGAAAGGTTTCTCACCTGTTAACACACTTCATGGCCCAAAACCTGCTTTATGTGTAGTGGAGATAATCTTCTATGACATCAATACTCAAACATTGCAGTTGTTATACATTCCTGAAGAAACTGAGCTGGATGTTGAGGACCCCAGAATCAACAGCTCAAGAAGTGGTAGCTTCAAGGTTTCTTGAATGCTACATTGACTGTACTCAATATAGAGAAATCTGCACAACCCTCTGAATCCCATTCAGAACAGATATGGCTGTTGCTGTTTGACAGCTTGTGTTCATTGATAATGGCCCAGGAGTGACGTCTGTTTTTGAAATCACAACCTAATGTCCATTTTTCTAGATGTAACGAAAGTTTACTGAACTTGCTCCCGTCTTAAAATGGAAATAAATAAACAGGCTGGATGTGTTTCAGAATTTTAAACTACTTTCATCCTTAAATTAGCTTTGCATTTAATCAGTGCTCCTGCGATAGGGCTGCAGCTTTGGCAGGAAATATGAGGCAATTTTTGTGTACTCATTACTTATGTCTTCTCCCATTGTTTACTCGAAATCACTTCCTTGTAATTTAGTTTAAAGTTGCCTATAATGTCTCCAAAAAGGTGGCTTGTACCTAAGCGTAGCCAGAAATTTAGACAGCTTGGAAAATAGCATTGGACTATAGAGCTTTTGGAGGGAAAACCTTTTCCCAGAAATCGGTTAAACAGGAGGGATCATTCAAAGCATGGCTACTTGTCATCCTTAAAGGTGTTAAAGAATGAGCCAAGTAAAGTACATGATAAAATAGCTTTTCATAGCATGCCCTTACTACATCTGGGAAAGGAGTACGACAAGGCTGTATATTGTCCCCCGGCTTATTTAACTTATATGCAGAATACATCATGCGAAAGGCTGGACTGGAGGAATCCCAAGCTGGAATTAAGATTGCCAGAAGAAATATCAACAACCTCAGATATGCAGATGATACCACTCTGATGGCAGAAAGTGAGGAGGAATTAAGGAACCTTGTAATGAGGATGAAATAGGAGAGCGCAAAAATGGTCTGAAGCTCAGCATTAAAAAATACTAAGATCATGGCCACTGGTCCCATCACCTCCTGACAAACAGAAGGGGAAGATATGGAGGCAGTGACAGATTTTACTTTCTTGGGCTCCATGATTACTGCAGATAGTGACAGCATCCACGAAATTAAAAGACACCTGCTTCTTGGGAGAAAAATGATGACAAACCTAGACAGCATCTTAAAAAGCAGAGACATCAGCTTGGCAACAAAGATCCGCATAGTCAAAGCTATAGTTTTTCCTGTCGTGATGTATGGAAGTGAGAGCTGGACCATAAAGAAAACAGACCGCCGAAGAATTGATGCCTTTGAATTGTGGTGCTGGAGGAGGCTCTTGAGAGTCCCCTGGACTGCAAGGAGAACAAACCTATCAATTCTAAAGGAAATCAACCCTGAATGCTCCCTGGAAGGACAGATCTTGAAGCTGAGGCTCCAGTACTTTGGCCATCTCATGAGAAGAGAAGACTCCCTGGAAAAGACGCTGATGTTGGGAAAGTGTGAAGGCAAGTGGAGAAGGGGACGACAGAGGATGAGATGTTTGGACAGTGTCATCAAGCCAACCGACATGAATTTGACACAACTCTGGGAGGCAGTGGAAGATAGGAAGGCCTGGCGTGCTCTGGTCCATGGGATCACGAAGAGTGGGACATGACTAAACAACTAAACAACGACAACAACTATATCTTACTTTGCAGAAGATGTTAGATGCCTGGGGAAGGGTTGCCATAAGTTGGACTTGACTCGACAGCACATAGTTGTTAAATTTATATTTTACTGGACTGAGTTCATTTTACTGTATTTTGTTTTACTTTGAATTTATGCATATTTCTTTGTGTGCCACCAATTTTAGTTATAGGGGAACTTCCGAGTTGAACAAACCAGAGAAAGAAGGAAATAAGCCTTTATATTTCAGTTGGGTTTCCTTTTATCACTTGGAGAAAACTGTGATAACACAGTGGATTTCTGTGACAGCTAGGATTTGTATACACATATCTTATCATCATACTTTCCATAGGTCCAATAGCACTTCTGTGCAGATCACAGCAATGCCTTGCTTCATTGAACAATGTAAGAAATGTAGTTTTTGCTAATCACAGAAGGAATGGTGGTGCACGAATCACATGGCACTGTCATAGCTCTCAAGACTGGATGTGAGCTTTATTTCTTTCTTTGGTTGGTCTTCATTTTTCCCTTCATGTTGATGCTTCTGCATTCCTTCCAGTATCTTATTTGATTCCGGACAAGACCCTAAGAATAAGGTATTACTTGGTTATATTTGTCATACATTCAGAGCCAAATAAACACGAAAATATGTTAAGCTGGCATTAGGTAGAAGCCATCAACTTCCTTGGTTGTGCTCTGTCATTACTGTAAGAAAACCAGGTACGTATGCTCATTTAGCTACCTTCAGTTACACTCTAAAGGCAATTTGGGGGCCATTTTATGCCTTGCTATAAAATATATGGCTGGACTAGCAGAAAACATGATGGAAGCAGTTGGAAAAGCCAAACAGTATTACAGAAATGGCTCATCAAATCAGGAATGTTTCTCAGAATAAAGCCAGGCATTTTAAGACCAACTGTTCCTGGGAGCAGGTGCTTACTGGTGCCAAATTTGGGTTTTCTAATGCAGTGCATAGTCTTTGTTTCTACAAAAGCAATGTAAGAATGATTTGTTAATCATGGGTTTTGCAGTACCAGCAGAGATGAATATCTAATTCCCTTAGTTGTACAATGAAAACACTAGTAACTTTTGGAGTTAAAATAATATAGCAACCCCTAAGAAACACACACACACACACACACACACACACACACACACACACACACACACACAGAGAGAGAGAGAGAGAGAGAGAGAGAGAGAGAGCATTTAACCAGTTAAAGTAATTGGTCAGACATGGCTTATAAGAAAAAATGAAATAATTTTTACTCACTGATCTTGCAAGTTACAGGCTTGAACTTGGTTACAGATGTTTCAGTAAGATACACAGAACGAGTAGAGGTTATCAGAGGTTCATAGAATGAGTGAAGAAAAGATTCAAATGGTAAAATGAAAGTGAGTTCTCTCAGGCCCCATGGCTGAGAGAAAATGGTGGACATGAAGAGATGTTCAACGGAGCATTCTTCCTCTATCCTGTCCCCAAAACTTTGATGCCCCAAAACAAAGACATCTGAAGACAAAGGAGGGGGTCATCTTTGCCTGCCAACGAAAGAGCGTTAGTTGATTGGTCAAAAAGAGGAAGGGGTTGATGCATGCTACCCAGCAGATTAGTAAACGTGCACTTCCTTCCTCTTAGGTAATCATGCACAAATCTGCATACTGAATTGCAAATAATTCCAATATAGTTAACTCATTGAAAATATTCCTGTATTTTGAAGAAACTGAGAGATTTAACTTGATGGATCAGACACTTTTACTTAAGGGTCAGGACCAACCAACAGTAGTTTGTTTTTTCCAAGGGCATTGTATGGAATAAAAATTGTTCTGTTAAGTTACCTTTACTTATGCTTTTCAGATTAATAAACATAATTGGTTTAGCCATAGAGTTCTGGATGATAATAGAAGAAATATATTAAAAGAATGAATATCTAACACATGTAGAGCAAAATTTTGCAAGGGTGTTGAAGTGGTTGTTGTGAGTTTTCCGGGTGTTGAAGTGCTTCAGATGGGTATCTAAGTAAAGCGAACCAAAATCAAAATTCATAGAAAAAAGAGAATGTGTTTTATCCATCCATCCACACATTATGCCTTCTGCTGGTGTACAGCAGAAGAAATGCAATTCAATACCAGATACATGATTTTAAAGAGTGTGTGTATTATATTTTATAGTTTTTATAGATAAAATAAATGGTACCATGTTTGTATGGGAATAGCTTTGATGACTTGAGTTGCATGTATACAGGTGCAGAATGCTGGTCTGAACAGCAGTTGAAGGGTTGAATGCTGATTGGTAGCTGTGATTTGAATGTAGTGGGGAGGAGTCAGGTTGGTGGGTTAGTTTTAGAGAAGACATTTGAGTTGAGGATCGGCTGAGAAAATCTATTTTTGAGTCAGAATCCCAGTTCTATTGATTCTTTTCATACCTCTGTTGAACTGAATCATGGTCTCATGGTACATATACTGGCATGGATGTTCCCAGTTGTTTTCAAATTATCCGCCCCCATTTGAAACATTATGGTCAGCTACACTGTGGAATCTATTTATTTTCTCTACTGTTTCCTGGGGCAGTGCTCATAGATCCACTATGAGTCACACCCAGGGTGTCAAGTCTCCCTGGGTTAATTTGCTTCAGCTGACCACTCAGAAAGAGAAAATTGACACTCAGCCTTGTTTGCAGTTTCTCAAGGTACTCTGCCCTGTCTTTTGAAATCCGAAGGAGCCAGAGTTATGGCAGACCTAGCTTAACAAGCTGGAAACAAGGCTAACTGTCAAGTTCCTCTCTCTGCTGACTTTTCACTCTTTTTTCCTCCTTTGGTCACCAGGCTGCACTAGTGCTAGGACATCAAGCCATGAAAAGGAAAATAAAGAATGAAGGAAGAACAGGAAGCAAAGAGGAAAATTAGCACCCACTGGTTAAGGTCGTATCCTCTAGAGCTGCAGAAGACAAATTTGCTGCATCTTCCACATTATTGCTCTTCAGATATTTAAAGAGGGCTTTGATTACACCTCTTGATCTTCTCTTGTTCAGGCTATGTGTGCTGCCTTGAGCGCCTTAGAAGAAAGGAAGGAAATAACAATAACAAGTAAACATATACGTTTTTCTTTTGGTCCATTCTTATTTCTGTTGCCTAGCATTACATGGCCTGGATTTATGGAACTGTCTATCATAATTAGCAGGATTAGACCTGAATGTAACAAATGTCATAGGGTCAGCCTTGGTTTTGTGTCACCTTAACTCCCAGGGCTACTGGGCTGAACCATGGTAAAGATGTGCCGTAACTCACACAGTCAACTGAGCTCAACATACCACTTGGCCGGCATATGTCCATGCCCATTATACAAACAGTATCTGAAGGATGATCTGTGTTAGCTGCCTGTTTCCTGCCACTGATTTATAGCTGCATGAGCTTCATTGAACAGCCTAATGACTGCCACAGGAGGAGAAGGTTACTTCAAGGAAGACTGTTTGCTCCTGCTAGTGGTTCGTTGGCTGAAATGCAGTAGTCAGTCACACCAAGGGTAGGCTCATTGAATCAATGGAACTAACAGAGGTGTCAACTCATCCAATTCCCATTGATTTCATGGGCCTGCTCTAGTTGTGACTTAACACTGGATTTCAGCCAGTGGACAAAATGGAAGGCTCCTTTGCAGGATTAGCCTTCTTATTAAGCAGAGTGGGCATGCAGGGAACACAGTAGAGAATAGGTAGACTGGGACGGCCACATGGACAATCATCCACGGCATCCCACTCACAGCGCCTCATTCCGAAGAAGGACCAGGCAACCAGAGCATGGTCCATGGGGCAAGCACACCCTCTAGATCAAAGATGGAAAAGCCTTCCAAGCCCAAGTGTCAGATTCAATTTCCGGGGAGGGGGGTACATTCTAGTATTGTCGGATTTAGCTAAAAACATCTTATTATCAACAACAAAGTTTTAGAAGAGGTATGGCGTTCGCCCTCGTGCCCCTGCCTGACCCTCCAAACACAGAGCACACGAAAGCAAACTACTGCTCCTTTTCACCCGCTGCCACCAGTTGATCACAAAATCAACTTTAATTATGGAAGGATGAAGATGCAGGTCCAAACTTCACTGTCTTTTAAATAAAATATTTTTATTGACTACAGATATCTGAATATAATCATAGGTAACTTCTATTATCATCAATCACAACCTTCTATTTGTTATTACAGTTCTTATTCACTTTACTGTAATCACACCTCAGATCTCCCAAATACCATACTCTATCTCCTTCTTCACTTGCTCTGACTCTTACTGACTCACTCACTCTCTGACTTCGCCTCTTTATTACATTTCTCTCAGCTCCGCCTCTCAGCAACATTAGCCTGAAACATGAATATTCGTAGCTACTTAACATAATAAGGGTGAATGCTACAAGAGGCATTTCAGAAATTTAGATTGGGGGCATATAATATTCAAAACCTGGGAAGAATCCTGCAATGATAACATGGGGTTGGGGAATATGGCTATCCGGAGAACCAGAATTAGGAGCTAAGGATCAGGGTTTGGCCTCCAGGACTGAAGAGGTTTCTCACCTCTTGTTCCAAAACTGGTGACACAACAATATGTCCCAGTGTACCCAAGGTCAGAAGGTTAGCTTAGGGATCAGGCAACATGGGACACACAGATATGTCCTCCAATGCCTCGCTTCCTCCTCAACCGAGACTGGGAAAGGTGGTGTCTATATGCAGTGGGGGGGTCTGATTCCAGAAGGGAATGCATAGACATCTCACCCCATTCTTTTCTCTCCTCCATTGAAGTTGTCTCAACCCAATGGGACACCTCAACTGAGAACCCAACAAGATGCCTCATCCCCAGGGTGAAACCCTGTGGGTTTGCTTGCTTGTTTTGTATCTTCTTCTTCTTTTTTATTACCAGATACAGTATATTTCTTTTAACTACTGTACTGATTATTATCCAAATGCATGTTTCTGTAAGCAAAAGGCACTAATGCTTTTGTCTGTTTTATTTTTATTTATTTCCTATATTTCATTTTTTTCAGACTCCAAGATACTTAAGAATAACTTGTAAGGGACTCTCAAGGGGAACCAACAGAAAATATTTACTCCATAATACCCAGTGCTTGGAGGGTGTGTGTCTGACATCCAGACTACCATGGCCAAGCAGATTATTATAATATAGTTACCCTTCAAAATATTTATAGGATATTTACATGTGTAGCACTATATGCCTCCTCCATGATTTATTCATCATTCTGATGATGAATGGAATAGAGTAAGCCAAAACAGTTACTACAAAACAGTGTCTTACGTGAATGATATCTAGAAGGACTGGCAGAATGCACCATCTTTTCCACAAATAAAACATTTAAACAAATGGTACTGAACACAGGATTGCTTGTTTAAAGTCAACATAAGTAAAGTCAACCCATAGCAATATGCATTGCCACTTCCACAGCAAGATGGCAACCTGTCTTATGAATGTATTTGCGAATACTCAACTCCCAAACAAACTGCACCAGAGCAGAGTGCTGTCCTCTGAAGATGCTGGCCACAGAGACTGGCAAAACGTTAGGAAGAACAACCTTCAGAACATGGCCAAAGAGCCCGAAAAACCCACAACAACCATTGTCTCATGAATGTTGCTTTATCATTAAGTAACAAAACCCAAACCATTAAGTAATAAGAACTTTTGGTCCAGGATCCTAGATTCCAATCCAAGTCTCAGGTTGTGAAGCCGGTTCCAGCTGGAGGCTTCCTGAAGATGGCGGCAGCATAGAGGAGCTGCAGTCTTTCGTCTCCTAAAATTGGCAGTTTAAAGGAGTTTAAGGAGCTCAAAGGGGACTCAAAACAGCTTACCTTCAACCTACGACGCTCTACTGGCACAGAATCGCTTCTCGCTGCTTGTTTCTCCTGGATGCATTAAGTAATAAAGCCCAATTACAAATGTCAGGGTCTGAAATTTTGTGTGTAAAGAGTGTTAAAATAATGAAGAGAAGGCACAGAAAAAGTAGCCCTGAAAATGAAAGTGCTTTTAAAATTGAGAATTGAACAATAATTTGCTATAGTTAGTTCAAAACATGTAGCCAGCTCTCCAATTGAGCAAGGTCACTGAACAATAACACCCTGACAGCTTAATTGTTTATGTTACAATTTGTAAACATAGTGGTCACATTTGCAGGTCATATATAACATGCACTATTTATAGTTTCAATATCTTGGAGCTACAAGGTTCTATCATGGGAAGATTCTGGGATTCCAGATCATTTGTGCTACAGCCCATTATTACTCCAGGCTCTGTAATTTTTTTAGTTATAACAATGATGTTATTATTGTTGTTGTGGCAGTGTACCAGGCCTCAAAATTACAAAATTCTGAAGTTACAGTATATGCAACAACAATTAAGATTCCCATTACACTTTTTCTCTTAGAGCTCAAGATCCCTGGATTGCCAGGCCCCTGGCGAATGAGATTGTTTACAAACTGGGGAGAGGTGTGAACATCTGAAAGAATTATAAATATAGGGAGATAACACACATACATACAATACCAGCATTCAGGAATTCATCACATAATCACAACTCCACACCACATGGGTCACCTGAAATCAAGGAACAACAATCTCGCAGCAGCAAAAGTGGCAGGAGATGATCAAGATGGATTTTCTTCTATAGATGGAAGTTGGCCTGGCTGATTGAGTATTAAAGCTCTTGTAGTTTTAGAATGTAATTGAAACATTCTCACTGTTCTTTTTCACTCTTAAAAAGAATACATACACAAACACACACACACACACACGAACAAAATTTTGGATTAAATTCTTTAAGTACTTGCCTACCACTCACATTTAGTTGTCATATACTTTTAAGCATTTGTGCCTACAGTTTTCATAAGTGTAAAAATGTTTTCAATTGTGCATATGGAATGAAACAATGTAAGAAATAAAGCTTGTAGAATTAGAGAAGCTGATATTCCTTGGAATCATCTCAGCAATGAAAAGACTTATACCATGATGCTCAGAATAATTTTGATATGATTGTCAGTGGTCATCTGTAGTTGTAACAGAGGTAACTGTGTTAGCCAGTGCCAGCATTACAGGTGAAAACAAAATAAAAAGTAAAAGTAAAAAAAAAAACAGAAACATGATGGCACCTTAAAGACTGGCCTATATATATATATATATAATCCCAGAATCTTCCCATGATAGAACCTTGTAGCTCCAAGATATTGAAACTATATAATATGAGCTTTCATTATATATATATATATATATATATATATATATATATATATATATATATATATATATATATATATATATATATATATATATATATATATATATATATATATATATATATATATATATATATATATATATATATATATATATATATATATATATATATATATATATATATATATATATATATATAATATGAGCTTTCATTTATATATATATATATATATATATATATATAATTCCAGAATGAAACTAGGTCATCATTATAGGTGAAAACAGAAGGGGACTTCTCAATGAAAGCTCATATTATATGAGCTTTCATTGAGAAGTCCCCTTCTGTTTTCACCTATAATGATGACCTAGTTTCATTCTGGAATTAACCCCTTTGGAGGGGGGAATAAATGTCACTTGTGACAAACACAGTCTTCTAATTGATTCTGATTCTGGCAGGAGGTGGTGGATCAGCTAGAGATTTATAAAGTCCTGTATGTCTCTTAGGGCACCGGAATCCCTGATCTGGCTGGCAGATAGAGCAATATGTTGAGACCTCTTTGGGAGCTGTGCTTCAACCTCCAATATCCTTTCTGCTTATGGGAGAATGACGAAGAAGGGAAAACGGCCTCTCATGGCTTTAACTAGATGAAAAACTCCTCGCTTTAGAGCAAACTGTTCTCAAGTAGTAGAGAGAAGAATTGAATACACTGAGCAGCGTTTTTATTGTGTAAATAAAATGTTATAGTGGAGCTGCAATTATGGAAAATAAAAATACACGAAAGACCCATTTATTCAAGTTGTTGAGGATGATGTAGAACATTCACTTAATCATCAAATTGGCAACATGATTACAAGTTGCCTTTTCAGTGGTAGTAGTGAGTGAAACAAAGGATTGTTCCCCTTCATGTACAGCGGAAAAACAGGTACTCTACGGTTGACTGAAGTAAGTGCCCCGAGACAAATATAATTTGTCTCAGGGCACTTACAAATATAATTATTTTGATATATCAGAGGTGGATACTGGAGTACCACTCTCATCATTCTTCATCATTGGGTAAGTTGTTTTGGGATGATGGAGGTTGTTGTCCAGCAGCAACTGTAGGTCTGCATGTTCCCACATGTTTAGTGAATGATTTGAAGCCATGCAATCCAGACAGATTCATATGTGCTGAGCTTCACTAATCACCACTGAAAGAGGCACGAGGCGACAGTGTCATAAAGGAAGGACCTGGAGCCTTGAGAGACCTGTTCTCTTGGCATTAATGGTCCATCCCGTTGGACTAGAGAAACCTCATGCCCTGCGCTAAGTATGGCTGACTGGGGCAACGTAATTTGGGTGCTACTATGGCAGGCTTTTCTGCCCCTAGTGGGTGTTTCTACTGTAAAGCAACAAGCTATATAAAGTATGTTCAGATACACTGTGACAGAATCGCTTCTCCTTGTGTGTGTGCCTTAGGCTGTATCCCTGTTAGAGTTGGGCTATTTGTATTTGTATTCCTGAGGAAACAAATACAAATATCGGCCCTACAGGAGCCACGGAGATCCAGTCCCTCCCCTCCCCAAACTGGCTGGTCCAATCACTGGTCGTCACGTGGCATGCTCGGTTGTCACCTGCATCATTGCTCCAATCATGGAAGCAACCTGGTCAGTGCTTCCCCGCCTCCCCACACAGCCAACCACTCAACAGTTAAGAGAGGATACGCTTCATCCTGCCTCCTCACTGGAGGGGTTGGTTGCGGGGGGAGGTGGGGAAGCACTGGACAGGCTGCTTCCATGATTGGTGCGATGATGACACAGATGTCACACTGTGACCAAACGAGTGGACTGGAGGGTGTGACAACCCCAGACCTACTGGGATATGCCACAGTTTCACTAAGCTGCCACCAACCATTCCCTATAAGAAGTCACACAGACCAGGGATGGATTTTTAACAAATAAAAGAACAAGGTTTATTTACATAACACACAGGGAAAATAAAATGATCAAATGAATAAGATACAGTAACGTGGCTTAGTCTCAATCATACATACACTAGTTTGGTTCACACAGAACGCATTTAACTAAAGCACAGACCCTGAACCTATCAGTTCTGGCTAACCCTACAGACACCTGAACCTATCAGGTTGGTACTGACTGACACACAGTAGTACCCTGTCTGACACACAGACTCCCACTCAAGCTTCTTCTCTCAGCTCTTCTCCAGCTTCTCTACACACGCTCCACATATATATACAGTACAGCCCCTCCTCCTGATGTCCCGCCTTCCACTCCCCATAGGCTGGAACTTTCCCTCCAAACCCATGACAGACAGGTAACATCAGTGCTGTATGTAACACCTCCCCTCTTTATAAGTTGTTTTGTAGGGGGAAAGCTAAGGTGCTTTTCTCCAAAAAACAACCTGAATCCAAAACATACAAAACCAGTTATACATTCAATATCATACTTACTTATACTTACACTCTAAGTTAAACATTTACCATTTACAATACATCAAGTTACCTTTATTCATACAAACCAATCATGTTTAATAAACAGGTACATTTAACTTTTTGTCATCAAAATATATACATAGTCCATGTTTCTTTCGCCGTCTTCATTCTTCGGGTCTTCTTGACAAGGCGTCAGCAACACAGTTCACTGACCCTCTGACCACCTTCACTTCAAAGTCATAGTCTTGCAGGTTTAAAGCCCACCTCATAAGTTTACTATTGTGGGTTTTCATTGTCTTTAACCATTGCAGTGGTGAATGGTCAGTGCACAGAATAAAATGTCTTCCCCAGATGTAAGGCTTGGCCTTCTGGATCGCGTATACTATGGCCAGGCACTCCTTTTCCACGGTTGCCAAATGTCTCTCACCTTTCTGGAGTTTCCTACTCAGGTAGGACACTGGATGCTGGTCACCATTTTCATCCTCCTGGCAAAGAACTGCTCCTACCCCGCTGTTAGACGCATCGGTGTAGATGATGAACTCCCGGTCGAAGTCTGGAGCGCGCAGCACTGGATAATTGATGAGGGCCTCCTTCAACCTCTGGAACGCCTCCTCACAGTCGCTGGTCCACGGGATGCGGTCATCAGTCTTCTTCCTCGTCAGATCGGTCAGCGGAGCCGCAATCTCGCTAAACCTCGGGATGAACTTTCTGTAGTAGCCCACCAACCCAAGAAATGATTTGACTTTTTTCTTGGTGTTGGGTCTAGGCCAATCACGAACTGCTTCTATCTTGGCCTCTAGGGGTTTTATCACTCCTCCCCCTACCATGTGACCCAAATATTTTATTTCTGGGCTACCCAGCTGACACTTGCTCGCCTTTACTGTTAGCCCTGCTGCACTTAACCTCTGCAGCACTAACTCCAGGTGTTTCAGGTGATCTTCCCAGGTATTGCTGAAGATCCCTATGTCGTCAATGTAGGCCACAGTAAAGTCACTGAGCCCTGCTAAGGTCTGGTCCATCAGCCTTTGGAATGTGGCTGGTGCATTTCTGAGACCAAAGCTCAGGACTCTAAACTCATAGAGACCAAAAGGGCTGCAAAAGGCGGTCTTTTCTTGATCCCTGGGATCAATTCTTAATTGCCAATATCCCTTTACCAGGTCCAATGAGGAAATGAACCGACAACCCCCTATGGTTTCAATCAGGTTGTCTAGCCTGGGCATTGGGTAGGCATCAGGAGTGGTTACGCGGTTTAATTTCCTGTAATCTACACAAAACCTAATGCTCCCATCAGGCTTGTCCACTAGGACTATCGGAGAGGACCAAGGACTAGAAGAGGGGACGATTATGTTCTCCCTAAGCATCTCGTCCAGCTCCTTCCGCACCTTGTCCCTATAGGGTCCCGTCACTC
Source organism: Pogona vitticeps (assembly GCF_051106095.1). Lineage (NCBI taxonomy): Eukaryota > Metazoa > Chordata > Lepidosauria > Squamata > Agamidae > Pogona > Pogona vitticeps. Next base: position 192,398,121 of record NC_135783.1, read on the forward strand.
GGTATGGGGATACTGCCTGCGGGGGTGCATCCCCGGTGTGGATCCGATGCATCACTCCCTTCACTATCCCCGGCTTGTTGGAAAACACCTGTTGATATTTAATGAGCAGCATTTTTAGTTCTTGCTGCTGGTCTTGGGTGAGTGCAGGACTGATCTTTACCTCCTCTGGGTTGTATTTTACTTCCCCTCTACCCTCCCAGAAGGGTAATTCAGCTTCCTCACTCTCAGCTGCTTTTATTGCGAATAAAACCCTCTGTTCCCCTCTATAGTAGGGTTTTAGGGCATTCACATGTACCACCCTCCTTGCTTGGTTTTCCTCCTGCTCTATAAGGTAGTTCAGATCTGACATCTTGGAAATGACCCTATATGGTCCTGCCCATTTGAGCTGCAGTTTGTTCTCTCTGCAGGGCCTAAGCCAAAGCACTTCCTCCCCTGGGTCAAAGTGCCTCTCTCTGGCTTTGTGGTCATACCATGTTTTCTGTCTGACCTTCTGAGCTTGCAGGTTTTCTGCTGCTAGCTCTAGGTTTCTCTTTAGGTCATTCATCAAGGTGTCTATGTATGTCACAACGTCTTGTGGGTCATCCTGGGTGATCTGCTCCCAATTTTGTTTGATCAAATCAAGGGGCCCTTTCACCCTTCTCCCAAATAAAAGTTCAAACGGACTGAACCCGGTACTGGCTTGTGGCACTGATCGATAAGCAAACAAAAGGGATTGCAGCTTCTGGTCCCAATTGTTTGGATTCTCTGCCAAGTAAGCCCTAATCATGCGCATTAGAGTCCCATTGAACTTCTCAGTTAACCCATTACTTTCAGGGTGATAGGCAGTGGTTTCCTTGTGTTTAATTCCACAGATTTGCCATAACCGTTTCATGAGCTTCGATGTGAACGATGCGCCCAAATCTGTGATTATTTCAGAGGCAAATCCCATCCTGGACATATACCCCACCAAGGCATCTGCCACTGTGTTAGTTTCAATGTTAGACAAGGGTATGGCTTCAGGGTACCTCGTGGCATGGTCCACAATGGTGAGAATGAACCTGTTCCCCCTCTTTGTGGCCTTGGGCAAAGGTCCCACAATATCCACCCCTATGCATTTGAACGGAGTGTCAATCACAGGCAAAGGGCACAACTTTGCTTTGGTCCTGTCACGATTATTCCCCTGCCGCTGACACACATCACATTTTTTACAGAACTCCCTGATCTGCTTCCCTATGTCAGGCCAGTAAAAATTCTGTGTGATTCTCTGCTGTGTTTTGTTCACCCCTAAGTGCGCAGCAAACATGTCAGAGTGCCCCCTTTGTAAGATCATGGGGTGATACTTTTCAGGTACCACTAGCTGACTTCTGATCCCATCTCCCCCTTTTGAGATATTCCTCAGGGTCTCTCTATATAAAATCCCCTTTTTCTCTAGAAATCTCACTGGGGTTTCAGGTGTTAGCTGGGCGTCTGTCACCTGTTCAAAACACTTTTGGAGAGTGGCGTCTGCCTTTTGCTCTTGGCCAAATCTGCTGTCTGTGGTTAAGGTTTCCACCACAGCTTCGGCACTCCCCTCTGCTTCCGTCTCGGGCTCATCAGTACCCCCCTGAACTGTCCCCGTGGTGGCTTGTGAGCGTGTAATCACTAGCACCCGTTTCACATGTTCAGCCAGGTCATTTCCCACGAGCACGGCTGCTGGCAGAGTCGATGAAATCGCTAGCCGCCAAACTCCCCTCCAGCCTTGAAAGTTCATAGGTACCTCAGCTACTGGCAGCGAGATCACCTGTCCCTCAATCCCTGCCACCTTTATGCTCTCATTCGGGATTATATACTCCCTAGGAATAATATCTGGATGGCACAGGGTCACCTGGGAACAAGTATCCCTTAGCCCCCTATACTGATGGTCAAGTATTCCTACGTCCACCCCTGCGGTTTCAAACAACTGTGAATCTGTTCTCACAAGTAAGCAGCGCCTGACCTCCACAAGAGGACCATTTTCCTCAGCCTGATCAGCAGATGTAACTGTTCCAGATTGAGTAGCCATGGCAACAGGCTCCCTCAGTGACAAGGAGCTTTGCTCTTTCTGGACACAGAACACAGCTTTTGGCTTGGTTCCACTCGAATCATGAGGCACATTTCCTTTTAGCTGCTTCAATTTCTCACACTCTGAGATTAGATGGCCCTTTCCCTGACAGAAATAACATTTTCTGCTATATTTTGAGTCTTTCTCATCTTGTTTTGGTTTTCCCTCCAAAATCTGAGGTCTTGGTTTCATGTCTGAGGGCTTCCCTTCACCATGGGCCCCTCCCACTTGCTGGTTTTTCCCTGGTCCCTGAGAGTACTTGCTGTAGGTTTCTTTGGGTTTACCTATCGATTTCCCCTCAGCACCTAAGGGCTTTCTTATTTGGGAAATAAAATCTGCGATCTCGGCCGCTTCCGCCACAGTTTTCGGTTTCCTTTCCCTCACCTGGAACTTCAGTTCCCCATGCAGGACTGAATAGAACTGTTCCAGCGCTATCAAGTCTTTGAGCTGCTGAAAGGTCTCTGTCCCCTCCTGAGATAGCCATTTCTCTAGCAGCCTCACCAATTGGGCCCCCACTTGGGTAAAAGTCTGCTCTGGTTTCTTGGTGAGTGACCTGAATCTCTGCCTCAGCTGTTCCGCATTTATCCCATGTCTGGCAAACACCAGTTTTTTAAACTCAGCGAAATCTTTTAGCAGTTCCTCTGGCATCTCTGCATAGACTTCTGCCAGGCTGCCACTGATTAAAGATCGCATAATGGTCATCTTCTCAGTTTCCCTTACTGAGAAGTCCACAAACGCTCTTTCCACGAGGGAAAAGAATACCTCAGGACAATCTCCCTTGTGGTACACAGGGAATTTCTTCAGGTCAGTTTTAGACAATTGGCCTCCCTCAGAATCCCTATTGTTATTATTGTTCTGGTTCATCATTTCCAATTTTCTTAACTCAAAGGCCATCCTCTCTCTCTCCAATCTTTCTTCTCTTTCCATTCTCTCTCTCTCTAATCTTGCCTCCATTTCCCTCACCCTCAGTTCATGCTGTTGGGTTAGAAGCATCTTTCTGATTTCTGGGTTCTGTTCTCCCGTGCTCTCACCCTGCACTGAGCCAAATTCATCCTCAGAACCTTGGTCTGCCTGGGGGTCTTTCACTTCACCCATTTCTGCCATTTGGCTTCGAGTCAAGGGCATAATCCCCCCCCCAGAACAGGCTGCTCTCAAAAGTCAAGCCTCAAAATAAAGCGACCACTTTTTTTTTCTTTTGCCTCAGAACCAGCTTTCTATAGATTGCTGCTGTTCTTCAGCACTAACTTGCAACTGTTGCCAGCCGGAGTCTACCCCCTCTGCTAGGCCTCTCAGCAGGCAGGCTAGATCACTGCTACTTCACACAGTTTTGCCTCAGCTTTTTTCCCGCCAAAACAGGTTGCCTCAGAGCTCCCTAATCTAGTCTCCCCAGTTGGCACGTTCTTCCACTAGCGCACCTCCCCGTGAGGTACGCCTAGAAGATTACCTACGCGCTCTCAGATTGTCCCTGACTAGACCCCCCTTGCTCTGGGCACACTTGCCAAGGCTTTGCTGGACCACTGGACAACTGGACCAGTCGTATCCCACACGCTGGACACCAATCAATGTGACAACCCCAGACCTACTGGGATATGCCACAGTTTCACTAAGCTGCCACCAACCATTCCCTATAAGAAGTCACACAGACCAGGGATGGATTTTTAACAAATAAAAGAACAAGGTTTATTTACATAACACACAGGGAAAATAAAATGATCAAATGAATAAGATACAGTAACGTGGCTTAGTCTCAATCATACATACACTAGTTTGGTTCACACAGAACGCATTTAACTAAAGCACAGACCCTGAACCTATCAGTTCTGGCTAACCCTACAGACACCTGAACCTATCAGGTTGGTACTGACTGACACACAGTAGTACCCTGTCTGACACACAGACTCCCACTCAAGCTTCTTCTCTCAGCTCTTCTCCAGCTTCTCTACACACGCTCCACATATATATACAGTACAGCCCCTCCTCCTGATGTCCCGCCTTCCACTCCCCATAGGCTGGAACTTTCCCTCCAAACCCATGACAGACAGGTAACATCAGTGCTGTATGTAACAGAGGGTTCGGGGGGGGGGAAAGGTCTGGATCTCCGTGGCTCCTGTAGTGCCGATATTTGTATTCATATCCCCAACTTTCTTCTTCTTTACCCATAATGTGCTTGCTACAAGCCAATATGCCTGTCAAGTGGACATAGGCTCTGAAAGATCATTGACATCTGTGGCACAGAATCTGAGACTCTCCAGATATTGTTCGACTTGAACTCCCATTATCCAGCACAGCTAATGGTGAAGAAACATAGGCATTTGAGCTCAGCAATACTTGCGGACTCACAAGCTTGTCCTACCTGTAAAAAAAATAATTATCCTGTCTTGATGAATGTAAACTAGAAGGGAAAAGATAGCATCATTCATGGTACTCCGTGTCCCATCCAGTGCTCTTCGCAAAATGAAAACGCCTGGCTAGCTGTTATGAGAAAGGAACAATGGCACTGCAGTGATTAGGTATGCTTGTCAAGTCAGTGATGGATGGCAGGCGAGCTCAGCCACAACGCAGCCCCGTTTCACCCATTTTTGCACTTTTCGCTCTAACCAAAAGGCCTTGCTTTCCATTAAACGTTCATCATCAACCAATTTGCCCTTTCCTTTTATTAAAGTTGATGGGCTTGATATTAAGAGGGTTCATTTTGCAAAGCCAACAGACTGCAGGATCAACTCTCCTTTCTCCTGTCCTGAGGAAAAGGACGGGAAGGGGAATGTTTCAAGGCTGCTGCTGAAGTTCTTTCCGTTAGTACAAACAGCATATCCCCATGCCCTTCAAGGCTGAGCCATATTGCCACTCTTTCCTTATCAATAATGAAGGTGAATTCAGCCTCTGTACGGTTATTAAAGAGGCACCTTGGTAATATCATACTTAATCTTATTCAGGCTGCTGGAAGATGCTGCTCGTAGAAGGAAAGGGTTTACAGACTGAGTAACTCCTGCGTACCTACCTAAGGGGCTGTTGAGTTAAAGCAGGCACTTAACTTGCATGAAATGACTGTACAGTATATGCAGGCACTGGCATGGCTGCCTGGTTTAGCATACAGTCATCTGTGTACTGAATGGCAATCCTTTTATGTCAAGTGGTGCAGACTCCTGGAGGAAATAATCAATGCAAGCTTGCAAATGCACACTTTTCAATTACTTATCATTATTGATCCTGCATAAATGATAAATTTACGCAGCCCCAAAGGGGCGCCAAAGCCACCCTCTCTTTAAAAGCTCATAATTTAGCACTCTTACTGATTATCCCCATTGGAGGTCAAAAGCTAATGTCTCGCTGGCATCTCAGCACTAACTAGGATGACTGAACTTTCTGCCCCTTCCATTCTGCAGCCTTCCAAAAGCTGTCTCCAAGGATTTTTCCCCTCTTGTGGAGCTGGAATACATGGATGGGGAAGAAGATGTCTGCAAGAGAAGAAGATTTCCCCTTCCTAGTTTCAGGAACAGAAGTGGAATCACCCTACTGATTACTAGCCATTGATTGCATGGTATTGTGATTTATGAACTACTTTAGTGGACTACTGTCTGCTTTGGAATACTGTCTGGTATTCAACTCTGATTGTTTGCAGATCCACAGGCTCTCAAGAAAAGTTTCTCTCCCAATACTTTGTACCTAAGACTCGTACAACTTGAAAGCACAGGGATTGAATCTTGGGTCTTGTAGAACCATAGCATGAGCTGTGCTACTGAGCTATACATTTTCCACTCTCAGACGGATGTATCCATGCAGGTTTGGACTGGGCAGTGACAAGGTTTAGATGCTCGCAAATGTTTGTTTCAGTTATGGGTTGACAATGGGCTTTGTAGTCCCAGCACAGAGGAATATCTTTAATTCCCTGAATTGCACTGCAAAAAGGCTAGCAATCTTTGGAGTTAAGATTGATTAGCAAGTCCCCAATAAAAGCATACACACATACATCTAACAGCATTTAACCAGCTTAAGTAATTATTCAGACACTGCTTTTAAGGTAAAAAGAAAATAGATCTTTGTTGTTGTTTAGTTGTTAAGTCATGTCTGACTCTTCGTGACCCCATGGACCAGAGCACGCCAGGCCCTCCTGTCTTCCACTGCCTCCCGGAGTTGGGTCAAATTCATGTTGGTAGCTTCGATGACACTGTCCAGCCATCTTGTCCTCTCTCGTCCCCTTCTCCTCTTTCCCAAAATCAGGGTCTTTTCCAGGGAGTTTTCTCTTCTCATGAGATGGCCAAAGTATTGGAGTCTCAACTTCAGGATCTGTCTTTCCAGTGAGCACTCAGAATGGATAGGTTTCTTCTCCTTGCAGTCCAGGGGACTCTCAAGAGTCTCCAGCACCAGAATTCAAAAGCAGCAATTCTTTGGCTGTCAGCCTTCTTTATGGTCCAGCTCTCACTTCCATACATCGCTACTGGAAAAACCATAGCTTTGACTATGCTGACCTTTGTTGGCAGGGTGATGTCTCTGCTTTTTAAGATGCTGTCAAGGTTTGTCATCACTTTCCTCCCAAGAAGCAGGCGTCTTTTAATTTCGTGGCTGCTGTCACCATCTGCAGTGATCATGGAGCCCAAGAAAGTAAAATCTGTCACTGCCTCCATATCTTCTCCTTCTGTTTGCCAGGAGGTGATGGGACCAGTGGCCATGATCTTAGTTTTTTGATATTGAGCTTCAGACCATTGGCACTCTCCTTTTTCACCCTTATTAAGAGGTTCTTTCTGCCATCAGAGTGGTATCATCTGCATATCTGAGGTTGTTGATATTTCTTCTGTTAGGGTCCTTTCGATGTGACTTTGATATGTCCTCTAATAAAGATAAGCATGGGCATTTTTAAAAATCAGCTGAAAACATGGATGTTTAGGCAGGCCTTCCCTCCCCCTGTCAATTCCTAATTCTCTCCTCCTTTTCTCATTATGATTTATTTTGTCTTTGCCATCTTTTAGAAATTTTTTAATTATGTAAATCATTTTAAATGCGTATATCTGTTTTATATCTGTGTTGTAAGCTGCTTAGAGTGGTCGCCTAGAGTGGTCGTGGTGACCAGATAGGCGGGGTATAAAAGAAATAAATAAATGAAATAAATGAAATAAATAAATAAACATCTTCCCCCTTGCTCAGTCCTTCCTCTGAAGTGTTCAGTATGAGATTTTATTTTACTTATTTAAAATATTTTTCATCCCACCTTTCTCCTTAAAAAAAGGACCCAAGACAGCTTACATCTTTAAAACACAGCATTTAAACAATGGTGAGTAAGCAAATACAAAAACGGATCAAACAAACCTCATAACAAATAAGTACCATCAAAACCCACTCAAAGCAATAAGGAACAACAATCCATTTAAAGACAGAGGCAATGCACAAACCGCAACCCTTCAAAGCAATAAGATATGGCAATCCATTTAAAACTCCACTCAGGCAGCCAGTCACTCTGGGAAAGCCTGCCTGAGGAGAAAGATCTTCAACTGAGGTGAGTTGAAGGTATGAACCGCCTGTTTCTACATGGATCTCTGCCCGTGAGGTCAGCTCACCGAAGCATAGAAAAGTCCAGCAACTGAATTTCAAATTTCATACACCCCAAGTTCTCAATTTCAGCACCTTCATTAGGAAATCTATGGATGAAAAAAGAAATGAAGTTGAATGTGCTAGGCCCAATCCCACATGCTCTCAACGTACTGCATTGGCCTGCTGGGCTCCTCCCTGGGAAACATTCTACGGCTGTCATCTTATTGCCCTGGGAATGGAGAGGGCACCCTGTCGTCCGAGGAAAAGAGTAGGCTTAATTGGCTGATACAATTTCTACTGATTTTCATGGTTGCAACATATGTGATTGCAACATATGATGCGATTCGTCACTGGCCTATGTATATATAATCAAATCAGATGTTTCTGATTTTATTTCTATGACACCTATTTTTACGTTTCTCATCCCGAGTAGTGATGACATGAAACTTTATATCTTGCACTGTGTCACATGTGGCCTTTGAGGGCTTCAGTGAACTCTGTATGGGTGCTTATATCCACCCACCTTCTCCTACCGCTATCAAATTAAAGCCAACTTGTTAGTGGTTCAATGAGCTGAGGGTCAGGGAAGCAGGGTTTTCTTCATGTATGTGCAGTCCTCTCTCTTTCTCTCTCTCTCTTTCTCTCTCTCTGTGTGTGTACATGTGGGAAAGGGGAATGCTGGTCACAACCCTCTTTCTTGGTCGAAACAGCTTTTGGAGGATGAAGGCAAGGATAACCCACCTCTGCAGCACAAAAGCAGGGTGTTGGTGGTGAGCGAGGGGAAAAGTTCGGTGCTGAGGTTCAGGAAAGTCAAGGGAACGCTCGAGTAGCAAGGGCAACCCTAATCTAAGCTTGTAGTCTAGGATTATTATTTTTCCCTACAGAGGGATAGCAGGAATGGAGCACAAATAGGTGCTGCCGTCACTACATCATCCCGGTATGAAAGCAGAGATTCATAGTGCTTCCCCTTTTCAGCCTGCAATCCAGGCTCTTTGAAAGGAGTGCTTAATACTGCTTTGGTTTCTCCGCCAGTGTCTTCATCCGGGCGTGGCCAGGCTCTCTTCATCCTTGGAGGGCAGAGCCCTCCCTTTGCTGCACCAACCTCCTAAGGGGCTGCTACAAGAGCTGCTGGGACCTGATGCTATTTCTTCCAACTTGACTCTCCTTGGCGCCCTCTGTAACTCCTGAACATCCTGTTCCGAAGAGCTCTCCGCTGGTTGAGGCCTGACACAGGGCCAAGGAAGTTCTGGATGCCCTAATTGGCAGCCCTCCCCCAGAAGCACTTCCAGAGATTGAGGAAGTACCTGGCCCTGCCAAGGGAGGACCTGTCCTTCACAGCACAGCTTGATGAACTGCCAGCAATCTCCTGATATGGGAACAGGGTAAACAATGAAGGCAGAAAGAGGGTTCCTAAGGCCAACTACATATAGTAAATAACAAAGTAGAGCTAGCTGAAGAAGTGGTGGATCCCAGGCCAAGGGCAATAAACAAAACCCTTACAGCTAAACTGAAGAAACACATATCTGTGTGACATTCTGCTCTGCCTTTCTTTGCATCATGTCAGCCCATTGGTTTATAACAGTGGTTCTTAACCTTTGTTACTCGGATGTTTTTGAACTGCAACTCCCAGAAACCCCAGCCAGCACAGTTGGTGGTGAAGGTTTCTGGGAGTTGCAGTCCAAAACTCCTGAGTAACCCAAGGTTAAGAACCAGTGGTTTAGAACACTGCTGACCTGATCCTGTTTGTTTCCTCTTAGCCCTGTTGAATTCCTACTAGCTGTTGTCATTCATTCACTTCACTCTGTCTTGCACACTTCTTGAAACTTGGCTCTGACTGCTTAGTGGTTTAACTTGGATACGTTTTTGGCTCTTGCCCACTCCTGTTTATAGGCATCTGCTTCCTCTGACCTTGACAGCTATGCCTACTACCCACCTCCACCACTCTCAGCTCCGTACCATAGCGTAACATCTTCCACTCACTGCTGCATGCTGCCCCCAAGGCCAGAAGTTTGTCTGTCCTTGGGATTCACAGAAAAAGTCAGTGCAACTATATGAAAGGAAGGGTTTTAGTAAGTTTATAATTAGTTTTAGTTAATAGCAGCAACTTCTTAAGAGGGTGATACATTCAGTACTAATTATGCCACTAGGAAATTATTTAATTTATTTTTATGGTAATAGCAATGCAGGTACTCGGAATAACAGTTTTTATGGATTTTTTTTTGTTTATTTGTATTGTGGATATTGGTCACTGACTGTAATAAAATCTATCTATCTATCTATCTATCTATCTATCTATCTATCTATCTATCTATCTATCTATCTATCTATCTATCTATCTATCGGTATGTCAAACATGAGAAGTCTCCTGTGAATGAGAACCTACTTATTGCTACCACAATATTTTAATTGCATCTTAACCAGATGAAATTTTTACTCCAGCTCATGCACAAGCTTTTGAGGAATATTACTTAAAACAGCATTTTGGGGGGCACTGAGAGCTACAGTAGGTATGTACGTGTGAGAACCATGTGCCTCATATTATGCTACTGGAAAATGTTTCTCCTCATTCAAAGCCACAACTAGCTAACACTCATTGCATTGCTTCTATATTCTGAAATGAATGCTCACAGGCCTGAGAGCTGAGGGAGATTTCAGTTTGGGGATTTTAACTAATGTATCTCCGGAAGCATTAATTGGCTAGAGAGTTGGAAAAAGCTCTTGAAAAAAATATGATTTCACTGTGTGTAATCATCAGCTTAAGATAAATGGACATTATGCTGTACTGTTAGGAACAAATGGGCTGAATGGAGAAATCTGAGAGCATAATTCAGGCTTAACTTCAGCAAAGTGGCTCATACAGCATCACATAAAAGACTTATCGGCAAGGTCAATAAGTACAATTACAGGGTGTGGTGGGCAAAGAATTTGTTTCAATATCAAAGCCAACATTTTTATGGGGAATAGGATAATTACAGTAAGCATGCAAAGCCATTCTTATTTATAATTAAATCATTAGTTTGGCAGATACAAAACGTGATATGAACTGATAAATACTGTTATGGATGACTTAATAATTTAAACACTGTGACATGTTTTCATTCCTCGAGCATCAATCTCTTAGCTCTTTAATGTGAACAATATTTCATGTTTTACTCTTTTAAAAAAAGCAAGAAATCTGGCCAAATCTGTCATTTCCAACACATTTTGAACCATATTAAGTATCCTGGACTGGCTATAGGTATTTAGATTATCAAAAAGCTCAGCCCCTCTGCCATTGTTCTGCAGATATGGTTAACACATTGGCTTTAGAAACTTGCACTTCATTTAGGTAAAGTATGCCAATTAAACACTTTCACGCATAGGGCAAATGGGCAGTAAAACAGAAGTTACTTGCTTCTGAGCAATTTTCATGCACTGAAGTTAGAGATAACCTGAAGAGAAGGCACAAGCTAGCATTATCTACCTCAGTTTTATCATTCTGTTTTGTGTAGTCTGATAGTCTGAAAGGTAAAGCCATTGTTCTTCTCATGGAGGCCCTTCAAACAATTTAGAACCCTGAGAAATTTACATTTCTGACCATGTGGCAGGGTTACATGCCTAGAGGACACCATGTTCTTTAAACGATCACTTTCCATGTGAGAGGAAGGCTGAAAGAGTTCACTCAGTCGATCCACCTCGTTTCCCCTATACATTCCGCTACAGAAGCAGTTGGGAAAAGCTGAGTAAATTTTTCAGTGGGTCCCACTTTAAAAATGTTTGAGAAGCACTGGGTTCAGTGCTTCCTGCTCAACATCTGCACTTTGCTAAAACCGGATAAGAGACAAGAAAGAGTGTGCTTTTCTTTATCCTTCATCTGTGGAGCAGGGAAATATCGATTAAGCCATAAAAAGAAATGCAAGTCAGATAACAATACTTATCATGCTTTTATTTCCAGCCTTAAAGGTATTCCTGATTAGACAAACTTGTGAATTCTTCCACTGGGGAATAGTAAATAGAGCAATTAGACGGGATTTGTGGTTTTGAAAAAAGAGAGGGCTTTTTTTTAAACAGGTATTTCATGCTGATAAAGTGGCAGACAGAATTGTTTGCCAGTCTTAACCGTGGTGATAGATTTGAAGCAGGCAAACAAGTGCAAAGCAGTGATGGGCATTAAAAGATGACAGAATGTGAATGCTAAACAGGAGGACAGCTCATGGGGAGAAAACCAACACTTCAGCAGGATTGGGGAATCCGACTGCTGTCAAGGAGCGGATTTCAACCATATCAAGAGCAGTGAAGTATAGCTGTGTTTGCTTTCACTTTACATCCTGTTCATTTTTTAGTCTGTATGTATTCAGGTGATTGGAACAGTCTTGAATGAGTTGTTTTGTAGAACCCTAGAGACATTAATAATTTTCAAGGATAGAGATAGGCGTGTTCTTTTTTTTTCTTCTAAAACAAAGTGAGATTAATATAACGTTCTGCTTCTTCTTTGAGGTTGCTCTGGAGTGTTCATTACCTTGAATTTTGCCGTAGGCAAAGCTTAGGGAGTGCAAGGAAGTTTCATTTTGTTGTGGATATATCTGTATGCAGGATTATTGGGTTGTTCCTGTTTCATCGTATATACAGACTATTGCTTGAAGGCATTGTATGCCACAGTTTTACTGAAGCTAAACACATCTGGCTCTGCTCTAAGACTGGTTAGGAAACCCACCACCGCCTATGTCTATCATTTTAAGAAGCATGGGGAGGGGGGAGAAGAACTGTAACGTATGTATCAGGCTGGAATTCCGTATGTACCTACCCACAAACATGATCCTACTGTTGAAGTGTTTTGAAATTTGTGTTGTTAACTTTCCTCAGCTGTGCAATGAAAGTGCAGGGACTCAGAGGGTAAAATAGCTACAAGTTCCCAGATAGTTCACCCCTCTCTCATAAACTGGAACTTGAAGTCTCAGTGACTCACTCTAAGATATTAATAGTATAAAGAATTAAATATTCCATTTTACTTGCAAATGTGAATATATCACCAGTAAACTAACAACATGACTGCTTTTAACAACTGTGTTTCAACATACTTCTAACAGACATCGTCTACCAACCACCCTCAATGGACATTAACAGATTCTCTGAGGAAAAAGAACTCTCAGCAGAGAGGCTGGAGAGATTGAGAGTTATTCCCGGTTTAGAAAGGTGCCTTCCGGTCAAACAAGCTGGAAAACAGCATGCAAGGCTGTACTAAACTCCAGCACATACTAGGACCGATTTCTAGGAAGATATGGCAATCTTAATTAACACATAGGCTGAAATCCTATTACTTTAACATGTAAGAGTGATGATGTCATTAGCCATGATGAATTTCCAGAAATTAATTTCTGATTCTCTTGTCAAGTCCCTAGGCTCACTTGGGATTTCTTTTGTCATGAGGATGCTGTTGGAGACTGCAAGACGGAGAGGAACTCTTTCATTTCTGAAAATCACCACCTCTGGGATGATTTTGCTGAGTGTATCAATTTTCAGGAACTAAAGACCCCTAACCCAATCCCAAGGCTCCCAACGGTTTTCCTCTGATAAAAGGGATCCCTTTGGGGAGAATTGGACATTTTTATCTTCTGAAAAACTGTCACAGTGCGTGGTGCAAATTGCCTGACAGGATTTCATCCAGAATTTCCGAGTACTGTGTTTGCTCACAAAGAGAATTTAATATTCCAAATGTACTTACAAACAACACCAACCCCACCCGCCTTAAGGAGTCTCCATATGTCTGAATCCAGACACTTTTCCACCTGAATGATCCTTAAAATGACCAAAGCTCTGCCTTATGGTTGAGTTGCTAAGTGTTTTGAGAACTCCGTTTCCAATGCATATCAGATAAGTTACCACTCCTCATTCAAGGCAGCATCCAGCTATAGTTCACTGCTCTTAAGTCGTATGGATGCCAGTAGTGGACAGTTAAGAGATTGGACACTTATGCACAGGAAGTGACCAGTGAGAGAATGCTATCCTAGGCAGGGAACATTGTCAGTCCACATGACTCATGCCTGGAACTTGGATCTGTAAAAAAACATACTTTCCATAAGGTAAGCCTACCATTGCTGGGCTTCTTAGAATCCCACCCCTTGAAGTAAGCGAGAACAGCCTAATCTGCTCACAGGACAAGGGAGGCCATGCTTCAGTCTGCTACCCCCTCTTTCTGCCCCTTTCTTTCTTCTGTCTGCAACTCCAAGATTGTCCTCCCTCCCTCCCTCCACTCTGCCATGGCCCATGCTGTGGGCACAGTTCCCACCCACCAAAGGCTGTGTGCAACTCCAATCTGCTTGCACAGGGTATTTGCCCATCCACTCCCCAGTGTGACCTGTCTTCCACTTCCCCAAGGCCACCGGCATTTCCTGCAAGCTGTCAAAGCCCAAGATATCCCAGGCAGCCTATTACCATGGAAAAGGGCACCAGGGCCAAGCCCACCACACAGAGTATTGAGTCCAAGGACATTCACCGCACCGCTGGCCATGACCAAGCAGAGGCAGGAGTGCCGGGCTGGGAGCACAGAGCTGGAACAAGGCACCAGGATGCAGGAGACCAGCAGAAGTAGGCAGAAACCAGGGCAGGAACACTGGAGTCTAGATGCAGAGATGCTAGAGACAAGAAGAAACATGGGCAAGGGCACTGACATGCAAGGACTCCAGCACTCAGACACAGCAAGGCACAGCACAACCAAAAACCTTTGCTGCTGAGGCAAGTTCTGGGAGGGGGAACCTCTCCTTAAATAGGTCTTCCCTCCTTATTTCCAGGTGAGCCTCATGAGTGGCCCAGCAGCTGCTACAGAGGCCAGGGCCTGAGCCTGCAAACACCAAGCTATTCCTGGGTCAGGATGGCCCCAATCCTGCAGCTGCCAGGGCAGTATGGGCCAGATCCTGACACTGGCATTCCCATTGCTCAGGGTTTGGCCAGAATGCCCATTCCAGTCTTTTCCCAATACCTCGGCACGGCTGGCTGTTGGTGGACACTCTTTTTGTTTGGCACAATCACAGAGAAGGTACCAGAGGAGGACCCAGAGAAACCTTTTTAAAAGGTTTTGCCTGTTTGTGTTTTTTAAAAAATACTGGCTTTGTAGTATTCATATAAACTGCAACAGATTTCCAGATATCCAGAAATTCATAATTTTTAAAATTCCAAAATCTAGAGCAACTGTGATTCTGAATCTGAATTGTTGTGCTAGGGCACATCCCTCATCTTTGGCTCTCCTCTTGTTTGGGACCACCGTTCCTACCATCACGTGCCACTGGGCCTACTGAGCTGGTCTCAGAATTTGAGTGCTGAAGATCTGAAGAGCTAAAGGATCCCACCGCATACTTCCTCAGGAAGAATGGACTTCAGTGGGAGGGAGGTTTGGTTCTCATGTTAATGCAGATTTGCCTGATTCACACATGCTCAACTATGGGGTGAAACGAAAAGCAATAATATTTATACACACTTCCTGAATTTTGCCATGCGACATCACATGTAGAGACTGGAGGGAATATGTGTAAAACAGACCAAAAAAATGAAAAGGATGTGGGGAAATGAAACACATGCTGGCAAATTGTTTGGGAAATGCATATATTCACCATATGCCTGGTGAAAGGACATGCAAAATCAAAGAAACACTAACTGGTGCAGAAATGGGACAAAATAAACTCAGGGTCTGAGAAAGAGGAAACTGAGCAAAACTGAAATACACAAAGTCATCCAGGTCTCTTCTAGGGCTGATTTTCCAATCGGCCTGAAAAAAATCCTGGATCATTCAGTGGATTTGCTCCAGCACCAGCAGCAAAGGTTTACAGTGAGAGGCTTCATACCTTTCCAAAGGGAGGATTTTCCTCATTCATGTCCTATGTTTTTCCCCATGTTCAGGGCACTGCACATGGGTTTTATCCTTACAACAGTTCTATGAGGTAGACTAGGCTGCCCTTTGGCCCTTCCTGATGTTTCTGGCTTTTTAGGGCACAGTATCCCCAACATCATATTAGTTCGCAAGCACTTTGGTTAAGCTATTGGTCACAGGAACAAAAATATTAATGGAGATATGTCACATGTATAAGGCAAAGTGACAATTGCACACAGGAGGGGAATGTCAGGTGAGCTCATTATGGCCATTTGGATATTTTTTAGACTATACTTGCCACTATACAGGGAACCAGTGTAGTGTAGCCCAGTGGTTCTTAGATGACAGTTCCCACAAATCCTGGCCAGCACAGCTAGTAGTGAAGGCTTCTGGGAGTTTTAGTCCAAGAACATTTGGAGACCCAAGATTGAGAACCATTGTTGTAGGGGATAGAGTGTTGAGCAAAGATTCAGTAGACCTGGATTCAAATCCTTACCCATGGAAACTCGTGGGGGGGGGAAGTGACACTGGTAATATACACTCCTTAAATATTTCACATAATTTAAAAACCCTGTTTGGATCACCATAAATTGGTAGCCACT
This sequence comes from Pogona vitticeps, assembly GCF_051106095.1. Lineage (NCBI taxonomy): Eukaryota > Metazoa > Chordata > Lepidosauria > Squamata > Agamidae > Pogona > Pogona vitticeps. Next base: position 192,414,145 of record NC_135783.1, read on the forward strand.
TGGCAGCACATAACAGATATAACTCCCCAAATCCTTCACCGCTGGTTGTGCTGGGTAGGACTGGTAAGAACTGTGGGCCAACAGTCGGTATGCCACCTGCTGCCTAAGTCAGAGCAGCAAATGGTGTCCCCACTCACTTATTCTTGTCCAGGTGCCTTGTGGCTTAAATCAGTCAAGTTACTCCTACAGATAAGACAGAATATCCCACAGGTTCCAGTCCTTGACAGCATATTGTATCATATAAAACAATGAAATAAAAATTAACTTTCCATTTTCTGCTTTTCCGTGACGCCTCACATCTGCTTCTTGTGGAGGCTGGCTCACATGGCCTAAGAGTAGGGCTGGTCCTGCCTGTCACTCAACAGTGAGCAAGCCCTTATTGTTATTCCAGTAGACAGCCATGTTTGCTGCTTTGTGAATTCTGCCATCTCTCTTGTCAAGATGCTGTGTCCCCCTATTCTTCACAGCTGCTGAAAATTGCCAAAAGGCCTGGGAGTGGCTGAGGCAGCTGAGAATTGTACCCATAAATTGTATACCCTTCTTCCATTTGAAGTCACCGAGGTATATTGGTAGAGCTAGCACAGCTTCGTCCCCCAGCTTGTGGCCTCTCTGCCCCAGACTCTGAGTGAAATGGCTTCAGCAGCCTCAGCTGTTGCCCTGAGCGCTTGCAGCAAGCAAAAGGCTTGAAATATTTCTTATTTGCTTCTAGCTGTCCCAGGAGAGGACAAAATGTAGAGAGCAGATCCAGCAGTACCTTTCCTGTCTGAGTCAAGACAGAGGTGAGGCCAAGGAAGAGTAGCCAACATCAGCATCAGAAGCTGTGTCCGTGTCTTTTACAACCGCATGGTAACACAAATACAGTGGAATAGCTTGCCTTTTCTTGTCAGTTAAGATGGAAAAATATGTCCATTTAACTGTTGTTCTTTGCCAAGTTCTAGTTTTCCATATTCTATAAAAAGATTAGGAAATAACAGATTTTTTTTTATTTTTGCAGGCTTGCAGTACAAGAAACTCAGCATAAAGCAGGGAGGTGGGGGTTGGAAGAGGGGGGAGTGAACAAGCACATTCAGCTACTAAAAATTTCCAGTGGTCTATTCATGAGGACAACAGTTCTAGGAGAGCAGAAGCCAGGGCTCAGCCAAGACAATGGAACAGGTTTGCCCGCTGGCCTCTAACAAAGTTGAGCAAAACAAAACAAAACCAAACCAGCTTTTAAGAGGTTGGGTTTGTGTGCCATCTCACAAATGTCCCATTCTTGTTGGCTCCCCCTATACAAAACTTCATTTGGGTTGGAGAATTATTTGGTCACTCTAACCGCAGCACAGCCTCTTTAAGAAAAGTATTCACATCTCTGCGCATTCAGCCTACGCCATCAGCTATTTTGGAGGGGAGATAGGATAATACCCTGTTCCATCAAAGATTCTGTGTTTGTGAATCAGGAGAGGATGAAGATGTTTTCCATTATATATTAAGTTGCCCTTTACATGAGTACCCCCAAAGTCAATTTATTGATGGCTTTCTTAGACCTTTGTATGATAGATCCTTCCTTGGCTCAGGTTTGTATGCTGCTTGCGGGCAGAGATGTAGCCATAACCTCTCAAAAAGCAAAATTTGCTTTGGCAGTAAAGAAGATACATGCCAAGCATCAAAAGTCTTAAGGAAGGAGGGAAGGCACCTCATTTTATATTTACTGTATGTGTAAATGTGTGTTGCCACTGCCATGCATGTTTTGAGTTGTTGATATATTGTGATGACCTATGGTTTTAAACAATAAAGTTTGTTCATAATATGTTTAGTGGCTGCTCCCTTTCATTTCTGTGTGGGCCAGAAAGGAAAACTTTCCAGTCCTTGTATATAATTGGAAGGGTAAGAAGGCAACTGTCATCACTTTGTTACACCAAATGTTATATAATTTCTATAGCTCAACATTACCCAATTTTAAAATTTATTTCTTGCTGGCCACTGTATGTAACAGAACGTAAGATCTTCATATTCTTCTCCTTTAATTGAAGGAATGGGGCAGTGGGAATGTGTGGGAGGAGCTGGGGGAAGGAGAGAAATCTCCACACTAGACAAGAATTGATCAAATGCAGCTGCAAACACTTAATTTTGGCAGGAGTTCTGAAGCTGATGGTGGCTTGGCAGGAACTTGTCTGGGAAGATGAACTGGAGCAGTATAATGGCAATGAACGAAAGAAGATGCTGAGGAAGAGATCTCCAGCACAATGGGATATCCCACTGTTTCAGGAAGACAAAGCCACTCTCTTCTCGCCCTCTGTGAACCATCTGGCAATCTTGCCCCATCCAAAGTCATCTGAATGAAACAGTCTGGCCGTTTAAACATTTTCTTCCCCCAAATGATGCCACCACATCAGTGAGAAACACTGGAAAATCTGTGGTGCAGGCCTGGTCTCTGTAGGACAAAATGTATGACTCTCTCTTACTGGAGCTGGAATTTATGTATGTAATTTGTTATGCAGGATGTGTACGTAAACAGGTATGTGAACAAACAGGTCCCAACCTTCCCTTTGACCAATGCATTATGGAGAAAGAAACTGTTTAGAGGTATTTATTTACCTGAGCTAAGCAAGTTTTAAAAAAGTAGTTAAAAATAGAAGAAACATGATCATTTAAAAATATGATTTTTTTCCTTCTCTAAGGGGGGGGGGAACACTTCTCTATCTCCAAACTTTGTCAGTTTAAGAATTCTGTGAGTGCATTGCTTGGATGAAAAATGTTAAATGTAATTATCTCTAAGGAAACATAACTGCTTCTGTCTCCTGGTTTCTAATTCAGTTTATGTAAGAGAGACCCACAATCCACTCCCCAATTTTCTAATTTGGAGGGTCTTCTTTTTCCCAGGCAAATAACTTTATGTGTGAACCCCTTGTGTGCAGCAAACTGTTTTTCCTCCCCATGATCTTCCTCTTCCATGCTTGAGTCCAAAGGCCTGTATCAACATGAAGCATTATTTTTGAAAACTTCAAAGACAACTTCCAGCTGTGCTTCTGTGGCTTGTGCCAGTGTGCACCTAACTGCCTAACAAAGTAGGATCCTTAGAGTAGTTGATAAGGAACCAGGCAGGCTTTGAAGGTGGCGTGGTGTAATAGATAAGATTCGACTTGCGGTGTGTCAGGGGAGTGTTTTCCTCAGCCACAAATCTCAGTGGAGGACTGCGGACAAGTCACCAGGATGCCGTTTAGTTTCAAAGTTCCACAGCTTGAAAAGATTTATCCAAGATTAAATAGCCAAAGCAGTGTACTTCTAAAAATGGCAAGCTAAAAGAGTTTTCTTTTTTAAAAACTCATTCACTCCTATCTTCCACATCAACATGGGTCAAGTCCAGCTGTTGGTTTTTTGTAGTCATTTAAATCAAGACTTTACATGCTTTTGGAACCCACAGCTCCTTCATATGTTTATTTCATTGTTTATAAGTACAGTCACTGGGTGTAATTCCACCATCTGATCATACAACAAGACTTTCCTAGCTCTGTTTAGTAGTTATATGGATGGAATCCATCAGGAATTGGCACATGCCTCTTTCTGCCATAACTGGCTGTCCTATGTTCATCGTCATCATCTTAGAACTGCAGAGCTGGAAGGAACTCTCTGGATTATTTAATCCAGCCCCTGTCAGAAAGGCACAGTGGGGAACTGAACTCCCAACCTCTGGGTCTGCTGTCAGACATGTAAGCCACTGAGCTATCCAGCAATTGCTTTGAGGAGGAGAGCTCCCTCTGGTGGCTCGCCATGGGAGTTGGAATCCTGCAGAGTCAGGGGGATTCTCTCTTATGTGGAGAGGCTCCATGGCTCATGGAAGCTCTCCATGTCCAGCAGTGAAGCAACAGTATCTAGCTCCCTCCTTCTCATGTGCTTGCACACTTAACACCCGAGTAAGACTTCTGTCCCGTTCCTTTCCTTCATTCACATTTTACAATCACCCTATAAAAAGAGTCCAAACAGTCCCCTAAGACCTTGGAAATGTTATGTTTGGACTGTAGGTTTCAGATTTCCCAGAGAGTCTCATGCAATGTCAGTTGGAGTTATATATATATATAACTTGGGAGATGGGATAAATTTTACCATGACCCCTAGGGAGGAAAAGGTATTGTTTCTTTATATATATATAAAAAGAAACAATACCTTTTCCTCCCTAGGGGTCATGGTAAAATTTATCCCATCTCCCAAGTGACACTTGTAGGTAATGTAGTACATTTAAACACCAACAGCCATAGACACGGTGCTTTATAAGGGCCATATTTAGCCTCCTACTTAGTTTTGCTCTAAGTCTTGCTTATTTCGGTAGGGACGTGGTGGCACTGCGGGTTAAACCACAGAAGCCTCTGTGCTGTAAGGTCTGTAGATCTTCAGCTGTAAGATCAAATCCACGCAATGGATTGAGTGCCCGTCGCTTGTCCCAGCTCCCGCCAACCTAGCAGTTCGAAAGCATGCAAATGTGAGTAGATAAATAGGGACCACCTCAGTGGGAAGGTAACAGCGTTCCGTGTCTAAGTCGCCCTGGCCATGTGACCATGGAGGATTGTCTTCGGACAAAACGCTGGCTCTATGGCTTGGAAACGGGGATGAGCACCGCCCCCTAGAGTCGAACACGACTGGACAAAAATTGTCAAGGTGAACCTTTACCTTTACCTTTTACCTTGCTTATTTCCATGGCACTTGTGAAGAGAACTCAGAATATCATTAGGTCAGCCTTCTTTATGGTACAGCTCTCACTTCTCCACATCACTACTGGAAAAACCATAGCTTTGATTATGCAGACCTTTGTTGGCAAGGTGATGTACAAATTTAGACTACACAATATTGGTGACTTTTTTACCCCAAAAAATAACGTAGTAGAGATAATGGTGTTACCAGTAATATATTCTTTCCAAGCTTTTGAGACGATGGTCTTAAAAATCTCTGCTCTTGAAATTCTCCTCAGAGAGAAGGAGGTGTAACATATACTCAGCTTTTAAAGTTCCAAAACCAGTTTGAAGGTGTATTTGCAATCCATCATGATTTTGCATTGAGCCTAAAACCTTTGGGTTCAGGACCTACTCCTACTTCCCACTCCCCAACTTTATTTTTACAGCAACCTAATCAAGATGCTGCTGGTCTCTTCATGAAGAGTGTGTTTTATCTAAAAGTAAAAGCTCGGGTATAATAACATTGAAAAGGACACAAAAGCAGCAGCTGGTGGGTACCTTGCTGATTAGCACAAAATGTCACTAGAGTCAGAACACATTTAATCTGTGCAGCGCATATTCGCATATTTGGAGAGTACCTCTGCACTTCTCCTCAGCTATTTGACATACGTTTGTCTAAGCAAAGGCATCTGAGGACTCAGCTGAAGACTATGTAGTTGAACCTAAAGATGCACCGATCTTTTCAACTCAGTTTCTTTGAATTCCCCCAAATCCTACCTGTCCAGTCTTGCTTTGTAATGAGTTGGCAATGTTGTTGTTTTGAGTGCTTGGCTGTAACTAGTTATAGGTAATGTAGTTACTTGCAAGTTGTTGCTATTTGGATATCTCACTACATTCAAACTAGTTATTATTTGAATTACCAGGGAAAATGAAAATTAGATTACAAAAATATGGAAGTATTTATAACGTTAATTTTTGGAGCAACAAATGTTTTCTAGGTGTTTTCTTTTTCAAAAGTCACCCTGAAAGGGCAATTTTTCGCAGCTTTTAGAACATTTTTATTTCAAGTTTTATGGCATTTTTCTCCAATCCTAAATGCAAGGAGAAAATTCTTTTGTTCACTCTTGCAAGTATTTTCAAAGTGTCTGGATTGACTACTAGAGAAAACTAGAGAGTTCTTTCTGATCTGCTGGTAACATAACATATTAATAATGGATAATGATTTTTAGGGATGACACAATGAAAACAATGGGGCCAACTTACCTATCTCATGGGAGTAAGTAACAGAACATGATCCCTTTTTTAAAAAAGTGTTCTGACTTCTGGTTGTCCTCTCATGGAACTTTGTGTGTATTTTGGTATACATTTGTTTTATTTATTTGTTGGTCTCATTTATTAAGTATTAAAAAGAATAGAATGAAAAACAAACTATAAAACTGATTAAAATACATTGAATGATTACAAACGTAAAAATCTTAAAAACTGTCTTAACTGTCTTAACGTATTCACTAATGATATGAATCTTGCAGCTGTATTTCCAAAATGAAATCAGAGGACCATTCAGAGTGAAATCTAGGACCTGAAAAGCCTCACTGCAATTCATCCCGGCCATCAAGGTTCTTCCATACACTTATTTTTAACCTCATGTCTGACTAAGGGCGCAACTGCATTAGAAGTTGTCCCTCTGCACCGCAGTTCAGTGTTCATTTCACTGAATTTTCTGCCAACTGCTGGATATAAAGCTAACTGCAAGCCTATCCTATGTGATACTTTTTGTCCAGTCAGGACAGCTTTGTATTCTCAAAGGCTTTCACAGCTGAGATCTAATGGTTGTTGTAGGTTTTTTGGGCTCTTTGGCCGTGTTCTGAAGGTTGTTCTTCCTGACGTTTCGCCAGTCTCTGTGGCCGGCATCTTCAGAAGGCTGGAATAGGAACTCAAGTTCCTACTCCAGTCCTCTGAAGATGCCGGCCACAGAGACTGATGAAACGTCAGGAAGAACAACCTTCAGAACACGGCCAAAGAGCCTGAAAAAACCCACAACAACCATCAGGACAGCTTTACTTGTCTAGTAATGTCTTCACTTGTTTCACTTTCTGACTTTTGTGATCACCATTGATAAATCTACTGGTTCTCAGAATTTGGAACACTGTCCCCCCCCTCCCCACCCTTTGATTCAGTAAAGGAAGCCCTAGCCCTTAGTTTGCAAGACCTGGACCAAGTTGTTAATAATACAGTCTTTTGGAAGTTATTAATTCATAGGGTCACTGGGAGTGAGAAATTACTTCATGGCAAATGGGAACAATATCAATTAACTATTCCAAAATGATCTGGATTGCCCAGAATGGACAGTTCAGCTGCAAGAGGGATGTAGACCAGAAACTGGCCAGTTGTGTCTGTGAGGCAGGGGGGAAACTGTGGTGCTTGCTATTTGATGGACAATGACAGAGAGATGAGACTATCTAACCAAAATTACCTAGAATCCCGATAGGCTGGGTGCCTTCTGGGACTATGCTTGACGAATATCTGCTTGCATCAAACAGACACAGCATGCAGATTTGCAAAGCATATTTCATCAAAAAGGACATACAGGCTGCAATGTTATGTTGAACCTCCTGGGAGTAAATTCCACTGAACACAGTAGGGCTTCTCTGTTAATACGGGGACTAATTTCCTTCTATTTGTTTTTTAATATGAGTAAAACATAAGAATAATGCAGTTATTTTTTCGCCTGCACATGTCTCTGAATGTTGTGATGCACCCAAAAAGGGAATTGATGCAGAAAATGGAATAAATGGCATTATATATTAAAAAGTGTGGATGCTATGGAAAGTGGAACAGGTAACATTGTTTCATCCAGTCAAGAAACTGCATAGAGATCTCGTCTATGTATAGGATTGTCATCCTGTACGCACCTATGTCAGACAAGTTCTCGCTGAAGTCAGACAGAACTACTCAAAAGAGACAGGCATAAGATTGCAATGAAAACCATGAAGTACCCCTTCAGCTTCTCGACCTTCTCGATAATGTTTATTGAAAACATTTCTATATGCTACTTTTCTTTCAATAGCAATCTGTAACAACCGGGACAAGATATAATCACTAAAAGCTGAGCACACAAAAATACAAAACAGCCGCTGAAACCAGCATACATCCTTCAGCTGTGAAAATAATTCAATAAACTAAGTTAAAAACAATTCAGCAGAGCAGCTTAAAATATTTCTGTCTTTGTTATGGACTTGGAATAAGATACAAAAACAAATATATAATAAAATTCCGGGCTGGGTGTCACCATTAGAAGCATTCAAACAACCTATCTTAATGGACTCAACAAGACTGGTAAGATACAGAGATTTGCTTAATAAAGAAGGGATGTTACAGACTAGAGAGGAGTTAGAGGAACAAAAAATCTTTTTAGATTGGTGGACAAGATTACAATTAGATTCCAGGTACACAAAAGACAAAACAATGGGTTTTTATGAAGAGCAAATGACATTTGATAAACTACTGTTAGAGACAAATGATACAATAATTAAAAGAATGCATGAATATCTCTTAAATATAAAAATGGAAGATGAAGTGGTAAAAGACTGGATGATAAAATGGGCACAAAATGTTGGTCATGCAGTGGGCACAAATTTGGCAGAATAATATTAAATGTACAACATCATTAAATTTTAAAGTAAGATGTTTTATAGATGGCATATGACTCCAACTAAATTGTCTAAAATGTACAAAAAATATGTCCCAACAAATGTTGGAAATGTAAAATGCAGAAGGGCACTTTTTATCATATCTAGTGGACATGTAGGGAAGCAAAAAGTTATTGGAGATCAATACATGAAATACTGCAAAAAAATCTCATTTTATGTGATACCATTTAAACCGGAATTGCTTTTATTGAATGTTATGACTGAAATTGTAGATAAAAGAAATGAGATATTTGATAATACATGTAATCATGGCCATGAGGATACTATATGGAAAACACTGGAAGAAAGAAGAGGTACAGTATCTGGAGGAACTGATAGAAAAGCTACTGGAAGTGGCAGAAATGGATTTACTAACAAGCAGTAAATGAAAGACAATCTCAAAAAGGAGTAAAAAAACGGGAACGGTTTTATAATTGGATTCGAAATATGGACTGGAAAGTATAGATAAAAGAAGTCGGAGAAGGTCCAAAGGAATAGAGAGAGTAGCAATGACAGACAGTCTGGAAAAACTGTTACATTGTTTACTTATGTGATTTCTCTTATTTAACATAATTAATTAAGTGAATGTAAGAATATTCTTTCACTCTCTGGAATGTTACCCTTTCCCCTTCCTTATTGCATTATACCCACACCCCAACCCTTACTTTTACTGAAAATGAATAAAACTTTAAAAAAAATTCTGCCCTCAAAATACAGGAAGGCAGGGGAAGCTCCTGTTGGCCAAGCCAAATTCCAAAATGGATATGGTGGTACCACTTTTACTAAAAGGACAGAAAAGGCTTTCAAAGCTCTTTTTTTAACTACTTGGTGGTCTCACAGGAAGCTGTCTCACAATGGCTTGTCCTTTTATAGAACACACCCTGGCAGCTTGTCCCAGTTGAATTGTCACCCATAGTTCACATAGAGATGATTCATAATCCCCAGAAGGGGTGTTTCAATTGTCTACACAAAGTGATCGAATCAGCTGTATTTCTCCCCTATTGCACACAGCCTGTTTCTCCCTCACGCTCCTCTACCACGGTCACTGCCTCTTCTCCACCCCTTTCGCTGGCCACTTCTAATAGTTATTGCTGCCAATTCATTTGCAAACAACTGAGAGGGACAGAAGAATTGATCCCAATTTTTCATAACTCATAGTAGGTGTACACATATATACAGCCCGTACAGAATTATTGTCCCTATAGCCTATAACTAGACAGTCAAATCCGCTTTAAAAAATGTTTTGCAAGTGATGTAGGCCTGATCTGAAATGGTCCTGTGCTGGAAAAGAGCATGGCCAGCCTAGTGAAGATAGACACTCCCTCCCATCTTTTATTCTCTCATCCTTTCTCCCTTTCCTCCTCCTGCCTTCTGCCAGCACTGCCCAGAAAGCCTTTTAGAACTGCCACTAAGAGGTTGGTTGAGGTGATAGAGGATTCATTCTCTCTCTCTCTCTCCTTGTCTCACTTTTCTGTCACCCTACAAGCCTATTAGGCACAACAGTATGTTAGTGACGGTGTGAGTTGGTGGGTACCTATGCTTCAGGCAACTGCATGCTCAAAACGCTCTGCATATGAAGTCCTTTGAGCAGTCCAAGTTATCTAGTGATCTAACATAGCACCCAATGTGGACATCAACATTTAGAGAGAAAACTTTTCTTAGGAAAGCAAAGAGGAGGTTGGCCTGCAGTGTATAAACCTGAAGGGAACTGTGCTGAACCATCTCATGGTGCTCCACTGAAGCTGTCATCTTCAATATGGTCAACACACACACACTGCCTCCAAAGGACCAGTATAGATGATGATATGCTGATGATAATAACAATAAAAATGAGATGAGCTAGCAAGTTGCTTAACAATTTGTCTTAATCTGACATGTACAACCTATGAAACCATTGATGGTAAAACATCAGTCTGAAGTTCTGATCCTTATATTCAGCCCGATTCCCCTAACCTCTCCAAGTCAGTGCTGGTAGCCTAAGGGCCTACCATCATGGCAAAAGAGAAGATCCAGCTCTTCCCCCCGGTCTATTGCATTGGTTCTGAATCTTGGGGCCCCAGACGTTCTTGGACTGCAGCTTCCAGAAATCCTGGCCAGCACAGCTAGTAATGAAGGCTTCTGGGAGTTTGAGTCCAGGGTTGGGAACCACTAGTCTTCTGGCTTCCCTAGCCAGGCAAAGAACAGCTACCTTTTTCCCAGGCTGCTAAGCTAAGGATCTTTTAACAAGCCCAATTGGCTAAGACTTGTGAATCACAACTGACACCAATAATTACCAGTATCAAGTGTTTGGCATCACCATTGAGTCCTGGAAAGGGAGATGACAGTCACCAAAGAACCTGGTAAGAAAAAAAAATCCACTCAACATAATAAAAGTACAGAAAAACAATTTCAAATAAAGAAATATGAGCGCACAGAATGTCAAATCACTGAACCGGTGAAAGGAAGGTTACTTAAACATAAAACAGCTGCTGCAAAACAGAGAAAACAGTTGGGAATTAGCAGTGCTGCTTTTGGGCAGTAGGTCAAAATGTCAGGTTTCTGTTTTTGAGCCTGCTGACCAAATTCAAAATTGGCCCTCATCCTTCTTGGAGATCATCACCACCATTATATATCGTAATGATATTATATATATACCCAGGCTCTAGAACTCCCTCCCACAGGAGGCCAAGCTGGCCCCATCTTTGCTGTCCTCCCACAAGCAGACAAAGATCTTTCTCTTCAGGCAGGCTTTCACTGAGTGAATGGCTGTGTGGAAGAGGGGTGTTTTGTTTTTTTGTTTTTTGCTTGTGTGTTTGTTTTTAAAGAGTGTTGTGCCTTCTTGCTTTCGATCTGGTTTTGTTGTTGATTTTGTTTACCATTTTTAGCATGGTGTTTGATTCTTTTTCCTATCTGTATATTTACTGTTTTTAGATTTTAAATATTGTCTTTTAATGATGTAAGCTGTTTTGGTTTCTTTTTAATTATTATTTACTTATTTATTTTATTAGATTTCTACCCCGCCCATAAAAATCAATCAATCAATCAAGCCTTAATTTTATCACTTACTTCTTTATACTCCATGTAAGAAGCAATAACCTCAAGGCAGTCAAATGCTTCAGACCTGATCTGTTCTGCAGTGCCATGAGATTTTTCTGCTGGCTTAACATATGTATATTTCAAGAAAAAAACTCATCGATTACAGCCTTTCTAAATAATTTCTTCTCCCGTGAAGCTGCTGCTTCTGTCAATTTTTTACCCACTTGCCATGAAAACTAGATCTCTAGAGCCAGTCATTTTATTTGTATCTGCCTCTTTGGAAGTATTACTATTAAAGTTTAAAGCTCCACAAAACCTTCGGATGGCAAACCTTCCCTCTGAGGCAGAAGATTTACTGTCCGGCATAAAAAAAGTGTGCTTCATTTTCCTTTCAAGCCAAGACCTACCACTTATGAGAGCAAAGGAAAGCTCAGCTGAGACATTTTGTATGCCTGAGGCAAGCATTACGTGAGGGGAAAGGAATAGCAATCGTAAACATGGGTTTCAACGGGGACTAGAAAATTTTCTAACAATGATTTTCTGAGCAGTCATTATCTGACAAACTACCCATGTCCTCAAGTTTTTAATGCCACGATCTGTAACACTGGATTTTTTTATAAAATGAAGTATTCCCCCCACCCCAGCTCATCCTATTACTTTTACAGTATCCCTTTCAGTGGTGCCTGTTCAACCATCCTACAGCATTTGTTTTACTTGAAACAGAAAGGGGGGAGTGAAAGTTGTTATGGTTAACAATTTCTCTGTAAATTCACTGGGTCAAACCCCCAATTTCTACCAGGGTTGCTTAAGAATTTATTTGCAGTTGTTGGTTGTTGTTGTTGGTTGTTGTTGTTGGTTGTTGTTGTTGTTGTTGTTGTTGTTGTTGTTGTTGTTGTTGTTGTTGTTGTTGTTGGTTGTTGTTGTTGTTGTTGTTGTTGTTGTTGTTGTTCTTCTTCTTCTTCTTCTTCTTCTTCTTCTTCTTCTTCTTCTTCTTCTCCTCCTCCTCCTCCTCCTCCTCCTCCTCCTCCTCCTCCTCCTCCTCCTCCTCCTCCTCCTCCTCCTCCTCCAAATAAGAATTCGCTGATTTTTAGTACCTTTTTTCATACTCAGGAGAGAAAGAATTAGAAGTTAAAACCTATACATAAAAGAATGTGAGAGAAGCTGAAGCTGACAGATATTTCTGTCAAGGCTCAGGCCTTTGAATGCTAAACTTTGAAGAATCTGGTTTTACCTCCCTGTATATTCAGCTACATTTGTAGTGCTGAATTAGCTTCACCCCTGTATTCAGAAAGCTCCTTATCTTTAACATCTGCAGCCAAATTATGATATTATCCTCCTAATGCTCAGAATAGCTGTATCTGTTGAATTTGAGAACAAAAATAAAGTTTCCTCCCTGACTCCCTCATCACAGTCCATATGCTCCATTGACACATTTGTTCAGAGAGCTCCTGGCATTTCCGATAAGCTTTTTCGTGGTTGGCTGTGGTAAAAAGAAGGGAGACGAAAACGACTTTCCCAAGGGTCCTTAGGTTCAGTTGTCTGACGTTCCCATTGATTCAATTGTTCAGCTTTAACAGGGACTAACAATTAGTTTTAGACCTATTTTTCCTTTCATTTTGGATTTTTTTCACTATAGGGTGTTCAATGTATAAAATATTCAGAAGTGATTTCCTATTCTTGCTTTCTGCATAATACTAACAAGTGTTTGCTTAAGTATCACTGTCATTATCTGTGAAAGATTCTATGCCAGTGTCACCTTTCATTACTATTACTACTATCAAGTGGCTGCCCTTAAGGAGTTTCACCAATGCCAATGATGGTATAGACAGGAATGAGGAGCAGCCTTTCCCGCTCTGCTTACGTCAACTTTGGTCAATTCGCTTCTGCTTAGGTTAATCATTATTACCTGAAAAGGATGGATGAATCTCAATCTGGTATCTCAGCTTTGATTCCAGCCCCACTCTCAATCTTGGATGACTTTGTTAGCAGTCATAGAGGAATCTACTAATCTCCTGACAGCATTTGTCTCTGTTTCCCGAACACTCTCGAATCTTTCACCATGTTGAAGTGTGCATCCAAAGAAGAGAGGCAAAGAGAATACAAAAATGAGGCAGCAGGAAAAGAGGGAGACTGAAAATAAGATGGATTGACTCAATAAATGAAGCCATGTTTACTTTTGTTTTGCAAGACCTGATGATAAAACATTATGGACTTCCATAATTCATATGATTGTCTTATGTTGGAAAAGTGACAATGACATATCTTAAAAACAAAATTATTATCTGAAGGAATATGTATGTATATTTACATATGGTTAAATATTAAAGTATAATGGAGCATCAATGGGAGCGTAGTCTCTCTGTACACTGTCAAGTGCAGATTTCTGCATACTGCAGAATGAATTTGCATTTTTAAGCTGATGATTTCATATTAAAGGTGAGATTTAATATGAAATGCAAAGAAATAAATTACTTCCCCACTATTTTTAGTAGAGTTTCCTACTATGTTCCTACGTGCATTACATAGAAGCTTCTGTGAGATTACTTGTGTAATATCACATGTCTGAGAATGTGCTTTCCAAGATGACAGATGAGGTGCAGGCTCTCATCTCCAGCTCTGTGCATAAGAGACTACCTCCTGGAGGCCTGATGTGCCTGGGTTAAAACATGTTGATGTAATCTTCCTGTCCAGTGTTGACACTGAGATAAATACTCTAGCAGAGCATTCCAGCTGTGCTGCTTCCCTTGTCAAGCTTCATCTGTCTCATGGAATCAGGCAGCTGAGCAGGTATAATTTTGTTCACTACAGCTAGCAGAAGGAGAAATAAAAGCTCAACACAAATATTTGGAACTAGATACTTCTTAGATGTGGTCAAGGCAGAGTAAATGTGTTGTATATTGTCTTCCCCTTGAAGGCTTTGCATGGTAATGTTCCTGAAATGCCCAGCTGGCTTCAATATGCACCTGGCCATCAATGCAGATTTCCCTGAAGAGCCAAGGGATAGAATGGCCCCTAGCCATGGCTTTCCTTTAACACAGAAGTGGTCAAGTGCATCCCACAGATGCAGACAGTGCTCTACATACAACTGCTAGGGGCTGAGTGCCTCTGGGGGCACACACACATTCCTTTTTACAATTACTATTTGCTTTTTTTTTTTGAAGGAAAAATGTCCGGAAAGTTCTCTTGTGTTCTCTAGGAGACGTGGGGCAAATTTGTAACATCTAGGTCCTGAGGTGGGGGTAGCTGTTCCAATCAAATACCTGAGGAAGGAAGAGGCCCTCAAAATGGTTCCTTGCAGCCAGCCAGCCAGCAATAAACAGGGTTGTTTCAGGTTGGAAAAAAAGAAAGAAAAGAAAACTATTTGAAGAGGGGCACAGGAGCATGGGCATGGCCCTCTAACAGTCCAGAGGTGGCTCCGTGGGACTCCTGGCTCCCTGGAAACCACCCGCTCCTCTTGCGAAGCAAGAGTTTTCCAAGAAACAGTTAGGGATAGGATTGGGATTCTACTGGAGATTATGATTCAGTTTGGCTTTCTCAGTTCCACAAGACAGAATACATGTATTGATCCTCACTCTTTGCTGCTTCTTGTCAGCGCCACCCTATGCTTACTTATTCTATTTATTTGACTTCTATACCACCCATCTGGCTGCCAAGGATATGCTAGGTGGTTTACATATTACATATTTGCTCTAATTGGTGGCCTTAAGACTAAAGGGCCTGCTGGACTATCTTTTAAACCGTCTTGGCTCTGATGCATTGGTGCAATCAAAAATGGAGAAGACGGCATTGAGAGTGACCTTGTCATCTAATGACAAATTGCCGCTTTTGCTTATTGATTTGCAAGTTATTTCACACTTCCTTGTCTCCCCTCAATTTAAAGAAAAACGGGGGGGGGGGGTTAGGCAAATGTACTGAAACACAATGATGAACTGGCAAAATTCATGTACAAATTCATTTTATTTCATGGGGTCAATTAAAATAGGTTTATATCTCAATAATCCAGAAAAAGGGTGTTGTAGAGTCTCGTAGTACTTTGGAGTGGTGTCTGATACAGACTGAGGTTCACAGACGGCTGGATCCAGCACTATCTTTCTACATATGAAGGATGGAGATGTGCAACCTCCAAGTGTCTTTGGAGCACATCACAAACAAAAGGAAACAATCATAAGGGATGATGGACTTTTCAGCCTAATTATTGAGGCCATGCACTCCAAGTCCCTCGTGAATAGAAGGCTTCTGTTCACTGAAGTGATAGCAATGCAGTAGACTTGGAACAGGTGTTCCTGTTGGAGGAAAGGGAGGGAAGGAGGCACTTTTAGCCAGTTACTTTTCCCTTCTATCCCATAGCACAAGCTCCCACACACTCCTCTAGAGAAACTTTACATTTTCGTAGCTAATTTTTTGGGTGTCTTTAGGTGTTCCACTCATAGTCATGGGCATTTGGGAGGAAGAGGCTTAATTCCCACCACCTATCTATCACTGTTGCTGCTTGAGAGTGAAAAACTTTCCCAGGGATTATGGGAATTGTAATCCAGAACATCAGTTGAAATCAAATTGCCCACTCCTGCAAATAGGTGATATTGATAACAACTAGAGATTGAAGGACACTTGTCAAATTCTTTGTTCCCATTGATAGAAGTCTGCCCCAAGACAACAGAATATCAAGGAAATTCAAAGCCTTGTGGGATTTCTTACTTTGAGCACAGAATGAGAACAGGGAAGTTGTCTATAACTTGCATAAAGAATATGTGTAAGAGATGGCTTTTTTTCACTTTGAGAAGTAAAAAAGCAACCATGAAATAATTATTCAAACAGATGCAAAATCCACCTGCTGTTTAGTCCAAGTAACAAAGCAGCAGCCATTATCCTTTTCTCCAATGGTGTACTTTGAAGGAAATAAAAAAGCTTTTCACTAACACAAGAAATCTTATGAAGAGTACCAAATAATATCTCGTCCTCTCACAAGGTAAGGGGATAATTCTGATGTGTCCTGACAGTGTGTGTACAAACAGGAGAAGCAGGAATGTACATTCCTATGATGAATGTGATAAAAAGAGGATTAATACATTCCCCCTGCTCTGTGACAATGTGTGCCTGGGAGTTCAGTTAATAAGATGGGAGGAAGGAGCAGCACCTTCTACTTAAGATAATTGTTTGTAACTGTTGGCATGGGGCACCTTATCTGGGAGTTTCAAAGCCAGAGAAAGCTGGAGAAACCTCTTCTCCTGGCACCTCCATTGTCCAGGGAGGTGAATGAAACGCGTCACTTTTGCAAAAGGTGCCTACCAGAAGGTTCTGTGAAAAGAGGAATATGATTTACAGAAAGGATCAAAACAGCTAGAGAGGGGATGATGGGATCTAAGTAAGGGCCAAAGAGGGGAGCATTCAGGCTTTTACCAGGCTAGCTTCTGCTCACTCAACTTCATCGCTTAGGAGAGGAAATCTTTCTTTGCTACTCTGCATATGCGTTGGGACTGTGCTACAGGTTTTTTTGCTGGGGTATAGTGGACAGAGTGATGGACTACGACTCTAGAGATCAGGGTTCAAATCTCCACTTGGCCATGGAAACTCACTGGAGTGTGCAACAGGTTGCACCACTCCTTAAATATCTCATGTCTGTTCTGACATGATAGCACATAACTAAGTACATATGTAGATAGCTAGCTTTATTATTATTTTTAATTAGTCTTTTTCTAAGTTGCTTGGCCTCCGAATAGTTTTCCTTTTGTCTCTTATTATGGATTTGCTTCACATCATTTTGATCCTTTGGGAAGCCTTACATCTGCTTTTGAACATGCATGCCTTTTTTTCAATGCTCTCAATAAAAATCATAAACATTTTCTAGCTGTATGGTCTCTCTGGAAGAAGAAATACTGAAGAAGGGGCCTTGGACTTTTGAGACCCGTCAAAGTCCAAGATATCCTGGGCAGCTTCTCACCACGGACAAGGGCACCAAGACCCAGTCCGCCAAGCAGGGCATTGAATCCAAAGGCACTCACCACACAGTTGGTCTTGACCAAGTGGAGATGGGAGCACTGGAGACAGAACAAGGTGCCGAGATGCAGGAGGCCAACTGAAACAAGTAGGGACCAGGGCAGGAACACTGGAGTCCAGACTCAGAGATGCCAGAGACAAGCAGAGGCAAGAGGATGGGCCAAGGCAGGAACAAGTGCAGGAACACTAGAATGCAGGGACTCAAGAGCAGCAAGGCATTAGGAACAGTAAGCACAGCATGGCCGAAGACCTTTGTTATTGAGCCAGGTTCTAGGAAGGAGAACCACCCCTTCAATAGGTTCCCTCCTGGTTTCCAGATGAGTGGCCCAGCAGCTGCTACACAGGTCAGGGCCTGAGCCTGCAAACACCAGCCCATTCCTGGATCAGGCTGGCCTTGATCCTGCAGCTGCCAGGGCCATGTGGGCCAGATCTTGACAAGTCTTTTGTGGCTGTTTTGGAATTCCTACTTTGGCAGGGTTTTTTTTTCCAGTCACAAGCAACAACCATATAGTCTGGTTGGTCTCTCCCTGGAGCACTGAAGGAGCAAATAGGCTCAGAAGGGTTGGGACAGATTTACACAGGAAGCTCTTCCCAACCATCAACACACAAGACCCTTCTGGGAAGCACCCACACCAAGAAAAGTAAGGGCAGTGAGGCTTAGTGGTCAGTGGCTCCTTTCTGTGTTATTAGTGTGACGATCCCTAATAAAAACAAATCAGGACAAGTTGTTGTGTGTGCTTAGATCATAGTAGGAAAACTATGAAACTTGTGCATCAGAAAAGTGGATAATGAAAGACAAACAACACACATTTTAGGGCTATTTTATTTTCAGAACAGATAAATTAAAATTTCTGTTTGTTGCAGTAGTATGTCGAATTGATGGGTGATAGTTACAGTATTCCTTGGGATAATGGGTTCCTCAGGAGTAAGAGGTTTACTGAAGAGTATGAGTCTTTTCAAAAGAGGGGTACCTTGTGGCAGGGCCCAAATACTTCCACCTGGGTTCATATGGGTCTCTGAACAGTTCTACTGGTTCTACAACACAAATCCTGTTTTTGTGCATCCAACCATCTCATGAGTTTTGTCAGTTTCTGAGTCTACATGTGCAATCATGCGCCCATGAAAGAAGAATTTCCCTGTAGTTGAGGACTTCAGGTTGGAAAGCTCTTTTCAGTACAATGGGCTCTTGCAACATGTTGGCCAGTTTCCTATTGCTAGTTTCAACTTCAAAGCAGATTGCGGAATCCACTGTGAAATGGTAAGTCCATGTTTATAGAAATCCACTGTGGCATGGCTCTGATGGGGCTAGCCATAGGATGTTGACCACTATACTGTGTTGATGATAATTGACTTGGTTTTGCTCACATGGGCTTTCAACAGGCTGTAGGTGTGTTCTTTGCAATATTGTTACTTTTTTTAAAAACCTGCAACAGGTAGTAGATTGTTGTTCCTGAATATGTTTTGTGATTGGTTCCGTCAGCCCCCTCTAGCTGGATGGAACAGTTCAGTTTGTTTGGGCTGGCCTACTTGGAAGTCTCCATTCCAGGCTGCATTTTCACAACATTGGTTTTCTGCCCCATCTTGTTTCTGCATATGATTTGTAGCTTAATGCATGTGTTTCATCCAATCATGTGTCTGTTGTGAAGTTGGTGGGGTTATCCTACCCTGTTTTCCTGAAAATAAGCCCTAGCATGATTTTTCAGGATGCTCTTAATATAAGCCCTACCCCCAAAATAAGCCCCAGTTAAGTGAAACCCGGCCCTCCACCATTGTGCAGCATTGTGCACCAAGAAGAAGATGACATGGCTATATTTGAATAAATGTAGATTGTTGTACATGGCAAAAAAAAAACATCCCCTGAAAATAAGCCCTACTGTGTTTTTTGGAGCAAAAATTAATATAAGACCCTGTCTTATTTTCGGGGAAACACGGTACTTAGAAGCTGCTGTTCTGGGCCATTATATTCAGCTCTAGCAGGATTTTGAGGAATAAAGGGTTAATGAAAAAGAGTTGATGCCAGAACTATTGTTTGGGTATTTGTCCAGCACATCCTACTGTTTTTCCCATCGATTTTTTTATTAAGAAGTCCCCATTCCACTCCTTTTCGTTCCGATTTTTATCTAGTCCCTTTGAAGATACAGGATCCATGTAAAAGGCTGCTGTTGTCGTTCCAGTTATCTCTGGCTGCTGCTGTGAATGCCCACTTCTGTTTTCAGGACCCCGGGGGCCATAGCCTTGCCAAGATGAGTCCTACTTTTTCCATACTCTGCTGTAAACGTGTATTGCTCCTGTTGGGAAAACTGCCAGTCACAAGGACTACATTTCCCAAGATTCTTAGTTCCCTGGCAAGCTCCTGAGAATATCTCTGGTAGCATCCATTACTTGAGGAAGACCTTAAGTGTTGATACCCTCATTGTCACAGGAAGTTAGAGAAACAAATCTGTTGTTTTGAAAATGTATCCGCCCCTTCAGAGCCTGTGGGCTAATGCTAAGCGGATTTTACTTTTGCCTTCTCCGGTTGCAAAAGTAAAATTCTTGCCTTGACATTTTGCTTCTTTTAATTTGTGAAATGGTGGATTTGTTGTCTTTTTAGCTGACTGGACAGAGCAAAATGCTGAGGCTGTAGTACCAAATGAGGGGGGGAATAGAAAAAGAAAGAGGACAAAATGGAAGCAGTGGTTTTAGTCTATTCAAATGTCTATTAAAATCTTTCACTTTGTACATGCGCTATGAGTTATGATAGGGCTGTGAGTTAAACTATTTTATTTGTCTGAGTTAATTGTAGAAGTGTTTCCAAAGAACAGGGGATGTAAGAAAATTGCAAAGACAATTTATTCACATCAAGTCAAAGACCAACCGAAATATAAAGTTTCTACACGGCGTTGTAAAACAGCAGTACTCAAAAGCTGCGTAAGCTCATGTCAACATAGGAAAGTTTAGTTCATTTTATTTCTAGTTTTCATTAAGAATATGTTCTCCAAAGCTGTTGTCACTATGCAAACAACAGCTTGTGCGTTTAGTAATTTGTTAAGGGGGAAAAGGGCTTACAAACAGAGGAACAAAGCAAGTCATTTCCCAAAGAAATGGCGGGAGAGGCAGGAGTGGCAGTTAAATGAGAATTGCTTTCAGCAAAATGAATTGCTTCTCTCGGGGAACTTTTTAAATGCAAAATTGACAACTGCTGCTCGATGCCTGAAGTGAATAAAAGAAACATATAAGACAATTAGTGATGGGCAAACCCCCCTTGGCTTGATTTGGAATTGGATTGCTAAACAAATGCATTTTCAGGAGAGAAGGGGAGCGGGATTAAACAATCAGGATGGAGTTGGGTCACCCCACAGCCCTATTCTGGGACAATTAACTGACTTTAACTTTTTATTTATTTATTAAATCTTTATCCCAGCCTTCTGTCTCTAAAAGGCACTTGACATGGCAAACAGCAGTCAAATCTTTAAAAAAAGAGGGCAATTAAACTAAGTGCAGATTAAAACATAATTAAAAACAGACTGATAACAAGTAGTAATAGCTCTTTTCAATTAAAACCTGGCAAAATGGGGTTATTCAACACCTGTCTGAAGAAAAAGCTCTTTGCTTATCAGTGGCAGGACGCAAGGAGTGAAGCAGGCTAGCCTCCCTTTGACAAGGCAGTCCAGGACTCAGCAGCTGCCAGCGAGAAGGCCTCTCTCTCTCTCTGGGTATGGGGGCCAAAAGAAGCCCTGAGGATGGGTAGCAAGGGCAGCAGAAGGACACCCACTGCTGAAGATGGGGATGGAAATATTGCTGGTTATATGAGGCCCGTTGCTGTATGGTCCCCATCTCCAATGCACATGGCTGTACAGCATCAAGGGCAGCAGTGGGAGTCCATGAGGAACACCGGTAGAGCTGTTTAAACACAGGGCTGTCTTCTGGAAAGTAGGACATACTATGGTATTCTGTTTAGGGTCCATATTGGACCATCTTTCCCCACTTCAGACTGTCCACTCAAGAAAGTCTTGATGAGAAACTCTCTGCTGGGTGGCCTTGCCTCCTGAGAGAGTCTTCTTGGTTTTGGCTCCCTCCCATTCAATCACATTCTTTATTTTCTGATGGAACTTAATCTCATCTAGACTAACAATTTTTTTATTTTCTAAGGCTTTTAACATAAATATTTAAATATTTAAATTTTCATAGTTATAATTAGCTGCTATCTACCATTCCTATGTGTTAGATCTGTATACTTGGGAATGGTTAAAAATTACTTTCTAAGTAGAGATGGGGACGAATCACCATTTTGATAATTCATCCTGCTTCGTGATTCTTCAGAGTTGAGGAATCACGAAGCTCTCTCCCCCCCCCCCATGAACCGATGAAGGACAAATGTATTCATTTTTTTGGCTGGGGTGTCATGGCAGCAGATGCAGCCATCTTAAGATCCGGGGTTGGGGATGTGCAGGCCCCAGTCCTCTGAAAGAGGCTCACTGCTGCTTTAAAGCACTGTGAGTCACGTGTGTGTCAGAAGAAGCCAAGCCACAGTGATTTTTTTGCTGTCACCACACTGCCAATGTTCAATGACAGGCAACTTCAGTATTATGGCAGCAGGAGGACATATGGCCACTGGTGGGTCCAGAGAAGGCCAATGAACCACCACACTCTTAGAAGGTACCCATCCATGGTCTGCACTGACTAGCAACAAGTGGGACTGGAACAAGGAAGACTCTGATCTCATGATACTGTTGATCTTGTTCCCTTTGCCCTAGCCAATGTAGTCAATGGTGGGTGCCAGCAAGAGCTGCAACCCAACAACACTGACAGAGCCACAAGTACCCTGTCCTAAAGAGAAATGGTAGCTCTCAAGGAAGATGCCAAGGATAGAACCAGGGACCTTCTGTATGCTGTAACTAGTATTACGTAAGGTTCTTCACTTGAACCACTGGACAGCTCAGTGGTTTAGGTGTCTGGCAGTGGATTCAGAAGGCTGGGCTTGATGATCTATAGGATCCCTTCCAGCTCTGCAGTTCTAAGATTATTATTAATCTAATGTTAGTTACTAAAATAATATGTGCTCTATTAAACTATCCAAAAACAATGTTTATCCTAGTGTGATTAAACATAACACATAAAACAGGCTTCGCTCAAAATGAATCACAATTCCTACTTCCTGTACTTAGCACATGGTAGTTTTGCTAATGCCAACCAAACACTTTCTTGGGTGTTTGAGGGAAGGAGTGTTGTATGCTTTGGCCTTTGGTTTAGGAAGACGTGTCTTTGAAGATGCTTTGAAACCCTCCCTTCTACAGATGAAAAATAAATGAAAGCGTGCAGGAAAAAGGATTTGTTAACTAAGCAGTGCAAATGTTGATCTGGGTGCCATTAGACATTCAAGACATCTGAGAGCTTTTCATGTCACAGGCTAAGCTCCGAAGCCATAGCGCTGCTTGGCAAAGGGTGCTACTTGTTTCACTTGATCTGTACTGACATACAAATATTGGACATGAAAAGACCTTGTGATAGTTAAACTAGTTTCTCTGTCTTTTAAAAAGATCGTAAGTGCTACTATAGCTAAAGATGTGTCGTGCCTTCCACAGTCAAATATCATTAATACTGTCAACATTATTTTAGTGTCTCTCAAAATTTCTGTGTATTATCTGTCCATGACCTGCCAAGTACACTTCTAGTTTTGAGCTACATGATAGTCAGTGGCAACCATTGCTAAAATTAAGATTGCTGTCTAACAACAGAGACATCAAATACATAACTTTAACTCTTCAAATGGAATAAGAGCACAATCAAATCATTGAGATGAAGGTGCGATTTGGACTTTTGTTGTTGTGTAAGCCCCCTGCATGACACAGAGAGTCCAAGTCTTGGGCACCTTCAACAGCTATGTCTCCAGTCTCTGCCTGAGGACCTCAAATATGGGAGAGCTCCCCACCTCTTTAGTTAGTTTGATTATTGACTTCTACATCAAGCATTTCTCTTCATATTCACCAAAAATGTCTGCCCATTTGTAGTTTAAGCCTGTCAGTATGTGACAGTCCTTTGAGTATCCATAGAAGCCTGTCATGTCCTACTTTGGTCTTTTCTTCAGCCTCTTCTCAGAGGACTTGTTTTCCATATCCTTGACCACTGAAAGGGCAGTTAACCATCATCCATCCAAGCATTCTGTGCCTAGGTGTCTTCTTCACCTGCACTGAAAGGGCTTCAGATTATGTTTCCTGTGCATTTCTCTCACACACAGTAAGTCAAAGAAGTTCATGTGGAAATGTTTTTGCATGGCTGAGTGAGTGCTTGGTTTGCGTTAGTGGACAAAAGGTCATTCCTGGGTTTTCTACTTATGCTTCTACGTATGTACATGTTTTGGAATGCACTCCCCACAAAGATGATATTAATTCCCAGTATTTAGGAACAATTTGAAGCCACACCTTTTTGAATTGCTTTGAGGGTTACTCTATATCATGAGGATTTTAACTTTTTTGATCCTTCTGATACTGCAATAGCCTTTCTACCTAATGTTTTTTCAAATTTCATACCTGTTTTTAACGATGTTTGCTAGAAGCCTTGATGTTTGCTAGAAGCCTTAAAGGCTGTTTGAAGTGGAAAGACAGGATTAGGGTGTAAATAAATAAATGAAATGTTTCAATTAAAACTTCATTTTTTTAAAAAAAGGTTAGCATGCAGCAACTTACAGGCACAAAATCCGTAGGGATTGTTATTCATTTTTGTAGAGGCACTGAATCAATGGCTCAGTAAAAGCCAAATGCCTCTTTGGGCAAACTGCTGCTAAAGATGACTCTGTTTTTAGTCATGCCTGACAAGAGAATGGTGAGATAACGTTTGGGTTCTACTTTGTAACATTACCTTCTAATGTCTTCTCTGCCTCATGGTGTGGGGTGCTGGCACTGTCATATAACTGTCCGTGATACATCATACCTGAAATGTAGAAGTTTTGTGGAAGGAGTCAATTCCCAGATTTCTTGGTCTCACGTCTCTGATTAATGAGGTGATTGGCTGTCTAATGTCACAAAATCTAAAAATAGTATGATTGTGTTATTTCAAAGATATGGTTAATGACACTGACCTTGACATTATTGGAAAGTTACTTGTAATTAGGGCTGTGGATGGCTATTTACCAGAAAGATAAAGAAATTTCAATTACTTTTCCTTGTGGGAGGATGGTGAGGAGCATCCTGGGCACTCTCAGTAGAGTTCTCCTATTGGAAAGAACAATGTGAGTTTTTCCAGAGAATTGTCTGGAAAACTGACACCACCACTGCTTTTTGTACAAAATTATGCCATTTGTACAATCTTAATTTTGGGCAACTTGTGTGAATTGCCCAAAAGGAGAATGAATACCATGTTATTTAAGAGTTTGAAGCAATAGAATGATTGCATCCTTCTTAAAAATTAGTTAGTCCTTCTGTGCTTCTGGTGTGTATATACACTTTGTGTCTTAAAAGAAAAGGACATTAGATTGGAGACCTTAACCAGATTAAGGGTGTGTGTGTGTGTGTGTGTGTGTGTGTGAGGGGTGTGGAGATTTTTGTCTTTCAGGCTCTCACCTGGAGGCAAGAAATGTCTAAGGTTTTCAAATATCTTCACCAAATTTCTTGTCTTTTTAAGATAGTATGAACGGATGAGAATAAGAAACTGAATAAATATTCTTTCCGTCTCTACACATGACTGGCCAAATGTGCACAGCAGCCAATTCAGGGAAAACAGGCATCAATTTCTCCATCAACTTCTGGGTAGTAAAGCATAGATAAATGCCATTTATCAGAACTGACTTAACATAGATGATCAGCTAATGGAGAAATAAATGTATTGAAAAATGTGATTTATTTGCAGTGGATTAGAATAGTAAATGTCAGGCCAATCCTTGTTCTTTAAACTTGAGTATTTATCAGATCTTCCCGCTGAAATGTTAAATTAACTTAGAATCCTTTGCTTTGACTGACATATGGTAAAATAACCTGCCTTTTAAGGCAAGGTTTTAATAACTAATATGGGTAAGTTGTTCCATAAATTGTAAGTTAATATATCCCTTTTAAGTGTGTTTTTAAAGGTTTTTAAAATGACCATTTTAAATTTATTTATTATTTATTTTATTTATATCCCGCCTATCTAGTCAATAGACCACTCTAAACATAAATTATTATGTTTAATTGTTTTTTATGCTTGCAACGTATTTATTTATTCATTCATTCATTCATTCATTCATTCATTCATTCATTTGATTTATGCTCCGCCCCCCCAGACAGTGTCTACTCAGGGTGGCTTACCAAATCATAAAATATCATTAAATAACAATAAAAACATCACAATAAAAAATAAACAACATTCATAATCGTAAAAACATTTGTTGTGTTTTTAGTCCAACTAGTTTTAATCATTTGTGAGCCACCTTGCGTCTATGCACTGGGAGAAAAGCAGCACAGAAATGAAATGAATACTAATTGAGCCACTGGAGCTGGCTGGATAGCTCAGTAGTTTAGGTGTTTGGCTGCGGGGCCAAAGGTTGGGAGTTCAATTCCCCACAGGGCCTTCTGGGAGAAGAACTGGCCTGTGCAGCCTTGGGCAAGCTGCCCTGGTCCTAGGGCATCCCCAATGGAAGGGAATGGTAAAGCACTTCTAAGTATTGAGTCTACCTGGAAAAGTCTGAAATGGTCACCATAAGTCAGAATTGACTTCTTCTTCTTCTTCTTCTTCTTCTTCTTCTTCTTCTTCTTCTTCTTCTTCTTCTTCTTCTTCTTCTTCTTCTTCTTCTTCTTCTTCTTCTTCTTCTTCTTCTTCTTCTTCTTCTTCTTCTTCTTCTTCTTCTTCTTCTTCTTCTTCTTCTTCTTCTTCTTCTTCTTCTTCTTCTTCTTCTTCTTCTTCTTCTTCAACTGAGCTACCATTCTTTAAAATTGTTGCGCATTTTTAAAAACATAGATGTCTTTTTGTATATATTTATTCCTCTAAAAACATTACGATGGGTACAGATTTTTGAAGATGCAACCACATAGCATTAACCATTTTGGGATATACAAAAGAAAATTGCTAGCATAGGACAAAGTTGATGAAGTTTCAGCTTCAAGAGAAAACCTTAATAATCATGTAGTCCAGCTTCTACTGAAATCAGTGCTGATGATATAGATGTAGAAATCTGTGAAATTCAAGTTCATTGCGGTTGCCTGATTTCCACCTTAAAACTAATTCTGACTCTGGGTCTATATGACATTGCAGGTTCTCTTCATCTGCATGAAAATTTCTGTTCATTTCCAGGCATATTTTTCAAAATACATATTTTGGCACATTCTTGAAATGAACGCAATTATGTCCCAAGGGCTACAGTCCAATTGTGCACATTTTCCAAATGTGAGCATCTTTTCTTGTACAGTTTTCCTGTTTTTTAAAACATATTTTTGAACACAAATTTGCAGCTTGCCTCTTTAAATATTTAACACAGTTGCACCTACTCTTCAGACAAAAAAAAAGCTTTCAGAATTCCACTTGCAAATTGCATTCAAGGCTGTGCTCAGATCTGGGCATTATAAATTTACTAATCCAATGACTTTTTCATTCTTCCATAGGCAGTGCTCCTGTAAAATTTAGCAGAGTTCAGCTGTCATCTAAATATGTTAACACATCTTTTATTTATTTAATGGATTTGCACCTGCACTTCAATCCAGAAAAGTTCTCAGAACATCATACAGAAGATCCACATGAGACAATTTTTTAAAAAAAAACTCACAGGCATACTATCTAAAAGAGACACTGCAGAAGGGTGTGGGGGGGGGAAGGCAGGAAGGGAAGAGGAGAACATTTCTTAAAACTTATGCAAACATTCTCAACAAAATCACTAGGAACCAAAACAGTTCAGGAAGAAGAGCGACCAAAGGGATATGTTGTCGGAGCAGAAACAGAAAGTAGGACAACTGTATTAGCTCCACCTCTTCGGCAGCTCAACTCAGCCCTAGGTTCAAATAACATACTGGATTTTATCCGATAACAAAAATGTAAGCAATTATCTTGTACAGTATAAGATAAGCATTGCCTTTTGTAAAATGATAGTGATGTGGAAGAAATCAAAAGTAGGGACACAATCTCAGTTTCTCAAGTCTCTGGACACTTCTCACCTCTCTTCCATCATCCTCCGTCAGTTCAGGGGTGCCCTTAGCTTTAATAACCCTGCTCGTGGTTTTATATTCTGGCAAATACTCTATTACTTTTCACATGCTGTGTCTCAACAATATGCATTGGGGTGCTGGGGGTGCGACTAGATGGAGGAAAGATCAAGTGTGAGAACGGGAAATCTGATTCGTCGTAGAATCAAAATGGAGGCATTTGATGACTTTTACTTCATTGCCTTTAATGTAAGAAAGCATACGTGTTCCTCCTATGGGTCTTGCATTCTTCTAAGGTGAGGAGGAAACCTGATGAGAATCTTCTGTGTCTGTTCAGGCTGTTTACCTAGCAACGCCACTTTCTGTCTCTAAGATCTTGGATCAAATTGATTGCCATGGGCAAGAGCGAGAGCTTGCAATTTCTGTTTTTACAGATGTGTTTGCCAGAAAAAAAAGGCATCAATGAAATTCCAGCCCTTTGCTCTATAAACATATTAAAACGGCAGCCATTACTTAATCCCTGTTTTATGAGGCTAGATTTGTCTACTGCTGAAGTTTGCTAAAGCCTGTTATTTGACAAAGGTGGTCATGGCTTTTGCAATCAGTTTTAACCTTTCTGAGAAATTCTATTCCTAAATTGCATCCTCCACAGCATGGAAAGATATGTACCTTAGAGATAACAAGGAAGACAATAAGCCATTTGGAACCATATTTGGGTGGGTGGGGGGTAGTCGTCTGCCTATCCAAGTTTAAGTTTATTGTACTGGCTAAAAGCCGTCACAAGTGATTGAAATATAAATATGATCAAGTAAACTCATGATAAAATCACAGACATGTAAAATAATGAGAGGCCTATCCACAGGAGGAAAGAAGGAGTGGGGAGAAAATCAGGGGGAGCCCCTTCATATCTGGGTGGCCCCTGCACAATTGATCACGATGGCTCTCAAGACGTTAGCGTGGCTATTTCTAGCCGCTTTTGCAAACAGCGCTCTTCTGTATGTAAGATATGGGTCACAGTCCGAAGGTAACCTGCCCACCGTTATCTGAGGGTTTTCTGTCTGTAGGGCAGCCAAAATGTTTCCCAGAAATGTTTCTCTAGGGTTTTGATAGAGCTGTCAATTGACTAAATAGTGAACAACATCATCTATCTCACCTGCTCTGCACATACATAGCCTTAGATGCTTAGGGACATTCCATGTACCTGCCGTCGAAGACAGAAGTTGGCATGGTTTGAAAACGAATTTTTGTGAATGCAGTTCTCAGGGAGGCAAAAGTAAGTGTATGTAAGTATTGCGCCCTTGAGTGGTTTGTTTCCAGCAGATGGTACCAGTGAGAGAAATATGAAGAGTCTATTAAGGCTAAGCCCTGGTCGTTATCCAATTTGTAGATCCAGTCCCTCATGCTGCCCATTTCTGATTGCTCAGCTAAAAGTTGCAGCAAGTGCCGCTCCACCTACTGAGCAATCCTATGCATGTGCACCTAAAGCTAGTCTCCATTAGTTCCAGTGGGCCTTATTCCCAAGGAGGTATACAGAGCATTGCAGCATTAGTCTGTTTAAGCTTATGCCTTTTGGGCTGTAATCTTGCATATGTTTATTGGGAAGCAAGTCAAAAGTCTGTTCTGTACTTAGGCCAGCAGAAGTGAGATGGTATAGCTCACAGCAGCAAATTAATGAGTTCCCGGTTGGATTTCTTCTTGCAGGTGACATGGCAGGTGGCCAGGAATCTAAGCAGAGATGTCTTAGTGCCATTTTGCCACTGTGAGTGCCATTGTTTCTTTTCTGATGTCATAGGTACACAATAGTGTTCTGGCCACTGAATAAGATACTCTTGTGAAATATTGCGTGTATAACAGTGTGCTTTTTACAATTTGCTGGCTGCCAGCTGGACACCGGCTTACCTGACCAGCCACATGCCAGTGGTACCAGTAGAGGATTATGGAGCATGTGCCATACAGACTGCACACGGTCTCATGTTACTTGCCCAGTTGCTATTACACAAACCCATAAGCCAACTGGATTCTGGCCACTGCTTTCAAGAAGACTCGCCCTACTGTAAATGTGTATGAGAATGCCTTGCTCAAGTACATTCACTGTGACCTGGCAGTGTGTAGGAGAGTCACATTGCATTTCAGTGCCATATTCTTCAGAAAGAGTATGGCTGTCTTTGGTTCTGGCAAATCGCTGTTGTTCAACAACAATTCAAAGTAAAATGTGTCTCTTTTTTTTGCTGCTGCTGAACTGCTGAAATATGGCAGTGAATTAACAATGGCAGCAGCACAGTGGGATCCCCAGCAGGTTGGAGAGACCTAACAAGAACCTCCCCCCCCCCATTATGAACCAAAGAAGCCCTTGTGGCCAGTACTTCTCTATAGGAATTGGTGGCTCTCTGAAGTTTCAGACAGTTTTTCCCAGATGCCAAGGACTGACAAGGAGACCTTCTGCATTCAAAGCATATGTTGTGCTACTTACTACTCAGCTATGACCCTTCTTCACAGTCCCTTCATTGGGAAAAAATATACAGTGGTGCCTCGCTTAACGAGTGCACCGTATAGCGATGTTTCCGTATAGCGATCCCTTTTTCGGGATCGCTATATGGAAACATACCCGATCTTCGCAATGGGGAAAACCCGCATTGCGAAGATCGGGTATTGCGGCGGCCATTTTGGAGCCGCCGAACAGCTGATCGGCGGTTCCAAAATGGCTGCCGGAAGCCCGGAAATGGCTGCCGGCAGCCGTTTTCGCGCCCTGCCCTCGCTTAGCGAAGGCGCGAAAATGGCTGCCGGCACCTGGAATCCTCGCTGAACGGGTAAGTAACGAAGGTATTGGAACGCATTAAACGAAGTTTAATGCATTCCAATACCTTTCCCCTACCCGTTTAGCGATGATTCCGTATAGCGAGGGTTAATCCGGAACGGATTAACCTCGCTATACGGGGCACCACTGTACAGTGGTTATGACATTATTAGGTTTGTTTGATGTCATGTGCAATTTTTAAAAACTGAAAGGGAAGCCACGGGGATCATTGAAACTAAGGTACATCACATGACAGTGTTATACTCTCTTCTGTCTCACCCTGAGGTGCAGGAAAAGGGATAAAGCAGTAGCTGCCCCACATGCTTCCAAGTGGTCTTCCATAGTTTCCTGGCACAAACCAGCTTTAGCACAAAAAAGGCAGGAGGTCCATTTTGAGGAGCAAGGTAACATCGCTCTGCTTTCTGTCCTGGCCGACAGCCCCAAAGTCTCTTTTTCGATACGGCTGCCTTTATAGCGGGAGATTTTCCTCAGCACAGATGCCACAATGCGTAGAGGAAATGTTCTGCCAATTGTAGTGGCGTCTCCTAGGCCGGCTAGGAGGCCAGGCTCCTAGACGGAATGTCACTCTGTATTCCCTCAGAAGGAAATGATTGCATCCTTGAAGTCTTGTCTCAGATATCCCACCAGAATATAAAATAATATTTTTGAATGTTTCCTGTGGGTATTGTTTCATAGGCTTGAGCCCTTTACCAAATGGAAAAGAGGTGGCCCTGGGTTTCACCTGGTGTTTATTCTAAGCACTCCTACCAATTATATGTACAGTGGTGCCTTGCTTAACAAGCACACTGTATAACGACGAATTCGCATAGCAATCTCTTTTTTGAGATTGCTAATGCGATCGCATACCGATGGTCTCTATGGCCAAAAATCGCATTGCGACGATCGGTAAGCGTTTCGCTTACCGATCTTCGCATTGCGATGTCGGGAAATCAGCTGTTCAGCGGTTCCAAAATGGCCACCAGATGACCCAAAATGGCCACCGCAACCATTTTCGCGCCCTGCCCTCGCTTACCGAGGGTGCGAAAATGGTGGCGCTATGAGGAAACATCACTTAATGGTGAGTTTAGAAGCCATTGGAACACATTAAACTAAGTTTAATGTGTTCCTATGGCATTTTCCTATCCGTATAGCGATGTTTCCCCATAGCGATGATTAATCCGGAACGGATTAACCTCGCTATGTGGGGCACCACTGTAGTTGAACACTCTTTGAAGAATAAAGCGGTGCTCTTTGATCTTTGCAATGTGGCAGCAGAGCCACTGTTTTTGGCTTGTCCAATATGGTAGGTTTTGTCCTCAAACTGGCATTGTTCTCATGTCTCAAACCACTGTTCTCATTCTGAAACCTTGTTTGGTTTGCAACGGCAAATGGAGAAGGCACAAAACTATCGCCAGGAAAACAGTTGCATGATAATTAATTTTCTAAGGCTGAAGTCAGAGGGCAGGTTTTAATGAGTTCCACTTTGAATGTGAACAAAATTACATGGGCAGCCCATGTAGCCCTCCAAGGAACTCTTCTCCAGCCTCACAAGGTATCCAGATCAAAGACACCGCCTGGAGAAAAGGAGGTTTATTTCCCAGCCTTACATTATCTTTCTTGAAGCAGGAAAGAATACACTTGATATATTAAGTTTGAAGACAGGAGGGCCTGGCCTGGCATGCTCTGGTCCATCGGGTCATGAAGAGTTGGACACGACTAAACAACTAAACAACAACAACAGTATTAAGTATCTTACTGAGCATTGATGAGGTGGAAATTCCTACTAGCATGGTAATACAACAGGATCCCTGTATCTGCAGGAGATTGATTCCAAACCCCTCCCCCTGTGGATGCTGAAAAACACAGATTATAGTGAACTGTATTATAAGAGCAAATGCTATACATTGAATGGCCTCTGGCTCCCTCTAGTGGCCAGTTCTGGTAACTTCATGGTTAGAAAAAAATACAGTATATATGGGATTTTTAAAAAAATATTTTTAATATTTTCAGACTGTGGATAAGTGAATCAGCGGATACTGATCCTGCAGATAAGGGGGTTGTAGTGTACAAGATCGCTCTTACCCAAGCTGTGCAAGCAGAGGGCAGGTTTTCTTCATGGAGATTGGCTTTTTCGTAGTGGCAGCACTGCACAAACAGTGCAGTCCCACAATATTATTTTGGCAAGGCTTCCTGCTCAGGAACATCATATGATGCTGGGTTGTGTAATTCTACTGTGCATCAACTGTACCAAAAGGAGGCAGCTGTCGCCATCCAGATGTAACTAGTCTGCATCTCTCAGTAGCTTTAGTCAGTATAGCCAACAGTTCGGGGTGATGTGGGAATCACCCACCCCCCAACCTACCATACAGAGGGTTCATGGGCACAGGGAAAAATAATGCTGAGTACTTGATCTAGTCATGTCTGCTTACCCCACTACAGTATGTATCTCAGGTAGCAAGGGCTTTTGCAGGCTTTGCTCAACAGTGCCAACTAGTGGAAAGTATGGCACTTTTGAGGCATTAACAAATGCATGCCTAGCGCTGTTCTGTTTTGAAAGCAATTGGTTCCCACAAATTATCTGCCTGTTCCTCTTATGTCACTGTGCAATGGGCTATAGTGCAGCAGTCTGGCATATTTATTTATTTATTTATTTATTTATTTATTTATTTATTTATTTATTTGTTTATTTATTTATTTATTTATTTATTTATTTATTTATTTATTTATTTATTTATTTAATATCCTGCCTATCTAGTCGATTAAGACCACTCTAGGCGGCTTACAACAATAATATAACAATATGAATAAAAACAGTTTTAAATAAGGGGAAAACTTTGGACAAGTGGGACAGACACTAGAAAAGGTGAGAAAGGGAAAGTCAGGAATTGGCTGAGGGGAAGGCCTGCCAAAACATCAGTGTTTTTAGTTGGTTTTTAAAAATGCCCAGCGAGGGAACCGCACGGATATCAGGTGGTAGGTTATTCCAGAGGCGAGGAGCCACCGCCGAGAAGGCCCAATTTCTTATCTTTTCTTTCCGGGCCTCCCTCGGCGTTAGGCTCCTCAGCCTCACCCCCTGACTCGCGCGAGTAACACGGGTAGATCTTGTATGCTGCAGAAGAGCTATCCAGGATCCTGCTACACAAGCAGAGGCTGAGTTTTCTGAATAGAGATCACTGCTTGCACAAGCAGCAAAAGATGCCACACGGCTACTCTGACAAGACTTTGTCCTCAGGAGAAGTTCGACAGGTCACGAGCATCTGGTATTTGAGCATCCTCTGGCCATACTTCAAAAGTTGAGATATTAGAGGATGCCGTCCTGTTTTGGAAGCCCCCTTTAATAGAACATCCTCCTGGAATAGAAAAGGGGAACTGGTCACTAAGCTGAAAGAGAACAGTTTGTGACTGAGGTGAAGAAGACTTTCTTTCTTTCTTTCTTTCTTTCTTTCCACCCAGTATACTGCTTGTTTGTTTATCTCAGCTTTCAGCAAAAAGGTGACACAAGATGTCACCAGGCCTCCTGTTTCAAAGCAATAGGGCCTTTGTAGTCTTGGAAAGTACCAAGTACCCGCTTCTTTCAGGAGCATATTCCAAAAAGTGCTGTACGAATCCCTTTCCTCCTTGATGCTGTCATTGAGATGCCAAAAAGCGAGGTGCTCAGAGAGAGCAGGAGTGCTCTGAGGCTCTCAGAATAGTCGTGAGCAGAGTGTTGACTGCAGTACTGCAGTTTAACCACTGTGCTATGACGCTCTATTACAAATTATAAAAAAAGGAGATGGTGACAAAACATTAGGAACAGTTTTCTGATGATAGAACTGTTTAATAATGGAAGAGAATATCTCAGAAGGTGGGTGGAACCAGAAGTTTTTAAACAGAGATCACAAAGGTTAAACATCGCAGGAAAGCTACCACCAATAGAAAATCTATCATTTGGGTCTGATGTGAGGCAGCGTTGACAGTGAATCTGAATGTCTTTTCCCTTGTTCCACCTCTAGCTCCCTGAAGCCCTCTGTGCCAGCTCCGGACAGGTTCCAATTTCAGGGGCGCCCAAGGGACAACAAATAGAAGGAGGGATGATCACTTCCAGATCTGGCAAAACGTCCTATTCTGCTAGCAGGAGCCCACTGTTTGATCCTAGTTTATGAAAGGGTACAGCTAAGCATTGGTCTTCCAAACCTTTTTTTTCCCTTTGTAAAATAAAGATCACATATTCTCTTTCTCCCCTCCCACTCCATAACTGTAATATTTAAGAAAAATCAGAGCACTGTCATTAAATAACAGCCAACCAACCAATTATAACTATTTTACAGAGTAATCTGATCACCTCTCAATTTCAACCTTTTGTACCCTACGTCCCACCAGTCCCCCGATTAGGCAACCCGAGTCCCTCCCTGACAGAAAGGAAAAGCCCGTTTTCTCAAAGAAGGACATGCAGGGGCTTACAGACACTCTCCTTTATCTTATTTTTCATTTAAGATCAGTTGGTGGGCAAAGGAAGAGGGGGATAAGGAGGAATAGATGAATGGATGATCTGTGGCAGTAGGGTTGGCAGTGGACGGGTGACCACCTTTTCTAAAGGACATAAGGACCGAGGGAGAGTGAAATCTTAGTTATTATTAAGAAGATGCTACTACGTACAAGGTTGGGACTGATGTCATCTGCTCTGATAGTTTATCACTGGCTGTGGACCACTGCGGAAAAGCACCAATACAGATAAATAACACAGAAAAATGTCTTCTACCTGTGAACACCTATCCTGTTGACAGGTGTAGCTTTCAGAATATCCCCATTAGTGCTCAAAGCACTTCCCCTAGAATCCTTCATTCTTTTTTAATCCCATTGTTCTGGGTGTTAATTACTCTTCTTCCCCCCTGCCCCCTGGGTAGTATTCTCTTATTTTCCCCTTAGGAATCATTACTTTTGAGCTGCTTTAGTTCAGCTCCAGTTTTATTTTATTTTTTAACTTTGTCCACGTCTTCCTTTTTTCAAACACAGAAAGGAGCGTAAGTCAGAATGACACATTGCCCAAAGCAATATTTTGAATGATTAACAGTGTTTTGTAAGTTTGTCAGAAAAGCAAAGCGAACAGCGGCGGGGTAGGCACGAGCTCAATGCTGGCATTTCCCAAGCCACCTGAGACTTGTAAAAGTAATAAAAAAAACGGAATTAGGTCTTTTTAGAGACAACGGCAATGAAACAAGGATGACAGCATGCACAGCTATCAAGTATTAGTTCTGAAAGAAGTTGGTCCTGGCGAATGTAAATAATACACCAGAAAAGTAAGATGGAAAAAGATAAGATGGCTGTCTTCCTCCAGTGAGTTTTCTTACAATGTCCAACATTCAGCAAGAAATTGTGTACATTCTTCCAGAACACTGGAACTTCACTACCCTGCTGGCTCAGCTTGGGACACATAGGATTGGCATACAGAGTGGGGAGGGATACCTGGTCGAATGACGTTAATTCGTTCCAGGATTAATGTCGCTATCCGGAATTGTCGCTAAATGGAAAGAAAAACCCCATAGGAACGCATTAAACTCCATTTAATGCGTTCCTGTGGGGGGGGGTTAAACTCACCGTTGAGCGAAGATCCTCCATAGTGCCGCCATTTTCGCCGCCTCGGTAAGCGAGGGCAGCACACGAAAATGCTGCAGGCGGCCATTTTGTGCACCCGGCGGCCATTTTGTAACCACCAATCAGCTGTTTTTAGAACATCGCAGTGCGAAGATCGGTAAGCGAAATGCTTACCGATCATCGCAATGCGATTTTCGGCCATTTAGATCATTGCAATGCTATTGCATTAGCGATCGCAAAAAAACGTGTCACTATGCGGATTCGTCGTTAAACAGTGTGCTTATTATGCGAGGCACCACTGGTACATTATTGGTGCTGTGCTGAACACCCGCACCCACACCCCATTTTATGTTTCCTCTTACACAGGGAAGAGAGGTGGGAGGCAAGGCACACATTCAGGGTGGGCAGGTTTACAGCAGCAAATATCAGTGAATGGGTGTGCATACTTCCAACAGTTAATTTTTTGCACCAT
This sequence comes from Pogona vitticeps, assembly GCF_051106095.1. Taxonomy (NCBI): domain Eukaryota; kingdom Metazoa; phylum Chordata; class Lepidosauria; order Squamata; family Agamidae; genus Pogona; species Pogona vitticeps. The sequence goes on from NC_135783.1 coordinate 192,450,408, forward strand.
CTCTGTTGTGGCATTTTAGATCAAAATGCCAGTTTCCCTGGCTTGGTTACAGCTCTGCATTATTCTCTGGCAGTAGAATAATGCACCAGAATACCTACAATAGTGCAGTAGAATACCCACATTCTTTCCATCTTGCCTACTGGTGGGATTGGCTGTGCTTTTCAGGCACTCTTTTAAAAATGTATGGTATTCTGCTCGAGGGCTTCCCATGTGGTGTGGCAGATAGAGTGACGGACTAGAACTCTGAAGGACAGGGTTCGAATCTCCACTTGGCCATGGAAACTCATTGGGGGAGTGGAATTGGTAAAACCACTCCTTTAAATATCTCACATACCTTGAAAGCCCTCTTAGGGTTGCTATAAGTTGGTCCTGACTTGATGGCAGAGAACACAGACACACATCTTGCCCCACCAAGTCATGAGGCATTAGCAGCTCAAATGCATGACCACAGAGGCACTGCTCATCAAAACTCTGTACACCTCGTTTGTGAGACATACTATGGAAGGCTTTCACCCCACCTCTCTTATGCCCTCTGCCTATGGGGAAGACACAAGAGACAATGGGAAGCAGGGTTCTTAATGAAGACCCCCCCACATCCAACATGCACCAACTCTAATGATATGGCTCTGAAACTGTGCTTTTCTTTCATCAGGTTTGTCAAGCAAGAAGAGACCTCCTGACTGCTTTATGTACTGATGGGCTTGTTAAATTCTGAATGGCTAATTGGCAAACAGGGTTCCTTGTGTTCAGATAACCAGGTGGCAGCTAACATAATGCGCTGCCGGGTTCGTAGATAATTGTAACTGTGTGACTATAACTTAAGCATTAAGAGTAATGGAGCCATTTTCAGCAAAACCAGTGAAGGGACTCTAATGGAATGTATTCGCGAAGGCTTTCACGGCCGGGATCTAATGGTTGTTGTGGGTTTTTTGGGCTTCTTGGCCATGTTCTGAAAGTGGTTCTTCCTAACGTTTCTCCAGTCTCTGTGGCTGGCATCTTCAGAGGACAGCAAACTGTGCTCTGGGTAGGCTTGAGAGTGGGTGGAGTATTTATGGCTGTGAGAAGGCTAGTTTGTGAGGTAGGCTATTGTCCTAATCAGGAGATGGTTGATTAATGTGTTTTGTTGTGGATATATTGTTTTGATAAGGAGGGGAGATTATCTGTCCCTGTGGTTGATGGGTGTTATTAGCTGGTCTTTTGTGTGCAGTAATCCCCTGACCTTGTGGCTGGGTGGAGTTCGTTGACCTTTTGCACTCTGTGTTTTTGAGAGCTGGGAGCCAGGTTTTGTTGAGTTTCAGACATTCCTCCTTCTGGTTGAAGTTTTGTTGATGCTTGTGGATTTCAATGGCTTCCCTGTGCAGTCTGATGTAATGATTGCTGGTGTTGTCCAGTATTTCAGTATTTTGAAATAGAATTTCATGTCCAGTTTGTTTTATGGCATGTTCAGCTACTGCAGATTTTTCTGGTTGTTTTAGTCTGCAGTGTCTCTCATGTTCTTTGATTCTGGTGTGAATGCTTCGTTTTGTGGTTCCAATGTATACCTGGCCACAACTGCAAGGTATCCGGTATACTCCTGCAGTGGTGAGGGGGTCCCTTCTGTCCTTTGCTGACCGTAACATTTGTTGTATTTTTGTGGTGGGCTTGAATACTGTTTGTAAGTTGTGTTTTTCCAGAAGTTTCCCCATGCGGTCTGTGACCCCTTTAATGTATGGCAGAAATACTTTGTTTGTGGGTGGCTGTTTTTCTTCTTCAGTTCGGTGTTGTTTTCTTGGTTTGATGGTTCTTGTGATTTCATTTTTGGAGTAGCCATTTGCCTGTAGGGCCCAATTCAGGTGGTCGAGTTCAGTGTTGAGAGACTGAGCTTCACAGTTCCGATTTGCACGGTCTACCAGTGTTTTGATTATGCCTCCTTTTTGCTGTGGATGGTGGTTGGAGTTTTTGTGTAGGTACCGGTCTGTGTGGGTGGGTTTTCTGTAGACCTTGTGTCCCAGTCGGAGGTCAGTTTTGTGTAGGACCATGCCATCTAGGAACGGGAGTTGGCCCTCTCTTTCTTTTTCCATGGTGAATTGTATATTTGGGTGGATGCTGTTGAGATGGTTGAGAAATTCTTCCATTTTTTTTTCACCGTGACTCCAGATTGTAAAGGTGTCATCCACATATCGGAACCAGACTGTGGGTGCGAGGGGTGCCGAAGCCAGGGCAAGTTTTTCAAAATGCTCCATGTAGAAATTTGCTATAACCGGGCTGAGAGGGCTGCCCATGGCCACTCCATCTGTCTGTTCGTAGAATTCATTGTCCCACTGGAAATAGCTGGTTGTAAGGCAGTGCTGGAAGAGGGCCTTGATGTCTTCTGGGAATATCTGCTGGATGAGTATCAGGGTGTCCTTTACTGGTACCTTAGTGAACAGGGATACTACATCAAAACTGACCAGTCTATCCCCAGGGTTGAGTTTTAGGGTGCTGATCTTGCTTATGAAATGCCCTGAGTCCTTGATGTAGGATGAGGTTTGTCCAATGTGGGTCTGTAGAAGGGTTGCTAGGTGTTTGGCTAATTCGCATGTTGGGGAGCCGATGGCACTTACAATGGGCCTGAGCGGGGTAGAGTCCTTGTGGATTTTGGGGAGTCCGTATAGTCTAGGTGGGAGAGCTTCTGTCTTGCAAATTCGTTGGAGGATGTTGGGGTGCAGGGAGGAACTCCTGATGAGCATGTTTGTTTGTTTTGTGATTTTGTTAGTTGGGTCCCGTTTCAGTTTTCTGTAGGTGATGGGGTCTAGAAGTTCTCTGATTTTGTCCCTGTATTCTTCTGTTTCCATGATTACTGTAGCGTTGCCTTTGTCTGCTGGTAGGATGATGGTGTTTGGGTCTGAGTTCAGGGACTTGATAGCATTTCTCTCCTTTCTTGTTATGTTACTTTTGGGGGGTTTTGCTTTCCGTAGGATCCTGGTCACTTCCCCTCTTATTTCCTCTACTTTTTCTTCTGGAAGATGATATAATGCTGATTCCACGTTGGCAATTATATCTTCCACAGGAATTTTGCTGGGTGTTATTGCAAAATTTCCTCCTTTGCTTAAGACTGAGGTTTCTTCTGGGGAGAGTTGGCGTCGCGGTAGGTTGATGATGATGCGCGTGGTATCTAGTGTAGGTTTCTGTTGGCTTGTTTGGCATTTGCTGAATTTCCGTTTTTGTCTGTCTGTGTGGTTCATCATTTCTTTTTCCATCTTATTGTAAGAGAGGGTATCAATCTTGTCCCAGTCTTGACTTCTCATTTTTTGGCTGATAGTGATGTGTAGGCCTAGTAGTTCTTTGTCTGTGGAGTCCAGTTTTTTGCGGGTTGTGTGGATTCTTTCCCGTAGGAGGGCATGTTCCAGATGGTCGTAGATGCGGCTGGGCTGTGGAGAAAGGATGGTCCTTTTTGTCCTGAGGAAGGCTGGTATGGTTTTTGTGTCTCTGCAGCGTAGTAGGAATGTTAAGGAACATAGTAGGTGTGCTCTTTTGCTTCGGAGTGTTTCCAGTCTCTGGATCTGTCTGACTGTTTCCTCCCCATAGAGGCATTCAATGTATTCGCGAAGGCTTTCACGGCCGGGATCTAATGGTTGTTGTGGGTTTTTCGGGCTTCTTGGCCGTGTTCTGAAAGTGGTTCTTCCTAACGTTTCGCCAGTCTCTGTGGCCGGCACCTTCAGAGGACAGCAAACTGTGCTCTGGGTAGGCTTGAGAGTGGGTGGAGTATTTATGGCTGTGAGAAAGCTAGTTGCTGGCTGTTGAAATGGAACCAGACAGTCAAAATAATTATTGTGTGTGTATGTGTGGGGGGGAGGTGATTTGAGGTGTGTATTTTCTCAGTCTTGAAACATGGTCTCAGTAGAGAGAGTTCAATGACAAATAAACATGGAACTACTCAAGTATCTAAAATATTGCTAAGGCCCTCTTACCAGAGAGAAAGTACATATAGTGGGTGATGGAGGAACATACCATGCAATCCTACCTGTATTTATTCAGGAATATGTTAAATTTAATGGGCCTAATTCTTTGCAAAGGCAGCAGGGCTGGGGGATGGCTTGGGTCAGGCTTTCCCCCTCTTCCTATGTAGGGGGAAAGCCCAACCCAAGCCATCCCGCACCCCCCAAAGACAGAGGGGCTGGGGGAAGAGGGGAAAAACCCAAGCCAAGCCATCCCCAGGCTGGGGGATCACTTTTATCCCTTTCCTGCTCTTCCTACACCTTTTTTTTGATAGCCCCCAAGGGCTGTCTAAAAAAATATGACCTGACAAACCAATGAATTGAGTCATGGTTCATCAGGGCCATTGGGAGGCGATTCATGGTTCATGGTTTGTCAAGTTTGATGACTCACAGACCAAGACGAAGCACCATTTTGGTGCTTCGTCCCCATCTCTAATCAGGAACAATGAGTAGAAAAACACAGAAACAAGTTGGGTTTGCTTGACAGTGACATCCAGTATTACCCAGTATCCTGTGCAACAGTGGAACTCTAGTGGCAGGAGCCTGGTGGCCTCCAGAGAACCAACCACCTCTGGGTCCAAGGATGCGCAGACTTGAAAAGATGCTGTCATCATTGGCCAGAATGCCAGCCCAAATAGGACAATATGGGGCAATATATAGGGTGCCTCTTTGTAGCTGAAATTGAGTTGTGCCCATCTCCTAATGAAAGGAGTATTCTAGGTGAGCAGATCTTGTTCTTCAGATCCCAAATGGCTCCAAATTTGTGTTGGGGCTCATGGAATCCCCCATATATAATATTGAGGGAGGAGATGCAGGGGAGAAATATCCATTGTGTGAGCCCGTCGATCTCTCTCCTGTGGGATATGTTAAAGTTCAGCTTGGGGACTTTATTGTTTTGCCCCATTTCTATCAAAATCTTGTTTCCACCTCTTATGCAAACTTTATTGTTTCTCTGCCTCTTGTCTTAACAGTACAAAACATAACACTATGCTCAAAGCACAGTAAAAGACTGAATGACAATTAGACCAGGTTCCTTCTCAATATACTACTGGATCACTATAGTTATTAAATGAGGAACTACAGTACAGTCTAATTATTATGATTCAATTATGAAGGCAAATAAATGTTACCGATAGGAGGTATTGGCTACAAGCATTTGTTCCTGTTTTTCTTTTTTTCTTTCCAGAATTAGTTGCCTTTACTGGTGTTCAGGCAAGATGGAATCTACTTCCAATCCATTTTCTTCGTAGACGGTTGTATCACAGACTGTGCAGTTAGTGGGAAATATGATATGCTTTGTGATAAATAATACAGTTTGCTTGAGTGACTGCAGAGGGTTTCTAACACACCTTGGGAAAAGAGCAAAGGAACACTCCATGGAAACTGACAACAGAGTATGGCTCAGGAAAGAAAGAAACCTTCAAAGACCAGGGTCGTAGACAATGTAGGTGCCAAAGCCAAAACTCATCTGCCAAATTCCAGGTGGAAGACAAGCACTAATTTGACATCGTGGGTTTAAATCCAATGGTGAACCCAACCAGAGTAAACCCATTTAATAAATGGGATTTTAGTAGGTACTGATTTATGTTTCATTCACTCAGTGTCTCTGCTTTAGCTAACAGTCACAGCCAGATTGAGCTCATACTGTTTATTTTGATTTCAGAAATCATATCAGTTTTTTTTTTTCAAAAAGACTGAATAACTTCCTACTATCTTTACAGTCAGCATCTATCCCCCCCAAAAAAAACTTTCTTTAAACTATCTCAAGTATCACATCTCCCATTATGAACCTGCTGAGTGCTGAGATCATCAGGGGAGGCCTTTCTCTAGATGCCACCACCCTCACTGGTGCACTTGGTTGGGACACAGGAGAGGGCCTTCTCTGTGGCTGCTCCCAGGACCTGGAACTCCCTCCTACGGGAGGCCAGCCTGGCCCCATCTTTGCTTTCATTTGACAAGCAGGCAAAGACTTTTCTCTTCAGCCAGGCCTTTCCCTTAGTGACTGGTTGTCTGAGGGGAGGTGTTTTTTTTAATGGATTGTTGTTCCTTGTTGCTTTTAAATGTCTTTTTAATGTTCGTTTTATTTACTGTTTTTAATATAATATTTGTTTAATTCTTTCAAAATATTTGTCTACTTACTGTTTTTGCTTTTAAATATTGTCTTCTTCATGATGTAAGCCATTTTGGGTCTCTCTTAAGGAAAAGGTAGGGCAGAAATATTTCAAAGAAACAAATATTTGCTACTAACTTCATAATAACCCAAAACCTGTTGTGGAGGCAGGAGTTATGTAATTAACATTAGCAGATTGTTGTCAAAGACTTCCTTTCTTTATTTTAGGGTGGCTCATACATGATGAAATGAAGTCATGTGCTCCCCCTCAAATGGAAAAAGGAGGCCTTCCATCACCAGCAATCTGCCACTGATGATGACAGCATTCTCATTGCACATGCAGGACCCATGCGACAGGGCTTTGGCCAGTATTTTCTATCTTTAACCTGTATCCCTAGGTTTTTAAACCATCACACTTCCATGCATCTTTGCAGCCAGCTAGATTGCCCCTGACTTGAAAAAAATTATGCAATTAACTGTGAGAACATACACACTGAAGTTGAATTTTAATTAACCAGTGGTAGAAGTAATACGAACAAAATGGTGAATTATATGGAGTAAAATAAAGGCGTATTCTTAGATTCAGTGTCAAGACAGTCCTGTTAATGAGAGGTAATGGAAAAACACAGGCTTTTATCCATGACTGGAAATGGGGGGAAATTAAGAAACAAAAAGACACAGTTCCTATTGTAATTACTGTGCTCCCATTTTCTGATTTAGACTTAACAGGACTTTGGATATAACTGTTGTGCTACCTAGTCAAGGAAAGCAGGGGGGAGAGAGAAGGATTCTGTCTAGGACCTTGCTTTCCAAACTGAATCACGACGGCACCTTTTTCTTTCCCTCCGTAATATTTGCAGAGTGGCAACTGGTAGAGTGGATTTGCCACTGTTATCATCTGTATTTCAAAAGGTGAAAATAATGGGGCTGGTTGGGCATTCAGCAAATGACGTGGAGCTGCTGCTAAGGTCGGTCGCCTTTGAAAGCCCTGCTACTGTGGGAGCCCCAAGTCTTCTATTCAGGCAGAACAAAACCACGGAGGAATGTTTTCTACACAGATACAGCTTATCCCAGCGGACACGGCCAAGCCTAGCCTGCCAGCTCAGCCTTATCTCAGAAGGACAAACACAAAGACCTGACATCTATCAAGGCAGACCCGTCGTTCCTCTCCTTCAGCACGGCAGCTGTTCTTGAGAAGAGCGGTGTCCCATCCCATGCCATACATTGTAATGGAGATGCTGGTCATTCCACCTAGAATCTGCTTCATGGGAAGCGTGCCCCTCTGCTACTCCTTGAGGGGACAGGTTAGGGGAAATGGTCACAATGCAAAAGGCACGAACCATTATAAAGGCTGTTTCTCACTGGATTTTTCGCTGTGAGGCTGATCTGAAGCTACGTGATGGATTTTCATTTTCAAATCCGTTTTCACTCTTTGCAAAATATACGCACACACCAGATTGTTTTGTTTTTTCTCTCTGAAATGTTTGTTTTGGATTTTCACTTGAGGAACACAAGTGGCCTTATCCTGAGCCAGATGTTTGGACCATCTAGCCCTCTAGGACAGTGGTCCCCAATCTTGGGCCTCCATATGTTCTTGGACTACAACTCCCAGAAGCCTTCACCACCACCTCTGCTAGCCAGGATTTCTGGGAGTTGAAGTCTAAGAACATCTGGAGGCCCAAGGTTGGGAAACCACTGCTCTAGGATCTATTCTTATCAGCTACCGTTTAATTCAAAGGCTTCAGGATTGTCTCTTTTCTATTCCTAGCAAGAGATTCCTGGCATTACCTGGTTTCTCTTCCAAGTCTAAATAAGTTCCAAACTTCAAAGCTGGAAGGGACCCTACGAATCATCAGGTCCAGCCCCTGTCAAGGAGGCCCAGTGGGGAATTTGAACTCCCTACTTCTGGCTTCACAGCTAGAGGTCTAAACCTCTGAACGATTTCTCTTCCCATTAGCACAGGCAAACTTCTTTGGCCCATGATTCACCGTCTTGATCATGTGTTGATATTTATGACGCAGTACTCGGATGACTGGTACTATCAGTGCCCACCCTTTGTCTCATCTCATTTCCAGAGTGAGTTAATGTCTATACAGTTGGCAGTTTATCAGAGTAAATATAGGTGCCAGGATTTGGTCTGTACTGGGATCATGGTGTAGCGGAGAAGGGTTGACTTTTTATCATGATTGTGCATGCAACGGACCATTCCGTGAATGCTGTCCTGTCTCGTTTGGCCCTCAGTATGGCTCAGCTGTGTAATATCCTATGGTTTCAACTAGAAGCCGTCACGTTGCAAATGTATGAAACTGTACTGGGAAAAGTAGGGCATCTGAAACCAGTGTAATCCCCATATGATGTCTGCATACAGCAAATTCAAACATGAATACATTCAGTGTCAAAAAGCCCTCATCCCTTTAAAATCAAGCATTTCCTTGGAGAGGACTGTCATACACACATGAGATTCTGGTTGAAATCCCATTGCTTTGCATAACAAAAGGTGTAATATTCACTTACTTATATATTGCAGGTGCACTGACGTTGCAAAAAGCAGGTCTCACTCCTGAACTTTGCATATTTATTTAAAGGCTGGGATGGCCTCTAAGTGCCTGTAAATTGTAAACATGTAGGCTATGCCTGCCTGATCAGGACCCCTATGTTTTGGAGGCATCTGTATACAGTGTCTTTTCTAGGCCCATTCAGACAATTTCAACCTTCGAGTAAATGCACATAGATAGGTTGTCAGTTTGATTCCACATCCTTACTCATGCATTTACTAGGTGTCATTACCGTTTGCTTTCTTAGCCAGACAGTGTAGCAGTATGATGAATGAGATCTATCTTAGGTTCCAATTCCTTTCCAATTCAATAATAATTTAGATTGTATTAAATTTACTAGCCTGGTTTAGAAATGCATTAAATAATAATTTAGGATGACAAGAAAGAATCAGAAGGAGCCTTGGCAACACATATAATCCCATTTCCTTCACCTCCCAGTGTAATTATGACTATAAACTTTCCCATTTTAGGTTAGCTGCAGCTTGTGGTATCGTCTAAACCCAACAAACAATGGTTCATTATCGCTCGTTAGAGACAAGTCATCTTCAAATGAAGGATTATGAAGCCAACCTGTTTTATATGAAGTATAAATTTCAATAATAATATTTGTCATAGTTCAGATTAGGATGACACACCAAACAGAGAAGAAGCTTCCCATCTCCTCCTCACATCCATTCTGAAGGGTGAGTGAAGAGAGGTGGCTACTCCAGGCTTCATGTGGTTCATTTTCATTACACTAAAACTACAGCTTAGCTTGATGTCCAAATTTTGCTGCTGGAAGTTTTTAGCATCTTGGGGCCATGGATTCCTGCTCAGCTGAGAAGCACACCTTCTTTGGTACCCATTGACTTTGAGCAGATGAAGGGTTTTTCACCCCCCGAAGTGGGAAATACTTTTATATTTCTATATGGCACAGTATTTAAATGCATGGGAGAATAGTAAGTTTAAACAAGACTGATGTTAGTTCAGCTATGAAAGTACATACATATTAACATTTTCCCCACCATGAGCAATATAATTTTTACTCAGAAGTCATCCCTACCTTATTTAGTGATGTAACTCTTTTCTTTTCCTTGACACTCACTTTCTCTTTTTAGTGTTTTCCTTCCTCTTCGTTGCATGATTATTTGTTATACTGCAAATTACTGCAGTCGAGCTTTAAAAAGCTGTATGTGTCTATGTTATGTTGTTGTTGTTTAGTCATTAAGTCATGTCTGACTCTTTGTGACCCTATGGACCAGAGCACGCCAGGCCCTCCTGTCTTTCACTGCCTCCTGGAGTCAAATTCATGTTGGTAGCTTCGATGACACTGTCCAACCACCTTGTCCTCTGTCATCCCCTTCTCCCCTTGCCTTCACACTTTCCCAATATCGGGGTCTTTTCCAGGGAGTCTGCCCATGGGATGGTCAAAGTATTGAAGCCTCAGCTTCAGGATCTGTCCTTCCAGTGAGCACTCAGGCTTGATTTCCTTCAGAATTGATAGGTTTGTTCTTCTTGCAGTCCAGGGGACTCTCAAGAGTCTTCTGCAGCACCACAATTCAAAAGCATCGATTCTTCGGCGGTCAGCCTTCTTTATGGTCCAGCTCTCACTTCCATACATTGCTACTAAAAAAACCATAGCTTTGACTATGCAGACCTTTGTTAGCAAGGTGATGTCTCTGCTTTTTAAGATGCTGTCTAAGTTTGTCATCACTTTCCTCCCAAAAAACAGGCATCTTTTAATTTTGTGGCTGCTGTCACCATCTGCAGTGATCATGGAGCCCAAGAAGGTAAAATCTGTCACTGCCTCCATCTCTTCCCCTTCTATTTCCCAGGAGGTGATGGGACCAGAGGCCATGATGTTAGTTTTTTTTTTTTGATGTTGAGCTTCAGACCAGTTTTGTGCTCTCCTCTTTCACCCTCATTACACGGTTCCTTAATTCTCCCTCACTTTCTGCCATCAGAGTGGTATTATCTGCATATCTGAGGTTGTAGACATTTCTCCCAGCAATCTTGATTCCATTTTGGGATTCATCCATGTGATACTCAGAGAATGGACTGGGACTCAGGAGGGTTCAAATCCTGTTCAGCCATGGGGACTCATTTGGGGAATGAAACTGGTAAAACCATTCCTTAAATACCTCAATTACCTTGAAAGCTCTGTTCAAGTCTTTGCATGTTGCTTCTGAAAATATATAAAAACAAGGTACAGGTATGTATGCATTTATGTATATATTTGGATTGCAACTCCAAAATCCTTCAGCCAGTTAATATCTAGGTTTCCTTCCATTTTCTGTTTCTTCAGAGGCAGCCCTTCAATCAAGTTGCCATATTCTGAGTTCCAACAGAATGCCATTTACTTCTTAGTTCTTTGTGATTACCAGGGGGCTGTGAGGCTGAGATACTAAAATGCAACTATGCCATTACCAAGCTGTAAACTTTACTGAAATTGCCTTCTGCACCTTATTTCTTTTCCATAAATGCCTTAACAATAGATTTCCACCTCTGAGAGAAACTTACATTAGAAGGAAAACAAGAGCAAGAGGTCATAACCTCCAAGTAACTTTCACAACTGAAAACCATAATAAGTCATGACATACCTGGGAAAGGGAAGCTTCCAGGTCAGAAGTCATTACTTCCAGGTCCTCTTGAGCCCCATGACTTTCCACTTCTGCACACTAGTTAATCCATCTGTTCTTAACTGTAGGGAACATTTGAGCCAATAGATTTTCAGCATAGCTTGTGGAAGTCCTATGGAAAAGTTTATTATTTTATGTAGAGGTTTACTCCTGTGTACCTTAAGGCCTGAGGCTCCAATACTTTGAAGTTGAGGCTCCAATACTTTGGCCATCTCATGAGAAGAGAAGACTCCTTGGAAAAGACTTTGATGTTAGGAAAGTGTGATGGCAAGAGGAGAAGGGGACGACAGAGGATGAGATGGCTGGACAGTGTCATTGAAGCTACCAACATGATTTTGACACAACTACGGGAGGCAGTGGAAGATAGGAGGGCCTGGAGTACTCTAGTCCATGGGGTCACGAAGAGCCGGACATGACTAAACGATGAACGAAGATGACCTTAAGGCCTCAAGGTGACTGTAAGGCTGACCTCAGCACTTTTTCCTCTGGAAGTCCAGTGCAGCAAATTTGCAAAAGTTCCTTTTTTGGACAATAGCCACAGAGTTCCACAGCTTCTGGCCAAACTGGCTGGAGAATTCTGGATGTTGTAGCTCAAAATGTAGTTTCTCTGAACTCAGAAAACCTCTGCTGTTATCCCAACATAGCTTCAGGCCATACTTAGCTAGACCTTGGAAAGAGATTTTCCTCAGAGATTTCAATTCTCCACTGAATGCCACCCTCATTAGCATTTAAACAAGTTAAATAGCTCTACTTCAAGCATGTGCCTGGTAAAGGAAGGACATACCGATTTTCAAGATTTATTGATATTTTTAGCAAGTCAGTTTGATGTGCATTTCTAAACTGCAGAATTAAAAAAAGATTTCTATTACTGGTGACTGGAATGGAGTTATTGGTATGAAAATGCCACAGTTAGTGTATTTCTCACTCCATGTTAATAGAATTAGGATTGCTTCTTATTAGCTTAAATGTTTAAATTGAAGTTTGCCCGAGAAGCCTATATCCTTGGCCATAGAGGCAAAATGATAATGATCTGTTTGTATAAGAAGTGTGTATGTGTATTTTTTAATATCTGCTATGTCATATAGATGATTGAGCATTAAATGGAGTCCAGAAGCACCATATTATATTGTTTGATAATAACAGTGCCGTCATATAGAAGAAAGCATTTATATTGATTATGATGTGAGAAACCATCAGCAACTTAGAAAGCTAAGACATGCTTCTTCAAAGTGTTTAAATCGATGAAATGAAGTTTACCCAGGAAACTCATAATTTGAGCAAGGCTGAATTTGTACCTCTCCATACACACTTATCCTACATTTTCTCAAGACCACTTATCCCTCACAAAAGTGTGGACGTCAAGATTATCAGCAACTTCCAGACAGGTAAACCCAAATATGTGTTTCTGGGTTCTTTATTTAATATATTTTTTAAATATTTTCAGACTGTGGAGAAGTGAAACCGTGGACACTGATCCCATGGATATGGGCACCCTACTGTATATGAGATTAGCACTACCCTGTTCCCCCCCCCCCAAGAAATAAGACCTAACCATGAAAAGAAGCCCTACTATGCTTTTACAGGATGCTCATAATATAAGCCCTACCCCAAAAAGAAGCCCCTGTTAAGTGAAACCCTGCCCTCCACCATTGTGCAGCAACCAGAAGAAGATGACATGGCTGTATTTGAATAAATGTAGATTGTTGTACAGAGGGACGTGGTGGCGCTGCGGGCTAAACCACAGAAGCCTTTGTGTGCTGCAGGGTCAGAAGACCAGCAGTCGTAAGATTGAATCCACGCGATGGAGTGAGCTCCAGTCGCTTTGTCCCAGCTCCTCGCCAACCTAGCAGTTTGAAAGCATGTAAATGCGAGTAGATAAATAGGTACCACCTCAGTGAGAAGGTAAACAGTATTCCAGGTCTAAGTTGCGCTGGCCACGTGACAACGGAAACTGTCTTTGGACAAAACACTGGCTCTACGGCTTGGAAACGGGGATGAGCACCACCCCCTAGAGTCGAGCACAACTGACTAAAATTTCAAGGGGAACCTTTACCTTTACCTAGATTGTACATGGAAAAAAAATCCCCTAAAAATAAGTCCTAATGCGTTGTTTGGAGCAAAAATTAATATAAGACCCTGTTTTCGGTAGATAACCTTATCATTAGTGCTGATATAAGAAGAATGCTGTCAGGCTGCTGAAGGCAGGAAGCAGAAGCCACATTTTTATGGTTCTTAAAAGCAAGCAAACAACCCCAAACTATGTCATTTCATTTTAAGATCAATCTATCTCCTCACCCTGATTTTCATTTACTCCCACATCCGGTCTCTGACTGGCAGGACAGGGAACCATTGTTGACTGACTGGAGACATGAGGAGACCAGCTTCCATGGCCCCAGCAACCTTTCCCCTTAAGTATGGGGAGGCAGGGAGAGTGGAAGGAAGCTGGCAGATGCTTAACTTACGAACTAAAAGTCTGCCATGTTCCTAGAATGGATGGCCCTGGGTCATCATCCAAGGTCAAAGCCCTTTATTCTCCATAATTTCAGATTCCTCACCCTCACCCTCAATCCAGAAACTTACAAATGTCTACTACTGATGTACAGACATCCCAAAACAAATCATTTCAGACCACCTCCCAATCCACTTTGGTACCTATCTCAAATGACAAATATTAGACAGTGTTTATATACTCTAGTTGCAACATATTCTTTAAGTCTGTCAAATATTTGATCTTTTTTCCTTTACAAGCTAACAGCAATCTTGAAAAACCAACCAAATAGCAACATACTTACTTGCTCCTAGTGACGCTACTACTGGGCATCCGTTTCAAGGAGTGTCTTCCCTTCCCTCTGTTTTGCAAATGCAAGTCTAGTACCCTTGGCTTTAACACACTATGTATACCTACTTTCTGCCTTGGAAAGTGTAGCTTTCCAAGGGTGGCTAAGCCCCCTTTTTCGAGATCTTCTAGTTTAGAAACATCTTTGTAGCTAAATCTGTGATGTCATAGATGCCTGTATTCATTGGTGGTACAGCCTTTTACTGCATTGGCTTTTTCAGTCCTCCACTGTAGTTCATGCATGCCTTTTGTTTTGGAGACTACACAATAAGCTACTTTGTGTGTGATCACACCGTGATCTCCTTCTGATTCAACTTTACCTCCTCTATTTGACTTGCTGGTGTAAGCTTGTTTGTCATTTCTGGCACGTAAAACACACCATTAAACATTATATGTTTGGGACTGCCTGGAGAGCTTTACAGATCAAAATTGCTTTGCTAACTCCTTTAGCTCTCAGGCAGCGAGAAGCAGCATGTTGGCCTCTGTTTTGTTCTAGGAGTCATAAAAAGTCTTTACCTGTGCATGTATCTTTTGATGTTCCTGAATCCCAACAGAAAGTTTGTTCTCTTCCTTCTGTACCCATCTCTGGTGGATTTCAGTGGGTAAACCTATAGGCCCATGTATCTTCATTTTTGTTTGGAGTTTGCCTGGGCTTTGGGGCAATCTGCTGAGAATCATCACCACATGGAATGCATTAGGTATTTTTAGTTGTAAAACTTCCTTGCCTGTTTTCCAAGCCTCTTCCTGTGGTTTCTCTTCTGAAATCAGTTTGCATCTGCTGATCTGTCATTTAGCAGTTGTAGCATAGGCAAAAGGACCATCTACGCGGGCTACCAAATTCTGCTCGTCTCTTCCAAAGTCTGGCTCTTACCGCTGCCATGGCATTTGACTGAAAACCCGCGATTCTTTTTCCGCCTCTGTGACGAAAACAAACGGTCCTTGGCATTTTTGGAAGTGATCCAAGGAAGGCTACTTCCTCCTCCTTGTGATTCATTTCGCTCAACGTCCAAGAATCAGGTTAAGTGGCCTCGGGATGGTTCTCCCTTTGTCTTCTTGATGTCAAGGACAGATCTGTTCAGTCGGAGAACGTGAGCCCATCCTTCTCTTGCACAGGGGGAGTTTCCTTTAAGATGCCATTGCCTGAGGAAGGCAGGTGCTGTGGCAGGATTCTTTATCGGCTTCTTTCCTAATTGCCCTTTGATTGTTCTCTTTGGAGGCAGGGAGTGCTCTAAACCAGTGGTTCTTAACCTTTGTTACTCAGGTGTTTTTGAACTGCAACTCCCAGAAACCCCAGTCAGGACAGCTGGTGGTGAAGGCTTCTGGGAGTTGCAGTCCAAAACTCCTGAGTAACCCAAGGTTAAGAACCAGTGCTCTAAACTCCAGTCTTACTTTGGTTGCCTTGGGTTGCTCAAACACCGTTTGCCTGTTAATTTCAGGTGGCCCATTCTGTGTTCGTTTCTGAGACTGGAGTCCATAATCTGTTAGCAGATAAAGGAACCACAAGCAGCAACAAGTTTAACTTGGTCCCAAGATATTGGAATAGTTGGCAAGAAATCTGCACACACTTTATTCTGAGAATTCTAAGGTTTATTAGAGATGGAAAAGGTAAGAAGAAGAATAGATCAAGGATACTATGGCAGAGATACAGGGAGCTACAGTGGCTCCTTCAGTTCTCACAGAGACGGGAAAGATTTCTGCTCCTTTGTTTACCAGAAAGGGTTCATGAAGGAAAAGGTGAGAGGAAAAGGAAATGGCATCGGCAAGCTTAAGAATATCAGTTGAGGTTGACGGAACGTCAGCATAGAGCAGAGCTGGTAAAGGACAGTCTTGTCATGAGTGCGCCCGAAGATCTGGACCCAGAAGGGTTAATTGTGGCTGAGGAGAATGTGGAGAGATTGGAAACAGCTGAGCAGCCTCCAGGTTCTCCCTCCACAGCAGACAGGCTTCGGGGCAGGCTTCGGAAAAGACTCAGGGAAAGAAGAGCAGAGGATCGCTCTAAAGCTTTCCACAGGGATCTGCGTTCACCTAGCCCTGAGTACTAGCAGAATAGAGAGCTTTCCAACAGCTCAAGGAGCTGCTTTAGGATAAAACAAGCTTCAGTGAAGCCAGAAACTTCGTGGAAGCAAGGAGTCAACATCTTGGCTGGCATCCATGTCTCTTGTTCCTGAACTCTGGACCTTGACCCTGGACCTGCGCTGGTATTGAACTTTGGACCTTGGCCCTGGACTACGCACTCTGGACTCTGACTGTGTATCTGACCCTGGACTTTGACTTTGGACTGCACTCTGTAAGTTTGTTTTGGAACTCTGGTTTGCATTCTTGGTATCTCTGACCCTGGACTGGTTTACTGGACTTTGGCTATTGTAACCCCCGGGAACGTGACAAGTCTAAAAGGACCTGACGATATCCTTCTCTTTCTCTGCTACTTCCTAGATAATGACATGCATTTTTTCATTGTAAACCAAATT
This sequence comes from Pogona vitticeps, assembly GCF_051106095.1. Classification (NCBI taxonomy): domain Eukaryota; kingdom Metazoa; phylum Chordata; class Lepidosauria; order Squamata; family Agamidae; genus Pogona; species Pogona vitticeps. The sequence goes on from NC_135783.1 coordinate 192,466,951, forward strand.
GCTCCCATTCACCTTCAACACAAATAACTTGTTGGCTGAGATCCTGTCTACACAGCTATGCCACATAAGGCTGATGATGTCATCATCAGCAATTTTTCAGAAATGAAAAAATTACAGTCTCCTCTCAAATGGAAGATCTTTTGTTGTGGAGAGGCTGCTGAGGGCCCCGGGATAAGGGGAGCATCTTTAATTTCCAAACATCACCTCTAGTGGTAAAGTCATCATCAGCCTTCTGCAGCATAGCTGCACAAACAGGATTTTAGCTCTTAGATTTATCTTAACCTTAACTATTGAGTACAGAGGCATTATCTGTGACTTACATCTTATAGTCCAAACCAATATTTCTACTTAGTTTCATTCTGTGCTGAGCCTTTTGGCCTTTGTCTTTCCATAATATACTTATCTTAAGCATATGCTTTCACACTTACAGTCTGTGTGCCTATATATATATATATATTTACATCTAAAAGCAGACAATTTTCAAATCTGACTCTTTCTTTTCCTTCCTATCTATTATTTACTATATTTCTGCACACCATTTGTTATTTTTGTTATTTTTGTACGGAAATATTCTTGTATTATTTTATGCTGTAAGCCGCCCAGAGTGGTAGAATTTACCAGATGGGCGGGATATAAATCAAAATAGATAGATAGATAGATAGATAGATAGATAGATAGATAGATAGATAGATAGATAGATAGATAAGAAAAAGACATCTCCCAAAGCCTACATTAAGCTCATTTTAAAAAATGGTAGGATATAAATGTAACATGTGATTAACTAATAAAAATAACCTAATGTCCAGAAATAGGCTTTTCATAACAAGGGGCAAAGAGTATAGAATTCCCACATGCTGGATAACAGCAAAAATACAGGGATAACAGGATGTGTAAGAATGGCAAACCTGCCCTTAACAGAGTATATCTGTATAACATTTTTAATCACATGCCACCCATCCTGCTGGAACATCTTTTTCTAGAATTAAGTGTATATGCAACTTTTAAATCTATAAACTCTTTTTCTCCCTTCTATCTTTCCTTACTTTGCAACCTATGTATCAGATGGATAAGCAGAAGAAAATACTGTAGAACTTATACATTTATTGGATTTAGATAGTAGTTTACTTATTCAATTCTTCAAAAAAAAAATCTCCAGTTTATGAATATGGGATACAAAGTTTCCATATCCATGATTCAATATGCCAAGAAATGGCCCCATGTTGTGTGCTCATGTTACCAGCAGGAAAAAAGATGCGAAACTTTACCTAGCAAAGGACAGTGTGAATGTTGACAAGACCACTGCCAAGATGGTCTACAGGATAGCTTCTTACGACACGACAAAGCGAATGTCGTGGCTGTTTTTTTGTTTTTTTGCTTTTTTGGGGTTGGGTTTTTTTTAACACATTCTCTAGGTATCAGTTTTCAAGTTATAATTTTTTTTTGTTTGGGCTGCTCCCATTTTTAGAATTGTCTGTGTTGATTTGCTCCACTCCACATTATCATAGTTGCACTCTCATGCGGTTATAATCTGTTTCTAATGTGTAAACCAGTTTACACATTAGAACATTTCATCATATTGCAGTGTCAGATTCAACTGAGAACAACCCAAGTCAAAGGATGGAATTCATCAGGCATCAGGGTCACATAACACAGAATTTGTTATGGGCAATAGTCTCCAAACCACTTAATGGCTTCAGTGTGTGTATTATTCGTATGCTAGGAAAGGCAGATTCTGATGCAATATATTGCATTTTCACTTCACATTACCATTTTAATATAATTAGCAAGTTCTGTTGCTCAAGGTGAATGTAGACTGAATACATGAATATATGTTGAGTTTACAGTCAGATCAATCTTGATCTAAGTCTATTGTTTGCATTTGATAACGGGCCCATTTTTTACCTGGAATATTATAAAATGGTATAAGAGCAAAAGCTGCCCCCCCAATAAACTTTCTGTCTTCTGTTTCTCATTGGGCTCCTGAAAAACTCAACAAGTTCTGCCTTTCCCAGGATGGATGGAGCTGCAGTGAGACTACAGTGGGGTCTTGACTTGAGAACTTAATCCGTATTGGAAGGCGGTTCTCAAGTCAAAAAGTCTGTAGGTCAAGTCTCCATTGACCTACAGTGCATTGAAAACCGATTAATCCCATAACAGGCCATTTTTGTTCCATTTTGGTTTTTTTCTGGTCTGTAAGTCAATTCTCAGGCTGCAAGTCAAACCTAAATTTTGCGGCCAGAGAAGTCTGCTGAGTTTTGAAACAGAATGAGCCCATTTTCCAGTTATATGCAATTTTGTCTTGTCGTTGCCTGAGAATAGTCAGAAACTATGCCAGTGAGCAGGATGTCTAGAACTTTGCTGTCAACCATTGTTCTCACATGCTACCCACTCCTTAGAGCTCTACCTTGAGATGATTAGTTTGAGATCCTGAAAACTGAGACCTCAAAGAGGTCCTTTTATTGCTTCCTTTGTCGCTGAAGACAAAGGAGCACAAGTTGCAAGCATCTCTCCTGGGTTCACTTATTTAAAAAGTCAGGTGTTCAGGCTCCTTAGGACTCAATTTCACAGCCTTCAAGAGCCTTGCAAACCCATCCCGGTTGCTTTAAGTATCTAATCTAAAAGAGGGTTTTCATCTTAGACAGTTGCCATTTTGAGTTAAGGAGTGTGCAATACTCTTATTGCATTACTCGTCAATTTTTCTACTGCACAGCAAGTGGGAGGGGAAGTGATCGTCTTGACATGCTTCCCTTTTATTGTGGAAATCAGAGAGGATATGACACTACAAAGCACCTTGTAAGTCAAAAATACGAAGCTTTATGAAATCTCAGGGACTCTCGAGGTAGCTTCTGCAATCCATCTCAAGGCTGAAATGGAAGAATGTGACCAGGATAAATAAAGCTGTGTATCTCGCCAACAGTGCACTTGAAATTGCATTGGGCTATATCTTCCCCTTCTTTCTCTTTGCCCTCTTCATCCTTTTCTTCTGCCTCTTCATCCTTGTCTTTTTCTTCCTCACTATCTTCAATTGGAAGTTGGATATCATCACCATCATAATCATCAATCTGTTAAGATTTCTTGGGGGAGGGAAAGACACAGGGGGCACACTAACAGAATGGATAAATCCTAGTGTAGGTAAACCTTTTCCAGTGAATAGTGTTTAAGGCTGTTACTGTATAATTCCTCGTTTCAATTAAGAATGGGCTTGTGTTCAAATTGCAAAGAGGAGAGGATCTCAAAATGTGAACCTCCCTCTCGTGAGAGATAAGCTGCTCTTTATGTGAATCTAGAGAGAACCACAACACGAATTGCAAATTCGAATAGTTTCTCCTTGTCTATCAGTTCCTCCATACCCAAGCAGGCTTCCAACAGTTCCAGTCTTCACTTGTCTGGCTGCAACTTCCCAGGATCTGCCCCTTGCAGGGACTGCTTCACTGTTCCTAGGGATGGTAGGGTCAGCCCTGAATGGAAAAAGAGAGAAGGAATGATATCATGGCTGAAATACTTTTGCTTACTATAGCAAATTGCACCTAGAGTAGGCCCATTGAATCACTGGAGATATGTTGTGTCAACTTCTCCCCAACTTCCATGACTTCAACGCACATCCTCTACATATGATTCACTAGGCTAAGCTATATAATTTCAGCCTATGCATTTTGATAACATTCTTAGGAAGTTACTTACATCCCCCAGAAACTTTTCAATAGTCTGCAATGAATTACCACATTAAAAAAAATCCATTAAAAAAAGACAGATCACCTGTCCACAGCTTATATTCATAATTAAGCCTTTTGCTCCCACTCTTCTGAAGAACATCCCTTCCCGATTCCTCTAACCTTTTCAGAATATTAGGCTGAGGCAAAGAGGAAGTCACAAAGGAAGCAAAACCAGGGAGCTGGACAGGGGACAGATTGGATTTGTCTCCAGTGTGGAAGGGATTGTCACTCTCAAATTGGCCTCCTCAGCCACACTAGACGCTGTTCCAAGTCCTCCATACAGAGCACGCTACCATAGTCTTTCGAGACTGAAGGATGCCTACAAATGTACAAATATTCATGTTGTACTGTTTTAGATTGGGTGGTAGGCAAGGAGGATTGTCAGTTGTCAAGGTGGCACTGAGTGTCCATTTGTGGTGACAAGCACAAGGACCTATTCCAAAACTGATAAAATGATCAGACCTTGCAACCATCATTCTAACTGGAGACTGCTGTCAGTATCAAGACTCTTACATTGCAACCGATACGAGGGTCTCTTTGTTTTCATCTTGGCTCAGAATTAGGAAGCAGCAGTGTTTTCAGCTGGATCAATTTTACATGGTGTCTGCTTGCCAAAATGGCTTCTAAAATGATTTAATACGATTGGGGGTGGAAATTGCAGCCTGGTTTAGAACATTTCTAAAATGTGCTTTTCCGGCTATACCTGTGAAAGGAAAGAATGTTATTACTGGGTGTTGATTTCACATATAGGCCCATCAGAGCTCTTATGCATGTACAGTTTCAAATTTTGGCCTTTTCATTGCTGAAATATATGATTGTTTTCTCAACTAGCAAGATGTTCTGTAGGAGACAAAAGCTTGAATGTGAATGAAAACAGCGTTCTCAGTGCAGAATTTTCATTGGCTTTTACACAAACTGTGTTTCTTTTTCTTTTTTAAAATTGTCACTATTAAAGGGAAGGAGAAGAAAAATAAAGTATATGGACAAAAAGAAGGATGTGCAATTATTCATGTGTGTGTTTGTTCTGGACTCCAGCTCCCAGGTAGGATTTTGGGAGTTCCTACATTTCACTCACCTGGAACAGGACCTCTTTCCCAGAGTGTGTCAGGTCTACTTCCTGTAGAAAAATGAAACTGCCCTATGGCTTCATGTGAGGCCTAGTTCTTTATGGAATGTGTAGTTCTTTGCAAATGCCCTCCATGCAGTAATAGGCAGCAAAACTGCATCTCCCTCTCTACAACCTTCCTAGGAAACCCTAGGGCTGTTTTGTTTTTGCACAGGAAGTAGGTCACAGACAGCCTGGCCCTTTCCAGGTGAGTGAAAGATAAGCATGTGTCAGTGTCTGTTGGTGTGTGTGTGTCCATGGGCAGAGCTCCCTGGATTCATTCTGGGGAATTCTAGGAGGCGAACTCTGGAAAGACTTAAACAAATGAATTGTACACTCCTAGACACAAGTCTATTGAAAGCTAAAACTAAAACCCAAAAATGCATCCCTTGTCCAGGAGTAGAAAAAAAAGAGGGCCACTAGAGGAGTTTGTTGAGCAGAGTCACTGTTGGCCAGATGTCTCAAGTATGATGAGTCACAAGGAAAGGAATTCCCAGAGTGCCCTGTAAACATAAGAAGGCACTAATAGAGACAGAAGTGCTGCTGTCAGCATTCTGCTTCCTGGCAGTTTTCAACCTCTGTATTTGGGCTTGCTGTGTCCAGGCTTAGGTGATGCTGACTGCAGCATCCCCATCCTCTATTACTACCTACCTGTGGAGACAGTTAAGGCAGCACTTCCTTTCCCTGTTTTGCCCTGGAGCAGTGACTGCTCATCCCACCTAAGGCCAGACAGAAAGACATTTTGGTACTTGAGACAATGGACAAGATGGCACACACACCCCCATTCCGCCTACAGGCGGAATAGGAGTTAAATAACACTTCAGCTGTGGCAACAGGACAGCAGCCTGCACCGCCTCTGAGAGCAACTGTCAAGTGTGGAGGGCATGGGGCAGGCTCCAGGGGACACAGCCGGTCTGGCACTGAAGAAAAGAGCATGACCAAGGGACTCGGGAAGAATGACTGGGGAGCATAGGCAAAATGTGTTAATGTACATCACCTCCTAAAGTATTGAAAACCGGCTCTTTCATTTTTTTTCATTAAAGAGTTGTCATTGTTGCTAAGAGTTTTTTTGGAACTGGCATTTACTCTGCTTTGCTTATGAAACAGCCACGACACTCTTCTGCTTTCTTAATTGCCTTCTCCGTTGGCAACCAATTCATTTGCATCGACTTAATGCTGCAACCTTGTAGGCACTGAACAATGCCCCAGTGCACAGGTCTCCTGTTTAAATTCTACTGGAGTTCTTGATTGTTCTGAAAGCCCCATGGGGAGTAATTTTGCAGTCATGAAACACTGGGCAGAAATAAGAGGACATTTTGGAGATGCTTTAGAAGATAACTCTCCTAACTTTCTGCCATTCTGTATCACATGTAAGACATTTTCTTTTTGCAATCAATCCCAAGAACAGGAACCACACAGCCCTTCTGTGGCCTTTCCATTGTTGACTTCTCCTTCAAGGCTGGATGGAAATATCAGTGGACAGTCTCAAGTTCACTTCCACCTTACAAAACCAGGAATGGTAGGATCTAAAATATGGCACAACTCCTGCCAAGTATTAAGTGATTTGCAGACAATAGGGATGGGGGGGCTATCGTAAGCCAGTAAGCATGTAGAGGTCTTGTGTGGATCAGACCCATTGTTCATAGACAGCACTGTCCACTTGGGAACGATTTTATTTACAGGTGTGCCAGGGTCAGGAAGCCTTAAGGGGGTGCACAAAAGACTTTGATGGGTCTCCTGCAGCCTGTGGGGCACACCATCTCCACTCCTGGCAAGTGTGGATAGATTTTTTTTCATAAAAAAATTATTTCCCAAATGGTTAATTAAATGGATTCAGCTTTTAAAACTTTCATGTCAAGGTCTGTCTCCCTCAAACATGATAGGTGCCTTTTTTTTGGTGGGGGGAAACAAACTCTTTTCCCGTGCAGTGCTTTGGCATTCTTGTTCAGAGCATCCCTGCTACTCTTTCTGCCCTCATTCTTCTTGCTACTAGGTTACCTGAGGATTGATTTGTATATTGATAGGATGTCTTCATTATTCTTCACATTTTGACAGCTTGGAGAACTTATCAATGTGTAATTTGTGAAAATAATCAGAGTTGCTTTGCGAAGTGAAAATACTTTTCTTTAAAAAATGATCCCCCCCCCCCAGCATACAAATCCATATGTGATTTAAATCAGATCCATTTTGTTGTAATAGTTCTGGAGTTATGTGTGGGAAAAAGGTAAAGGAATAAAAGAACTAACTGTTATTTGTTGCTTCTAAAATACCTTCTGCTCTAATCTAGCTTGTTTTGTAATGTTGTCCCATAAAAAACAGAAACATGTCAATGATTTTAAACTAAAGTGTGCATAATTGAACAAAGCTAGACATAGCAAATGCTTTGTCCAATACTGGGAAACTAATGGAGAACTGGGAGATGTCTGATAGGGTTGTTTAGTCGTTAAGTCATGTCTGACTCTTCGTGACCCCATGGACCAGAGCACGCCAGGCCCTCCTGTCTTCCACTGCCTCCCGAAGTTGTGTCAAATTCATGTTGGTTGCTTCAATGACACTGTTCAACCATCTCGTCCTCTGTCACCCCTTTCTCCTCTTGCCTTCACGCTTTCCCAACATTAAGGACTTTTCCAGGGAGTCTTCTCATGAGATGGCCAAAGTATTGGAGCCTCAGCTTCAGGATCTGTCCTTCCAGTGAGCATTCAGGGTTGATTTTAGGTTAATATTAGGTACTGACAAATGCTGACAGAGTAATTTGAGTAATATATGAACTGAGCAAATGATTGCACAAACTGAGTTAATGTAGTTTGACTCTAAAAGTAGAACTGAGAGAAAATGACTTTGGGACCTTCTGGGACCTAAATTTAACATTATTCTAGTGGAGCAAAAATTCCTGTTAGCACAGTTGTGTTGGATTACATCACTGTGGAAGCAGTTATACATCCAGGCAGTCCCGGACTAGCCATTAAGCAAACTAAGCATGTGCTGAGGGCATCAACAAGGGAAGGAGGCACCACAGAGGGTTTTTTTAAATTCCAGTGCTGGGTTTACTATAGGCAATGATGCAAAGGGTGATCTCTCCTTAACAAACCACATCCAACCATCCAGATCCCTTGGCTCAGTCCCTCCCTCAAGAGCCCCAAGAAAATCATCTCCCTACTTAAAGCAAGTATGAACCAGTCAAAAATAAAATAAAATAAAATAAAATAAAAAGACTCACCTATTTCTATTTCTGTATTTTGGGACGTTGGGTGGGAATAAGGATCAAAAGAGCTGCCGTTTTTTTATATGTGCAAGCCAAAGAAATAACAGCCACTGTCCAAAAAAATCACCAAAAGGGGTTTTTAAACTCCTGTTTGAACTTTTCAGTTTACAGATTTTGACAAAATCTGTCTATATTCATCAAAGAGTGAAAACACAAAATTTGGCTGGAAGCTGGTAAGTTGATTGTACATATGAATTTGCATATACAATGTATAGTTCTTTTTTGCCATATGCTTTACAATATTTTCACACATATACCGTATTTTTCGCTCCATAAGACGCACCTTTCCATAAGACGCACCAAATTTTTAGGAGAAGAAAACAGGAAAAAATTATCTGCTTTCTTCTCCTAAAATTTGGTGAGCCTTATGGAGAGGTCCATCTTATGGAACACACCCTAGGGTCCTAGGGTGTGTTCCAGGACCCTTTGGAGCCTCCCCCTGCCTCCCTCGGGGGCGAGAGGGGGTGAAATCGCCACCTTCTGGGGCTCTTCTGAAGTTTCCCAAGCCTCAGAAGAGCCCCCAAAGGTGGTGATTCCATCCCCTCTGGCCCCCAGGGGAGGCAGGGTCAGTCTCCAAAGAGTCCTAGAACACACCCTAGGACCCTTTGGAGACTCACCCTGCCTCCCCCGGGCGACAGAGGGGGCAAAATAGGCAGCTTCCAGGATCTTTTCTGAGCCTTTCCAGGCTCAGAAAAGGTCCTGGAAGCTCCCGATTTTGCCCCCGCTGTCCCCGTGGGGGTGGGTGGGAGCCTGGCAAGGGTCCAAGGGAGCCTCCCACCCCCCCATGGGACCAGGGGGGGTAAAATCGCCAGCTCCCGATTTTACCCCCCCTGGCCACGTGGAGGTGGGTGGGGGGAGGGTGGCATGGGTCCAAGGGAGGGTCCCTTGGACCCTTGCCACCCTCCACCCACCCCCCCATGGGACCCGGGGGGGGGTAAAATTGCCAGGTTCTGGGAGTGTTTGGAGGCTCCCCAAGCCTCCAAACACTCCCAGAAGCTGGCGATTTTAACCTCCCTGGCCCCATGGGGGTGGGTGGGTGGGAGCCTGGCAAGGGTCCTGGGAGGCTCTCTTGGACCCTTGCCACCCTCCACCCCCCCATGGGACCAGGGGGGGGTAAAATCGCCAGCTTCTGGGAGTGTTTGGAGGCTCCCCAAGCCTTCAAACACTCCCAGAAGCTGGCGATTTTACCCCCCCCTAGCCACGTGGGGGTGGGTGGGGGGAGGGTGACATGGGTCCAAGGGAGGGTCCCTTGCACCCTTGCCACCCTCCACCTACCCCCCACGGAGCGGGGGGGGGGGTTTAAAATCGCCAGCTTCTGAGAGTGTTTGGAGGCTTATCAAGCTTCCAAACACTCCCAGAACCTGGCGATTTCGCCAGGGCTGGCCCCGCGGGGGGTGGGTGGGGGGAGGGTGGCAAGGGTCCTGGAAGGCTCCCTTGGACCCTTGCCACCCTCCACCCACCCCCCCATGGGACCAGGGGGGGTAAAATCGCCAGGTTCTGGGAGTGTTTTGAGGCTTGGGAAGCCTCAAAACACTCCCAGAACCTGGCGATTTCGCCAGGGCTGGCCCCGCGGGGGGGTGGGGGGAGGGTGCAAGGGTCCTGGAAGGCTCCCTTGGACCCTTGCCACCCTCCACCCCCCCCCCATGGGACCAGGGGGGGTAAAATCGCCAGGTTCTGGGAGTGTTTTGAGGCTTGGGAAGCCTCAAAACACTCCCAGAACCTGGCGATTTCGCCAGGGCTGGCCCCGCGGGGGGTGGGGGTGGGGGGAGGGTGCAAGGGTCCTGGAAGGCTCTCTTGGACCCTTGCCACCCTCCACCCACCCCCCCATGGGACCAGGGGGGGGTAAAATCGCCAGGTTCTGGGAGTGTTTTGAGGCTTGGGAAGCCTCAAAACACTCCCAGAACCTGGCGATTTCGCCAGGGCTGGCCCCGTGGGGGGGTGGGGGGAGGGTGGCAAGGGTCCTGGAAGGCTCTCTTGGACCCTTGCCACCCTCCACCCCCCCCCATGGGACCAGGGGGGGTAAAATCGCCAGGTTCTGGGAGTGTTTTGAGGCTTGGGAAGCCTCAAAACACACCCAGAACCTGGCGATTTTGCCAGTGCTGGCCGGTGCGTGGGTGGGAGGAGCGTCGCAAGGATCTGAGTGAGCTCCCAGGACCCTTGCGACGTTCCCCCCACCTGGAAGCTGGCGATTTCGCCGGTGCTGGCCCCGTGGGGGCGTGGGGGAGCCTCGCAAGGGTCCTGGAAGGCTCACCCGGACCCTTGCGACGCTCCCCCCCACGGGGCCAGCAGCGACGAAATTGCTGCATTCACACCATTAGACGCACTGACTTCCCCACCCACATTTTGGAGGGGGGAAAGTGCGTCTTATGGTGCAAAAAATACGGTAATGTCTGCATTATATGGTTTTTTCCAAGCCATGAGACCTGCTGCTTCTTATATTCGTAGGAGGCACCATAATCTTTTCAGTGCTTAGGCCCCTTGAAGGTCTTAAACCAGCCCTGCATCCAGGTGTGCAAACAATCTAACAGTGGATGTATAACTGCTTGCACAACCAGTTGCACACTCTATACCTGGTTGTACTCCCTTCTTGCATATGATCTCTTATACAGCTTCTTGTGCAAACCTGTATTGGATACCCTCTTTGCACTAGCTGATAATGTACAGCTTTTAGCACAGTCTAGCAGAATGACGCCACTGAATACAGGCATCACAGATATACAAAAATTGGACATTGTATACACTTGTCAAGATAATATCCCACAGTTGGATGAAGGCAAAGAAATAAGGGGTCTAGCAGAATATTTTGACCATATATCCTACTTTAGAACTTGCTATCAATTAGAGAAGATTCCCTGGAAAAGACCCTGATGTTGGGAAAGTGTGAGGGCAAGAATAGAAGGGGATGACAGAGGACAAGATGGTTGGACAGTGTCATCGAAGCGACCAACATGAATTTGACCAAACTTTGGGAGGCAGTGGAAGATAGGAGGGCCTGGCGTGCTCTGGTCCATGGGGTCATGAAGAGTCGGATGCGACTTAATGACTAATCAACAACAACCAATTAGAAAAGTTACTTAAGTGGAGACAAACACAAAAGAGTACCTATCTGAACCACTTAAAATGTATTGTTCACCAAATGTACACAATGATGTACTTTATTAGTTTGGGTTGCCATAATTAGGTAAGTACAGGATTTGTCACATGAAAGTTATCTCATTTGAAAACCAGCTATGACGTCTCAGAAAGCAAAAGGGAATGAATGCTGTAGTTTCTTTAGCCATCCCCTCTTGAGGGAAATCTTGTTCCATCCAATCTGCTTATTTGGAAACCAACCGTGGTATAGTGGTACGATGCCGGATTGTGACTTGGAGTTAGAGATTCTCAGTGATGTAACTTACCAAGTTTCAAAGTCACTCAGTAAGTTTCCTGTTACCTCCAGCTTTTCCTAGCATCACTTTTTTCCAAACTCACTGAATGACTTTGGACCCATTACTTTATCTCAGTGCGACCTACTTTCCAAGGTGGTTGTGAGGATAAAGTGCAATGAAGAGAAACACATCTGCCATTTTGAATTTGCTGTAGGATGATTGTGACTAGGACCTCTGCACTTCTGAGTGTTCTGGGAGAAAAAAAACCCACACACACCATGTTCTTTCGGTAACATTCTGTCCTTTATAATCTCAGGCTTTGTATTATCTTTTTTACTTCTTTTCCTTGCAATGTTTGCTCTTGAAACAAATGAGAGATCATTTAATCAAGCAGTGATAATGATCCTTTCCATGGAAACATTGCTGTTATGTCTCTAGTTTCAGACTGTCTAGCCTATCTTGAGAAACTCTTGTAGTATGTCTAGGTGAATAATATCAAAGTAAAATAAGCTGATGTTAGTTCTTTGCCACTGAACCATTTTTTAAAAAAAATTGAGACAGTTGCCTGTCAGAAAACATGAGAATTAAGAATTCATTGGCAGTGGAGGAAATTCTCATTACTTTGACTCTAATTGCCAGCTGCATCTTCCTGTGTATATATGCAAGGCACAAAATTTGTTTCCATTCCAAATTGCGGTGTTTGAGAGATTGAAAGCCAAATCAAACCAGATTTCTTTCTTTCTAGTTGTTTTTTTAGGGAAATGCTCTACACCAACAATGGCAGTGTCCATGCAACTTACCTTATCCCTACCCAACATAGCCACTGGTAAGGTATGATGGGGCTTATGGTCCAGTGACATTTGGAGGGCTGTGTGCTCCCTATCCTAGGGCTCAGGTGCTCCTAGTAGAACTGTTGATTATTATTTGCTTGGAAATGCTCCTTTCCATTCCACCACAGTTTGTATCCAGAACATCTCTATGGGAGAAATTGCTATTTGAGAAGGAATTTAGTTCCTTTGATCAGAAGGAATTAATCACATGGTCCTCTGGACCAAGGCCACAGTGGAAGCCCAGGTTTCAAATATTTAATTAATGTATGGCAATTAAAGGAATTCAGAATGAAAATATCCTTCCTGAAAGGTCAGTTAGACTGAAATACAATTACTTGTCCTGAGTCCTGTTGTTGTTCTTTAGTAGTTAAGTCCTGTTCGACTCTTTGTGACCCCAGGCACCAGAGCACGCCAGGCCTTCCTGTCTTCCACTGCCTCCCAGAGTTGGGTCAAATTCATGTTGGTTGATTCGATGACACTGTCCAACCATCTCGTCCTCTGTCGTCGGCTTCTCCTCTTGCCCTCACACTTTCCCAACATCAGGGTCTTTTCCAGGGACTCTTCTCTTCTCATGAGATGGCCAAAGTATTGGAGCCTCAGCTTCAGGATCTGTCCTTCCAGTGAGCACTCAGGGTTGATTTCCTTCAGAATGGATAGGTTTGTTCTCCTTGCAGTCCAGGGGACTCTGAAGGATCTCCTCCAGCACCACAATTCAAAGGCATCAATTCTTCAGCGGTCAGCCTTCTTTATGGTCCAGCTTTATGAGTCCCCTAGCTAATGAATTTTAATGTGATTTTCCCACATCCAAAAACCTGATGAAGCTGACACTATTTCGACATATCATGAGAAGACAACACTCCTTGGAAAAGATAATAATGCTAGGAAAAGTTGAAGAGGGAGACCAAAAATGAGATGGACTGACTCAATGAAGGAAGCAATAGTCTTGAGTTCACAAGAGCTGAACTGAGGTATTAATGTTGGAACATTCTAGAGGTCATGTTCATAGGGTCTGTTACATAACAGCACTGATGTTACCTGTCTGTCATGGGTTTGGAGGGAAAGTTCCATCCTATGGGGAGTGGAAGGCGGGACATCAGGAGGAGGGGCTGTACTGTATAAATATGTGATGCCTGTGTGGTGAAGAGTAGATGCTGAGACAGACTGTGAGACACTGGGTTGGGACGAAGCAGCAGCTGGGGAAGAAGAAGCTGTTGTGGGAGTCTGGGTGTCTGACAGGGTACTACTGTGTGTCAGAGTACCAACCTGAAAGGTTCAGGTGTCTGTGGGTTAGCCAGAACTGATGGGTTCAGGGTCTGTGCTTTAAGTTAAAGGTTCTAGGTGAACCAAACTGTATGCTTGTGTGTGTGAGAATAAGCCACGTTACTTTATTTTATTCACCTGATTGTTTTATTTACCCTGTTTGTATTTAAAATAAACCTTATTCTTTTATTGTTTAAAAATCCATCCCTGGTCTGTGTGACTTATTATAGGGAATGGTTGGTGGCAGCTTAGTAACTGTGTGATAGATCCCAGTAGGTCTGGGTTTGTCACATTGATTGGTGTCCAGCGTGTGGGATACGACTGGTCCAGTTGTCCAGCGGTCCAGCAAAGCCTTGGCAAGTGTGCCCAGAGCAAGGGGGGTCTAGTCAGGGACAGTCTGAGGCGCGTAGGTAATCTTCTAGGTGTACCTCACGGGGAGGTGCGCTAGTAGAAGAACGTGCCAACTGGGGAGACTTAGATTAAGGTGCTCTGAGGCAACCTAGTTTTGGCGGGAAAAAGCTGAGGAAAATCTGCGTAGCAACAGTGAGCTAGCTTGCCAGCTGAGAGGCCCAGCAGAGGGGGGTAGGCTCTGACTCGATACTGTTGCAATTTAAGTGCTGAAGAACAGCAGCAATCTCTAGGGAGAGCTGGTTCTGAGGCAAGAAGGAAAAAAAAGTGGTCGTTTTATTCTGAGGCTTGACTTTTTAAAGCAGCCTGTTCTGAGGGGGGGGGGTATGCCCTTGACTCGAAGCCAAGTAGCAGACATGAGTGAAGTGAAAGACCCCCAGATTGACCAAGGTTCTGAGGATGAATTTGGCTCAGTGCAAGGTGACAGCACAGGAGAGCAGGACCCAGAACTCAGAAAATTGCTCATAGCCCAACAGCATGAACTGAGGATGAGGCAATTGGAAAAAGAAGAAAGATTAGAGAGAGAGAAAATTGCTCTGGAAAAAGAAAGAATGGCGTTTGAATTAAGAAAACTGGAAATGATGAACCAGAACAATAATAACAATAGGGATTCTGAGGGAGGCCAATTGTCTAAGGCTGACCTGAAGAAATTCCCTGTGTACCACAAGGGAGATTGTCCTGAGGTGTTCTTTTCCTTAGTGGAAAGAGCGTTTGTGGACTTCTCAGTGAGGGAAACTGAGAAGATGACCATCATGCGATCTTTAATCAGTGGTAGCCTTGCTGAAGTTTATGCCGAGATGCCTGAGGAACTGATGAAAGATTTTGCAGAGTTTAAAAAACTGGTGTTTGCCAGACATGGGATAAATGCAGAGCAGCTGAGACAAAGATTCAGGTCCCTCACTAAAAAACCAGAACAAACTTTTACCCAAGTGGGGGCCCAATTGGTGAGGCTGCTTGAGAAATGGCTATCGCAGGAGGGAATAGAGACCTATGAGCAGCTTAAAGACTTGATAGCCCTGGAACAGTTCTATTCAGTCCTGCAGGGGGAATTGAAATTCCAGGTGAGGGAAAGGAAACCGAAATCTGTGGCAGCAGCCGCAGAAATCGCGGATTTTATCTCCCAAATAAGAAAGCCCTTGGGTGAGGGGAAATCTGTAGGTAAACCCAAAGAAACCTACAGCAAGTCCTCTCAGGGACCAGGGAAAAGCCAGCAAGGGGGAGGGGCCCATGGTGAAGGGAAGCCCTCAGGCATGAAACCAAGCCCTCAGAATTTGGAGGGAAAACCGAAACCAGAGGAGAGAGAATCCAAATACACGAGAAAATGCTATTTCTGTCAGGGAAAGGGTCATCTAATCTCAGAGTGTGAGAAATTAAAGCAGCTAAAAGGAATGGTGCCTCAGAATTCTAGTGGGACCAAGCCAAAAGCTGTGTTCTGTGTCCAGAAAGAGCAAAGCTCATTGTCACAGAGGGAGCCTGTTGCCATGACTACTCAGTCTGGAACAGCTACCTCTGCTGATCAGGCTGAGGAAAATGGTCCTCTTGGGGAGGTAAAGCGCTGCTTGCTGGTAAAAACAGATTCTCAGTTGTTTGAGACAGCCGGGGTGGACGTAGGAATACTTGACCGTCAGTATAGGGGGCTGCGGGACACTTGTTCCCAGGTAACCCTGTGCCATCCAGATATCATCCCTAGGGAGTTTATAATCCCAAATGAGAGCATGAAGGTGGCAGGGATTGAGGGCCAGGTAATCTCTCTGCCAGTAGCAGAGGTACCTGTCAACTTTCAAGGCTGGAGGGGAGTTTGGCGGCTAGCGATTTCATCGACTCTGCCAGCAGCCGTGCTCGTGGGAAATGACCTGGCTGAACATGTGAAACGGGTGCTAGTGATTACACGCTCACAAGCCACCACAGGGACAGTTCAGGGGGGTAATGATGAGCCAGAGACGGAAGCAGGTGGGGGAAGTTCAGAAGCTGTGGTGGAAACCTTAACCACAGACAGCAGATTTGGACAGGAGCAAAAGGCAGACGCCACTCTCCAAAAGTGTTTTGAACAGGTGACTGACGCCCAGCTAACACCTGAGACCCCAGTGAGATTTCTGGAGAAAAAGGGGATTTTATATAGAGAAACCCTGAGGAATATCTCAAAAGGGGGAGATGGGATCAGAAGTCAGCTGGTGGTACCTGAAAAGTATCGCCCCATGATCTTACAAAGGGGGCACTCTGACATGTTTGCTGCACACTTAGGAGTCAACAAAACACAGCAGAGAATCACACAGAATTTCTACTGGCCTGACATAGGGAAGCAGATCAGGGAGTTCTGTAAACAATGCGATGTGTGTCAAAGGCAGGGGAATAACCGCGATAGGACCAAAGCAAAGTTGTGCCCTTTGCCTGTGATTGACACTCCGTTCAAATGCATAGGGGTGGATATTGTGGGACCTTTGCCCAAGGCCACAAAGAGGGGGAACAGGTTCATCCTAACAATTGTGGACCATGCCACAAGGTATCCTGAAGCCATACCCTTGACTAATATTGAAACTAACACAGTGGCAGATGCTTTGGTGGGGTACATGTCCAGGATGGGATTTGCCTCAGAGATAATCACAGATTTGGGCACATCGTTCACGTCAAAGCTCATGAAACGCTTATGGCAGATCTGTGGAATTAAGCACAAGGAAACCACTGCTTATCATCCTGAAAGCAATGGGTTAACTGAGAAGTTCAATGGGACTCTAATGCGCATGATTAGGGCTTACTTGGCAGAGAATCCAAACAATTGGGACCAGAAGCTGCAATCCCTTTTGTTTGCTTATCGATCAGTGCCACAAGCCAGTACCGGGTTTAGTCCATTTGAACTTCTATTTGGGAGACGGGTGAAAGGGCCCCTTGATTTGATCGAGCAGGGTTGGGGGCAGATCGCCCAGGGTGACCCACAAGACGTTGTGACTTACATAGACACCTTGATGAATGACCTAAGGAGAAACCTAGAGCTAGCAGCAGAGACCCTGCCAGCTCAAAAGGTCAGAAAGAAAGCTTGGGATGACCAGGAAGGCAGGGAGAGGCGCTTTAACCCAGGGGAGGAAGTGCTTTGGCCTAGGCTCTGCAGAGAGAGCAAACTGCAGCTGGGTAGCCCAGAAATAAAATACTTAGGTCACATGGTAGGGGGAGGAATGATAAAACCCCTGGAGGCCAAAATAGAAGCTGTTCGAGATTGGCCTAGACCCACCACCAAGAGAAAAGTCAAATCATTTCTTGGGTTGGTGGGCTACTACAGAAAGTTCATCCCGAGGTTTAGCGAGATTGCGGCTCCGCTGACCGATCTGACGAGGAAGAAGGCTGATGACCGCATCCCGTGGACCAGCGACTGTGAGGCGGCGTTCCAGAGGTTGAAGGAGGCGTTAATTAACTATCCTGTCCTGCGTGCTCCAGACTTCGACCGGGAGTTTATCATCTACACCGATGCGTCTAACAGCGGGGTAGGAGCAGTTCTGTGCCAAGAGGATGAGAATGGTGACCAGCATCCAGTGTCCTACCTGAGTAGGAAACTTCAAAAAGGTGAGAGACATTTGGCAACCGTGGAGAAGGAGTGTTTGGCCATAGTCTACGCGATCCAGAAGGCCAAGCCTTACATCTGGGGAAGACATTTTGTTCTGTGTACTGACCATTCACCATTGCAATGGTTAAAGACAATGAAAACCCACAATAGTAAACTTATGAGGTGGGCTTTAAACCTACAGGACTATGACTTTGAAGTGAAGGTGGTCAGAGGGTCAGTGAACTGTGTTGCTGACGCCTTATCAAGAAGACCTGAAGACTGAAGACGGCGAAAGAACATGGACTATATGTATATAATGAAAACAAAAAGTTAAAATGTACCTGGTTTTGAATTTGGTTGGTATTAATAAAGGTAAATTGATGTACTGTATATGGTAAAATGTTTAAATGCATATTTGCTATGGTTAACTTGGAGTGTAAGTATATGTAAGTATTATATGGTATGTATAAATGTTGTTGTGTATTTTATGCAGGTTGTTTTTTTGGTGAAAAGCACCTTAGCTTTCCCCCTACAAAACAACTTTTAAAGAGGGGAGGTGTTACATAACAGCACTGATGTTACCTGTCTGTCATGGGTTTGGAGGGAAAGTTCCATCCTATGGGGAGTGGAAGGCGGGACATCAGGAGGAGGGGCTGTACTGTATAAATATGTGATGCCTGTGTGGTGAAGAGTAGATGCTGAGACAGACTGTGAGACACTGGGTTGGGACGAAGCAGCAGCTGGGGAAGAAGAAGCTGTTGTGGGAGTCTGGGTGTCTGACAGGGTACTACTGTGTGTCAGAGTACCAACCTGAAAGGTTCAGGTGTCTGTGGGTTAGCCAGAACTGATGGGTTCAGGGTCTGTGCTTTAAGTTAAAGGTTCTAGGTGAACCAAACTGTATGCTTGTGTGTGTGAGAATAAGCCACGTTACTTTATTTTATTCACCTGATTGTTTTATTTACCCTGTTTGTATTTAAAATAAACCTTATTCTTTTATTGTTTAAAAATCCATCCCTGGTCTGTGTGACTTATTATAGGGAATGGTTGGTGGCAGCTTAGTAACTGTGTGATAGATCCCAGTAGGTCTGGGTTTGTCACAGGGTCATCATTAAGTCAGAAGGGACTTAATGGCACTTGATAACAACAACAACATGTTCATACCCACACTGCTACGACACCACACTGGCACACTCAGAATTTCTTATTTGTGAATAGGTCCTACTGAAATCACTTGGCGTTATGAGGATGGATTGCACCCTTAGTACATGAAAACAATTGACCTGTTTCTGGGGTCCGAGCAGGAGTAACTAGGACCTCTAGTTAATCCAGGCAAAGAAAATTAGGAGCTGAGTTAAGAACACAGCAAGGGACAAAAAACAAATCCGACCTACCAGAGAGTAACAGGAACCAAATAAGGAGGATATAGAACTAAAGGCCAAAGCACAGGGCCTAATGAGGCCTGCTCAGGCAGCAGGCAGGCAGGGAGCTTCCAATACCTGAAGTAAAAACCTAATCCGAATCATGTGCCAGCAAATGAATCACAACAGGATTCACAAGGTCCGAGGAATCAGGCACAGTCAGGAGATTAGGAAGGACATTCTTTCTCATAGTCATATGGTTCAGTTCGAATTATATGTGGCTAAGCTTTGGGAGCCCTACCTGGAGTTGAGCTGTAGGCATGCTGGCAGTTGCTCAAGAAGATTTCTTATACCTGAAGTAAAGTCTCTGAGCTTGAACAGGTATCCCTTGTTGTAGAACAGTGGTCCCCAATCTTGAGCCTCCAGATGTTGTTGGACTTCAACTCCCAGAAATCCTGGCCAGCAGAGGTGGTGGTGAAGGCTTCTGGGAGTTGTAGTTCAATAACATCTGGAGGCCCAATGTTGAGGACCACTGTTGTAGAACACTTCACCTGATATCTTCAGCAAAAGCCCAACCTGAAGTCATCATTCTCATGGATGGGGAAGAGGCCAAGCCTTTCCTTTCCAACTCCATAGAACTCTTTCTGTGTACGTGTCACACACTCCCAGCTCCTCTGTATGTTCTCCCTAACAAACAGATTTGCCTTTGGGCATGGCAATTTCTCTTGTCTCCACTTCTGCTGCCACCAGAAGAACTCCTTCCTCAATTACCAATTAGGACCACAGAATCAGTCGTGTCAAATATAACATTGTTTATTAACAGATTAACATATTTAAGACTCAAGGAAATCATAGATGGCATTGTATTTGATATTCATTAAACTTCATTTAAATTGGAAATATGCTGGTTACTTTGTATTTAGTTTCTATCACTTTAAAACAATTTATTTCTTACAGTTTTCATTGCATTTAGTTATCTTATACGTTTCTGTCCAAGGGTTTCTTTCCAAAACAATTCTTCCAACTACCTAACTCTTTCCCTAACTCCTAACTAACTGTCCTGTATGATCACTAACTGAAACCCCTAACTCCTGGCTAACCGAAACTCTGATTATAACTGTCCTCCATTCTCTTCTTATATTCCTTGGTACCGCCCTCCTGCACAACCATTGGCTACTGAATCAGTGTTCCATTGTGATGGAGAGGTGTGGTTTCTGACCTGTCCATCATAGTAAGGTTTCAGGCTTTGGTACTCCTAGGGGTCTTGGATCAGCAGTGGCACTGCCAAGCAGTTCCACTTCACCCTCAGGTTCCTGGGGATGAAGCTTGTTCTCATGGAAGGAGTTAGCTGGCAGGGCCATGAAACCAACAGCATTTAACCTTCTTCAACTGTGCATCTCCTTCAGCCTGTCAGTGAAGTGAACAACTGTCTGTTCCATCTAAAACTCATCTGGTCTATTGTCTCTGATTAAGAAAGCTCAGCTTAACTGTAAATACTAGTAAATAGGTCACCTCCATGAATGTAGTCCATTGAGAAAGCTGGTGGCCATTGCCTACTACAACCTCATTTGTCACATATAAGCTAGGTGGAGAATCACTTTCTATTATCTATTATATTTCGTATGTACACAACAGATCCTAGGCAGAGCTAGAAAAAGTCATTTTTTAAAACTAAAACTCCATGGATCTCCCCTGGTTTTCATGATTATAGACTGAGGCTAGTTTTCCTCCCTTTCAGCCATCCTGGGAAAGCTCTTGAAATGGTTCATGCAACACTGAAGTAATTCAGCGGACAGCAGCAGTGGCAGTTGGCTGGAATCTGTATTATACTTAGGATCCCTTCTCGAAATGCCATGCTAATTTTAAATTAAAATGCAATGTTTTCTATATCTATTAATCATTGCAGGCACTTGCTAATGCAACGAAGAACCACATTTGGATCAGCTTTGAGGGTACACGAGCTTGCTGAAAAATTGATGGCTAAGCAGGCAGACGGATCCTGCTCAGTTTTCAAACACCAATGATGTGACCTTAGATGTCGTTCATTTCATCTGCTCCTGCCTTCTAATTCCAGAAGAGCTCTCCATGTGTCTTCCTTTATTCTCTTTCTGAATCCACTCCAATGTTTGAACTGACTTCTTTCCAAAAATGAACTATTCAAGAGTCCCTATTTCGCTCAGTTTTGATCTCAGCATAGTCTATTCAAATTGTTGTGCCAATATGCTCTTAAGAATATGATCTTCCTGCATATTTGCGGCCATCGTAGATGTTTTTACTGCTGATTAATTGCTTAATAATTGAGGACATTGACCCCACACACATTGATTTTACTTCATAGTATCTCAACTTTCTAACAAAGTATTATTTCAGTATATTAATTTATAACAAAATAAGAGATGGCTCAGTTTGTCATTTTTCTTTCTGCCACATTCAGTTTAAAACAGGGAAACAAGCGATCACCTCAAGTTCTTTCCATCGAATTTGTGAAGGAATTTCTGAACGTTGGTCAACTTGTATGGACATGCATCAAATATACTTCTCAGCCATTGCACTAGCTGAATTCAATAGTGTGGCGCCTTTCAGCAGAGAAAGAGGGCCACAAAATAGCTGCTTGCTATGTAGCTCCTAAAGATGAGGAGTCACTCCAAAAAGAGAGAGACAGAGGGAAACAGATGGCAACCTTATTTCAGTACTACAAACTAAACTCAATGCATAGGCAAGCCCTTCTGCCAGAGTGGGGAAATTCTCTAGTTTCCATCCCACATTCCAGTTTTTTAAATGGAAGGGGTGGGGTTCTGTAAAAATTATGAAGACAAATTTGGATGTTTTTGTGTGTGAAAACGACAGCACAAATAGAATTCTCATCCGTGAACCTAAATACCACTACCCCTATGTTTCCCAGTGGGGTATATGGGCGTTATTTGTTATCTGTAAACAGACACTCCGGAAAGTATTCTAGGCTGAGATATGGTGTAGCAGTGGTTCCCAACCTTGGGTAATTGAGATGTTCTTGGACTGCAACTCCTAGAAGCTGCGCTGGCTGGGATTTCTGGGAGTTGCAGTTCAAGAATACCTGGGTTGCCCAAGGTTGAGAACTGTGGTATAGGGATGGGAAATCTGCCCGTTTTGCGGTCTCTTAAAAGAGCCTTGTGGTGCAGTGGCTTAACTGCAGGACTGCAAAGAAGAGTCTGCTCAGTTTGGTCTGATCTGAGTTCTATCCTGGGCTCAGGTAGCCAAGTGGAGATTGATTCAACCTTCCATCCTTCTGAGGTTGGTATAGTGAATGTCCAGCTTGTTGGGGGAGGAGATAAATAAGCAGCCTGCCTAATTAAAGTGGAAACCGCCCAGAGACAGCTTTAAGTGCTATGGGGTGGTATATAAGCAACACACTTTGCTTTTGCTTTGCTTTAAACTCGAACTTTGTACATTTTTGCAGATTGGGGTTTTTGAAAACTCAGTCTGAAAGGCAGTTCTTCTCTACTCCTATTAGATGAAAGGAGCTTTGAGTACTGGGGAAAGATCAGAACATCAAACTGTTACTTTTGGAGTACAGAATTCCTAGTAGTCCCAAGACCGAATGGTCCCTGGCTGTGGCATTCTGGGGGTCTAAAAGGTCATTTCTCCACGCTCTGGTGAAGGTTTGGTCCTTGGGCTGCCTTGCCCAGTTCCAAGTCTGTGTCAAGGTTTGTGCAACAGTACTGGCTCTGAGCAAATAGGCAGGACGTCCCCGTCTGAAAGAAGACCAGCAGCTTCATCCCATGTTTTGCTTTCTGTCGTGTTATTCACATCTGATCAGTCCCCACCAGTGCTGCTGAGACTTGGCTTAGCACTCCTGCTCCATTGTTCCCGTTGCTTCCTTTCTTTTTAGTCCCCGGTTTAGCTTTTTGTTTTCCCGTTAGATCACTGGCATTCCCAACCTCCTTTTACCTTCAGAGCCTTTTATAATTAAACCTCCCTTCAGTTCCTTCCTGTATCACATTAGCATTCCATTATCCTTTCACTTGACACTTCCAGCAATGCCAGCCCCAAGAACCTTCCTGACAGTAACTTGCTGAGATTCTTAAAATGCCTTCGATTATTCAGCCATACCCTTATGCACATGTTTTTTTCTGGAGGGAAGGAAGGAAGGAAGGAAGGAAGAAAGGGAGGGAGGGAGGGAGGGAGGGAGGGAGGGAGGAGAGGAACCTGCCCCATGGTTAGAAGACAGAAGGCACTGGCCATTGTTTAACACATGCACACATGTGCAAATAGTTGTGCCAGAACAGATTTTTGTGGGTTATGGGCACAAAACTAGAGGAATAATTGAGGGGGGTTTGGGTTTTTTGTGGGAAACCATTTTTAAATACAGACAAATTAGCACTGAGGGAGCATTCCTTGTGATGATTGGAATGCATCGTTCACCCTCCCACGCTGAATTGTGAATGATTGAGGGCAGGTTGCCTGATCCTCACTCATTTAGCTCAGAAAGGCACTAAACAATGACAGAGCATTATTCTGAAGTTCCTCAGAGTCAGGATAATGCTTTCTCTCCTGTTTCTAAGGAGCCTCCTGGAAGAACACAGTAATGGTCACCACCAGAAGGAATACAATCCACTATGAAACAGGTAGTACCAATGAGGAGAAGCGAGAGCCAGTTATGGTCTGAGGGAACCCTTCACACCCACCCAATAGCAGGATTGGGGGACAAGTGACTCTCAAGAGGTTGTCAAACTACAAATCCCATCACTATAGGTTTTGCCAGCTAGGGCTTCTGAAGTCGCATCAGCTGTGGGTGGGTGGGTGTGCTCCGTTCCTCAGTCCTGCCCTGCAGCCTTACATAATTGAGACAAAAACATCTGAAGAGAACTTTCAGCCGAGCCTTAGAAAATAATGCAGTTCACCACAGCAAAAGTTCCACCTTGAAGAAAGGTCTGAGAATCATGAGCAGCAGTTGGGCAATAATTGCATGGGAAAGAGGTTTTTAAAAAAAAAAAAAACAAGAGGAAAGAAAAATGTCTAAATTATCCAACACCATCATTCTTTATATCTGCATTGCACCTGGTCTTTATCCTTCATAATGAAACAATAACTCAGAGAGCAATTACACCCTGTGCATTCTTACATCTGATTAGATTAGAATCCTGTCTCCAGACTTCCCTGCAGAGCACGGCTTAGAAGCAGACAGAGGGGAATTAATTTTCACAAGTAGCAGGGAGGGCTGATGGATTGAAGTGAGCAGTTAAGGGGAGGATTTGCCCGTGGCGGCCTCTGCAAACCTCGTTCCTTACAGGAAGCAGAGAGGTGATTCCCAAGGAGAGTTGCTAGGACTCAAGGGTATTGTATCCAGGAATTGCTAGCCCTGTCTGGGGCTCATGTCGGCAAGGAAACAAATCTCAAGACAAGCAGCACTGTAGAAAGAAAAAGGCTGTGGGGTTTTGTTTGGGTGCAAAATGACTTTCTAGCCAAAGTACAACCTCCATCCATTCTCAGCTAGTGCCAGAGTTCATGGATTCAGTGTGAAAGTGTTTTTATGTGTGTGTGTTTTCCCCCCTCCCAAACCTTGCCTGCTCCATCTCTCTAACTTCCGCATCTCTGGGTAGTGTAAGGATCCGCTCCCTAGCTCAAGTTGTGGCTAGAACTTTCAGGGCACGGAATGGTGCTGACCGGGTAGCTCTATTACCTCTATTATTTCTTTCAAAGTGCTGAAAGGCACTTAGAAAAAATGTAGTCCCCATGTTCAACAGATCGCTGTTTTAGATGCTCCTAGGAAAAGAAAGTCCCTTTACAGCCTCAATTTCCACATTTTGGACAATATATTAACCATAGTTTGAGAGGTTCAGGGAAATCCCAGAAACATTTGGCTTTCTCTCAAATTCATTTTTTAAAAAAATCTTGAAGCTCTTTCCTTTCTGAATAAAAAGAAAAAATGTGCACATTCAAATACGAGAATTCTCTTCATCTGTACCAGCCAAATTCAGTGAGCACAGCTGAACTAAACAAGAAAAGGACCACATTATAACTCCCTGCCAAATATATGTTAAACATGAGGAGACCTTTGGGGGGTGGCAGAGAGGGCAAGAGGCCGCAACCCTAATTCAGTCCTGCTGTGTCAAACTCAGAATACATGGGAATTCAATCCCAAGATAGTCAGTTTCTGTTTTTCCAGTGTTCAAATCTCAGATTCCTTCCTTCTCAAACAGAACGAAATACCCAAAGGCTGGTAGATGTTCATCAGACCTAAGGAGAAGTTAAATTGTGACTCATTCCTGCCTATCTCTCCCATCACTAAATAGGAAGGAAATTCTGAATCTTGACCTTCTGGCAGAGGAGTGGATTAGATGTAAGCCAGCACATTATTCAAGCTATTTGAAGTAGCAAGGGAAAGGCTTGACCCTGAGAGCTCATTGGCAATATTATTTTTGAATGAAGAAGGAAAGAGGCATTGGCCAAAATCCAATGGCGTGCATCCTTTCAAGGCCAGTGCACCTGTTAGAGTCGGCAATCCCCCGTACAGGCCCCAGTGTGCTCTAAAACTGGAGAAGAGAAGAAATGTATTCAATGTGTTAGATACCAAAATAGACTGTCAGATCTTGGGCATTTAGGTTCCATTCAGGGGAAACAAATGTATTTGACGCAACTGCAGTTTAGGAAACACTGAAGTGGACGAAATACAGCATAAACCAGGACAGGAGGAATATAAAACAATGGTTCCAGGCTGGGAATACTGTCTTCAAACCAATGTTCAAACACAGTCTGGTTTGAGGTGAGGAGAAGTCCAAAGTGTGGTCCATCGTTGTTTTGAGGGTCCTGTTATTGGTGGATGTTGTTAGCATGACCCACCCAGGTCCCTGCCCTTTCTTTGGTGTGAATTTGGGGTCAATTTGACTCAACGTTTAGCACTTTGCTCAAATCCTTCGATTTTGTGTTTCCAGGTTTCCCCGTTGATCCTATTTGTTTGTTTATCATTCTGTGAACTGGATGAGGCAAGTTCCAGGGTTCACCAGTCTTTGTGCATCCTTTTCCTTTTCTGCACGAACAGACCGACATGCCTGCTTACATCACCTGGCCTGCGCTGTGGTGCCCGGGGGGGGGGGGAAGGGCCCTGGTGTTTGGTTTGGTTTTGGAAGACGAGGAGAAACACCCTGCCTGTTCTTATTGTTGGCCTTATAGTTGCCTTCTGGGTGAGCAGCAGGTGTGACTGGCAGGGCAATAGCAAGATCTTGCCCTTGATTCAAGTTATCATCTTCTGATCTGTTTATCCATCTTTTTGGCCTCTGCAAGGAAAGAGGCCCAAAAGGCCTGTGTGAGTCTGGGTTGGTGGGAGTCGGGCAGTGTTTCACAAGGAAACGAGGAGATGAGATCCCACTAATAGATATCATTGCCTCACATGATCACGTCAAAGCTGTCAGAGCTGTTACAGACAGGCGCACGAAGCCTGTTTCCTCTGTCCCACTCTGTCTCCCTGGAGTGCAAGGAGATGGCACACCGTTACAGGCCTCCTCCTCCGCCACCACCACAGTCTGCATTTCCATTTTCCACCTGAGCCTCCACCAGGGCCTGCAGGACCTCCCTGTGTTCTGAAAACTTTTCCAACTCTATGGGCTGCCTGCGAGAGTGTGGTGCTGCCTACCCTTCCTCCAGTTTTCCAGAGGTTGGACTTTAGTTATCTTAATGGGGTGCATGCCTGCAGGCCCTAGCCCAGCCACCTCTAGGTTTTCACTAAGAGCTTCCCTGGGGCAACCCCTGTGCATATCCCTCCACTCTTTCTGCAAAGGACAGCGCTGTCTGGTCATCTGTGGCTAGAGGGATCTGTGCTCTTCCAAGCAGATCCAGATGAACTAGCTTCCTTGGCGTGTTCTTTGCTAACCTGAGCCTCCTTGGTATGGTGTCTCCAGGCATCGTCACATTCCCTACAAGGAAAGGACTGGGGGCCCCACGTGGACCTGCATTGGAGGGAGACAACCTTTGGCAAAGGAAGAGAATGCAGAAGATGCACGCTTTGCACACACATTATACGTTAGTAGCATTGAGCCATGCTTGGGGGAAAAAAACCAAGTCACAAGTAAAAAGTTGACTGGGGCTTAGGGCAGCTGTGTGGCCCCCTAGCTCCCAGCCAGCTTGCAGGTCAGAGAATGATGACAGCCAGGCAGCACAGGAGTGGCTCCTTATGGGAGATGGGAAGAAAAATGGGATGAGCAGCAGGCTTTCCTAGCTGAGGATCCAGTGGCAGCTGGCAGCCAGGCAAGGATTGCCCAGCCTACCAGGGGGCAGGGGGCAGGGTTTTGGGCCGCCACACTGAGAAAGTACATGTGTGCAACATAGTACGTAATGAAACAGTATTTCATTATCATCTGCCATGTATTTGAAATTAACAGCTCTATGTAGTCCAGAAATACACAAATAAAGCCATTGAACCATGCAAGGATCAGGTCCAAGGGTCACCAAGAGGTCCCTGGGTGAGTGGTCCCTGGGCCTTTTATCTGGGCACAGTCAGGGGAGGGGAGGGGGTGCTTTGCACATTCCTGCCACAGGGCATTGATGGTGGATGGGAACCTTAAAGTCTATGAAAGCACGAGATGGAATTTCAATAGGTGATGGAGCAGTACGTTGGGAAATGTGAGGTACGTAAGAAAAGAGAGTGACAGATTATTTTCCCCCTCTCCCCCCCCCCCATCCTGAGCCATGGGAGAGAAAGATTTTCTGGATCAGGAAATGCCTGGACTGCCATTCGAAACTGCTGGACAACAGATTTCCCCTCTTTTCATCTTGAGATCTAAATAAGATCAATAATAATTTAAAATCCCGTCTTTAAAGAAAGCAGGTTTAAATGAAGTACAAAATGTATCAGTCTTACTTGACAAGTAAATGTATAAAGGATATTTGCTTAAATAACTTTCTAATATCAAAATGGATCTATTTTCCATTTATACAGCAATTGATGGAGCACTACAGTAATCGGGATAATTCATTAGCTGTGAGCTCAGAGTATAATTCAAATTGCTGTGAAAGATGCAAAGCTTGGTGGCTATTGTTCATACAGTTTCAATCAAAGAAGATTAGTAACTTGATTATATATGATCATCCTAATTTTATCTGACTGGCCCATATATTTTTCATGCTGCGGCTTATTTAAGCAAACAGATCACGGTGGACTCGCTTCTGACTGTTTTGCTGAGAATGTCTTGCTGAGGTATAAACTTCACAGGCACTTATTTCAAATAAGAGGAAACCATTGTCTGGGCTTAAACAGCTGTCTGGGTTTAAAATACAATATAATGCAAACATAGGGTCCAGCGTAGGCTCAGAATGCATCATTATCTCATGGGCATGACACGTTCATCTCCACAAGTTTGAGAGGCTCCTCCTTTTTGGGCAAAACCAAAAGATAAATACAAAAATAAAGATACCAACGTGTTGTGGCACTTCAAAGAGTAAAGGCTGTGTTTTAAAGTGGGCTTTCACGGACAAGTCAACTTCTTCAGACATAAGAGTGGGACGAAATGGCAAATATTCATTCATTTATACATGGGAACATTGACACAAGGAACTACAATCGTGCCTCACTTAACGGGTGCCCCGTTTAACGACGAAATTGCATACCAACGAACTTTTTGCGATCGCTTTTGCGATCGCATTGCAATGTTTTAAATGGGGAAAAATCGCTTTGCTATGATCAGTACTCTGTTTCGCTTACCGATCATCGCAAAGTGATGATTTCCCCCAGCTGATCGCCGGTTCCAAAATGGCCACTGGGTTAAAAAAATGGCCACCCGCCGTGTTTAGGGACAGATTACTTGCTTACCAGGCAGCGAAAATGGCCGCCGTATGGAGTATCTTCGCTTAAAGGTCAGTTTTAAGCCCATAGGAACACATTGAAGGGGTTTCAATGCATTCCTATGGGCTTTTTAAAATCGCATAGCGACGAAATTGCTTTGCAGCGATTTTTGCTACACCGATTAATGTTGCTATGTGAGGCACCACTGTATATTTTTTAACAGAGAGAGTGGATTTTTGGGGCACAAGTTGTTGATAGTGCACCATTTCACACCTGACAGTGACCTTTAAGAAAAGCCCCCTTTTGATATTCAGTTTCCCTCCCAAGAAGCATTGTTCTGTGATGAAAACTGTTGAATACAGTGGTTGGAGAGAACTGCAAGTTTTGTGTTCTCAGAATGTTCTGTCACTTCTCTCCTCTTTCAGTAGAAATGCTCAGATTCCCATTTAAAAGTCGAAGACCCTTGACTATTTATTGATGACTTTCTCTTCATCATTGAGGGTTGTGCATGGCCCCTGGGCTTTTCAGGCCTACAGAACGAATATACCTCACATGCATTTCCTCTTCCCAGATTGGAATATGGATCAATCAGTTTAAGCCACAGGCTTGTGTTGTTTTTATTGGGCAACACATCTCCTCATGAAGAAGTTGCTTAAGCTTTCAGCTAGGATCCCTGGCTGCTTCTGCTGGTAGCCTAAGCAAATAAAGCAGTAGGCTGTGCCTCTGACCCTCGAGCTGTTGTCAAACCTAAAAATCTCATCCTATTTCACCACTAACTAATCTTGTGGGGTTGATGGGAACTAGAGTCCAGCAGCATCTGGCAGGCCACACATTTCTTAGCCAATCAGCCGTGAATTAAAGGCTGTAAATTAAGAATGAGTGTTAGGACTGAACCTGTGTATTTTTCAACTATTTTGTTGTTCGTGCATTACAATAGCAGGGCTAAGAATAAGGTACAGTAATTCAAATGATCCTTCTTATAAAGAATTATAGCTTTCTAAAAACATCTGAATTTTCAACACTTCCTTCAAATATATCACAAAGACACCATATTGAATGTTAGGGTAATTAACAAATGGACAACAATTTGATTCACATGGCATACAATTAACTAATAGTTATTTAAAATGCAATCGACTGGGTTTCCTCTCAGACAAATAGACACAGGACAGCAGCCTTGTTCATTTCACAGTATGACTCTTGGAGATACGGAGCTGCTTTAAATATAACTCTTGTGCAGGTTTAGACCTCTGGAATTTAAGACGTGTGATATCAATCCCAGTGTCCATGATCATTCAGGCCCTGTTCCATAGTGTTTATGATCAAGCAATTAGGTCAGTCCTTCCCACACCTATGAGCATCTGAAGACTTCACCGGGCTTTAGAAAGATATGTCAAAAACGTGGGTCTTGTGTCATGAAATGCATTTGGACTCCTGCTCATATATACCACAAGTGGCTGAGACATCAGGGACACTGAGCAGTATAGCAGAATAAACCAACTTTGTAGATCCCAGTGGCCAATTTTCCACCCCAAAACACACCAGAGAAGCCATTGGTCTCCCACAAATCTGGAAAGAAGTCACTGATGGTTTTTGCTGGATCCTCTAAAAGGATGGTTGTTACCAGGTTTCCTAAATTGCACTGCTGGTTTGGTTTTTGTGTTTAACCACATGGTTCCCCCCCCCCCCGAGGTTTGTTTATTGACAACATGCATTTCATGTTATAAAATGTGTGCATACTGATAAAACATATGTAGAAATAGATTCTTACATTACAAATATGAGAAATATGTTCAGGAATTACACATAGATACACATACAAGTAGAGGTGGGTTTTTTTAAACAGACATTATTGAGGAAACAGAATAAAACAGACTTATAAATGAAGATATGTGAAACTGACACAAACTGGAAATAGACTGATCTGTTCATCCTGAGTGATGTAGCTGAAATTTCTGGCTAATCCTTTTATCTTGGTTACCAAATACTTCTGACTCCAGGACAGCTCAGGCTTTAACTGTGTGCAAGCCATCAGTCTCCACTAGATCTAGATAATCAATGATGGATGCTTAGCATGAAGACTTTATCCAGCTTGATGTTAAATCTTAGAGATAAGATGTTGGGGGTGAAAATAGAGAAATCCTAGTGACATCATGTGTTTGCTGAGAAGAAGAACTCTTCTCCTGAAAACAGACTGAATAAAGAAATGATATAGCAGATTGTGGTGGCTATAAAACAAATAGGATGTTCTCATGAGAAATTGCCACCTCTACTCATTTCTGTTGTTTGTTTGTTTATTTAATTTCTGCTCCATCTTTCTGCCTATATAAAGCACTTTCTGTATGTACTAATACAAAAATATTGTAAATAAAATAAAACTGAATACAGAACTAAAAGTGAATCAATTAAAACACAGTTAAAAACATAGTAATAGAAGATATAGCCAGACTGAATACTGACACTGTTTGAACAGGAAACCAACATGCATGATAAAGGCCTGGCTAAATAAACATGTCTTTGCCTGCTGGTAGGAAGACAACAGAGAAGGAACATCTATACCTGGTTGTACGGAGACATAATCATATTTTATTGCTAATGCTTTGGCCAGATTACATCCTGTCAGCAAGAGCTCTGTCTGTCTGTACCTCCACTTGTTCATTTAAAAAGCCTGCACAGTTATTGCCGGTCTTCAAGAGTATCTCCAGAATGTTAGCCAATCCTGAAACATTTAGGATGCCTAGATATTTCCCTCTGTTTAAAATTACCCAGAATCAGTCTCAGACCATAAGAATTCTGATCACCAAATGAGTTGCTCAGCACATTTCTAAAAAAACAAGCTCCACTATATCAAGGATATGTATTTGGCTGTGTAAATAAGAGATTGCCACTTTTTGTGTGCGGTTTTTTTTTTTAACTATGCATTCATATCTCTGTCTAGCTGATTTGGAATAATCTTTCATAACTTGAGCATCTCACGAGGGCCAGTGGAGAGTTCCATTCTGTTCTTCATGAATTATTCCTTTATAATGCTGCTGATGCCTATTTGTTCATAAGATCTGAGAGAGCTATTTGGTCTTTTGAGTACTCTATCTTAAGAGCTTCTGATCTAAGTAGGAAACTCAGTTTTAGTAAAAGCCCCGAAGGCACATGAAATAAAGGTGTGAGAGAGAATGGAACAGTATATTTCCTTTTTCATTGCCAATGGTTGGGAGAAGTCCATTCATTCAAAACGTGAAATTACTTTTAGCCAATGCAAGGCTTTGCTGATAGAAAACAGATGAGATGATTCATTGTCTCCGGTCCTAGCTGAGATTCAGGCTGATGTGCTTCGCCCACTTAACTGGAAAAAATTGCACAACTGAACTCAATGGGACTTTCTTCTGAGAAGGCATATCAAAGAATGTAGTACCATGGTCTCCCTACTGAAGCACTCTTTAATTCTGTAGAGCAAACAGTGGACAGACTCTAGCCTTGCCCGTTGGTCACCATTTCTGTCAAATCTGAGGATGAAAGCTTCTTTTGTGCTTTTGTCCCTTTCTCAGGTGTTGATGTTCACAATCAGAGAACAAGACAATAGGAAAAACACATTGGAGGTAACATTACTGCTCTCCCTAGGTAAGGAATGTGCAGTCTAGCCCTTACCCCCTCTTTTTTCCCCCCAAATGGGGTGTTATAAGTGTACTGTTTTCTTTCACAAAGGAAAGTATGAGAATGGATCAATATAAGAAGCTTTTGCTGACTCAATTCTCATTAAACCTTCCAGGAAATATAATATTTTAAACATTCTTGCAACACAGAATGATGGAAATCTAGCTGAATAACTGCAGTTAGGATATATTTATCTATTACATGCTGCAGTGACCAAAGTTATTGATTTGGTGAATAATTTTGGCAGGGTTTGGGTGATTCCCTTCCTCCGCTTTTCTTGTAAAATAGTTGATTTATTTACTTGCCATCACTTGCCCTCAGTGATGACATTAGCTGTTCTGATGAGATATTTAAGCCCTGTGATGTCACCTCATTCTTTGTGCAATCTCTAATTGGCTATCACTAATACATTCAAACATTACTGCAGTGCAATTGCCTCTATGAAACAGATGGTGGCAATCAGGAATAAATGGGTGCAGAAGATGTTACAACAATGTAAAATGAGTAGAACCAAGATTACTAGTATTTGAGTTTAAAAAAATGAAACTGGAGAACAGTCAGCTCACATGAAAGTATCCTAATGTAAGAATGCAACAAGTGCTCATAAATTTTCTCATCCTCAAAAAAGGGTGTCTGGACACACTTTGACATCCCATCAAATATATATGTATATAAATGTACGTATTTTTATACACTATCCAAGTTTTCTCAAGAAAAAAACCTCCTCCTCCTTTTGAGGAAAAAAGTTCCAATGTAAAAATTTCAGAGAAACCATTAATCTCATCTGGCAGTGTCATTTGGAGACCAGGGTTCGATTCCTCACTTGACCATGGAAATTCACTGGATGGGGGAGGGGGGGAGGGATGGAAATGGTAAAACTACTCTTTAAATGTCACTAACTTTGAAAGCCCTATTTAGCGTCACTTTGAGTTGGTTCTGACTTGAGGGCACAGAGCAGAGACAAACCTTTTGAAATATTTTATTCCCACCGGTGAGAATGAAATAAATGAAGATGAGCAGCTTGTTGCCATCATGACCCTAAGGTATATGGCAGACCTTTGTGTAGTATGTTATGGTTGTACCCGACAACGTCCACCCACTAGTAGAAGAGATGCCACTGTTAGAATGGATTCCCTTCTATGATGCAGCCCAGAAGGACCTCACAAAGAGGATGAGAGGCCATCAGGAGCATTTTGGCAGGCAGACAGGATGTTAAAAAGGCGGATGAAGGGGGAATCCCTTTCTGGAAGTGGAAGCCTGTCCATGTAATCTTATATGTGACCCTGAAAATATGTTGAGGCTTAAATAGTTCAATTAAACTGTGTTACAGATTTGAAGACCATTTCTCAGTGCTTGCATCTTGGCTGCTGGCTGGATGAGTAGGTTGCAAAATAAATTATTTTACAGCTTCAGCAGCAATCTTTCCTCTATAAGAAGCATATAAATGCCTGGCCATATTCAAATGGCACCCCTTGGGAGTACTATTTATAAAAACCTGGCATATGGAGATTCATTTTCATAACAAATTAATTGCATATCTAGTTTGAAATTACTTATGACATATTACAAATCCACATGAGGCCTGCTCTAATGGAGATTAGTTGACAAACCTCTTGATGTACTCTCTAAGTATATCGTTTAAATGATCCTGGGATGAGCACCAAGCTACATAACTTCCATGCACAGGTTGGAAAAGTTACTTTTGGGGGGCTAGAATCCAAGTGTAACTTTACCCTTCATTTGGTATTATCAATTAATTAATTCCATATAATACGTTTCTTGCTTGCTGTTGGATTGCACATCAGCTCGCCTTTCTCATTCTGATCTCACTCATTACACTGATGAAGGCTAATCCTTATTGCTAATATGCACAGCTTATACTTTAGGCACCTGGCTGCATGGCTCAGAGAGTTGGAGTACCTGGCTGTGGAACCAGGGGGCAGGAGTTTGATTCCCCGCTGAGTCTCCCAATAGAAGAGCCAACCTGTGCGGTAAGAGAATGGCAAACCACTTATGAACACTCAATATCGCGAAAGTCCTGGAAGCATTGACCATAAGTTGGAATCTTCTCAGCAGCACTTAATTATGTTTTATTATTATACCTGAGGTACTGGAGTTTATTTGCTGAGCCGATTACAGCTAGTCGCATTTTCCTTAGTGTTACTTTCAGTAGCTGAAGAGATATTCATGAAGAAGGCATGCCAAGACCCGAATTCAAAGAGCAAAATAAAATCACCTACCATGGAGAGCGGTCACTGCTTTGGTTCAAAGTTCCATGCTGGAGCCCATGGAGTTATTGTCCTGGGGGGGCCCTCTAGCCACTGGGCTCCTGGGAGGTGAGGCCGGTGACATTGACATCTACTATGGTTTATTTATTTATTTTATCTCTAACCCGCCTTTCTCCCAGAAAGGGACCCAAAGCAGCTATCTATACCTTTTTGATGGTATAAAAATTGACCATTGTTGATTATCATATCAACCACAAAATAATCCATTTTCATTCATTTTTACACCTTTTTAAACTGGTTTGTATGAGTGCTGAACTGAAAATCCTTATGTGGGGGGGGAGTCTTACATTTCAAGGAGCATTCGATCCCAGTAGTAAACTACAGGTACTAGGAATTTAGTTAGTAAACTAAGTGAGCTAGAAAAGGAAGAAAGAAAATACTAGTATGTGAATCCTAACTAGCAAGGGCAACTTGAGTCTTTTACTTTGCCGCTCATCAACATAAAATAAATCAAATTGCATGTTTTTTGTTTATTACATTTATTCCCACCCATCTAGTGGTGAGCCACTACTCCGGGTGACTAAAATGACAGCAGAATTGCTGCAAGGGAGTATGTATAATGGGGGGGGGGGTTGACCTCAGTTTGAATCCCACTTAATTCTTCACTAGTTGGAGTATTCAGAGGAGATTTGGGGTTTTATTGTAAGAGTTCAGCAACATCCCCCTTCTCATTTGGTGCCAGCTGTTCCATGCTGAAAAAGTTTTGATTTTTGCAGTTCAGATTGCTGGATGTTGTTCATTAAAAACTTTGTAATCCCAAGATTTCTGCATAGAATACAAAGAATCATTGGTGGCATTGCTCTGAGGAAGACCAGCAGTCATACGATCAAATCCACACGACACAATGAGCTCCCATCACTTGTCCCAGCTCCTGCCAACCTAGCAGTTCAAAAGAATGTAGACACGCAAGTAGATAAATAGGAACCACCATGGTGGGAAGGTAACAGCGTTCTGTGTCTACTCGCGCGTGACCACGGAAACTTTCTACGGACAAGCGCTGGCTCTACGGCTTGGAAATGGGGATGAGCACCACCCCCTAGAGTTGGACACAACTGGACTAAATGTCAAGGGGAACCTTTACCTTACCCTACATTCCTGACATAGCAAAACAATGTTATATTATTGACAGAACAGCCAATAAGGTCTCCACTGAAGATATTGGCATCCAACTTTCGATGCATAAGGGCAAGGTGATCTGCTAAGTACTCTGGTCCTAAGGGCTTCAGAGGTGAATAAGAAAACACCGAGAAGGCAGCCAGTGCAGACAATAACAGGGCTCCCATGTTGGCTGCCAGATTCTCTTTTCTGTCAGTGTCTGTTGCTGGCTCCATGATCAGCATAATCCCCTAGACATATTCCCCTGCAAGACTTTGCAGTATTGCTAAAGCGTTCCTTCCCAATGTTTCAAATGCTACATATTTAATGACAGCAACCCAGTTTTCTTTTAAGTGGCTTCTGCATTACCTTTCTTCAGTAGCACAGAGATATTTGACAGGCTGTCATTTCCTTGATGGTTTTATTATGCCATTCACATTGGTTCCCATCTATTGGTTTGCCATCTATCTGCCTAGCCTTTGTTTATTTTTACATTCCTAAGCATTTCTGTTTTGAAAGAAAAGAAAACCTACTTTTCCAAGATCTGAAGCTGCCCCATACAAATGGTTTTTAAGGATGCCAAACACACTCAAGCTGTGGAGATTCTATCCACATTTGTATGGGTGGGGGTGGGGGTGTCATTTACCAGTCTGTCTCAAGCAGCAGAATTCTTGGTCACTTACACATGTCGTTTCTTCCAGAGATGGGAAATGTAAGTCGTTGTTGTTGTTGTTGTTGTTGTTGCTGTTGCTGTTGCTGTTGCTGTTGCTGTTGCTGTTGCTGTTGCTGTTGCTGTTGTTGTTGTTGTTGTTTTACACTACACCTCATCCCCCCTTGTGGGCTGAGCTGTAATCTACCAAAGTTAACTTTTCCTCTCCTTGATGTCTAGTCAGAGGTAAGTCCCAGTGATGCTTCTTTTCAGGCAAATAGGTATAAGATGGTTGATGTCACTTGCTAGTGCAAACAGGGCCAGCCTAAGATGTTTTGCCACCTGAAGTAAAGAGCAGCATTCCCCATGACCTCATACTGTGTCCATCAGCCAACCGAAGTGTAGAGATGTTGGCAAGTCCTCAGGCTGAGCCCCAAGTCTTGAGTCTGAGTCGTGAGCTATTTGGGGCTCAGGACTCAACACTAAAGACTCTTCCTCCCCTTCCAACCTCTAATCCCACATATATAGCAGCCTCACTCTGCCCCATGGCAGCATGAGCAATGAAGCCCAGGCAGCATTCTACCCATTTAATTCTTTAAATTCTTATTGTATTATTTCATAGCAATTTCAGCTTATGTAGTTTTACAATGAGTTTTATAGTTTAGCATACAACATTAACTTTACAGTCGTTACCTCAATTATCCATTCTGGTGAGCGTATTATCCTGGTACATTTTAGTGAAGCCTGTGATGTTTGCTTTTCTTATTCTGAAGGTAAGAAATGTTATGTGGCTATACTCTGACACAAACCTACCTGAATACGAGTGTGAGTGAGTATGTGTGTGTGTGTGTGTGTGTGTGTGTGAGAGAGAGAGAGAGAGAGAGAGAGAGAGGGGGGGTATAGCTCCTTTGTTATAACTTGAGAAATCTTGCACAAACTGTATGTTCTTGGAGAAGAACACCCTCCAAGCATCACAAGGTTGGGTACATTGCAGGCCTCCAGATATTGTCGGATTCCAGCTCCCATCAGCTTTACCCATCAACCAACATAATCAAGAAAGGGTGGGAACTGCAGTTCAACAAAATCTGAAGGGTATGCCACCAGATTTCTTTGTGAAAGAAGAGTAGGAGACATCTAAAGAAACTGGGATGGCTGCATAAGGAGCTTTCTGATGAGCTGAGATTTAAAAGGAGCATGTGTAGGAAATGGGCAGAGGGGCAATCACCAATGAAGAGCATAAACTACTATCCAATTATTGTGGAGAGAAGGTTAGGAAAGCTGAAATTCAAAATGTGCTCAGACTTGCAAGAGACAAAAGAGTTTTTCTTTCCCAGTTATGCATGAAGCAAGAAAAAGAACAAGGAAAGGGTAAAGCTGCTGCACAAAGCAGACAGAGAATACTAGTGGGCAACAGAGATAAAGCAGAACTGCTGAATACCTACTTTGTCTTTGTCTTTTACCAAGCGCAGAACAGGGCTGGCTCATCCTAGTGCCAGTTGAATAAAGAAAGAAGGAAGGATAGGCAAGGTGAAGGGGTGCTACAGGAACGTCTAACTACCTTATATGACATTAAGTCTCATGGGGAAGATGAAGTGTATCCAAGGATATTAAAGGGATTTTCTGGGAGAATCTTAGAGCCTCTGTCTATGATCTTTGGTAAGTCTTGGAAAACAGGTGAGGTCCCTGAAGACTGAAGGCAAGCAGGCATTGTCCTTATGTTCAAGAAGAGTGGGAGGAAAAATATCCAGCATCTATGTACTGGGTGGTCAGCTTGAAATTCATACCAGGAAAGGTTGTAGAACAATTATTAAACAATTGGTCTGTGAATATTTAGAAAAGAACATTCTGCTTTCTAAGATCCACCAAAGGTTTCTCAAAATTAAATCACACCATACTAATCATATCTTTTTTTAAAAAAAAATCTAAAGCTTGGTAGATCAGGAGGATGTTATGAATATAGTGCATCTTGGCTTCAGCAGAGCTTCTGGTCCCTTATGATATTTTTGTAGCCAGCTTGACAAAATGTGGGGGAGATGATGTTATAGTTAGGTGGAGGGTTTAGCTGGTTAATGGGCCATATCTGAGGAATGTTCACCAATGGTTCCTTGTCGTTCTAGGGAGAAATGACAAGGGGGTGTCACAGGTTTCTATCCTGGGCCCAGAGTTGTTCAACATCTTTATAAATAACATGGATGAGGGAGTGGAGAGGAAGTTCATCAGATATGCAGATAACATGAAACTGGAAGGGGTAGCTAATACTTCAGAAAACAGAGTCAAGATTCAAGACAACTGAAAGAGATTGGAGAGCAGGGCCAAAACAAAGAAAATGGATGTCAACAGGGAAAATGTAAAATTCTACATTTAGGGGGGCAAAACTGAGATGCGCAAATATAAGACTAGTAACAGCTGGTCTGGCAGTAGTAAATGTAAAAAGGATGTCTGGGTCTTCAGTTATCACAAACGTAACACCAGTCGACAATGTGATGTGGCCGCAAAAAAAGTGCACACAATACTGGGCTGCAACGACATGAGTACAGTGTCCAGATCAATGCCAATGATAGTACTACTCCGTTCTGCTTCATTAGGTTAATCTAGTAGGCTGTTTCCAGTTCTGGGTACTACAGCTCAAGAAAGATCTTAAGAGACCAGAGTGTGTCGAGAGGAAGTCAACTAGGATGGAAACAAAACCCACTGAGGAATGAGTGAGAGAGCTGAGTATGTTTAGGATGAAGAAGAGAAGACTGAAAGGCAATATGCTAGTTATCCTCAAATATTTGAAGGGCTTGTTCTCAATATCTCCAGAGGGTAAGAACCAAAGTAATGCATTCAAATTAGAAGAAGGGTGGTGTCCCTTAAACACTAGGAAAAGCTTCTTGACTGTAAGGGCTGTTTGACTGGAATGGACTGCCTTGGAGGGTGATAGACAATCCTTTGCTGGTGGTTTTGAAACAAAGGCTGGGTGGTCATCTATCAAAGGTGATTTAGGTGCTCCTATAAAAGCATAAAGGTGGGCTTTCTGCTTTTATAGGAGGTCCCTTCCAGCTCTACAGTTCTATGAAGCTTTTATTCTATTTCAATGTTTTATTATAGGGTCTAGTCTCTTGAATAGTCTGTGGGCTTTGATTATTTGATTTGACACAGAAATGCTAATATCTGAGACATTATGGGGGATGTCCATTAATGGAAGTTAATTGTTAGACTGAATCAAAGGTATTTTGTAATCCTGGAGTGACTACAACAGAGGGATAGGAAGCTATAATTAATTTGAATTAAATTATGCCAACAGGATTTTGCCCAGCCTGTGTCTACTTGTGAAAAGACAATAGGTGTACAGGCTTTGAGTCACACAATTAGGGCACTCTGTAAGCCTCCCTTCCTCAGGTCATGGACTATTGTGTTCCCTCCGTTCACATGTATGTCTCTGGAGATCTGGAAAGGCACAGATAACGTTGTGTGTGCAGGGGTGGTGTGGATGGGAACATCCCCTAAATGGTATAGGGCAAGGCTGCCCCATTGTGTATGCCCTTTATTTGGGTGCAGAAGGAGCTGGGGGGGGAAGGCTTCCTCACACCCTATAGAAAATATTCCAAAAATACCTTAAGTTTCCATTGAGCTCTCTTTCCAAAGGAAACAAAATCTAGATAAGTATTGCACTATGTAACGTAGAGAACGAAACAGGAATATGATCTCACAGATTATTAGAGGAGGGAATTGGCTTCACTTTCAACCGACATTACTATAAAGAAAGTACAGGGAAGCCAAATAAAAGGTAGTTCCTGTTTTTAAAGAAATGTTTGCCCATTTCTAAGAGATTAGGGCTAGAATACACAGGTGGGACAACCCCAGACCTACTGGAGCATGCCACACTCTAATTAAGCTGCCACCAACCATTCCCTATAAGGAGTCACACAGACCAGGAATGGATTTTTAACAAACAAAAGAACAAGGTTTATTTAAATAACAAACAGGGTAAATAAAAAGATCAAGTAAATAAGATACTGTAACGTGGCTTAGTCTCAATCATACATACAACAGTTTGGTTCACACAGAACACTTTAAAGTAAAGCACAGACCCTGAACCTATCAGTTCTGGCTACCCAGATAGAAACCTGAACCTATCAGGTAGGTACTAACTGACACACAGTTGTACTCAGTCTGACACACAGACTCCCACTCCTCAACTCCCCACACAAGCTCCAAGTATATATACAGTACAGCTCCTCCCCCTGATGTCCCGCCTTCCACTCCCCATAGGATGGAACTTTCCCTCCAAACCCATGACAGACAGGTACCATCAGTGCTGTATGTAACACCTCCCCTCTTTATAAGTTGTTTTGCAGGGGAAAAGCTAAAGTGCTTTTCTCCAAAAAAACAACCAGGATCAAAACACACAAACAGTATACATTATAACACAATACCATACTTACTCACTAGGTTAAACATAACACTTATGCATTTAAACATTAACATTTACCATACATTAAGTTACCTTTATTAATACAAACCAAGCATGTTTAATAAACAAGTACATTTAACTTTTGGTCAACAAACTATACATAGTCCATGTTTCTTCGCCGTCTTCACTCTTCGGGTCTTCTTGACAAGGCGTCAGCAACACAGTTCATTGACCCTCTGACCACCTTCACTTCGAAGTCATAATCTTGCAGGTTTAAAGCCCACCTCATAAGTTTACTATTGTGGGTTTTCATTGTCTTTAACCACTGCAGTGGTGAGTGGTCAGTGCACAGAATAAAATGTCTTCCCCAGATGTAAGGCTTGGCCTTCTGGATCGCATATACTATGGCCAGGCACTCCTTTTCCACGGTTGCCAAATGTCTCTCACCTTTCTGGAGTTTCCTACTCAGGTAGGACAGTGGATGCTGGTCACCATTTTCATCCTCCTGGCAAAGAACTGCTCCTACCCCGCTGTTAGACGCATCGGTGTAGATGATGAACTTCCGGTCGAAGTCTGGAGCGCGCAGCACTGGATAATTGATGAGCGCCTCCTTCAACCTCTGGAACGCCTCCTCACAGTCGCTGGTCCACGGGATGCGGTCATCAGTCTTCTTCCGCGTCAGATCGGTCAGCGGAGTCGCTATCTCGCTAAACCTCGGGATGAACTTTCTGTAGTAGCCCACCAACCCAAGAAATGATTTGACTTTTTTCTTGGTGTTGGGCCTGGGCCAATCACGAACGGCTTCTATCTTGGCCTCTAGGGGTTTGATCATTCCTCCCCCTACTATGTGACCCAAGTATTTTATTTCTGGGCTACCCAGCTGACACTTGCTTGCCTTTACCGTTAGCCCTGCTGCACTTAATCTCTGCAGCACTATCTCCAGGTGTTTCAGGTGATCTTCCCAGGTATTACTGAAGATCCCTATATCGTCAATGTAGGCCACCGTAAAGTCACTGAGCCCTGCTAAGGTCTGGTCCATCAGCCTTTGGAATGTGGCTGGTGCATTTCTGAGACCAAAACTCAGGACTCTAAACTCATAGAGACCGAAAGGGCTGCAAAATGCGGTCTTTTCTTGATCCCTGGGATCAATCCTTAATTGCCAGTATCCCTTTACTAGGTCCAATGATGAAATGAACCGACAACCCCCTATGGTTTCAATCAGGTTGTCTAGCCTGGGCATTGGGTAGGCATCAGGAGTGGTTACGCGGTTTAATTTCCGGTAATCTACACAAAACCTAATGCTCCCATCAGGCTTGTCTACCAGGACTAT